>NC_088788.1:34720269-35357013 GCF_949628265.1 Cloeon dipterum | reverse complement strand
GCCGACGTTGCGCCAGTAAAAATAATTCATCAGGGTTGAGTGTTATTTAAGTTCAACTTTCGTGACTGCTGCAACAATTATATACTAAAAAACTTTCATAAAGTAGAGCTTTGCGGGCCAGCAATTAAGAACATTTTGCATTATTGACTTTAACAATAATTGGTTAATTTACAGTTTATTGTTTGTGAAATTAAGTAACAGTTTATTTCTAATATCAGGACCGCGTGGGAACAGTTTAATTTCATATTTTATGCCAAATTCCAAGAAAAATTAAAATTTGTTAATAATTGACACGATTTTCTCAGAAATTTAAGCATCAAACTACATGAACTTTAAAGATTTTCCTTATGTTTTAAGTAAATAAGGTTAAAAAGGATTTTTCACAAATATTTTGTCATTTAATAAAAATATCTACCTGTATTTGAGCTTGAACTTGTTGCTGGTCAATCTGCAATTGTTGCATGAGCAGTTGCTCGTCGTAGAGCTCGGTCCTGGCGAAGATCTGCTGGCCGTGGGCCCAGTGGCCGATGACCAGCAGCAGCAGGGGCGCCGCGACCCGGCAGGTACCCATGGTGGAATGTGAATTGGCGCGCGTGCGACTGGTCCTGCGCCTCGAGACGGACTGATCGCCGTCAGGTCGGGAGGGGAAGACTCAGCAGGTCGCACCTGGATCCCCTCCTCCACCAGCGGAGGAGTCACGCACGCGATACATTTATTAAACGCGAGGCGCACACCAGCTGCAAAAGCGAAACTTTAGCTTTTTCGTCTCTGATGTAATCTCGTTTGAATAGTTTGCACTCTTGACGCCGTGGCTGCGATTTCAGATCAGCATTCCGCTGCTCGAAAGACAGCAATTATGAAATAAGAGGTAATGCCGCGTGTAAAATTACATCTTATCACTTAAAAATTAGTTCCAAGGTCGGTTTTTGTTGAATATTTGATTTATGAGCAAGGCCATGATAATTTGTCGGTTATCTAGGGACTTTAAAGGGGTGTTTATTTATTTAATTTGTGTTAGACAGTTTATTCATATCAATATGTATCAATATGATAATATGTACACGACTGTATTAAATTATGCTGCCTTGTGCAGCTATGTATAAGCACCAGCCGTTAATTCTTCGGAATTGGCTGGACTTCCAAAGATTACAAATAAATATTCTTCTTAAAAAAAAAAAAAAAAAAAAAAACAATATTAACAAATTTCCCTGTAAGCAGCAATTTTGATGTTTTTATTTGCGAATTAAAACCCAACCCTGACATTCCCATTTTTGCGGGTTTCACAGGCATTTCAAAGAAAAATTTCAGGATTTTGAGTATGAGGCTTCAATATAAAGACGGTTTCAGTATGGTTTAAATACAACAATCTCTGAGCACAGTCTAAATTTTACTCGCACCAGTGAAAGTGTTGAGAGAAAAAAAAATCTGGTTGAGCCGAAACGTTGGAAAATGCACCCCCTGGATATAGCAAAGTGTGTCTTTTCCGCAATCTCAAACTGACAACACAGATTAAAAGTTTCGGCTGTAACAAAGTCCCATTACTTTCCCTCGCCAGTTATCGCCCCAATTTCTTTTATTCCACGTTGAGTTTAATTGCCCCCTTGCCACCCTCGCGCACCGACGAGATTTATTTAAGGGTGTAATCCACGTGCGCGTGTGTGCTTCCCCTTTAACGCGCCGTTCAGCTGCTTTTCTGCTTCCGCTGGCAGATCGAATTTGCAGTGCCATTCGCACACGTAATTTTCCGCCGCCTTAATTTGCAATCAAATTAGCCGCGCGTTTTTCTCAATTTTCTCAGGCGCTGGTTTCGCGATTTTTGAGAAGCACATGCCCCTACTTTGTATGCAACCGCACCTGGCGCTCCAGCCATCTGTGAGCCTATTTGCATCATGTAATCACAGCGCCGTCTCCTTGCTAGCTAGCTTTTAATCCCCTATCCGACACAAACCGTTTTTTTATTCTTTTGAAAAAGTAGATAAGTGCGCACTTTCTAAAATTTTAAAATCAACAAGTTGAGTGTTGTAAAAAGCTTGTGGTGCCACTTTATCATTTATATTAAATTCCTAAGGTAATTAGGAATAAATTGAAAAAATTAACTTGCTGCAGCGGGAAAAAATTATTTATTTATTTATTCATCTACTATCACTTTGCTTGATAAATGTAACTTAGCATTGCGACCTTTTCACGAATTTTGCCACTTGTTTTAATCGCTAGTAGGGTTCCTCTACCAAGAATAATTTTGTAATTAAAATTGCCTGAAAGCGCACAGGCTGACAAGACTCAACCTGTAACAAATAAATATAAAAATAAAAAAACTTTCTGCTGTTAATTTTCTTGAGAGCAACCCTTTTAGTATCAACTTTATCTGGGAAATTCCGCTCCTCAACTAAATTGGGTCGGCTGTTTTTTGTAATGGTGGCACCTGGCGTTCTGTTCCCATTTCCCTACGCACAGAAACTAATGGAAAAATTATTATTCATACTGCTCCAGCCCTGCTTCTCTTCCTCTAATTTTCGCAATGGCCAGGCGACCGGCAGGGGAGCGTGACTTTTCTCCCGCCGTCTCTGCTCTGGCTTTCTTCAGAGAAAGAACCACTTTTACTTTCGTCCGCTGCCGGATCTCTCAGCTGCTTTATCAGATGCAGAGGGAATCCCGGTCGGCGCCGACTCACCTGCATAGCCCGCCAACGGCTGCGAAGCACAATCGCGTAATTGCGGCGAGGTCGTGCGCTCCGTCATCTCTTCCAACACGTGGGCGGGCCAACACCAACTCACCCACAACACTTTCCTCTCGCGAATTATCTTGTAAAATCTCACTTTTGCTTTACTTCTCGTAGGCCGGATGATTCAAACGACGAGAACGGAAATTTTTGAAGGCTATATTACGGGTTTTGTCACTCACGGTGTTAATCAGCCAAGGAAAAGACGGATCAAATTCAAAAGCCTTGATGTGACGAGTCACACGTAATTTATTTTGATAGCCTGAAGGAGAAGTAAGACGCAAGACGTCACGACCTTAAATCTGGATTTTATTACGTCTTTGAGTTGTTCTGGTTACATGTTTTTCGTAACAAAGGACCCTCTGAAGTCTCAATGAGAATTTGCATAGGATTTTGAGGAATTTAATGCCTCGTGGGACTTGATAAGCCCATGGCTGCAAGCTTTTAGAAGCAGAATTTTGAGGAGATTGAAAAATAGACAAAGAAGAACAATTTTCCGACCTTTTAGCCCTCTCAAAATTAATTTTATAGTTAAATTCACCCCATGTTTATTTTAATTGTGAATAATCCTCTTTACCTTCCTAACCACTAGGTAAAAGCTAAAAATATCCAAGGTTTCCGTAAAAGTTTTTAAGAAAATCGGCTCAGAGGTTTGCACGCTAATCAAGCTTTATCTCCTTATTACAATTTCATAATTTATGGAATTTTTCGTGCACCAATAAACAGATCGCGACGAGAGGGGTCAAAATCAATCGAAAAAAATCGAGAAATTTGGCGAAAATCTGAAAACTAACTGTTCCTTGGTCCTGATTTGTTTATTGCACACTGTTGTACCTTAATTTCTCAAACAACTAACTAAAAAATGACCGTTTTTTTTAGCAAAATATTAATAGTTTCATCAAGATCATCAGAATTTCATTTTATACCTATGTCAATTCCTTACAGTGTATTTTTTTAAATCATTTCCAATAGAAATCCTGTTGAAAATTGATATGCCATTTCATTTTATCACATTAATTAATTCTGTACGTTGTTGCACATGGAATAAATAATTGCAAACATTTTTTTTAATTTTTAAATTAGATTGTTAATAGATAATAGATCATAGATCATCAAGGAAATAAAAATAATAAATGTGCCTGACTGAGTGAGATCTGCGAACACATCCTTCCTAATTAAACTGGAAAAATAATCCAACAATATGTTTCTAATAATTAAATTCCATTCACAAAAACACGAATTTCATATCTCGCCAACCTTCGCTATTTGTGTTCGCATGATTTCCTGCTTTGATTGCCAGTAATTTCGTAATTGAAACACACATACCAATCAATCGGCAACAAAAGCAATATTTTGCCAAAACGAGCAGACACAGTCCAATCAGATAATGGATCAATTTGGCTGGGATTCCTCCTCTTTTGCCGCGGTGGCGGCGGCGGTGGCACAGTAACAATCGCCGAATGCCTTTTACGACGTGCAATAATCGATTTTTATGAATCGTCATCGCTTGGCCAGCAATAATAAAAAACCAATTGGCTTGCGTACGCGTCCTCAAGGGTCTCCTCATTAATGGAAATGACGGGCAGCATTAGGCCGAATTTAATGAAGGCAGGAGTGCGCGAACGCGCGCGCAGTTGTCGCCCACTTTGCCGCTCCGCTGAATTAACGACGAGGAAATAAAAACTGCGAGAGCAGAGCGCTAATAATTCTTCTTTATTCGCCGCGGTTGACCGCGCGAGGTCGACGCCGCGTGCCATCCAGCTGAACAATTAGCCAATTGCATGCTCGCGAGACGACTGTCGAAAAGGAAAGACAGGCAAGGTCAGCACTTGGCAGCTCATTTTTTAGGCAACAAAGGATCATTTCTTCCTCGTCTCTCTTTGTTCAGCTCAGATAGTAGTTTTCGCCTCCGTATTGAGACGTGGGAAAAGTGCTGACTCGATTCAAAACATGTTGAACGCATAGAAGACTGCGTTCCATTAAATATTATTTCTTTTTGTTATTTGTATAATTTACTTGCGCAAGATAATTTTGGGCGAATCCTACTGATGCGCTAGCATATTCTGAGGAACAGCTGGCTTTCGTTTTCATACTGATCTTTAAAAAAAGTGGATCCTAATTCATTAATTCAATATTGCGTGTTGTTACGTATTGACTTTAGCAAGTATTAACAAGTATGTATTTGCAATTAGTGCGTATTTGTTAATGATGTTGATAAAGACGCTTTGATTTAAATCCAAAAGAGATTGCAAAATTTTATGAGTTATTTTCCGAGTTTTTCTGGGGTTTTAAATACTCAAACTGCATAGGATATCTCTCGATATGAAATTTTCACCATTCAATTTAACTTTTTACATCTCTGAAAGAAATATTTTTGCAGATCAAAGGTCAAGCTCACTACTTTGAGTTTAAATTTTTCAATTAAATGTCTAAAACCCCCTACCGTGTTTTGTCTCTTCATTAACATGTTTATTATTATAAATTTTGGAATGTCACATTGCGTCGCTTTTGAGAAAATTGGTTGCAAAGGTTGGAGCGCGTGTTTGATAAGCAGCAAACACATGCCAGGATTTCTCTTTGCGTTCTCACTGTAGCCTTAATAGTTGTCATCATATCGTTATGAAATTTTCAGGGGATGTGTATTAGGGTATTTTAGTTAAATTGCAGCACTAACCCCTTACGATTTTCCAACCCCTTAAGTGTGAATTTTCGATGTGAGGAAATATGAAATTAGTTCATTTAAGTCGAAATCGACTTATTCCAGTTCAAATTTCATCAGGGGTTGTTCGTATTCCGGCCACAACACCTCCAAACAACCCTTTCGCAACCCCATAAACAAGCAAACATAAAACCAGGTAGAAATTCAACTTTCTCACGTAGATTTTTCGTGTGTTAGGGTTGTAAAAAAACTGATTACATTCCCGACTGCAGTATCCTCTTTAACCCCTCTTTAACTTATATGTTTTCAATTTTCGTCCCTCTTATATAAAGAGCATGTGTTGTCAAAGGTGATGTATTTCATCATGTTTTCCCTAATTAATTCATTTGATTTATTTTCTCGATTTTTAAACTTACATTATCTTGTTGCTTCATCAATAAAAAGTCTGATTTCAAAAGTTACACCAGAGAAGAATGACTCGCCCAACTTCGACATTAATGATGACAATCTGAGTGCAAAAATGAGTGGTGTGCGTGTAGGCGCGATTGTTATTTGAATAAAGTGTTATGCAAAGATTAGAAAAATTAGGTCACGCCCGTAATGAGATGGAAAGGAGTGTCTCAAATTAAAATTAATACAACAAAGCCAAATTGGTGGCTTATAGCGGCGAGTGTAATTTTCGCGTCAGATATGTCTAGCTGAAGCCTTTCTCTAAATATTGGTTGATGCTGATACAAAGCATGGAACGGAAAAACACCTTCACTATATCACCATGAACGCCAATATCCAATATGTATGCTGATTCACTTTAAATTGGCTCGGCGACTGTTTTTTCTGTGCATCTAATTCACTTTCAGACACTTTTAAACAATATATTTGTGAGGCGTTAGTATTATAACTCTAACGCCCCTGACTTACTTTCGCTGGTCGCCGTGCTTGCGCGGTGCATTTCTCGTCTCGCTGAGTAGGCGGATGCCTCCTGCCGGTCGTCAGCCTGCTTCTTCACCGCTCGGACACTCCTCTACGCTGTCGGAATCACCTTTGCTTCGCAAACTTATCTCTAACCTTCTAACCTACCTACCCTTACTCTAGGCCCTAACAACTCGCCCGGGGAAGACCCGTGAGGGAGGGAAACGACAAACATTGGGAACAACCACGTACCTTTATTTTTGCGAACATGATGATAATACACGACGAGGTCGCGTCAGGAGAGAGAGAGAGGACCACGGGATGGATTTCCAAACGGATCTCTTGATGATGACTTCTCCTGGGCTCCAGACACCAACAGATTTAATCCTTCACTCAGTAGCACTTCACTTCACTCAACTGCACCCTCGGCCGCACCCGACCGAACTGTCCTTTTCTCCGTCCTTTTTCCACGTCGTCACCCCGTTCCTTCTCTCTCTCCTTCCACGCCTCTATTAATTGCAAGCACATGCTTTCACACATAGACATAATATTGATACATTGTTTCTCTTTTTATTTCTCGACCCAAGCTATTCCGTTTTAATTACCCAACTTGGGTCCGCACACAAGCAATGCTTTTCTACATTTCCAGCTAACTCGTTAATTTTATGTTTTCGCCAGCTCGTTCAGTTTTATGCATTATCGACTGTTTTTAAGCGATTGTTTTCGTTTCGACACTTCACGCCTCGCCGGCGTGAACATTTTAATGATCTGTTGGCGCCAACTAACGACTGATCACGTGACCGAATTCTCCAGAATTCCGGTCACATCCTCCCCACCTGAATGTTGGGAGAATTGCATAAATTCTTCCAACCCTGTTGCTTGTGCACGGATCCCCTGTGGGAAATAGACCATTTCTGTTTAATGCTTTGACTTCGCGTTCGCTTTATCTTTATTTCAAAATTTTCATCCTTTGACTCTAGTAGTATCGTTCCCCATTTTTTCTATAAACTCATAAGATGTCGAAATGACTTAATACTGTTAGTAATTCAAATGATAGTATATAAAAATAAACTACTTTTGTTAATGCAACCTCTAGAAAAATAACTGCCTCTGTTCGTATAGAAACTAGAAAGTTAAACTACCTTTGTTAGTACAAACTTCAATGATGCACTTTATCATAATTGCCACTACTCTATATTATGCCAACGGGCGTTTTTCCTCTAATCGTCACACCGATATTGTCTGCCGACCAATCGTGAATTATTCTTTTGCGGTCAATCTGTGTTCGCCGTTGAATGTTGCCTGTTTATGACAAGAAAAAGAAAAAATTTCCTTTTCCTCGACTCTTCCTGGGTGGATAAAAGATATCCACCCCTCCCCCCATCAAATAATAACACGCACGCAGCGTGACCTTCACTCAAGCGTCCTCGCGGCGAGTATTGTTTTCCTCCAACAGCTGGGTACGCGAAGCCGTGAGTTATTGCATACGTCATCACAACGGCACCCATTCATTCCATCGAGCACACGACCTATGTTACGGCCGGCCCTACGCGGCGCGCCACGACTCTCCTCTTTCTGCCACGCGCTTACGATCGCCCGGTTTTAACGAGTTTTCCCAAACGCGCGCATTAAATCTCAAGAGCGGGCGGCTCCCTGCAATGATGTGATGGTCTGGCCCCCTTCGCTTGTATCGCGGTTCGGCCCTCGGGATCTTACCCCTTGTAGTGCCGCATGCAGCCACCGCCAACCCAGCCCCGTGTACTCATTCACCGCCCCGCGAGACGCTCCTGGCTAAAGGTCCTCGCTACCTCTTTATCTTTACTCATTATTTTGCGTTTCCCCAGGCAACCTTCCGTCGCGAACGTCCGCTCCCAGTTATTTAAAATATTGGCACTAGCGGCCGACAATATTTGTGTGAGTTATTAATATTCCAATAAAATAATAAAAGTTTGGATAAAATATTGATTAACCTATTTGGTTCCATTTTTTCTTTGTTTTTCCCTTCCCAGTCTGCGCCACTTCAGGGCCTTGAAGTTATTCAAGGATGAAAATTTTCGATCGGGATTGACGTGTCCCGTTTCCAACTCGCAACTGAGGATTTCTTTTTCTATATTTTTTAAATTTTCTTTCCTCACAACGTTCGTACTGTATGGTCTCTTTCCCTTACAAAACAAAACGTTATTACTTGTTATGTATGCCATGCCGCAAGCGTCTTCGCCGTCTGCCGACCAGCTCCTCTTGCGGCGTATCTCCGCTCCTTCTCCATCGCCGTCTCCGCCTCCTGCAAACATGTGCAGCGATTAAACCTAATTCATAACTAAGCACCGCCTCGTGAGTGACGCCAGCCTTTTCGCTCAATGCTCCTTCATTCTTTCTTTTGCGAAATCTTTCACAAAACTTGCATTATTATCTATCTCCGTTCGGAGTCTTTTACAGCTAACAAAGGTATATGCTCCATACTCTTCGTGATAAAATATGCGTGCAATAAGTATACGCGCACGATAAGGATATTTGCACGATGAGTGCGTTAATAAAGGTATGCATAAAATATTCCTATAAAATCTAGTGCTTTTGGCGCGGCTCCGTGCGCCTTTTGTGCGCCACGCGCCAAGTACTATTTAATGTACGTTAACGCTTATTGGAAGATTTCCTTCTCTTTTGTTTTTCTTAAACAATATTCTCTCAAGGCATAGCGATACTCACGAGCGGTGGAGGCGAATGCCAACTTGCGCCGGCATTGACCTCCCTTAACCTGCAAAGAATAAAATTAATCCTGTAAGAAGAAAAGATAATTAGAGGGGTTATTAAACGGGTCTTTCCCCCCTTACATCGGCCTCGGACCCTCGGTCCGCTTCCGGTTTGCGGTACGTTCTCATTTTGGCCACTTCCTTCCGAAATTTCCTCAACTCCTCTCGCGGAGGAGGTGTCCAAATTCCCGTCCAGAGCAGTCCCAACCACAGGCAGTTTCCCTCAGCCAGTCGTATGTTAATTTCCACAAGGTCTCCGGCCTCGCAGCGTCTATAGCGTACAACTCATGACGCATCTCGATTTTTCCCATCGCATTAACCAGTTTCTCAGAAATCGTCTCCTCTTCCCTCAGAGGACAAAACATCAGCGTGATATTCGCGCGCGCATGAAATATATTTCCATCCTCGGCCCCCCGCCGAGCTTCCTGGATGCATTTGTGCCCCCTTAGGTAACATTGCAAGTTTACCTTGTTCCGATAGTGTCATGCACATCTCGTAATGATCCAGTTGCTCGCGGTACTCGAGGAGAGTCTCCACGTCGAGATTGTCCAAAAAAAATTATTGAAACCATGCTCCAATCATGTCCCGTTCTTTTTGATTTTCACCACACAAATTTGTCAGACCACTCATTCGTCCAGCTCACAAACATTCTTTTTCATAGCGGATCGCGACGGCCGCTATTGCGTTATTCATTCACACATTCGCAGATCTGGCAATTTTCATGTACATTCACTCGTCGCATTCACTCGTTTCGCAATTAAAGAGCGCTCTTTCCATTCAACGTGGGATGGCGCCCACGCCCATTAGGTCGGTTTACTGTGCAGAACCCGTACCCCGCTATGGTTTCCCATGACCATGGATTCGTATTTCCCCAATTACGTTCGTTTCCCCTTTTCTTTTCCCTGTTCCCTTTCCCCAAGACAAATCCATTTCATCTAAGAGCATAACTTTTTGTTCTGCTGATATGCCCCTCTTTCGACAAAAAAAATATGCAATATCTTCATCGTAATTATCAAAAACAACAAAAAAAATATGATGTGCAGTCCGTCGCAACATCATCATTGCCGCGCGGCTAAATTCCAATATCCTCTCAATATCCTCTCATCTCACAAATGAACAACAAAACAAACGTCATGCGCCGCTCCTCACAACAACTCCACTTCTTTCTTTTCTCTCCCGGCTCATATGCCGCTCGACCCACATTTATGCGCTGAGTCAACTCGGCCGCGACCTTGTGCTGGCTTGCTCTTTTTCCCTCCACGTATAATATTTCACCGCTCGCTTCACTTTTTCTCTCCTCGTCGTCCACAGAGTAAACAAACTAAATTCTCCCGTCTTCAATACACTCCATTAACTCTAATCCATGCTCTACGCTACCTATATTTACACCTTTTAAACACAGTATGGGTCTTTTGTTGTCCTTTCGGGCGCGCTTCGCCCCCCCTTCCTTACGCCCGCTTTCTAGTTTCTCTGTCGTCCTTGCTGCACCGGGCCAAGGACCCAATTGTTGCCATTGTTGCCACCGCCATTGGTGTAAGTGTTCCCTCCGCCGTTCCTGTAGTTGTTGCCACCAGTGTTGCTGTTGTTGTTATTTAGCCGCCGCCAGCAGCTACGCGCAAGGTGGCCCTCGTATCCGCAGTTGTAGCAGGCCTGACCACGTCCCGGATTGAACCCTCGTCCGCCGCCTTTGTTGTTGTAATTGTTGCCGCGGTATGGCTGCCGCCGCGGCTGATAGTTATTCCCTCCAGCACCGCCGCCAAACGCTTGGCGAGCAAGGCCGAGTATTTTGTTGACAGCCGCGACTTGCTGGGCCATAAGCTTTAATTGCTCGCACAACTCTCGCATTTCTTCCATCGGTCCCGTTTCGTACGTCTTGCACCCAGTGACCATGTTGACTTCTTTCTTCTTCTCACTGGCCTCCGATTTTGCCAGCAACGCGTCCGGTTTTTTCATCGCTTCGTCCCGTCGGTTTTCACTCCCGCCTACTTTAGCACTTAACTCGCCGCTATTACCGCAATTTGCCGCGGACGTCGCCATTTCTCGTCTTTCGTTCTCTTCGGTCGCGAGCGAAGCTGCCGCCTCGCGTCCCTCTCTTGCTAAATTAACGAGTGCAGCAATCGGTCCCTCTAAATCCGGAATTTCGGCCACCCAAGTTCGCAAATTTTCGGCGCGATTTTCGATCTCTTCGGCACTAATTAACGTGGCTCTATAGTACTCGCGATTGAACCTTCCCAAAGTGTCGTCCAAAAATCGGACCTCGCTCTCCTCCACTATGTCCGACAATAGAGTCACCGCTCGCGATCCGCCCTGCCCTTGGTAATAATACGCATCGATTCGGCGGATTATTTCTTCCTCCGGCAGGCCCGCGGCTTCGTCGACCCGCCCCGGACGGCCTCGCTCGGCGTGCTCGGCCGATTTCGCGCGCGTCCAAATCGGTGACGAAAAGAATTGCCGAATTCTTTCCTTCGCTCTCGACCCTCTCGATGGCGCAACGGCCGCTTTCTCTTCGGGGTGCACGGGTGTACTAGCTCTATTTTCCCCGGTCTCCGCGAGTGTTTCCCCGTTAAGCTCTTCAGACGTATCGCTCGCCTGCTCCGACATGTGTCCGCATTAAATACATTCGTCCAAATTACGCCCCAGTCTCGCGAAAGGGACTATCTCGCCGGTGCCTCCAATTACTGTGAGGCGTTAGTATTATAACTCTAACGCCCCTGACTTACTTTCGCTGGTCGCCGTGCTTGCGCGGTGCATTTCTCGTCTCGCTGAGTAGGCGGATGCCTCCTGCCGGTCGTCAGCCTGCTTCTTCACCGCTCGGACACTCCTCTACGCTGTCGGAATCACCTTTGCTTCGCAAACTTATCTCTAACCTTCTAACCTACCTACCCTTACTCTAGGCCCTAACAACTCGCCCGGGGAAGACCCGTGAGGGAGGGAAACGACAAACATTGGGAACAACCACGTACCTTTATTTTTGCGAACATGATGATAATACACGACGAGGTCGCGTCAGGAGAGAGAGAGAGGACCACGGGATGGATTTCCAAACGGATCTCTTGATGATGACTTCTCCTGGGCTCCAGACACCAACAGATTTAATCCTTCACTCAGTAGCACTTCACTTCACTCAACTGCACCCTCGGCCGCACCCGACCGAACTGTCCTTTTCTCCGTCCTTTTTCCACGTCGTCACCCCGTTCCTTCTCTCTCTCCTTCCACGCCTCTATTAATTGCAAGCACATGCTTTCACACATAGACATAATATTGATACATTGTTTCTCTTTTTATTTCTCGACCCAAGCTATTCCGTTTTAATTACCCAACTTGGGTCCGCACACAAGCAATGCTTTTCTACATTTCCAGCTAACTCGTTAATTTTATGTTTTCGCCAGCTCGTTCAGTTTTATGCATTATCGACTGTTTTTAAGCGATTGTTTTCGTTTCGACACTTCACGCCTCGCCGGCGTGAACATTTTAATGATCTGTTGGCGCCAACTAACGACTGATCACGTGACCGAATTCTCCAGAATTCCGGTCACAATATTGCAACTATTTTTTTTGTTCAAAACAATTAAAAAACCTTGAAAAATGGTTTATTTGTGAGAAAATCCCTTCAAAATATAAATAAAAACCAAAAGTGGCATTAAAACCGTCTTTTTTTGTCAGGAAACGTCTAAAACTCCTTCAGCTCACTCGGCTCTTTGTTAAGACGCATTCTTTTCGCCCCCTTTTCCGTACGGATTCGGCCACAAAAGCCATTGATAGAAAGGGTGGAAAGAGCAGCGCACGTAGCGATTTCATTGAGGCGTTTCCAACCCTCTCTCAAAAGCCTGGCCTGTATCAAATTGCGGCTCTTCAAACGCGCACAGGTTCATATCTCACCCAGGACACGCGCTTTTGGCAAAAACTTGGTCGCGCAGATCATTGCAACGCGCATGCCAGGCACAAAAATCAGAGATGTGTGCGCGTGACACAGAAAGACAAAAATTATGTAGCCACTTCGTCAATTAATCACGCGGCCAACAATGTGAATTTACTTTCACCTCGGCGCGAAAATTGGCATTGCTCCAATAATATTAATAACCGCATCTCTCCACGCTCATTTGCATAAAATAGTAATACATTACTCCACACACGATGAGCAGCAGTGTATCCTGCTCCTGTCTTGCTGTGTTTTGTGCTCGGAAATTCCTCCTGTCATGTGACGCGCGCAAAGCGGATCTAAAATTCCTTTCAACAACGCAGCCGAGACTAAAATTGCTTCTGACTTCAAGGATCTCTGTTTTTCATTATAGATTTGTGGCTATCAAAGTGCAGTTTGTGGTCTCCAGTTCTTAGAATCAGACGAGGAAGAATGACGAGATGATTTTAATTAATCTGATCGAATTAAATGTTTCAAAGAGAAAATTATAATAATGTAGAGGGCCAATGAAAATTCTGGGAGTTAAAAACATATTGCGTTGTTGACTATATAGCAAGTAATTCATTATAGTATCAGATTTTTGGAAATCTTACCATCAGAGCTGTGATTTGGGCGTGTAACTAACTTCTTTAGGCACATTAAAAAGCATTGTTTTGTTGATTACATTTTTTTTTATTAAATCACCACAGTCGTTTTTAAAATTTCTAGACCGATTTTTGTGCTCTACAAAACGGCTGAAAAGAAATTGGCTCTACACATTTAAACTCTAATTTATTTGTTATATTTAATTTTCACAATTTTGAATCCTCCTCCTTGAATCAGAAATATTTTTATCTAAGCCAGAAATGGAAATTTATATAAACTGTGATGGATGATCCAAAGCTTTATACTTCCAAATGTTTATATAAAAACAATTAAAACAACATCATTCAGTTCAGCAAAGACACGAAGTTGTTGAGCAACGCGAGTTGCAGTTGTTGAAATTGAACAAATTCCTCTTTTCTTGCGCATGCCATGCACACACAATCTGTTTCAATCACGACGTAATCTGTCAGGTCGAAAAGTAATATAATATAGGTGGCTGGCGGCCTCCAGGTGCAATTTCCACTCCCACTTGTGTGTTGCGCGCATGTAATTGCTCTAGCCAAAGAGAATAATTAGGTTTGGCTCACTGCGACTGCCTCCGTGTTTACGACGGGTGAGAACAGACAATATAAAGTGGGAACAAAAAAAATAACAAACTGACAGCAGCAGGAGTGCGTGGGAGGGCCGTGAGGATCACACTCTGAGAATACACGCCACTTGGGTGAAGAGGAAAAAAGAGTCGCGGCCTTGACATTACACGTGAAAAAAGAAAAAAAGACGTGCAGAGTTTGTTCAGAATTCAGAAGCTCTGCGTTGGCGTCTGGCGTGTCGCGATTCGTGTTTCTCTCGAAAAGATTTTTTTGTGAAAACTGGAGTGCAGGTGTCCTTTTGTTGCAATTGAATTGTAAAGCACACATGACAATAAATTTAATACATCCTTGCTCTCTTTCCACTGTTGAATTGCAACTTTTCCTTTTATGGATGCCAGAGATAATGAGAGCAGCAATTCATTGAATTGACTCGGTTTTTAATTGAAGCAACGTACGAATGACGTAATTCAGAGGAAACAACAAATTAAATGTGCGCGCAAGTGTGGGAATAATTTTCGTTCACGATCGCACCGGCGGAGGAAAGTACTTTCATATAATGCAAACACCTCTGTGATCGTGCGCACATAACTAGCAATTTTTTAAGTATTCTGAATCGACGCCAGCAGCCACCACGACCACGGTTAGCTGCTGACCACGTGAAAAATGATTCCTTTCCACCCTTGCGGCCTTTCGTGCGCAGACAAACGTAAGCTTTATTCGAAAAACGACCTGAGCAGCGCAAATTGATTACATTAAATGGCCACCAGCATGCAAATTTCCGATTTTGTTGGCCAAACATGCGCAGAATTTCAGCCAGAGTGGCTAATTCATTAAAGGGAAGTGATGAATAATGTATTTTGACTATCAGAACGATGGTGCAAAATCATATATTATGTTTGTAACCTGAATTTGCCTTTTTACGCTTTTTTTTGGCTCTGTAGTAAAAATTGATTCGTAAAAATGCGAAGAAATTTCTAGTAGTTATGCTATTTAGATTTTGAAACATTTCTCTCCCTCTCAAAAGGGGTAAAAGGGGGTAGTTTGGGGTATACTTAAAAAAGTTGTGAGCAAAGTACAAAGCAAAACGATTTTTATCGTTACTTTAATGCATGGGGTGGAAAGGGGATGAGGGTTGATCAACCTAAAAACCCTTTGGCTATCTAGGGAAGATGAAGACGAGTCGAACGGTATGTAATTTTTGTAATTATGACTGTTAGAACTCGAGATTTGGGGCTGACAAGATTGGAAAAAATGAAAAAAATTGTGTCACTCATCGCGTAAATAAAAGAGTCAATAGATGGCGAAAAATATGCAATTTAGACGGGTTTCAGTCGCTATCATAAGATTTTGGCATATTTAGACAGTTATAGATGTTAAAATATGCGGTTTTAACAGGCTTTAAATTGCATAATTCTTGTTCATTTGATAATCTCATGAAAAATAGTCCATTGTTTGCCCTAAATTTAAAATACTAATGAAATGAAAGTTCGCCATAGCCAATACCGGAGATTTACAATCGAACTCGTATTATTTGTTTAGCTGCATACATTCACTTTTAATAAAATCAAGTATTTATTAAATTTTTATAAGTAATCTGGTCAACTCAGAATGTATCCGCTCATTCGCATTCGCACGCTCATTCTGCGCCAATTCTTTTCGAAAAACGAACCTGTGGCGCCATCCGAGGCACCAGGCGTAAACAACCGGCAATCGTCGTGTTGTCAAAAACAGCAGTGCGGTGAGAGAAAGAAAGCGAGAGGAATGGCCGAGTCAGATTTGTTGTCGTCGTCTTCGCTGCAGGAGAATGCGTCGGCGACGGCGTCGTCGCCGTCAGCCAGGGTGCCGGCCACCTTCGAGGGCGCCGCCGTCGCCTACGGCAGCCTGGTGCTGATGGCCCTGCTGCCCATCTTCTTCGGCGCCTTCCGATCTGTCAAGCACCACAAGGAACAGAGGGTATGCCTCCAATATGGAACGTCGTCGTGGCACCCCTGCAATTGCAGACCTCCGACAACCCCCGCAGAATAAGGGTTGCTTATTCTTTCCAGGCTGCGTTCTATCTGCGCAAATTTTTAATATGAACAAATTTCCATTCCTCGCGCGACATAAACTATGACTATCGTTTTGATTCATTTGTATGTACGGTATACATATATCTATACATAAATAAATATATAAATATTTTTTTAATTTTGATAGTGGTAGATATTCAGCCGACTCTTTCCGGTTTTTGATTGTCGTGAATGTTTTTTTTTCATTTAATTTAATAAGTGATTACAGTTTACATTTAGGAGAGGGTTTTGGATATTTATTTTTGACTATTGTATTTTAATTAAATTGTTTGTAGGAATCTGGCGAAACACCGGACATCATGTCTCACAGAGACGCAGCCCTATTTCCGATAATCGCCAGCGCCGCTCTCTTCGGCCTGTACATCTTCTTCCAGATCTTCTCCAAGGAGTACATCAACTTACTTCTCACAGGCTACTTCTTCTTCCTTGGAGTCCTCGCTCTTTGCCACCTTCTCAGGTTTTTAGTTGTTAAAATAAAATTAACTCTTCACTGATCCATTTTAATTGTGCCGCAGCCCGATCATCAGCTCGCTGGTGCCAGCAGCGATCCCGAACGTCCATTATCGGGTGCAGATGGTAAAATTGCAGACTAGCGGAGGCAATGGCGCTGACGAAGACCTGATCAACTACTCCTTCAGCACGCACGACCTAGTCTGCCTTCTCTTCTGCACTGTGATTGGCGTTTGGTACCTGCTCAAGAAAGTAATGAAGATTTGGATATGTTTTAATTTTCGCTGATCATGTGTTTGAATCACAGCACTGGATCGCAAACAACCTTCTCGGTCTGGCGTTTGCAGTCAACGGCGTGGAGCTGCTGGCCCTGAACAATGTGGCCACCGGAGTCACTCTGCTTGGCGGTCTCTTCATTTACGACGTTTTCTGGGTGTTTGGCACGGATGTCATGGTGACTGTTGCCAGGAGCTTTGAGGCACCTATCAAGTGTAAGACTTTCATAGTCAAAAATTCCAAACAAATTTAGGTCAAACCCGCTCGAAATCTTGATAAAAATGCCCTATTTTCAGGGTCCAAAAGACAAATTCTTTCAACTTTGTATTTGATTTTCTCCAAAAAGAGTTAAAAACATGCCACAAATTTTTGGTGTTGGCTATTTTGGATTTACAAAATTTAGTGTACAAAGGTATGACAGATATTTTCGAATCATTTGATCCGATTTTTGCGACCATGAAGTTGGCCACCAAGGGCAACTTGTCTAGCGTCAAATAATGTACATAGATTTTTATTAGCAAAGTTTTTGACCATCGTTTGACCAACATTTTAGTGTGATATAAATGATTACAAAGACAACCCCCCCAGCAAATTTCGTCCCCATGCCAACAGGGTGTTGACAATGTTTATCTATTTAATATTTTTTTCTAAATAAAAATATTTACTTAGAATCTTTTTAATGATAAATTCGTTAGTAATAAAATTAATCAAAGAAATGAATTTTCAGTGGTTTTCCCGCAAGACATTTTGGAGAATGGATTAGCTGCCAACAACTTTGCAATGCTTGGCCTTGGCGACATCGTCATCCCTGGAATTTTCATCGCTCTCCTCCTCAGATTTGACCACAGGTAGGTCTAAATTAAAATAAATAAAAATGGTTTACACGATACATTTGCTTAATTTCAGCCGAAGCAGTGGCAAGTCGCACGTGTACTTTGCAACCAGCTTCCTGGCATACATTGCAGGCATGGCGGCTACGATCGTGGTGATGCACGTGTCGAAACATGCTCAGCCTGCCCTTCTCTACTTGGTGCCCGCCTGTGTTGGGGCCACTCTTGGTCTTGCCGTCCTCCGCAGGGAGACCAAGCTCCTCTTCCAGTCAGTTTTTTTTATTTGAAAGAGATTTTTCGAAGCGATATTAATTCCTAATTTGATGCAGATACGAAGATTCGCCCAAAGAGGAAGTAGAAGGCGAGAAGAAAGCAGACAAGAAGGCAAAGTGAAAATGACATGCTGAATAAAAAATGTGAAGACTTGTTTAAATGTGAATGATTTGTTTCTCCTGCTGTGTAAATGTGCGCACTGTGAAAATTGCTCTTGCTGTTATTGATTTGATATTTTGCTATTAAGTTATACATCCTGTTACATCAAACTGTTCCGTAAATGTGCTTGCTTTTTCTTATTTTCAAAACGATGTAATCATTTTCCGACCACGCACAAGTTTCAGATTCATTTTGCACATCCTGACTTTTCTTTTAAGTTCAAAAATGAATTTCAGACACTCGCATAATATAACTGGCTATTCTATTTTTGTTTGCATTAAATACTGCGGTATTATAAACCTTGCATTTTATTCACAAAAAATATCAAGAGTAGGAAAAAGTAATGTATGCAATTTGAAATTAACTAATGCCCCACGGCGGAGCGCGTCCGCCCATGTGCGGTTTTTCAAAATCAAACCTTTTTTCGAATTATTACGATTATTTTTCAGTCGGTTTTTCAAAACAATTTTTACCATGAAAAATGCTATTTACTGTTTTGAGAGCTGATTTACTGCTCTGATCGAGCCGTTGATTTTATACAGAAGTGGAATTTTGAATTCTATTTCTCCATCTTCTGACTTTCTTGCCATATCTACGTTACAGATCAAAAATTCGAAAAAAAATGCCTCTCAGTTGACCTGAAATTTATCTAGTATCATTTTAAGACCAAATACGAGCCGATCCGATCAAAATCCTAGGAAGAGATAGATTTTCAACTTTGAAAAACTTGATTTTTGCTCTTTCTCCATAAGGATAGCATGGGAAATCGAAAATTCGCGATTTTTTTTCCCAACGGAGCAAACTTTAAAAGAGTTTTACCGACAACTTTGCACGCACTATTTGGCGATGAATTTTCACCCTTACCTGTCCAGCCTTCCACGTTTCGTTGCGGTTTTGCTATTGCTGGCGCTTATTTAAGTTTTATGGTCAATTTCGCCGCCTCGACCGAGAGATTCCCAAGAGGCTGGCGCCAAGGGGCAGAAGCTACTTGTCTTGGAAGATAATTATGACGCATTCCAGGGTTAACTTCACCTGTGGTGTAATAAAACAAGTGAATGAAAAGAATATTTGAATATATTTCAAGTTTTCAGCAACAATACACATCATATTCAATCGCGAAATTGATAATATAGAACTTTAATCATTCAGTTTTGCTTACGGAATCTCGAGTGGACAACAGGAAAATCAACTCCTTACTCAAAAACATTCATCGGTTTTAACCGGACTTTCCACAGGCACAAAAGTCTCCTTCATTCTTGCTCAATTAAATATCATACATGCAATGCAGCCAATGATTGAAAATTGTTTGCAGGAAATTCAATCGAGGTGAGGAGTGTGAGCAAACCAAATCTCCGCTCGCAAGAAACGAGGATTTGAGCGCCAAAGCCACCAAAATCCTCGTGCCAAGCAAGCAGAGCTCTAGTCTAACTGATGAGATTTAGTTATTTACCATTTAAACCTAGAGAAAAGTTGCAAAGGCCGATTCGAGTCAACGAATTTGCTTGCTAGTCCATCACAGAGGGTCGCGGATAAAATGCAGAGTGCAAATCAGCCTTGGGCAGCAGCAAAAACCGAACAAATAAATAGGCGCTAACTCTATCTACCAGGACTTGCGACCGGCCGACGAATCAGGGGTTAATTAGTTCCACTCGTCTCGTATTCACTGGTGACATGTACAGTCCTTAAAAGTATATTATTTTACTTTGCTTAAATACAATTAAAGAGAGAGATAATGCTCAAGTTAAAATTTTGTTGGCCCCAGGCATCAAGGGCCGTGCAAAAGCAGTTGGAATTTTCTTTTTGCATTAGCTTAATTTCTTTGCGTATGATTTCAACTGGCGTGCTTATTAGTACTCCTCTTCAACTTCTTCAGGAGGTGCGAAGCCGTCCTGCAAACAAAACATCCCGATGATAATTACGGTTGCAAATGCAGACAGCAAAGTGATGATTAATTTCAAGACATATAGAGCTAGACGTCTTACGGGCTCGGTATTGATATTAAGGGCACATCAGGGTGTATCCTGAGCGCCATGACGCTTTCCAAAGGGTCGGAATGCACATACTCTGAAAGTTCTCGACTTGGCCGTTCCAACGGCGTGCAGATCTTTCTAATCGAACCAACACAGAGCCCGTCAGGCGTTAAAGTGGCTGCACATGGGAATTGGTCGAAATCGATAACTCAGGGGCTACCCTGACGCCAAGGTTCAATTTCCTATCAGTTCTGACTTCGCGAGTGGCCCCAAGCATGTTTCAAGGGTAAAAATCCACCGATCGTGCATTACTGGCTTTCTCAAAAATTACCCTGAACTCAACCTTAGACCCTTTATTTCTCGAAAACTACAAGTTTCACCATCCTGAAAATTTGCAGGCAAGTTAGATACACTCAGGGCAATAATATATCGCATATTTGGAAAAAATAGAAAAGTAAAAATTTACTCAAATTTGAAAAATTAAAAAAATGGTTTTAATTTAATGGGCAATGTAATATGTTCTAGTATAAGCCCGTTTCTCCAGAAATCACCTCAAATTCCCGTAAAGAATATATCTAAGTATTAAAACAAAATACCAAATAATCAAGATGGTGCTCAAACAATAATTTAAAAATCCAACACTAAAGAATCTTTCAACAATAAAACAAGAAATTTTACCTCGGTTGCGTAGAGGATCTGAGTAATTTTGTCGACAAGGGTGTCATCGCCAGGTTGAGCTTCCTGGCACAAAACTTCAATGTCCCTCAACTTGCCAAAGTAAAAGTCACGTTCCTTCTCCAACGCTTCCGTCGTCAGCTTCATTTCGGCCAACTAAGCAAGCGACTCGTTTCATAAAAACACTACTATTTTTTCACTCCAAATTATCGCACCTGACTCGTGAGCTCTGATAATTTGCTCTCCGAGGCAGCGCCTCCTGCTCCGACGTTAGATCTCTTCATGGGTTGAATTCTGGACGCTGGAGCATCTCCACTGCTCACCTCTGGAATATCAATCGAACCAATGAGTAACGATCGGGAAAATCCGGTTCGTTCGGTTTTACTTCTGCTTGTAGTGGTGGCAGGTGGAGCAGGCTTAGCCCTGGCGTCAGGGTTCGCTGAGACACTGGAGGTGGCTCCAAAGTCCTCGCGAGCAGCAACGGGGTCGTAGTGATTGCCCGCGTAGTTGGCATCGAAGAACTTCTTGAACCACTGCAGGAACTCAAAGTTGTCCTGGAATCGCCCCTTAATCAGCCGGTCTATTGGGATGATCTGAAAATCGAATTTTAATTACTGAGAAAACATTCTAACGATAAATTTTGAAAAGAATAAAAAACAAGAGCATTAAAAATGAATTACTTTGTCGACGCTCATTTTCTTGAAGGAGCCTTGCAACACTTTGAAGTTCTGGATGTACTCGTGTTCGAGGTTGGTGCGAAACTTGACCTTCTTGAGCATGACGCTGCCTGGGAACAGCATGTGCATGAACTGACAGTACGCAGCCCCGGTGCACAGCTCCTCGATCTTCGAATAGCCCAGCTGAAGGCAGTCGTTTACCCAGTTGAGCATCTCATGCCGACTCAGGTTCTCCGTCGTCACGTTTGTCGAGTAGACGTTTACGGCCATCTGCCCAAAATTGAAACAGCACCAAATTAGCACCAAATCTGGAGTTAATAAACACATCGGGGTGTAACCGAAACAGAAAATAAATTATAATAATAATTGCCCGTTAACAAGAAAATTTTTGAAAATTCAAGAATGTTCCCTTTTGCTTGATAAAAGCACAGCAACAGCAAGTTTAACTGTACAATTTAGTGATGCAAGTGAAATGGCACATAAAAAATCACGGTGTTTAGTGCATTGTACAGTTATGAAAGCAGTCAAGTGCACAACCGCAGAAACAGAAACTGTGAAAATATGTAAAAATAAAATCGGAGCTACATAATTACTTAAACGATAATTGAGAAACAGCGAAGAAGTACTCGTCCAGCTCAAGCGTCGGTTGCATGCGAACTGAATTATATTATAAAAACGAGGTGGAATCAAAGCGAAACGAAAAAAAGGTGTGTGACACCCTAGACGGTGCACACCGACAAGAGAGGAGAAAGGCGAGCGGCGTCGGCCTCATCATGCGGAAAGACCAGCTCAAGAGCCGAACGCACATACCATCCTGAAATCCACCTGCGTGACGGCGGAAAATGCAGAAATTTAGCCTCGATTAGTTCGAAAAAAGACGCGAACAATCATTTCTCGGCCATGCCTGCCAACATGGCGCGCCTTCAACCGAATACCGCATTTCGAGCGGCCCCAGGCCGAAAGTTCGGCCCAGTCGGCCACCGACGGCTCGGCGATGCGTACCGAGAACTTTGCGGCGCCGATCGGGACTCGGGAACTCACCTTTAAGGCCTTTGTGATGACAGTAAGTTGGAATAAGCTGGCCGACAGACCGAAGGAACCGCTTCCTGTGCTGCAGCTGTTGCTGTTTGTGTGTGTTCGGCAGATGGCGCGCCAGTCGCGCCTCGTCTGTTTCCCGCGACCGCACCCGCTGACTCACTCAGGCAGGAAACGCGCGTAGCTTGCTTGCTTCGAGAAGTGACAGAAGATTGAAAGACTGCCTGTGACAGCGAAGCTCATGAGTTGAGAAGGAAATTAAGAATTTTAAATGATGAAGCAGGATGAAATGTCCATTCTTAGCAAGAAAGTAGAAAAAATTGATTTTTAAATGAAAGTTTTTGTAAAATGCTAAAATGTTTTTTTTTTTTAGATAATTCATACCATGATTGTGACTATAGTTAGAAATTTAGGAATTTTATGAGTACATATTCATTGGTAAATTTATTTTAGCATATCAAAAGTTTGGTTTGAAGTTCTAAAAAAGTTGTAATCGATTTTTTTTCTTGTTCCTCTCTGGGTTCCTTTTACACACTTTACTTTGATTCTTCAAACGCGTCTCCAGTCTCACGTGATAGTCCATTGATTTCTCGCTTTGCTTAAATCTAATATAAAAAGGAAATGGGAAAAATACATCTTGCCATCCGGTTCTTTATTGCAGCGCCGTTTTCCAATAACCTTCGAAAAAGGTTTTATTTTTGCAATACTCAAATTTGTGTTTCATTGGGAGCAGCTACTTATTGGGAAAGGCAATGCCACATAGCATATTTTTGGAATAAACATAATTTTTTAACTAATTCTTAAAAAAATTGTAATTAAGGATAAAAGGCCTCAACATTTTAATTTGGTAAAATAAGTTTTTGGTATCTTTTTCAATTTGAAACAAAATATATTCACAAACATTTTATTTGTTGGCACACATATTGCGAAGGTTGAACCAAGTTTTATTTAATGTTTGCCAAAATGAACCGCGAGGTTGAGTTTTTAATTTATTAATGGACAAAAAAGGGATTTTTAATGTTACATAGCTGATAAAAAGCTCTTTTATAAAGATTATTCATGGAAATAATAAACAATATTAAAAAGATACATTAATTTATGAATAATTGCAAGCTATATATAGGGATCGAACCACCAGACAATTATGAAAACGAATTATTGGTAAAATTGTGTTAGGCTTTCTTGGAAGAGATATTTTGATTAAAAATATGACCTCTTCATTTTGAAAAATAATGATTCTTTTAACATAACCTTATTGACATTTATACGATCATAGAAAAATTTATCGGATTTATCAATCAAGATAGTAATAGTTAAAATAAATTAAAAAACAAAAACAAGTTTTTTGGAGTAAAATAGATAATTTTAGGGAATTTTTTCTTTGTTTTGTGGACAAAAAATATTTTAGTAAATAATTTAAAAAATAAATCATTCAGCAGTGTTTTAGTATATATTAAATTTTATAATTTCATGATCCAATTGCATATAACTATCCAAATTAAATAAATTTAAAGAACATCGAGAGCATATCTTTACGTTTTTTTATATTTTATTTTGAAAATTGGTCCTGTTATATCTACTAACAAAAAGTATTGTATTTTTCGGTATTTTTGTTTAAACGCGGGAGAAATAATAGCACAATACTTTGTCTTGAGGAAGCACACCTGTTGCCGTGTTGCGACCATCATTCCCATGTCCCAATCATTTTATCCCTTTTATTCCTTTCCACAAATCTGACCACCTGACAATGAGGCAGTCACGTGAACAACTGTTGTTGAGGTGCGTAATTCGTGCCCGGCTCGACCAATAGCGGATCATTTGTGGTATTAATTGTAATTAAATTCAAGCAATCACACCTGAGCCAGGTAAATGCTCTCGAAAGGCCCTCGGGCGGAGCAGGTTTAGGAGTTAGCGTGATGAGGCTACCATCTTTCCTAAGAGCGTGGTCCGCCAAATTTAAAAGAGCTAAGAATTCATGGACCTATTTGGACTACGCGCTTCGCGGTAAATTCCCACAAACAGGAGGTTGAGGGAGCAGCGGAAATATCGCATTCAATGCTTAAGTGTGATTGGCTGAAATCAAGCGCGCTTATTGGCCAGCCAATAGGAGCTGCTCTCTGTTTGACGCGTGCGCTGTCATCACGTGCCCGCCTACTCGCCGAGAAAGAGACGCCTGCGCTCGGTTCGAAAATGGAGACGTCTCTCGTCAGCTGAGCTTCGTTCGCCTAATTTGCCGACGATTCGACCGTACCTGCAGCCTTATTCGACTGGCAAAACGTTCAAAGTCGGCTCGGCCGACCAGGTAACTTCGCCCGACAACTCTGACTTGTGCTATTCCAGCGTAAAATGTCTGAATTCGCCCCCTCACCACATGCTATTCAGTGTGGCGGGCCCGCCGGTTCGTCTGCGGCCCCGCTGGACGGCCCAGGGGCCGAAAGACAGTCGTCGGCATTGCGTCTGCCAAGCCTCGGGTCTACGGGCCTCTTTTCGGCCCAAATTTGACCCTTTTGTCCCATTCAAGCTTCGGTTTCGACGCGTTTGTTTTGTAGTCGAAATATTACAATAGGAGGGTTAGGGGGAGGTAGAGGCAGCTTGTTTGACGGCATTCTCGACCGGTCGGCCCGAGTGGGGTTGAGTGGGGGGGCCACCCCACCAGCTGCCGACCCAATGGGCTGCGTGACCCACCGCGGTCCGCAATTATTATTTACATTCGTCGCTACTTCCCCCACTACTTGCGTGTTGCTACTTTATGCACTGGGATGTGGACGACCCTTTCCTTTTTACTCCGCTGGGATTATTTTTTGTGCGACTTTTTGATCCAATAACAGGAAAGCCTCTCGCATTGCTCGCAGCTTTCCCACCCTAAATAATATAATCCGCGTCTGTAATTTTAGATTTCTTTTGGTTTTGTATTCATTTTTAAAAATAAAAGATGACGGTTGTAGAGCTATGAGCAATTTTAACGCAACCAGGACGAATGGCAAATTAAAATTTTCGTGCAGCACATCCTGTAAGTGTTTAAAATGTATAAGATAAAATTTCCTACTGACTGAATTAAATAAATTATTTTAAGCAAAATACTTTCTTCAAACACGGGCCAGTTTGTCAACATTTTCGACATTTTCTCTGTTTTATCTTTTCCCATTTTAATCTTACTGTCATGACAAGAGACGTTTACAGTCATAAATCAAATTAAAGTTGAATATTTTTCTATAAATCAATTTATAATTGTTGTAGGCATTCTTGACTTAAAGAAGATGAATCCTGATCCAAGCAAAACTCCTGGAGCCTCGAATGAAGGCTCCTCTGACGCCCAGCAGCAAACGCAGGGCTCTGACGTGAACTCGCAGAAAGTCGGAACTCCTCAGCCTTCGCCGGCTGCTGCTGGCATGGCTTCACCAACAATGGTTCGTGGCCCTCAGATGTCTCCAGCGCTGCAGGTATGTCCACCTTAACTCTTGATAGTGGCGCAGTCCTACCAATCGACCAAAGTTCTCGCTGCAGATGGCGCAGATGCAGCAGCAGGTGCAGCAACATCAGCAGCAGCAGCAGCAACAACAACAACAACAACAGCAACAACAACAACAGCAACAACAACAACAGCAGCAGCAGCAACAGCAGCAGCAACATCAACAAGCTGCATCGCCCCATCAACAAACCATGACGCAGATCAGCATTCAGCAGCAGAGTCCTATGGGGCCGCCACAACAACCTCAAACTCAGCAAACGCAACAGGCCCAACAACAGCAACAGCAGCTGGAGCAAGCCTCCGTCGCGCAGCACCAACAGGGAATGCAACAGGTGAGGCCCTAACTGTTACTGTCAAACCTCATACTAAGCATCTAAAATTTTTATTACTTAAATTTCAGATCCAGTTAATCCAACAGCCGCAACAGAATCAAATGTACGTCCAGCAAGTGTACAACCCCGCCAACGGCCAGTTCCTGCTGCAGCCTGCCAACATGGGCCAACCGTTGCAGGCAAGTCCTTTGCTCTTGTCGAGCACCCATGTCTCTAATTCGTTTTCTCTAATCGTTTTTGTTCCGTTCTAAATTCATTTGCGCGCTTGACTGAGAAAACCGTTGTTGTTCGTTTGGGTTCAAGCAGAGCGTTCCAAACGTGGTGCAACTGCAAGCCAAGAGCTCGATGGTGCCTCTGCAACACAACAAGCTGCCCGCAGGTCTTCTGCCCACTACCCAGGTCCTGCCCTATTTCCACAGCCATAATTTAATATAGCTTTTGCGGTTGGTTGGTGGCTGGCGCGCGATATTCAAACCCCGGCTGATCCTGGCTGCTTAGTTTTTTTTCTGTTGGACAGTGATTTTCACGAATTTTAGGTTTTCTTAAGCGGCGGTGCCGTCCTTACCCTTGCTTCTGCATGCCGTCACTCATTACCAGCATGTTCACGCTGTGTCATAATGCACGCTCACCGTGTGTTTGAGATCACTCGTATTAATTAGACGCAAAATAGTTTGATTGCAAGCAACAAGTGTCTGCAACCCACTCTATCGAGATTTTATCACGTCAGCTACCAACTGGGAAAATCCCATCGATGAGAAATAGGCTGGAATTAAAGTAATCATTGTACTTGGACTGCTCCATTTAAAGTGGATTGATTCAGGGCAGCAATTTAAAATTATTTGAATTATTGGATCAGTTGATCGGTAAACAATTTGTTTTATTAAAAAAATTAACTTGCTACAGTAAAAATTCAAATTGTTCGATTTTTCTCCCAAATTTACAGGGCTTGACCACATTTTCTTGGCAGATTTCAATTCTTCTCGTCAAAATCTGTCCAACAGCGAATGAAACCTTATAGGAAAACTCTTTATTGTGAAATAGAATAGGATTTCAAGTAGGGAGACTGTCTTTCCCGTTTGAAAAGCATGCTATCTCTGCAGCAACTTTTTTTAAGAAAGTTTCAGTCAGTTTTGGCTTCAACTGAATCCTAAGGGATGAGTTCATGCATCGGAAACAAGCATTTTCCATGATTTTGCAGTATCAATCCTCTTTAAATCAAAGAATTTTTAAACTTTGACCTTTTAAGAGCATTTTTACTATCCAAATTTCGTTAGTTCTACTTGCCTTATATTACGGTAAGGAATTTCCCCCCAAGTAGTCCTATTATTTGTCCCACATTCGCTCTTGTAGGTGCATCAGATTGAAACACCAGTTGATTGATCCTCTTTTGCTTTTGCGTTGCTTTTTCTATGCGCAGACGCGCCCACTTGGTGTCAGAGCACACTCAAAGTGCCCCTCTGACTGCTTGCAGGTGATTGCGTCACCGGGAAAGCCCTTCCAGCACATGCAGTTCACTCCGCAGCTCATCACAGCCCAGGGCAAACCCATGCTGCAGCAGGGACAAACAGGTCAGTTGGTTTGACGCCTCGTTTGGCGCAATAATCGATATCTCCTCGTTGCAGCGTCGTATCCAAGCTACGCCACCATCCCGAGCAGCTCCAGTCAGACGCTTGTGCTTCCCATGGGCGTGCTGGCCGGTCAGTCCAACTTGATTTCCACGGCGCAGAACGCACAGCAAGCTAAGCCGGACATGTCCAAGCAGCAGCAGGCGGTGAGCAAGGCGCAGGTGCAGCAGGGAGTGATGCAGCAGTCTCACTTGATCACAACGCAGGCACCCATGATCAACAGCCAGGGACAACTGGTCAACCCCATTCAGGTTGCTTTTTTTTAATTCGGGCTCAGCTATGAGTGGGTAACATGAGGCCCAAGTGGCCGCAGAGGAGGTTGGGCCCAATTTAGCCATCTTTTCGCCTCCTCTACCGAGGTCTTTAATTGAAACACCAGATATTTGTCTCTAAAGCCACTGGAAATGTGCAGAAACCAGCAAGTGGCGAGTCCTCCCAGCCCGCTGAGCTTTTTAAACATTATGAGTCACTCGATTAACCACTTTTTACCATCTCTGACGGGCACTTGGGCAGCCAGTTTTAGATCCCAGAGCTTCGACTCTCATGCAAAGAGCACATCTTAATTTCGTGTTTTGTGTCGTAGCAGTACCAGGTGTACAATCCTGGCATGCAGCAAAGCATCTGGACCTCTGGCAATCTTCCTCAGAACACGGTGCTGCAGAGCGCCCCGGTTTACATCCGCAGCATGCAGGCTGACGGCAGCTCCCTCTTCATCCCCCAAAATGCGCCGCCTCAGTCAATGCAACAGCACAATCGTAATTATTACTGATCACATTTCTCCTCGGAAATATTAAACTGTGCTGTTTCAGCCGCGGCAGCTGCGGCGGCGGCGGCTATGCAGTCAAATGCAGCAGCGGCGGCGGCAGCGATGCCAGGAGCTGCACCGCCTCCTCCAATGCAGCAAAAGCAAATCAGACCCGAACTGCCAGCCAACATCCAGCCGAAAATCGCGCAACGCAGCTTGCTGCCTTCCGACGTCAGACCTTCTGTCTCGACTCAAACAGCCGGAATGCAAGCAAAGGTTGGGTGTACTCTTATTACATTGAAAGGAGGGTTTGCTAACTCGCTACCCCAGCAAGGAGGAAAGGTGCGCCAGAAGATTGGGCCGCGCGCCCCAGGCATCGCCAGACCCAACAAGGGCGATGAATTTCAGCAAAAGATGCAGGTCGTCGACCCTCAGCAGCAGATGCAACAGCAAGGCCAGCCGCAACCCCAACATACTCAACAGCAGATTCTTTTCAACAAGTGAGTTCCATACCAAAAAGGGAAGGGCACCGCAAACAGTGCTGTCAGATAATATTAGGCGACTAGTTTTTGAACCGATGCATCTCGATTAATTCACTATTGGGTTCCGATGCAAATTTCGCGTGCTATGCCAAACAGAATCAACAGGTAGCGCTCTCTCACTGCTTCTAAGAGATGAGATTTTAAGGTCAGACTGCTTTTTTTCGTAATCACAGTTGCTTGAATTCAATGAATATAAATAAAAATCGCACATGACTTGTCTTGACGTCCTCCAAGAGACTGAAGAGCTACTAGGAGATTAATTCAGTCTAATTTATTGAATTTTAATATTAATTAGTATTATTTTTCAATGATTAAATGAATATATTATTTATTTAAAATTTTAATTTGCGTAAAAAGAGAAATAAATATAATATCAAACCACATCTTGTTGAAATGAGAAAAAATACTGACTGATGAATGTGAAATCTCCCAATTATACACTAGAACCCTCCTGGAAAATATGAAAAAATAAATCAGGACAGCTACTCTTTGCGGCGACCCACTAATAGTGCGTAACTTTTAACTCTTAAAATAATTAAAAATCTAATTTTACAGCAACAGGTACATAGTCAACACGTTAGGCAGCCCGCAAGGTCCGATGGGGCCTGGAATGCCACCAAATGTGGGTCAACAAGGAATGGTGTTGACGACCAGTCTTGACGGAAAGACGGCCATGGTATCAGCCAGCGGCCAGCCAGGGCAAAAGATGATGCCTATCACCATACAAGGTGCCATGGGAGCCATGGCGGCGGGTCCCGCAGGCCAGATGATGCCGCAGCATATGGCCAAGGTCGGCGGCCATCCCGGCCAGATGATGCCGATCGCTCCGCCGATCCAGCAGACGTCTCAGTTGGTCATGGCCTCCCCTTCCCAGCAGCCCCCTGCAGTGCCATCAGCCGTCGTGCCGCCCCCTATGCAGCCCGTGCCCCCCAGCGCCCCCAAGATTGAAGAAGTGGCCTCCTCTCAGCCAAACAAGGATCTTCAGACCACCGCTGAGCCCATGGAGGTCACCGAGGACAAAGAAGGTTTGCCTCTTTGGCCACTTAAATTTTTTAATACAAATTATCGATTATTTGCAGGTGCTGGCGTTGAGGACAAGGAGTTACTCGGAGGAGACTTGGAGGGCGCCGATGATCTGAAGGACAAAGGAAGACTGAAGGCGCTCGTAAAGCCACAGCCACATATCCTCACACACGTTATTGAAGGATTTGTAATACAAGAAGGTTATTTGAATCGGTAAAAGGAAGCACAGTCATAAATATAGCATTTCCATTGCAGCTTCTGAGCCGTTTACTATTGCTCGAAATAACGCCATGCAAGACCAGACGAGCCAGTGCTCCGACAAAGAGAACCAAGTCAACGGGGCGGCGGAACCAGATCGTGAGTCAATTTTTCATTTTGCCTGCAGTTTAAGTAATTTAAAAAAATATTAGAAGCGGGAGGCATTGCGCCACGTACAACAGCCGTTTGCGAGTTCTGCAACAAAATCGACTCAGCCAACAAGTTCAAGAAGTCGAAGCGCTTTTGCAGCAACTCGTGTTCAAAAAGGTGAGATTTGGATATTTATTAAATTAAATTCAGTTTTTCATTGCATAAGAGTGGCCCAATCATGCAGGTTTAATGTTAGTTTCAGCAAAAGGTGCGCGAATGAAGATGGATCGCCGTCGGCAAAGAAGCAAGCTACAGAGACTGATCTGAAAAACTCGGTTAGTAATAATTTCTTGGTTCGAGCATTTAGTAGTTCCCCTTAAAGAGTATTGATGCAGCAGCAAAATCCTGGAAAATGATGGTTGCCAATGCATGATTTCTTCCTTTAGGATTCAGTTGAATCCAAAATTGACCTATTTTATTTCGACTAAGAGTTTCCCCAAACAGTGGCATACACTGTTGGATAGATCTTGACGAGAAGAATCAAAATCTGCCAAAAAATATAGTCAAGCGCTGCAAATTTTGGAGAAAATTTGATTTTTTTTTAGCAAGTTCCTATTTTGAGTATTGCAAATTTAAGAATAAGTTGTCTACTGATCAACTATAAGAGCTGGACTAACCGATTGGAAATTTTCAGAGTGGAATCGCTGCCTCCAATGATCTCAGTACCGGCGCAGGAGGCGAGGACGGCAGTGGCGGCGCGGGAGCTGTGCCGGAGCTGCCAATTCCTCCAACCGCGGGCTCAAACCCGCTGAAATGGTCGGTGGTGGAGGTGTCCGATTTTATCCAAGGCCTGCCCGGCTGCGCCGAGTACGCTGATGACTTCCGGCTGCAGGAGATTGACGGGCAGGCGTTGATGCTGCTCAAGACGGACCACTTGATGACTGCCATGGCCATCCGCCTCGGACCGGCCCTCAAGATCTGCTCACGCATCGAGCAGCTCAGAGCTCTTGTGCCTGCCGAGACCCCGGCCTCTTAGCTGTCCTGTAGTTGTAGTATAATTAAGGTCAAGGTTGCTCCGTTTTGTTAAATTCTCGTTTTTGTCTGTTTTGATGTACGTATGGAAAAGTCTTTCCTCATCGCCTAAAATTTTAATGTGAGTTTGGAAGTACAATTTTTGAGCACTGCCCATGAACAAAATGCTTTGTGGGCACCACTGTGCCTCAACTACAATACAACTCTCTAAATGTAGTTTTTTGTCCTGTAACGTTATTAATTTTATTTTATAGAAAATCAACCTTTTAGTTTAACATGTGATAAATATCATGATTATTACAAGATCAATTCATGACGAAACGGAGCAGCCTTTTTTAATCCTATGGCAACACATTTAAACTCTGTTGAATTGGACGGAGTACTGCCTTTGTGCTGCAGCTGGATTGTAATAAAACTTTCTACACTCGACCACATTTTCTATTATACACAAAAACTTTCAATAAAATCAAGTTTATAACTAGAATTATTTCAAAGCAGGTGTTTGATTGACAAATCCCAATAAATCTTCATTGACCAACAGTAACTTAGCGCTACTTTGATGTGATGATTTTGGCATAGTCAAATTTTGATAATCGATTCTATTTGAGGTACATAAAACAGTTTAAATTAAGTAGAGCTTTTTAGGCCAGCAATTAAAAACATTTTGGAAATTTGTGGGTTCATTGAGTTTATTGTTTCTGAAACTCTTTTACAGAGTTAATCTTTAAAAAGGGCAATATAAATATAATATTGAAATCAAGGACTGATAATAAATAGTAAAATTTAGCCAAAACTTCTCAAAAAATTAAACGGGTTTGTCAATGATTTTTCTCTTTATTTTGATCCCTCTCGTCGCGATCTAATCCATTCGGGCGAATTTTGAGCTTTTTTTCTCATATATAAATACAAATAAAGGTAACAGATCTTTCACAAATAATTAATATTTTATTTAAAAAAAAAAATCTATCTGAATCTATGAAATGAATTGCAGCAGTCTCCTAGCTGCAACGCTCAGTGTATGTAAAAACTCAGATTTAAAATTCATAAAATGAATATTTTTGAACCCCCCACATTCGTCAATTTTTACGATATAATTTAATTTTAATCAGATGTTTTGATTATTGCTTCTAAATTATATTTTACATATATTATTAAATTTTAGAATTTTTAATAATCTTGTATGGTAAAAAAGTAGAAGTAGTCTTCTGGCAATATGGCATTTTGTATAAATTTCTAAATTGCACAACAAGACGAGTTTACGTAATGTACCGGTAAGCATGTTGGATTATAGTGCATTCGTGAAGAAGTTGAATGACCCTAGCGAGTGTTGGCGCGCGCTGAATTCCATTTCGACGCGGCGCTGCGAGGTGGTGGAAGGAGGTAGCACAAGATACGAGCATAGCCCAACAGGTGGCAAGCCTGGCGCGCAGCAAAAGAAACCGACGTTCTGACGAAACGCATGCGCCATTCAGTCGCCACTCGGATGCAGGCAGAAAATGGCGTCTGCAAAGTTTCTCGAGGAAGCCCTGAGTAATGACGTCGATGAATCTGCAGTGAACGCTATCGTGGGCTCCCTGGAAACGCAGCTCGGTTCGGCAGGTGCGACTGGTGGAGGCGGCGCAGCGAACGCGGTCCCCGGGGCGCCAGGAGCCCCTACGCCACAGCTCAACGGACCCACCAAGCACAACGGCGGCGGGGCTCAGGACGTAAACAACGGCGGAGCGGAGCCCACGAGGAGCATTAAGGTGGAACCGCCGCCTCCGCCGGCAGCGCCGCCGCCCCTGAACGGCGCAGCGTCGCCCAAGCCACCCCCGGCTGTGATCAGCAACGGCGCCACAAAGACGGTGCCGCCTCCCGCGCTTGTGGCCTCGGCGGCAGCGGCCACCACAGTTCCAGTCGCCACCGCCCCCACCATGCAGATCCTCAACGTTAACCCCCTGAGGCCGTCGGCCCCCGGCACGGCCCAGGGGGTCGTGCAGGCCCAAAAGGGGATGCCCCAGCGCGTGGTCATCGGCACTCAGCAGATGGTCGGCGCCCGCCCTGGCCAGCCCGGGGTATGTATGCACCCTGTCATTGTTACTTTTTACCTGCCGTTGGTTATTGCCTCACATGACTCTATTGTTGTGTCTTCACTCTTCGGTAAAAGCGCGCTTTCTGTTTTGTTCACTCTCCCGACCCCAGTGCGTTGATTGGCGTAGCGGACCTAGGAAATTCCATTGGTCTATTCTCTGTAAATTTTAAAGAAAATGCGATCGCAATCATTTGAAAAATTTTTTGATCCCTTATTAAGTTTGTTAGTTTTGTTTTAATTTTTGAAATAAATTTCTAATGACCTTTGCTTGCATTTTTTAACTCTAAGGAAATCTCTTATTTAATAAAAACGTTGCCAGAATAGTAATAATTCTGGAATCTACTTTGTTTTTTGTAAATTTTAACAGTCGAATCTTTCCTCTGTTTCGCTTATTTTATTTCCTATTTCCCTGAGCAAGTGCGCGTTCCCAGTTCCCAGTATTCCATAAGAACATGAAATTTATTCAGAAATTTTGTATGTTATGAACTGCTAAATTATTGAATTTGTTTGTTCCATAACATGCGTGTGCGCGTTTAATTCCCATTTTCGGGCGCGCATGCCCAGTGCATCGGCACCACTTGTTAAAAAGTAACGTTTTGACATTCACTGCAGTTTTCTTTTTGTTTTGACTTGTTCAATAATAATTTATTTACATTTTTAGATCAGATATTATGGAAGTCAGGCACAAAACAATTTTGCTACCAAGGTATAGAGAAAATTCAGTGAGGCAGGAGGCTAAATCGAACGAGACGAAAGTGAGCAAAAGTCTAATTTGGCCTCTCGATCTTTGCAGCAAATCACCCTGCAAGCTATACCGGGTCTGCAGCCTGGAGCGCAGGGTCACATCCTGGTCAAGACGGAGAATGGGCAGCTGCAACTGCTGCGAGTGGGTAGCATCGGCCAAACAACGACCGCGTCGCCGGGCACCCTGACGCAGGCCGGAGCCCAGGGGGCCACCACCACCTTCCGCCTGCAATCAGTAGGTCCGCGGCCCGCACCAATGCAGCAGGTCGCCACAACGCCTCAAGGAGTAAGACTGGTATGATGGATAGTAATCATTTTTTATTTAAAATATAATTAATTTTGTCACTGATCCATTGAATTTTCGTTCAAGTTTTCAATGGGTAATTTTATGCGAAAATTATTTAATTTGTATTCACTGTCAATATGATTTGAACTAAATAAAACAATTGACCTGTTGCGAAAGCTGCCAATCGATGGCGCCAGCTGTTACTTTTGATTGTATTTAATTTAACTCTCAATTTAGTGAGTTTTGCACTTTCAAAGATTTTTTTGACGTTCTTAAAACAAAATAAATCAAGTAGTTAATCAAGTTTAATGTAGGTTAAATTAAGCAACGGTTAATCTCTAAAAATCCTTAAAATCACGACTAAGGAACAGTTCAATTTCACGTTTTTCCAAATTTATCGATTTTTCGCTTTATTTCTATTAATTCCTCTTGGTGGGATCTATCCAATATCCAATGGCGTGCGAATATTAAGGAAAAATTCCCTAAATTGGTAAAGAAATCGTTGTTTTACAGTAGGGAGACAGTGCTTGATTTTCTCGTAAATTTAAACGGCTTCCTGTAAATTTTTTAGCTTTTTCCTAATATTTAGTTAGTATTTTCAAGCAAGGAATAAAATTTATCTTATTGCTCTAGTATTTTCAAGCAAGGAATAAAATTTATCTTATTGCTCTTCTTTTAAAGGTGGCGCCATCTCTTGGCAGCTTCAAAATACTATAAAAGCTTTCGCAAATTATGAATATTGAACTATGGCTTACCTACTGACAATTATTTACAACATTTTAACGCATGATTTGTGGTTTGGCGTTGCAGGTGACAGCAGGGCCAAGCATGTCCAGCGGCGTGGCAGTGACTCAGGGCGTGGTGGCGCCGCAGCAGGCGCAGTTGGCGCAGGTAAGGCCCCCTTTCGGCCCCATGGGCGCCCGCTCGCATGCCGATTTCAGCTCTCCGTCCCAGCAGCCGTCGCCTCAGTACCCGCCTCCTAATGTGCACCACTGGGGCCCAATGCCCCCGGCGGCGAGGCCTCTGCAGCGCCCTGCGTACCCCGTCGTGGGGCCCCCGCAGCCCCACGCTGCCATGATGGTAATTTCGCCCACTCGGTGTCGCCTCTGCTCAATTTAAGGTTGCCAGCTCCCTGAAATCCATTTCTAAATTGAGGGCCGCGTCGCGCGTTTGTTTTTTCTTTTAATTTGGTCCACAATTGGACGTTTTCGGTCCCTGCTTGATTAAATTCATTGTATTAAAAAAGAATATAAGGATATCATGGAATTTTCCAGACTTCTCGCTTAGATTTTGATTTCCAATAGATTTTTCAGCCCTCTTCCTACTTAAAGCCATTCTCTTTAACAAAATCACATGCAATTGACGCTTACTAACCAGCTAATTGCTTTCTGGCAACCAAGCAAAGCACAAATTTCCCAGTTGGAAGGGTGCGACTCGGCTCTCAAACTCAGATCTGATTCTTATGTGTACATACCTGTCTGGCAACCCTTAAAGTGACCTCCCGGCTCCGACCTTTGCAGTTTTTTAATGCGACTCCGTGCTTTCTAGTGCTGTAGAGACGCGCAGTGTAGAAATTACTATTGGATGGTGGGTACCCTGAGAAGAAACTCACGGTTTGACCTTTGCAGCTGCCTCTCCTCTCACTCGCAGTTTGTGTGACCAGGGCACCACTCTTTTTCCAGCAGGGTTGCCAACTGTCCCGCCGCTGTGCGGTTCCCTCGGGTCGCGCAGAGAATGCGTGACGCTGGTGAACTGGCAATCCTGCTGATCAGTGTTCACAAACATCTCTTTCTCCGACTGCTTTCCTCCAAAAGGGTGGAACTGTTGTAGGCCACATGTGCTATATTAACACCTACCAGGGCCTCGACTTTTTTGTGTTAGCTTTCGGTCAACCACAGGGCTCCTCGTGACCCTCCCAAATTTATTAATTAGCTTCTGATGCTTCTAATTATTGTGTACATTATTGATGCTTCCCAAGCAGATTAGTCCTATCAATAAAACTCGGATATAAGCGGGGGTTTTTGTTGAAAGCAGCCGCACGTTTTCGATTTGACATCTCCCAAGTACCGAAACGGTTCCTCTTGAGTCATTTCTTTGTTGTTTGGTGGCGCACAGATTGGTTTTTGTTGTTTTTCGTTGCAGCAAGCAGCTCAAAATCACTCGGGTCTCCATATTCAGTGATGTGATTAACTCTCGCTTGTGATTTTCCACTTTTTTAATTTGTATTTTGGCTTCTTTGTTCGGCAATTGGCCACAGGCACTGACTTTGGCGTCTCCTTTTTTTCTCCACAGAAGCAGGCAGTCGACTCCACAAAGGAGAAATGCAGAAAGTTCCTTGCCAATTTGCTTGAGCTGTCGAGCAGAGAGCCGAAGCAGGTCGAGAGGAATGTACGGACGCTGATACAAGAGCTCATCGACACCAGGGTTTGCTACTAAGTTGCCTGTGATTGGAAAGTGTTTATTCACTTCTGTTTTTAGGTGGAGCCTGAGGAGTTTTGCGACCGTTTAGAGAAGCTGCTGAACGCTTCTCCGCAGCCATGTCTGATCGGCTTCTTGAAAAAGAGCTTGCCGCTTCTGAGGCAGGCCCTGATAACCAAGGAGCTGGTCATCGACGGCATCCGCCCGCCTCCGATGACCGTAGTGTACCAGTTGCCTCAGGGCGGTCTCGTCATGCCCACCACCCTCCAGGTTGCATTCGCATTTTCAATCCTCTCCGTAATAAAAATAACAATAATCTTTTTTATTTTGGCCAGGCTCGAGCGCCCACGCAAGGCGGCCAGCAAATCCGTCTGCAGGCGGCGCAGTCGCAGCTCGCGACGCAGGTGCGTGTGATGACACCGCTGGCGGCGGGCGTCCGTGCGCCCGCCGTGCAGCACCGCATTGTCACGGTGAGTGCGCCGCAAGCTGCCTCAAACACCACTACCACCACAGTCCGCCTCACCACAGTAAGCCAATCTCAAAATCAGATATTTCAAGGCATGCAGTGGTGACTTGGTAGAAATCGCATCAACCTTCTGGATTGAATATTGCTTGTACTTAACTTTCACGTTACTTGCAGGGAAAGTGTTACAATAATTTTTTTTACAATTTTCAACGGAGCTGGTTTATATTGGCTAAATTAGGGAAGTATCATATGTGTCAAGTATAAAACATCTCCACCTTGAATTTTATAATTTGAGGAATTCAATTTTTAAAGGTTTGAAAAATTCAACTTCAAACATTAAATCTTAAATGTTTCTGTAGCAAACAACCTATTTTAGCCATAAATTCCAACCATTTTTTAAAAATGCCGTATTTTTGGCCGACAAAAGTTGCCTGGTTTTAACCACCCTGGCTTAAACTGGCTGATAAAAATTCGGAACATTGAAGGGGATTTCAAGCTCTAATAAGTTGCAATGGACCATTCTCAATTTCTTTTAATTGGGCCTTGGCATGTTTGTGTGAAAACTGGATTCAAGAAGTAGATATTTTTGGTTAGGTTGAGTTGCTAGCTTCTAATCAAAAGCTGATAGATTCAAAATCTCTATCTCTATCATAGTCATTTTCTCCTGAACCTAAAAATTCAGTTTTCCATGGCTTGTGTAGTATTACAATCCTAATTATTTTCAAGTAGGAATGCTAAAAATTAAATGTTAATACTCCCAGGACCTTTTTCTCCTTATTTTGTGGTTGGTTTCTTTAGTAAATGGTGTCCATCCCTAATCCTCCGTAAGAAGGAATTACACCCGATTTTAATGAATGCCTTTCAATGATGCAGCCGACGCGTCCAGCGTTGGCGGGCAAGATGTCGACGCCGATCACAGTGGTTCGGGGCCAGGCGCCAGTCACTGCCACCACCACGGTCAAAACCATTTCCACACTGCCCAAAGAGAAGGAGAAGAAGACTTTTTCTTCATCGGGATATGCGTAAGGGTCGGCCATTTTCATTCGATAACAGTAAGTCACTGAATGTTTCGTACAGCGGCGATGACGACATTAACGATGTTGCTGCCATGGGAGGCGTCAACCTGGCGGAGGAGTCGCAGCGCATTCTAGGCTCAACCGAGTTCGTAGGAACGCAGATTCGTTCGGTTAAGGATGAGCTTTTCCTCCACGCTGGACCTTTGCATCAAAAAATTAAACAAATTTGTGAGTTTACCCCTGGGTTGTGAATCTGTGCTCTGATTTTGCGTGTACATTCTTTCAGTGGCGAAACACGGCCTAGATGAGCCCCCAAACTCTGACGTAGCTGCCATGATTTCTCACGCCACCCAGGAGCGACTGAAAGACCTCTTAGAAAAATTGGCTGTAATTTCAGAACATAGGCAGGATATGCTGAAGGTATTTTTTTATTAAATTGATTTTTTAATTAAAAAGTAAAATCGCAGCTTTTTTAAAGAGTGGAAATCACCCCCTAGCATCACAAAAATCTTGTTCAGTTAGTGCTGCAAACCCTTGATTAAACAGTCGCTCTTCCCGATTGCCTGATTTTCAAGTGTCATTGAACAAATCATAATAAAAAATTTCAGTTGGAGTCTCATTACGAGCCGACGCAGGACGTTCGAGCGAAGCTGCGGTTTCTGGAAGATCTCGACCGTATGGAGCGGAGAAGGCACGACGAGCAGGAGCGAGAGTTGTTATTGCGCGCCGCTAAGAGCAGATCCAAAACTGAGGATCCAGAACAGGCAAAACTGAAAGCCAAAGCGAAAGAGGTAAATGAACGCCACTTGAATAATAATATTTAATAATTTATCCACTTTGGTGTTTAGATGCAAAGGGCTGAGATGGAGGAGTTGAGGCAGCGAGAGGCGAATCTGACTGCCCTCCAGGCCATCGGGCCCCGGAAAAGGCCAAAGATTGACCTTAATGGAGCTTCAAGTTCGTCAGGACAGGTGAATATTATTCTTATTTTGATCAAAAGTGGTTGTCACGCCCACGAGAATTTTCAGTACATGCTTTGTAATATCTACAATGGAAACCACACCGTGGTAAATAATAATAATGCTTAAATTTTCTGATGAATTACAATTTTGCTGAGCGTGAGTTAACAATTTAAATTTTGCAGTCTCCGTCAGCGGGAACAAGTGGTTCTAGCAGTGGTGCAACAAAAGCGGCGGTAAGTTATCTTTTGGGTTGGTAAAATACCATGGGAATCAGGATAAAAATGTTAATTTTTAAAGTGCTGAAGCACTGGATATTTTATGTTAAAATTATACACAAACTCAGTAGACACTTTCGCGCACGTAATTATTGCGTTTGAGTCTTGATATGCCATTTAGGAGGGTTTTGGTTGTGCGAAATGGTCATGTGAATATTGTGTGAATTTGGTGTCTAAAATCAAATCACTATGACAGTTGAATTTTAAATTTACGTTCGACTTTTTAAATGAATGGCTATGAAAATTCAGTCATTTCAGAAATTGTCTGCGTATTTCTTTGTCTGTTTTCAAAAGTTTTCGGTCAGAGTGGTCAAAATTTCCCTTCTATAAAATTTATATTTTCTGCCCCAATTTCTCTAGAAATTTCTCTCTTGACAATTTTCAAGTCAAGGCCATGGGCAAATAACTAGAAAATTACTGAAAAATGAGGTGCAAACATTGCCTGCTAGAAGTAGGTTAAAAATTAAAAACGATAATGCTGGTTTTTTGCATCCCTAATCTTTATTCATTTTTTGTTTCAAAATTATTGAATAATTTTCAGAGTGTTAATTTGTTCTAATTTCAATCCAAATTGCTTGCCACTTTTTGAATTGCGCGATTTGTTGCTTTTGCAGATGCCATTGCGGTCGAGAGTGAAGCGAGTCACGATGAGGGACATTCTGTTCCTTCTGGAGCAGGAAAAGCCAACGTGCCGGTCTCCGTTCCTGTACAAGACGTATCTCAAATGAATACAACACAAAACGTGAACTATGAAAACTGTGACTGTGACCAATAATAACAAGTGAACCAGCCAGCCAAAAAGCGAACGATGCAGTTTTAATTGAGTATAAAGCAAGCAGCGCTGGACGCGCGCGCGCGCGCGCGCGAGAGAGAGTCCAAGCGCCAGCCAGCACTATTTTTGTATCGCGGGACACCAAAGAGGACCTTGATCACATTCCACACTGTCTCAAGTGCACTTGGATTGTGCTGCCCCTCCGGCCACCACCTCTCCTCCCTCCCCTGACGCGAAGAGCCGAACCTCCCCCGACCCTGGGGCGCTCCCCTCCGCGAGCGGGAGTTGCCCCCGTACCCCCTTCCCCCGAATCATCGAGTCGCGAATGGAATGCATAACACACATTACCTTCCCTTTGTTCGATTGTTAGCTACCCACCCCCTGACGAGGAGAGCCCCTCCCCTAATTTGTTGACCTCCCCTGAACCTGAAGGGCCGAGTGGGTGCAGTTGGTTACGATTTAATAAATGATTGTTAAGTTTGTGTTAGCTCGGGTCTTCTAGTGGGTACCTCCCCCCTCCCCTCTGCCCGTGGGGAAGGTACATCTCTGTATGTGTACATAGAAATCCATTGATTGATTGATTGATTGACAAATCACATGCTGAAAGACTTTCAATGCAATGTCATTGTTCAACACATTCATTTCACGAGCAAGCGAGGGAGAATCAAAAACGAAATAATTAACCAACTTGCAGCAGAGGAAGAATTAACTGTTTGTTTTAATTCAGTGTTGTGCATGTTTTTTTAGACACTCGGAAAACATTGATGATGAAAATGAAAAAGATGAAGAAGAGTATCTATTAAAAATTTTTATTTTGCACTTGACCTTTTCTTTCATTTGCTGTTCGTCAACCTACTATTACAGTGTCGGATACGATTCGAAACATTTGTGATAATTCTTACTAAACAAACGAATAAAGTATTAAAAAGTATCATGGTATTTATTTTAATTCATTTTCGAGCTAAAATAATTGAACAGTGGGAGAGAAGGATGTATAATAGAGACTTTATTACATAACATAAAGGGGAAATCTCTTTTAAACAACTACATAGTTTCGTCATATCAGAAACCTTTGAAATCAATTAAGTCGCTGGACGCCTCTGGAACCGCACGTAAAATGGAATCCCAATATTTCTTGTAACCCGATGTTTGGTCTCTTCACTCAGCAGAGAGAGTTGTTCCATTGATTTGCAATAATAGAACCACATTTTAAGTAAACAAACCGATTTAACTACAATTGAAATGGCGCAAATCGAAAATTCTTTAGTTTGAAGAATTCTCGACGCTGATTTGCTGACGCAACGCGCATGTCAGTATCTCCCGCGCAATTAACTACACAGTTAGTTCTTGTCAGGCAACCGCGGGAGCTTCTGACGTGCGCGTTGCGTCAACCAATTAGCGTCAAGAATTTTTCAAGCAAAGAATCTCCGATTTGCGTGTTTTCATTTGAAATTAAATCGGGTTGAATCAACTTAGTTGTATTTTTGTCATTTTTGATCAAGACTAACTATTAGCTGCAAGTAGACACACAAAATCGGTTTGGAAGGCGTTCGGTGACTTTTTTCAGTCCGTTTCTATGGCTGACAGAAAAGCATTAAATTACTGATTTAATCAAAATTCGTTAGTTTGAAATTTCAAGGAGAGAATAAGTTCCAAAATCAGCGTGGTGTTAAATCAGACTCCCCTGCTGAGGGTTTCGAGTTTCGTCCTCGATATATACTCTCAACTGAAATTCAATGTTTACCAGCGAGAAAAAGGAAATGCTGCTTCGGCGGCTGTTTGTTTTTACTTTTTTACCCTCTCGCATTTTTTTATGCGTGCACGATCAAGCTGTGCCTGCTCTTGCGGGGCCAATTAGTCCTTTTCTCTCACTCCATCGTCGTCGGTCGGCTCGACGGACGCAAATTCTCGCCCGACTTTTTTTTCGCAGGAAACGTAGACTTTGGCCGCAGGGCGCGTGGACTTTTGACGAAAACAAAAGCTTTTGTCGCACGCGCAAAATCGTGCGACCGACGAGAGGGAAAAATCAACGGCCTGGCTAATTATCGCGCGCAAAAAACTTCTCGCGTTGTGAGGGCGTAATTGTGTTGTCCTTCCACTGACTTTTTATGGCCGCGTCTAGAGAAAAATTTGAACAAACCAAAATTAAAAAGTAGAGCTGTACCAGAAAATCGGTGAGATTTATCAGTCTTCATTATTTCAACCTCTCTTCCCCAAATATTTAAAAATGAAGGAAAGCTTTTTTAATTTTTGAGAAAACTGGCTCAAAAGTTTGCAATCTGTCTCCGTACTAGATTATCCACGATTTATTCCACAATTTTGGGAATTTTCGTCTAATATTTGCATACTATTGAATGAAACGCGACGAAGGGATCAAAATCAAGCGAAAAAATTGTTCCGGTCCTTGTCTATTGGCCTGTAAAGCTCTTCTTCAATTTGATGATATGATTTTTTGATGTCTCAGCTCATAGCCACCAAATTTTAACAAATTATTTGTCTTTTTTTCCATAAATATAAAGCATGTATATGATTCTGCCAGTTCTTCCTGATCTAATTGTAAGGATTTCTACAAAAGAACGCCATTATTCACGATTCACATTTAAATTGTAAGTAAAATTTATTATTACGTAAATACACATCAAAGAACCTCCCACAAAGAGAGGAAAGTCGTCAGAAGGGACAGAACCTTTTGATAGAAAAAAAACAAGCGGGATAATAAGAATAGCAGCTGTATTTTTACTCCCGGGTGCTATGCATACTCGACGGATGTCTGTAATCATCATCTCATTATCCTTGTTTGACGTCTCCGTATTGAGAGACTACTTGTTCAATCTGGTAATTGCGCGATAACGAGCAATCTGATCAGATGTCAGCGTTTTTTCCCTTTCTAATTGGGCGCACATTATATTCCCACCGATCAAGAAAAAAGGAGATTTAGCTGCTGCGCGCTGCGTGTGTTTTCTGTCAGGAAAGGCACGCTCGCTGCTCTTTGTTGTTTTCCCAAGCATCAAATTCGCTTTTTCAACTTTTAATTATGCCTGGCGCTCGTGGTATCGAGTTTCAAATTGGAAATCTGCCCGTTCCTTTTCCTGCTCTGACAAGTGCTCAGGAAGAATAATAAAGAGAGCAAAAATAAAAAAATTAACATTTTCCGAGCGGAGCGAGCGGAGAAAAATTGTCCGCATTGCATAATTATTTGTACCGAAAAGCCTCTTCAAAGCACGAATATAGAGCACGCACTCCGGCTTCTGGGGGTGGATTTCGCGAGTTGATTAGAAAAATCGGGCGGCAAGGGCCTCGAGGGTGAGAGCCGGGGGCAGTGGCGGTTCGGCGCTCGTTTGCTCGCTAGCGTGCATATCAAATATCTGCCTCGCGGCCACCTCTCTCGCAGTGGCGGAACCAGAATCCTCTCCCACGATTTGCTTGCTAACCAACTCCATAGTGGCTATACTTATTGTTAATAGACTTTGAAAACTAAAATTGACCAAATCAAACAACAAACTAATTAAAACTATATAATGATTACAAAGTGGCGAACAAACAGGAAGATGAGCTGCGTTCAAGATTTTCACTTCTGCGGAGACTGATCGATTGATGGTTAAATAAATAAATTATTAGCGTAACCAGCTTTTCAACCAAAGATAGCAGAAGTCCTCCTTGCTGACAGTAACATCTATATTTTGTTGAATAAAATTAAAACCAGGCTTCATCTTCGTTGCCAAAAAGAGAAATTCGTCATTTTTTTAAGAATTGTATGGATTTTTTTTGTAATTTTAGATATGACATTATTGCATTGTTGTATTTGATTGTAATTGTAACTCATGATTAGGACGTATTTATGTGATGAAACTGGTCGAGGAATAAAAACGACGAATTTCTCTTTTTGACAACGAGGATGAAGCTGGTTTTAATTATATTCAACATGATAACAACCTCGAGTGGTCGCATTTTTCAAAAATCTATATTTTGATTTGCCGACCTTTCAGCGACTTGATCGCTTGTTCATTTGGGCCTTTTTTCTCATTATTATTAATATACATAGTTCAATGAAATACATTTGTAATTTTTAGAAAAGTAAAATGAATGAGTTTTAGAATTTATTTGTTCAAAGTAAAATTTTCTTGACTTCTTTTAAAATAAGACCAAATTTTAGTCATATCGGTCTTAAATGCAGTGCATTAAGGATAAATTATCTTTCAGGATAGAAAACTCCTAAAACGCTTTCAGAATATTTGACCATTTGGAAGTCATCAAGGCACTCAGGAACGGAATTTTGGGCTTACCAGGGCGTTCCCTGATGTCTTCCAAAGGGTAAAATTGCACATATACGGAAAGTTCTCAACTTTGCTGTTCGAACAGTGTGCACATCTTGCAAATCGAATCATTACAGAGCCCGTCAGGTGTCGGTTAAGTGGCTACACATGGGAATTTAATCATATCAATCGTTGGAGGGGGCCCTGGCGGCAGGGTTCGATTTATTACCTTTCCTAAAGGTCATATGTCTGACGTCAGGCGTAACCCTCAGCATGTTCCGCAGGACAATACCAGCTGATCGAGCAATTTTGATTTTATTTGCCATTCAAGTTAACTCAATAATCCTATTTTTTTCAGCCTGTGTTGACTCTCCGTATCTCACAAAAAAAGATTGAACTTTCTTGAAATTTTCTACACATGTTACATAGACTTACGACATTTTAATCCAACATTTTAGACACTAGTATCCACTACTTAGACATTCAATAGAAAAAATAGCTCAAATTTGAAAAATAACAATCAAAAGTGGTTAAAAATTTAAAGTTGTTCTTTTTACTAGTCTTGTGACAACAATTTTATTTTTCTTCTCTCCTTTTCCTAGTTCTTTTAACATTTTTTGAAAGTATTATTAGACATCCATCATTGGTTTTAAATAATCTTGAAAATTTGCTCTTTATTTTTTTTTATAAAAATTTAATTTTATAATTTTAGTTTTAAAAATTCCTCATGAATTTTTAGGTAGGCTTTTAAAAAAAATTATATTCGTTAGAAAAAGGTCAAAGAACTCCATTCATTTGATTAAATTTCAATTTTTCATCCCATTCCCCTTTAAATTCATCGTGAAAAAATAATAACAGCCATGGTATTGTATTGTCTCTATAACTCAAGCATTATCTTTTGTGATTATTATGTGACGAAAACAATCCCGCGACTAGACATCTGAGCCGCCCGCATTTTGATCGGCGGCTGACTTTCCGGCTCCGAGCCGTCAATACAGACATCGGCGGCTGGCTGGCAAAATTTCATCGGCTCGGCTGGCGGCTGGCTTGCAGCCGGCTCATGTGCTTTTTAAGACTGCATAACTCGAAAATCGCAACTAACAACTTACGCGTAACACGCTGTAAACTGCAGCGATCGCAAAAATCCGCATTTTTCCGGAAAAAAACAAACTGCATTGCTAAAAAATATTTTAGAGTTTTTTTTATGAAATTTTGCGATTTTTTTCTGAATCACATGCATTTTTATAGAACTTCAAAAATGCTCATGATGCTGGATGACCAAAAGAAGGGATTTTTAAAAAAACCGGTGGGTTAATTCCTCTGAAAGACCGAAAATTTTAACACTCAAGAGTCATCGTAATTTTCCAAAATTTCTGACTTTTGACACGGAATGTGACCATTTTTGGGTTTTTCGAAAAAATGCAGAAAAACCTAAATCTGGAGGATTTTCCCGCTGGTATTATACGCAAAAAATAGTGGTTAATTTTTGCACATTGCAAAATTGGGGAACCCTGTTAAGCTATAAGTATGCTATAAAATGGACGACAAATTAATGTTAAAATTAAGTTTTTTGTATTACATTTTTGTTTTTCCTTTCAAATGGCCATAATTGAAGTTTATATTTTAGGAATGAAGAAGCAATGAAATTTTAAGATGAAAGAAGCGAATTAGGTGGGAAATCGGTTTTCAAATTGGAAAAACACGTTGCGAACAGGGTTCGCCAATTTCAAAATGCGCAAAAAATCAGCTGGCAACAAACCCACAGTTTTGGGGTCTCCCGCATTTTTCAGATTTTAACCCCTAAAAGTCATATTTCGTGCCGTAAAAAGCTCAAATTTAGGAAATTTGCGATGATCGAAGAGTCAAAATGTTCAGACTCTTAGTGAAACCATCAATCGCTTTTATACTGATTTTGTAAAAATCCCTGTTTTTTGTTATCCATCATGAGAATTTTCCATAAAAATGCATGTGTTGTTTAAAATAATGCTCTAAATTGCAGAAAAAAACGCTTAAAACAGTTTTTTGAACATTGGGGGTTTTTCCGAAAAAAATGCAGTTTTGCGGAGGAAAAATGCGGTTGCAAGTTACATAAATTTGCAACTCACAAGAAAAACAGCGTTTTTTAAGACAGTCGACTTACTGAGTACAAACTACTTCAGAAAAAATTTCCATGAAACAGAGAACGGTGCAAAGTTTTTTTTTAGCTTTGGGGCACGTGAAATGAAAAAATGGAAAAGATAAAAATTATGGGTGGCTGGCTGGCTGGCGCGGCTCAGCTGGCTGAGCCGATTAAAAAGGTCGGCGGCTGGCGGCTCGAGAAAAGGACCGGCTGAGTCGGCTGGCGCGGCGCGGCGCGGCTGGCTCTGATGTCTACCCGCGACTAAAAACAATCCGAAAATTTTGGAAAATCCGCTCAGTGGAGAGTAGAGAGGAGTCGTCGATTTTGTCAAACTGGCCCGTCCGCCCGTCCGCCCGCCCGCCACTGGCCCGCGGCACATCTGAGCGGGACGCGAGGAAAGGATGAACGGGGGTAGGGGGCCGGGGGTGGCAAGCCCGGAGGCGGCGGCGGCGTCGGCTTTGCACTCTCGCGTGTCGGCGTCGCCATGGCAACCCGATGGCGGCCCTTCGCCCCGCCAATTGCGGCCGGGCCCCGCGGGGCCGCCCGCGGGCCGCCGACGCAGCCACTTTTAATTATCTCCGCGGAAACTGCAATCAATATTTCATTCACGCAAATCAATCCGAGCGAGAGAGAGAGAGAGAGAGAGAGAGAGCAGCGTGCCAGGCCGGCCGCGAGACTATTGTTGCCGCCACGCGGACACACACACACACACACACACACACACGCATGCTCCCGCCGCGAGTGACCTCTTCTTTCCCATGCTGCCCCATTAGTGGCCTAACCCTCAGCTTGACACACCTTCAGCTCCGCTAATTGATAGTAGCATAATTATATCTTCTAAAAAATTCACTGGAAAAATTATTGTTATAAATATATCTTAATATAAAGACACCAATTTTTCGTCTTAATCTTGTATGTACACTATATTTATAATTTAAACATTAATCAACGGTCCAAACAGGTTGTTACCAAATTTAAGGGGATATTTAAAAATAAGTTGAAATTAAATATTTTCTTAATTGTAGAATGTCATAGAATCTCTAAATAATTGAAGTTTTGGCCTGGCGGCTCCGGCAATTTTGCTGATTTTTTGCCTCATTTGACAGGAAACTCATTGAGAAACCTATTTTGTGGGATTTTGCCCAAAAAATAGGATGGAACTGTCAAAACCTGGGATGGTTTATTGCCTCACAATAGATTTTTTATTAAAAAAAATTTAAATAAAAAACGTTGTTTTTTCAGGATTTTAAAAAATGTTCTCACGCCCAAATCTCAGCTTCTATATTTGTTGGATTTTCAAAAACTACACACCACTAGACTAGTCTTAATCTCCCCTAGACTGCCAAACTAGCCATGGGGTGCCAAACCTTTAACACTTTTGATTGATTGATTTATTTATTAAACGCCAACGGCATGTAATTAAAATGGGGAGCCAGACCAGCTCAGTTATTGGTTAACGCATGAGGCGTTGACGGAGATTTGGGTTCGAGATGGGATGCATATAATATATATATATATATATATATATGACCGTATCTCCCCATAGTTATCAGAATGGCTATACGTCATAGCATAAAGCAATCAGTGATCCTTCTGCATCTTTTTTTAACCCTCGTTTTGCTCCCTAAAAAACGAAAAATTTGATTTTTTTATATTTTTTAATACTTGTACCTCACTGCGCAACGGAGTTAAGTGTCAACCATCGTGGAACCACTTCTATGCATCATGGGACTTGAAGACGAGTCAATTGGTAAGTAATTTCAGTAAATTTGTCTCATAAAACCCGAGATTAAGTGATACCCTGTTTTATTAGGCCTCTGAAAATAACGATTTTTCACCAAAGCTTTTCTTCTAAGCATCAAATAGACCAAAACTGTACGCCGTTCGGATAGTCATGGCCTCCCCTAGATAGCCGAGGTAGTTTAAGGATGCCAACCCTTTTATCATCCCTTCAAGAACGGTAAAAATACATTTTTCGCAGGTTACAAGCGCTCTAATTGCCTCATATAATTGAGCGTGCAAAGAGCTAGAATTCAACCTGATAAATTTTTCCTCAATCTCACCCCTAGAATGCAAGTGATAAGAACTACCCTTAATTGGATATAATTGGAAAAATTCCGTTTTTCTACGAAATTTAAACAAAATTTACTCATTTTCAACTTTGTCAGAAGGTCACTTGACATTTAAGATTTTTTAACTCTCCTCGACAAGCAGGGATTAGCAATATTGTACCTTTGACAAATTTACAATATTTTATTATTACGCCAAAATTATTATCAATTTTTATTGGCTTAAAATTTTCCCCAGTTGTTTTGGCAAAATAGTTGTTTTAAAAATTAAAAAAATAACTTAGTCTCTCTATTTAAATAAAAATTGACGACCCATAAAAATGGATTGAAATCGGGGTTCAGTTGTTTTACAATGGAACAAAGGTTGAAGGAACTCGGTGTTTGCTGCCGATTGTTGATGCAATTATGCAATACACAATTAACAGAATGGGGCCGTGCTTCACAAATGCTTGTCACACTTGTTGACTCATGAATATGCATATTTCTCTCCATGGAAACATGTTGCAAGCTGCAATTTCAATTATCGAGCAAAATTTTATCGCCACATGTATTATTATGTGAGTCTTGCTGCGGAAATAAAAAGCTGGTTTGCGAATTTTCCTTGGTTTTATTTGTATACATCTTACAGACAAAGATTTTCGGAATGTGGACGATTGTTCGATCGATAGAGCTATGTACAAAAAGGGGCGAGCACGAGACAGCTCGGCAAATGCTCCTCAAATTCACGAGAGCGTCGAAGAATGCAAATGCGTGCGTGTCGCGTTCGCACGAAAAATGGCCGTCGGCACTTGGCCGTGCGTGTTAAGAAAAACTAACATTACGTAAAAGCGCGAGTTAGTAAAAACTAATCAACAGTAGTTTGATTGATTGTCCTCCGTTTGAGTGTGAGTGACGACGACGAGGAGAATTTTCCTACCAAATAACCAATAGAAACACTGCGTCGTTTGATCGAGAGGCCGCCGCTGCCGAGAAAGTCCAAAATTCCAACGAAAAAACGGAAATTGGGGGACCGGGGGTGGGGGGAAGGGCTGAGATCACGTCGCGCGACTGCGGCTGGAGAGGAAGCAGCCAGCGTACCCTGTCGAAAAAAATTGCCGCGCAGCCCTGATCGCGTTAAATGCGTTCGCGAGAGGGGCGAAAGGGGGGCGGGCGAGAGGGGAGGCGATCCAGGGTGCGGGAATACTGGCGAATTTCTACTGAACGGGCGGAAGCGGGGGAGGGGGGTAACTCTCATTCAGGGGGTTACTGCGCGGCGTTGGCGGCGAGACGGTGCCTGCTCGGCATCAACAGCGACCTGGGCGCGGCGGCCGGCGGTCACATGGGGTACACCTTGCGGACTAACAGGTACTCGGAGAACTGCTGGCCTTCGACGCCGCCCCCGTTGCTGGCCGCGATCTTGAAGCCCGCGTTCAGCAGCCGCGTGATCGCCTGCATCGAGTTGATCTTGCAGTAGCCGTTCAGCGGGAAGCGGATCACGTGTCGCGCGTCGTGGTTCCACGCTACGCTCGACCGCGCGTCCATCAGCGCCTGCCAAACACACGAGAGCATATCGATTTATTATTTTTCACAACCATGGGAAAAGTTCTGGGGCAAAGGATTAATGTGTTAGGTTTCTAGACAAATTTTAAAGACCGTCTTTGACGAAGTTTCTGAGCACACCAATCGATTCTTGAGGGTTGAGTTAGGTAAAGTGGATATTTTTCCCACCAAAATGTCCAGCGCGACGTGTGAACTTTTTTCCCGCCAAAACAATTTGAATTTGAGAAGTGCGCATACGTCAGAGCTGGTTCGAGCACTTGCAGAGAGACCGCCTGACCGAATGACTTCTTTTTCAGATCCAGCCATAGCTCTGACGCATGCGCACTTCTCGCATTCATTTGTTTTGGCGGGAAAAAATTCGCATGTTGCGCTAGACATTTTGGTCGGAAAAAATGTTCACTGTACCTAATTCGACCCTCAAGAATCGATTGGTGAGCTCAGAAACTTCGTCGAAACGGTCTTTAAACCACCCTGAATGAAAAAAGAGAGAGAAAAGCTCACCTGTGCAGTCTCGGGGAAGGACTCGTCAATGACGGCGCGTTCGCCGGACAGCATGATGCGCTCGCCGAGGTCTGGGCTGACGTGCAGCGCCACGCACTCGTAGGTGGCATTGCTGCCGCTTCCGTCGTGGCCCTCGTCGTCGTCGACGGCGTCGGCGATTCCCCTTCGGCCACCGCCGGTCTCGTGCCGCGCCTGCGCGCGACGCGAAGCCGGACTCAAGCGCTGGGACGACGCCACGCCGACTCCTCCCGAAGACGCGCACTGGCGCTCTCGCTTCATGTCCTCAAGCTGGCGCACCATTTCTGCAACAGAGACAAAGGAACGCCTGTTAAAGCAAATCTTTTGAAACTAGAAAGGGATGAAACTTGAGTTTGACATAATTTTAGATTAATTTTTCCCCTTGAACCATGAACTAGATTCAAATGGAATTTTAGGACCGATTGAACGCACAGAACCACCATACTTATTCGCTTTTTTAATATTGCGATAAACGCGACCAATGGGACAAATTGTTCAATTTTTGCCAATATTGCGAACACTAAATCTCGGGTTCTAAGAGTTAGAATTGCAAAAACGGAACACCGTTCTCCTCGTCTCTACCTCCCCTAGATATTCAAAGGGTTTTGAGGACGATCAACCCTCATCCCCCTTCTATCGTATGCATTGAAGTAGTGATAAAAATCGCGCCGCTTCTCACTTTCAGCAAGTTACTCATTGATTACAACCCTCTTAAATTAATAAAAATCTACACAAAATTCCATTGGTTATCTAGGGGAAGTTGAGACGAGTTGAACGATATGCAGTTTTTGCAATTCTGACTGTTAGAATCCGAGATTTAGCGATGTTAATATTAGCAAAAATCGAAAATTTTATATTTTTGCTGCCTATCTAGGGGAGGACGAGACGAGTCTGACGGTGTGCAGTTTTTGCAATTCTGACCGTTAGAACTTAGAGCACGAGAATTTTTTCTGATTGTAGAAAAAACGTCTAAAACCATGTGAATTGCTCCTAAAATCTATCTAAACGATTTATATTAAGCTAAAAGAAACTACGAATTCTCAATTAACTTCCTAAGAATTTTTCTTGCAGTAGTGATAGACCTATGTTTGTCTCAAATTTCCCCAAAAGGCAGCAGGAGTCGTTAAAAGGTTAGAAAGAGAAATTTGAGGCTGCGTGTGACCTGCTCCGTTGATGGAGCGACCGCCATTTGTTCCGATCCTGTTACATTATTTATTATTATAATGCAAGAGTGGAAAAGCTGGCACGCTCTGTTGGTGCTCACTGCTCGCAGTCTCGTTCGTCATTGGCGGCCGGTAAAGCTCACGCCGGTCGTGCCGCCTGCCGCCGCTTACAATTAGTCAAAAGGCCGTGGGAACTGACAGCTAACATAAGCGGGCGCAGGTCGAGCGTGGCGCGTATGCAACCCGCGGGACGCGCATGTCCAGCGCGGCTGCATAGCCAGCCAGGGGCACAATCACAAGGGCGATCAGGACGACGCTATAAATAAATATACACCTTTTGTCGGGAAAAAGGTTCGCACGTTTTGCTGGACTTTTTTTGGTTTATCTAATTCGACCCTCAAGAATCGATTGGGGTGCTCAGAAACTTCGTCAAAGACGGTCTTTAAAATTAATTTAAAAAAACCTGACTTACGCGAAATTTCAAAGTACTTGGCCTCTTCTAGGAGCAGGTCGAGGTCGTCAAAGTTGTCCTGCAGCAGCAGCCGCGAGTTGCGCATGAAGTTGAGGATGTGGCGGAACATGCCGCCGTCGCGGTCGATGAAGTAGTGCTGCTTCAGGCTGTCCAAAACAATCGGTATGCTGCCGTTGAACAGCTTCGCCAGACGACTCTCCGGGTATCTGCAATGAGACAAATAACAAAACATGAAAATATAAATTTAAAGAATTCGTTGGCCGCCGGCTCGATGGGCCGCCGGCGGGCACGAAGAACGCGAGAGGAATTAGAGGGAGCGTTTTTTTGAAAATGCCTGCCGGCGGGCGGCCGCACCGCGCTCGCAGATCTGATCTCGGCGCGATTGCTGCTCGCCTCCCCCGAGGCCAACAATATAGGAAAGCTCCATTGTTGTCAGCCTGCCTGCCTGCCTGCCTGCCTGCAATCGCTGCTAAATTACATGACTCCACGATTTCGAAATTTGTGATTTTAAACAGCCAGCCAACCAGCCATCCAGACACGAGCTCGTAAAATTTAGATATGCGCGAACTTGAATGCGAGATGCCAAAGGACTGCTTTTATGCATTTCCAAATACTCGCAAGGGGAGCGCAATCATTAATCCGAAAAATATGTTTTTTTTCTCTACAATTTGACGGGGACAATTTTTCAAAGGAATAATTATTTCCATTATTAAATCCACGCCTAAAGAATTTTCAAATTGCCATAATTTCTGAAATTGGATCGATACAGGGCGACAGTTGAAAATAATTTGAATTGTCGGATGCAATTAGCAGATAATCGATAAAAAATTTGTTCTACAATTTTTAATACTCAAAAAGGACCTTTTTTGCTAAAGTGAAAATTCAAATTTTTCCAATTTTCTCCAAAATTTACAGTGTTTGACCACATTTTCTTGGCATATTTCGATTCCTCTCGTCGAGATCTGTCAATCAGCGTTTGAATCCTTTTCTCAAAAATTTACCGTCAATTTTGGCTTCCTCTTATAAAATATAAATATTTGAAATCTACTAAGCAAATTATTTCTGATTTGCAATCGAAGGCAAATATTTAGGAGTTTGTGACAGAGTTTTAATTATTTTCCAAAAAAGTGGCCATTTTAAATTATTTTCCCGTCCCGTTAGATTTGAATCAAATTTTCGAACGGCTTATTATCCTTAAAATATTACAAATTTTATTTTGAAAACATTGCAGTCCGTTTTGTAAAATATAAAACAAACTGAACGATACATACACAGGGTTTCAATGTTCTTGAATTACTAAAAACGCTCTCAGCAGTAAAAAAATGTGAAAGTGTAGAACAGAAAAAAATAACTGCGCCGTAATTATGAAACTTATCGAAAGTTCTACTCTTGTTTCAGAGACAATAAATCACCATTCCCCGGAGCTGAGCAAATTTAATGAACTTCCTTCCGCGCGTGAACCATACTCGTGACTTATTCTCTCCGATTTTACGCACGCGGATGTTGGTCGTGTCTGGTATCCTTCGCGTGTGTTTCCTCACTAGCGTCGATTTGTTTCTCTTTATCTCTCACTCGCGCCCATTCTCTTTTCGCCGCGGCGGCGGCGGCGGCAGCGGCAGCGGCTCATTGGAACGCGAGGCATTTCGAGATGCCGCCGCGGGCGTCGCGTCGATGATGATTGCGCCGCGGCTCGCTCGTTTTCCCATCGCATCTCGCGTCGCATCGCACGGCACGACCGACCCAGGGACGGAGGCCGGCGGCCACCGCCCGCGGCCGGTCGCATGCCACGACCGATCGCGGCCGCTCTCAAGGGAACGCCGATCGCCCCCAGGACGAATTCCAGCTCAGAGTTTTTTTCGCACTATTCGCCCGCCACACGCTCGCGCGGATCCTCGCTGATTCACTCACCCACTCCGAGGGTCCATTTAAAGCAGGTGATCTCGACCTTTGCCAAAGCGATCAGAGGTATCATAAAATCGTAAAACTCCCAGGATATACTTTTTTATCTCGGATCTTTTGGTTTTTTATTCAATCTGATGCTCGAGTTTTGATTCAGGGCAAAGGGTCACTGCGACTGCCTGTCATAATTAGTTTTTTTATTTAGGGTTGGGAATTATGACGGTCGACTTATTTGGACACCGAATAAGCACTTATCTAAATCACCTGGTAGCTTCCAAAGGGTAAAATTGCACATTTTCTGAAAGCTCTTGTCTTGGCCGTTCCAACGGTGTGAAGATCTTTAAATTTGAACCAATACAGAGCCCGGCAGGTGTTGTTAAAAAGGCTACAAATAGGAATTGAATGATGTCAGTCATTCATTGACGCCAGGGTTCGGTTTCTCTGATGTTCTAATGGTCTTATTTGACTATAAAGGCTACCAAAAGCATGTTCCGAGGGTGGAAATCAACTGATCAAGCAATTTAATTTCTTTTTTTATCCACCAAAACTAAAAAAACCGTTTTTCATCATTTGATCACCATGCGCAGTATCCCAAAAATTACTGGTTTCTCGATCCCAAAAATTTACACACACTTGGGGCAAGATAATTGAATTTGACGCTTGTCACGGCTTTCACTATTTGATTTGTAAAAATTGAAGAAAAAGATGACTGTGCTACATTTAAATTTAAAGTTTGGCCAATTTTCTCAACAATTTCCAGCGCTTGGCCAAATTTTCTTGGCAGATTTCGATACCTCTCGTGAAAATATCAAATCTAACAGTATTCCACTTTTCGGGGAAACACATTGATGTGAATAAAGGTTTTCAAGAAGGGAGACAGATCTTATCATTTGAAAAGCATGTTAAAGTAAAGCTTTACAGGAAATTTTGGGGAAAATTTACCAGTTCGCAGTTTAAATTTGAGAGAAAATCGTCACAAAAGTTAGCTAATTAAGCGGCGAACATAAATTGTCTCCTTTCTGTAAAACCACGATTTATTAGGGCAGTGCAAATCTACGTCCGGAGTACGAAACCCGCGAACAAAACATCATGCCTTTCCCAATGCACTGAACTGCGTCAAAAAGTTTGAGTGTGAAGAAACTGACTTAAATGCGTGCGCGAGAATCATACAGAGTCGCGTTCTCAGGGGTGGTATAGCGGCTTGCACCTGCGCCACCAGCCGCCCCCGACCCGCAGCGTTTTCATTCAGGGTCGTAAAACCCTGAAACGACTTGCCACCTGTGCTCAAAGACCACCGCGCAATTCCCCGCTCTTCTGAAGCAGTATAATTGTGGAGCACGAATTTTAAAATGTTTTGTAATTGTCTATAAAATAGTGAAAGTTAATTCGAACGGGCGCATCGCGATGACTACGGTTTATCGTGTTTTCGCTAGCGTTGTTGCCTTTTTCCATCTGTATATTAACTGACCTATGCATTTTATATGAATATTTGACTTAGATTAAAATAAACAAGTAGCTTAATATTTTAAAAATTTAGGGATTCTATCCTTAAAAATCGAAATCAAGAGGAAAATTCATTAAAATTTTTGGAGAACTTGATCAGTCCACATTTTAATGAACCTCTTGTAATGCAAAATATTCTGAATTGTTGGCGTCTTTAATTCCAAACTCGTCTCAAATGACGGCCAACCAATCTGACATTATTTACCAAAGTGAAAAGTGTGCTTTCTTATTTATTGACCTCTCTCAGGTGAAGATCAGGTTGTTTTCCCCAAATCGGGAATGCAGGCATGCTGGACGAGGCCGATCGGATTTCGCCGATTGTCCTGGTGCTTGGAAATACACACAGAGAGACTAGGATCGGGGCCGGCGGCGCGAGCGGCTCTTCCCATGGCGGGCTGGCGCGCGGGCGGGTGGGCGAGTGTGGGAGCGGGCCGCCCCCACTCGGCCGGCCGAAGAGCGAGCGAGCGGTGGCCGGCGGCGTGCTCGGCGCAGGAATGCAGAGTGTCGCCCGCGGCCGGCGGCCCTTCCATTCCCATGCACGAGGCCGTGACCCCGCGCCGCACCGGAGCCGCGCCGCGCCGCCGACCGACTCCAAGCCCTTCGGCCCAGTTGTAATGAGCAGAGAAAACGATTTGCGCGCGCCGATTTCGCCGAGACGCACGAGCGGGCGGTGGGAACAGGCCCGAGGCGACGCGCCCGGTCCCCGGGGGCCCTCGTGACCCACGCCAACCGAGGTCGCCGGGGTCTCCGGGGCATCCGAATTAATGCGCATGCCATGTGAAACGTTTCGGAGATTTTATTTCCATTTTTATCTCGACCTGCCCGCACTCGGAAGTAAAATAACAGTTGTCACCTTTTATCTTTTGATTTTAAAAATAATTAGAATTGATGGACACAATAAGAAATTATAGATCGATAAACACTTTGTTTTAATCATAAACGGACCTTGCTATACAGATAAAATTCAAAATTTTCAAATTTTCTCCAAAATTTAGAACGCTTGACCCTTGACCACATTTTCTTGTCAGATTTCGATTCCACTCATCGAGATCTGTCCAACAGTGTATGAAACCTTTTAGGAAAACTCTTTGTTGAGAAATAAAATAGGGTTTCAAATAAGGAGACAGTCCTCATTCCTCTTCATTTGAAAATTCACTTTTCTAAAAGATTTACAAGCGCTACTTAGAAAAATTTTGGCTTCAACTGAATCCTAAGGGATGAGTTCATGCATTGGCAACGAGCATTTTCCAGGCCATGAACTTCTTTTAAAGTTTGATTTGGTTTACCCAAGGGAGTGAGATAAGATGCGAAATAAAGTCCAAGATTGAGTTTGTCGTGGTGGAAAACGTATGAAAGCGACGCCAAGAACGCTCAGTTCTGACCTAGTAAGTTACATTCCGCCCCAAGGGACAGGGGGTGGGTCTCAACCCCCAACTATTACCTTAAAAAATTAAATATTTCCAATTAAAACTGGGTCATAAAAATTAAAAAAATAACTTCCTGGTAGAATCTGTCATTAAAACAATTTAAATGCAACGTTGGAAAATCTTAATTCTCGTTTTTTTTACCAATGTAATTGTTTTAATTTTTAACCTTTTCCATCTAGCAACTCTATTGGTGTAAAAGGTCATGCTGAAAATGATTAAATTTGAACTCACTTGGTTAGTGTCTCGAGCGACGAGGTGTAAATGGTGCCGCCGACGTCTATGTGCACCGGCGCCGTGTAGCGCGAAGCGGCCGCCACGCACGGGATGCCTGTGATTTTGTGGTTGTAGTTGATGGCGCCGGCACCCGGCGGAGTCGGCGACGAAGAATTCGACATCGTCGGCGACGTCGCTGGCGAGATGCTTGGAGACAATAGCCTGCAACAGGAAATCAACATCAAATTTGGTGAAAAGCAAACACTTGACCTGGTAATTCTCCAATCACGCCCCCATAAAGTTGTGGCTCGGAAAGAAAGGCTGTGGGCCTTGAGCAAATTTTATCGCTCATGTGAAATATAGCTTTTCTTTTTGTAATCGTTCGCGGCTAACCGATATTTTAGTTTGTGAGATCAAATTCATTGAAATATGAGTGTCAAATATTCATATTGATTCATTTTTCGAAATTAACAATTGAATGTCTCAAAAACAAAGCCGAACACTACCTTAAAATTTTCACACGTACCCTGAGACCACTTTTGAGGGGCGTTTCCGATTTTTCAGGTTTTCAAAATCCTAAAACACACCTGAAAATTTTCTAAAATGTCCCTTAATGACCTTTAACCCTGACCGATGCCCCCAAATTCACCAAAAATGTTCCGTAAAACCCGTAAAATTAAATTTCCTTGGGTTAAGACTGATCGATGGTGCAATTTTCGTTCGTATTCGACTGCAATGTGATTGTCAACTGTATAAAGTTGTGTTCGTGCGGTCGGAGTGGCATTTGGAGCGATTTCGCAGATCAAAGGGCAGCCAAGTGAATTTTAATCGAAGCAAATCAAACAAAAGTGGCTTTTTTGTCCGCGGCGAAACAAATGGAATTACCGCAGGTGCTTTTGTTCTATTTTTAATTAGGGATGCCATTTTTCGATTGACAGTGGGGACCAATTTGCGAGCTTTGTTTGTCTGCGTGCCGACGTGCATGTGTGTGTGTGTGTGTGTGCGTTTTAATTAGCGCGCGGCCTTTGATCCATTGTGCAATATCGGCGGCGGCGGCGGCAACGCGCGCGCGGCCCTTTGTCAAACAGCGAACAATAATAACGCACCGACGGACAACAATATAAATTAGCCAAACATGCTCGGCTGCATTTATTTGTAATCAGCCGGCCGGCCGCCGAATCCACTCGGGATTAATTTGCCACACATCATTGTGCCCCCACCCACCCCACCTTTGACCCCGTCGCCGCCACCGCCGCCGCCACCGCGCCGCACATATTTGCATTTGTGCCATTGTTGCCAGGACGCGACCGCCCAAACGCAACCCCGGCAACAATAGTACAACATAAAACGCGGGTGCGGCCAGCCGCAACGCAAATTCCCCGACTCTTTGCACGAATTGAATGCAAATAATCCTTTTAGACGGTCGGCTATTTTCCAATCGTCGTGGGACCATCAAATGAGCACAAATCAAGCAATTTTAACATTTATCTTATGACTTTTTACTCTGTAAAATCAAGTTGTATAAGCCCTTAGTGTTTGAAGCCGCCAACAGATGGCGCCACCATATACTTTCTTAAGAAATTTAATTTTAAGGCATTTTCGCTGCGATTTCAGTCTTGATCCTGCTTCTGTGCATTCTTCACTTAATATGCTTTCTTTTGAGGTTCTAAAAACCAAAATCGGTTCAGCCAATCGCCGTAGAATCTTGAAAAACTATTTTTTGAAATTCAACTCATCTTTTCCAACGTTTCTACGGTGACTGGCTGGACTGATTTTGGTTTTCAGCTCATCAAAAGAAAGCATATTAAGTGAAGAATGCACAGTGGCAGGATTGAAATCGCAGCGGAAGTCAATTTAAATTAACTTTATTACGAAATTATACGGTGGCTCTATCTGTTGGCGGCTTCGTAAACTAAGTGCTTATACAACTGCCGTTTTGGCTAAAAATCTTCGGTTCGAATGAGATTTTTTTACAAATTCTTATATCCTAGTATAATTGGCTATTTGTTTTCCAGTCAGATTATTTTCCTATATAGACAAAATGTCGTTTTCAATGTGAAATTAGCAGAGACACGAAAATTAGATATATTATTAACTTATTTATTAATATTTTAAAACACTATTATTTGTTAAATGCCGATCGGACGCATTTTAGATTTTTTAAAGTGGCAGCTCGTGTAATTAGTGATCAATGAATCTTGATTGACTAAAAATCTTGTTTTATAATAATAAAAAATTACCTAATCATTTTTCTAATTTACGTGTTTCTGCTAATTTCATATTACACAACTGACATTACATCGTTATAAACTCATTAAAATAATAAAAAAACTGACTGGAAAATCGATCTTTCCGCGGTCATTCCAATTCCTAGAAATTTATCGTGTCAAGCGGCTATCTCACTAATCACAGTTAGCAAAATAAATAAAATGTTAAACTATGCATTATCGCGGTGTTATTGGGACCCGGGTTTCAGCATTCGTGCTAGTGCAGTGCGCGCCCTTCCCGGTCCTCGGACAGGGATAAAAAGAGCAAAATAAAAAATTCTCTTCAAAATTGGTGAATAAACATGCGCCAATATAAATAATGATTTTTCCTGTCTCCAGGGATTGTGCTGTACAAACGACGCTTCAAAAACGTCTAACTCAACTAAACCAGGCTGGCTTAAAAAAATACTGTTTGACTAATCAAAAAGTTTTAAAATTCAATTACACTAACAAAACGTAAATCGAGTTTTGCGCAAGTTTGAACAGGGCCTTTTTGCAAGTTTTATCTCATCCCCCGGAGACGTTATTTTCGCTGCTAATTTTCCTGCTCAATATGTATAATAATCGGCGGCGTGGTGCCCCGGCAGAGGTTTCTGTGCATAATTTCGTTCGGAGCACGCATTCCACGACCTTTCCGACTTTCCTCTATTCTCTTCTCACGGATCCCTGAGTGAGTGCTGCGAATATCCGGGCATAACTCACCTCATTTTGATTTGGGCGCTGGGGTACATGCTGTTGCGCCTTTTCGCCTCTTTCTCGTGCACCTCCGGCGACAGGTCTTCACATTTTCCGGCGCTTCTGAAACACAAATCATTGGCAATCAAGAAAAGCATATGGCGATGAAGATGTATGTGTATACACGGCTATAGCTTGATTTGCATTTTATTGCGTGAAATCGGCGGCACGCTCGCACAACACGAACCTGAACACCAATTTCGCATCTCGACAATCCAAAACGAGTTATAAAATTAAATATTAATGGGACACCTCAGCGTCAAAATGGAATCATTATTATTCAGAAGCTATTCTCGGCGGCGAGCAAGAGGTGAGAACTACTTTCCTTTATGTCTATGGAATAATTTACGAGCCTTGGCCTTTGTTATGTTTATCTCCGATACCATATTAGCTTCTATATCGTATCAAATTCCATGCTCAAGGTTTTAAAATAGCATTCGGTCTGCAAAAAAATACTTGATGCGCCTAGAAAATTCGGACCCACATATTAACGAGCCAATTCACTATTTTTACGGTTTAAATCATGATTAAAATCATTCAGCTGGTCAGGGGAGTTAAAGACGAGTCCAACAGTGTGTCATTTTTGCAATTCTTATGGTTAGAATTCGAGATTTGGAGTTGACAATATTTGTAAATTGTCGAAAACTCGTGTTTTTTCTAGTTTTAAAGTGGAATTTCTCGCATATAAAAAAGCTTTCCCACTCTGACATTTTCACACAAAGTTCACGAATGTCATGGAGCACATTTTGAAATTCCTAAATCCTTAGCCCATTTCGAAAATTTTAATTAGCAACCAAAAAGGTCGGAGGACAAAATTGGCATGAACATTTTGCTATAAAATTGTAACTAGGGGGTTGAAAGGGGTGGAGGTTAAGCACCCTTATAACCCTTTAACTGGTATGGGGAGGTCGGGATGAGTCTAACGATGGTTAATTTTTGCAGTTCTAACCGTTAGAACCCGAGATTTGGAGTTGACAAAATATGGAAAATCACGAAAAAGTTGAAAAATTTGGTTATTGTGAGTTTTGAAGCGTATTTCTCGATATCCAAAAGGAATATCAATCTGAAATTTTCGCAAAAGTTCACGCACATCATGTGACAACTTTTGATCGCATTTTCAAAATTTCAAAACTCTGAGCTCTATGCCGAAATTTTTATTAAAAACTTAAATTAGCGGTAATGACCCTAGCACATAAAATTTGGTATTCGTTCGATTGTCTCGGCGAGAGAAATCCAAAGCATACCTTATTTGTTGAATTACACCACGGGGAGATGAGATACTGAGGTTTCAAAGTTTTCAAAAATGTTCCCGTTAAGCCCGTAAAAATGAACATTTGTTTACGACGCAATCTACATTTGTGGTGTGAATTCTCTTGAGTTTGCTTGACCTCATGCCAAATTTATCCTTCAACATTCCAAATTTGCAGAAAAAATAAAATATCGAGAGAATCTCCTGCTTTAGCGTTGAATAGATTAAATTGATTTGAATATCAAATAACCCGGCCTGCAAGCTAATCACATCTTGCAGCTATACACAAAGGGGAAAAAATAAGAACAAAAAACTGCTAACGCGAGTGTACAGTACCTGCCAGTTTGCACTTTTCGCCGTGTTTGCATTAGCCAAGCAATAACAAAGCTCTAATTACCAGCCCCTTCGTTATTCTTTGCCTGTTTTGCCGCCGCCGCGGCAGCGGCACACTCTCTGCAAAAATTCTCCCCGGGCTTGCAGACAGCGCGCAGTGTTTTTGCCTGTTTAAAGAGTGCTGGCGAGGGAGGGTGGGGGTTGGGGGTGAGTGCTGCTGTTGATCGACGCGAGAGAGCTTTAATTGAATATCTGATCAGGCGGAGGCAAACTCAATTACACTTTGAGCCGCCGCCGTGCTTAATGAGGCCGTTAATATTTAGATGAGCAGCGCGGCGCGCGCGGGCAGAAAAAAGGGCCGCGCGCACCGGCCGCGTCCCTCGAATCTGCTCTGCAAGCTTTTCCTTCTTTTCTTGCCGTGTTCTTCTTCCCAACAGGCCCCGGCGCTAATTTGATTAATTAATGGGTTTCGCTTTCTTTGTTTTCGCTGCCGAGGCACACAGATGAAAGGCAAATATTATTTCGGCAGGAAAAGCAAAACAGCGCGCCCTCTCGCGTTCACTACTAGCTCTCTCGCACGTCGCCCTCACAATGTTCTCCAAGCCGAAAGGTATTCTCTGCTATTGGCAGCTTTCCACTCCTGGACCGAACATACGCCCGGCACAAAAGTCAACTGTTAATTCTTTCCGAAAAGAAAAAAACCCAGCAAAAGCGTCGACGTCAGAATTGGAAAGTTTAGCGTCAGTTTTTGCCGCGGAACAAATTTATCCGATTCGCACAGGTCAAATCGTGATTATTTTTAGACTTATAAGCTCATGATGAACCTGCAGAACAATTTACAACAATTACAAGTGAGTAAATTGCATTCAATGACATCATCACTCACCAAAATTTCAGATTGGGAATGATGCAGCAGGTTGAAATAAATTTATTTTTGTGCTCAGCAGTAATTGAGTGCCGAATATCCTGTTCAAAATAGAAAAACAAATGGAGTCGTACCTTTTAAATAAAAATAAATTTGAAAATTGCTTTCTGTTTGATCACCTTAATCAGAATTTAAATTTAAACAGTTAATGATAAAGCTTTTAGAAACCAGTGAAGCTAATAAATAAACTTTCAACCGAAACCTGCTCTGCCCAAAAGCATTATATCTAAAATCCCGATTGGCTAATTGCTGGTTTTGAGACAGAGAGCAGAAAATTTCACCTTCTTTCTGTCTTTATCTCCTCACGCACGGTAGCAAAAGTAAATTTGAAAGGAGGAGTTAGCGAAGTCTCGGCAGCTGCCGCTCAAGCTGCTCGTTCGCTCGGTGAGTCGGTGCCGCCGAGTAATTTTTCGCGGACGAGAGCGTGTCGGGTCGGCGAATTAAGTTTTATTAAATTGGCTCAGCTGCCGCGCTTCATTGAGAAACTGCGGCGCGCGGCGGCAAACACCTGCCTCCGTGAAAAAACGAGCCACCGTTCTCCGCGCTGTAGCTAAGATCTCCGCAAGAGAGAAAAAACGGACACGCGGGGCTCGTGCCCGTCAGCTGGCCCAAAAGCCGTAGAAGAATGCGTGTAATTGCCACACGCGAGGCTAAAAGAGGATTGTCGAGAGTTGAGCACCTAAAAAAATGCTGCTTGGAAAAGGCAGATGCGCACGAGGTATTCATTAGCGTGTTTGTTTTTTGAATGAACTTCTGCTTCCTCTCATTGTCAGTGCCGGAAAAGAAGAAGTTCATTAACAAAATTGTTTATCTATTGACTTTTAGAGTTTTGGATCGTGCTAAACGATTCCGGAGGGTCGATTGAAGTTAAGGAGCTCAGTGACTTTGTCGAAAATCCGACGCGACAAGCGAAAAATCAGTGGGATCGTGAAAAACGTTACATTGGTGGGTTTAGATTTGAACTTAGCCACAAGAACGCCGGCGACCAATCACAGAAGGGAGCGCTAGCTAAAGATCGAGATAGCAGCGCCACAGCGACAGTCAGCACAAGGAAATAGGCAGATCAGCCAACAGCTAGACTTGTCGCTTGATTTTCTTTCGCTGACTGTTTCTGTGGCGCTGCTGTCTCGATCTTTGACCAGCACTAAACGTCCAAACAAAGAACCGGTCACCTCTCTGATTGGTCACCGGCGTTCTTGTGGCACTTTTTGCCAGGTTTGAACAAAGTCTACTGAAAATAACAGTTTTTGCCGTTTTTGCAGATTTTCGGGATGTCGTGTTGAATTTTCAACTGAGTAATTCGCCTACTTGACCAAATTCGACTCTCAGGAATCGATTAGCACTGTAAAAAAAATGAAAAAAAATAACAAGAGCAGTATTCGACTCTTCTTTTATAAGTATACATTTATGAGGGTTTTAATCAGGATTGGCGGCTAAAAGCGAATTCTAAATCACTGGCTGTTGAAAACGATTGGCTATGAGCACATTTTCAAAAGAATTCTGCGAAAGGCGCGGCCAGAAAAATAAATTTGTGAAGCGAAAACGAAAACCGACCGTTCAAGTCTCCTGTTGTGATTCAACTCCCACCTTTTACTCTCAAGCGTGCGGTTTCTGCTGACTTCCTCTAATCATGTACCTTTTGCTCCTTTCCGACGCTTCTGATGCTGCTTGTCTTCACTTTGATATCGGCGGCCAATTCGGTGGCTGGTTGTTGAGGGAGCGAGCGTGCAAGCAGCAATAAATCTCCCGCGCCGCGCGGCTCGTGCGCCAGCCAGTACTTTTCATTATATAATAAACAGGCAATCCGCGGTATTGTAAAGCGCAACCTGTTTTTTGCCGACTCGCCCTCCTCCCACTCTCTCGGTTGATTGGTCTGCAAATAATCTTGAAACGTCTCCAAATATCTTCCAAAAATGATTACGCAACTCGAGTTACCGTGTGAAATGTTTCATCTCCAATTTCCTCTAATGATAGTTTTGCCCGCGTTCACCAGGATAGCATATACATATATGTAGACTGGCGAACATTGAGTTCGCGAAATTGTGTATCTCGACTAGTCTTGCTGGTCGAGAATTGAGATCAAACGAGCTCTTTGCGTCTGTACGAGCGGAGTACGCGGCTGATTTGCTTTTTCGGCGCCTGCAGGCGATTCGAGTAACTTTTCTAAATTATTCAGCCGGTCGGCCGGGCGGGCAGGGCCGATCGAGGAGCAGCTGGGGGCCGCCGGGGGCCGTTTCTCCGCCGCGTCCGCCTCCGAAGGCCTCTGGCGCACCAGCCAGCGAGCGCTATTTTAATTATGAAGCTGCTGGTAATGCAGAGAGAGAGAGAGAGAGAGAGAGAGAGAGAGAGAGGCAGGCAAGGGTTGCTTCCCGCCCGCGGGCGAATATTCAACTTGGCAAGCAAAGATACACTCGCTCACTCGCGCTCGCTGCTCGGCTCCGCTCCCGGGCCCAACCAGTCAACCGATCCTGCTCGTGGAAAATAATCGCTCGCCAGGTCGATTTCAAAAGAAAAACACCCAGCAGCAGCCTTCAGCGGCACTACTCCGCTTCATCAGCGGAAACACGACGCTCACATGTGCTCCAGCGACCCTATTTTCGGTTGAAGATTCGCAAACGCAATTAATTATTCTGTGCATTACCGTTTCACTTGCAAATTAGGCTTCGGTGTGTCGCAGAATGGAACCAGACCGTTGGCTCGCGTTTTTAAGGCAGTGTCAAGGTGTTTGAGCATTTCTGGGATAGCAAAAGGTGGTTAGTAAGTGACTGGAAATGCTCAAACAGCTCAATGGGCTGGTAGGAGGCGCCACTAGCTGGTTTTCACACTTTTCCAGCGGTTTTAGGGACAAAAAATTTCTGGCTTTTAAATCAAAGATCTGAGCGCCCAAGCTCCTCTGCGGCCATTGGGTCTCATTTTATCTGCTCCTTGGTGACGGAATGTGCAGAGATGAGGTTAAAATAATGTCGGGACGTGTATACACCTGGCTGGGGATGAGGCTTTCCTTGCGAATTATTTTCCACGACCGCGCGGGCAGGATGGCGAGATATGGAGAGACAGAGAGAGCTGGGAGGTAGTGCGGAGGAGAGCGGAGGACGCCGGCTGGGCTGGTTGCCCGCGGGCGCAATCTGCTCATTTTCTTTGGCTGCAGCCGCGGGCGCAACCGCAGCATCCTCATCATCAAAGTTTAAAAAAAGAAGCGAGAGAGAGAGAGAGAGAAGCAGCAGAGTCGAGAAGAATAAAACGCCGGCGGCCCGAAACACAACCGCCGGAGAAAAATACAAAACACACGCTCGCACTCTCTTTCGGCTCCTTTTCCACCAGCGTAAATATGTATTTTCGATCCCGCGTCCCCGAAATTGCACCACGGGATTGAAAACACAAGAACAGGTGTGTGAATGCTCGGAGCGAACCTTTTGACTCCGTTTTGGCGGGAAATCCTCTTCAAGAGCTCCACGTCCCCTTGAGCCTCAAAATAGAGCTTTTACAACTAAAAAACATCCCAATTCTATGAAATACAGGTTAATTTGAATGCTAAACAAAGGCTCGCACTTTGGACAGACGGATGAAGGGATGGACGGACAGGTGGTCTAAAGTGTCGTCAGCGTGTCGTGGTGTGGTGTCTTGGTGGCGGTCGAGTGGGGCGACGAGCCCCGCGGCACTTCAAGGTGCGACCGAGTCAAGCTCTACGTGGGCTCAGGGCTCGTCGCCGCTGCCGCCGCCGCCGCGGTGATGAATTCCCCTTTGGGCCTTTGTTTTCCGAAGGCGTGTGCTCCTTTCGAGAGGGTGGAGTGCACCCAGCCAGCCAGCCAGCTCTTAATTCCCATGCACGCCGAGCGGCAGAGAGAGAGAGAATTCGCTCGTTGGCCCGAGGCGTCTCGCTCGCTCGCTCGCTTTGGACATTTGTTTGAGCTGCGTCGCGCCCTCGGCTCCATCCATCCATTCCGTTCTCACCGACTGATATCGCTGCCAGAAAAACGGCTCGCAAAGAAAATTATCCGAAAAAAGCTGCGAAAATAAAAACCTACCCCGGCCTCGTTAACAGCTCGTTTCGACGCTTGTGCATTCAGCCGTGGGTGCTGAACGCGAGAGCATTTACGCCTCGGTCCGAAAATCATCTCATGCCTGGCAAGCCGGCAATTTGACACCGGCAACGACCACTTTAGGATAATTGCGAATCGTGACCTGGCCGGTGCCCCAGGAGGAGACGACGGCCTGGATGCAAATTAGTCCATTTGTTTTCAAAACTCTATCTGCCAAGGGAATGGATATAAAATATGTTGTGAATTTGTTTTGGTTTCAAATTAAATTTTGTCAGAGATTGATGTAGTAATCGATGACGCATCGAACAAGACTCTTTAGGAAGGGTAAAAAATCGTTCATGGAAAAATTTGTCGCCGAATCAGTGGATGTATACGAGAACTTCAGAGCTTATTGTTTCATATTACTGAACTGACAGATATTAAATCTTGTTTCTTTTCGATGGGGGATGTATGGGGCATAGTTCCTCTCCTTATCAGCAATATTAATTGTTTTTGTTATGAAAAAATTACATATTCGCATAAAACACGTAAAATTGCCCAGCCGTAAAACACGATCCATCTCATCATCAATCATAGAGAAATCTGAGGTCAGCTGGGTGTCACCTACCGGCGACGTGACCGCGGTGACCCCGTCGTGTCGGGTGTCGGTAGATTGGGTGCGTGGGCCAGGAGAGCGCGGACGTGGGGGTCCCGACGCTTTTTCGGCACCTCGGGCGCGATGAATAATAATTTGCCGGGCTAATGAGAGCGAACGATCGGTCGGTCGGCCGGTCTGGGGGGCGTGCGGGCGGGCGGGCCGCGATCGATTCGACCGACGGAGGTGTGCGGACGGCGGCGTGGCCCGAGGCGCGGGCGGGCGGCTCGCTCTGACCATATGAGGCCGGCTGGATTGCCCGCTCGCTCTGCAGGCCGCTCGGTCGGTCGGTCGGTCGCCCCTCGAGGTCACCAACTGGCTGTGTGTGTGTGTCTCCATTGTCGTTGGTGGCCGCGGGCGCTCGGCGAGGAGTGGCTCGTGGTGGTATTTTTTATTCTGCCGCCGAGCGAAGCGAGCGAGCGAGCGAGTGAGCGAGAGAGACCGACCGAACCGACCGACGGACGGGCTGGATGGCCCGCGGCTATGCGACATTCTTGCCGCTCGGACCAGTGTGTGGGCCTTAATAGAGGCCTCCGAGCTACGTGCACAAGGCCTCCAACCTCCCCCTCCTCCTCATCCTGCGGCGGATTCAGCAAGCGCAAGACGGGGACCAGTTTTGAAAAAAAATATCGCGCAATCTGAAATTTCGCGACCCTCGTTGGGGCTTGATTTGGAAAAATTTTCCCCCGGGACCTTCTCGGGAGGTCAGGTCCACTGTGAAATTGTCATTTCTACCGGGAGATATTTTTACCTTGAAATTTAAATTCAATTCGTGGCTGCCAGATGGTTATTATTATTAGTCACCAAACGCATGACACACTAGGCATTTTAAAAGCGACAAAATTGGGGGAACCCACTGTCAGGATGATTGTGTAGATCATTTTTGAAGACTGCGGCTCATTTTATTTTTACTTTAAATTTTGTTTGCTTGCGTCACTTATACAGAAAATTCCTCTCGAGGGCGTATTGAAAAAATCTGCAGAGGCTTTTTGCCGGAGGCGTCTGTGGTTTGGCCCCGAGAAAAAGAAACTCGATTTGAAAGACGCGCCCCGCCCGCCTGAGCAAGCGAAACGAGCCGTCTCGAAGCGACAAAACAGGATGAGAAAATAATCACCCTGATCAAACATTGAGCCGGCGTTTGAAAAATTCAATCCTGAGACATGACTAAAAACGTGAAGCGGGTTGATTGTGAATTATGGCTTGGAAAGGGACGTGCGTGGACGTTGCGGGCTCTAAAGTTGGAGCAAACCGTGTGGGCAGAGCGGTGATTAACCAACAACAATAAGAGCCAAATTCGAGAGAGAAGAGAAAGAGAGGAAAAATGCACAAAGGCTCACTAAGGTCGTTTGGCTTCAAATTTTACTGCAGACGCGCCAGAGAGCAAAAGCATCAGAGTGTGTGTGTGTGAAATATTATTATTGTTGTTGTTGCCAGCGAGCGAGCGAGCGGAGCGAACAGCGGGATGGCCCCCGGCGCCTCTCTCTGGTACATCAGTTGCGGCGGCACACTCCACTCGAAATGGATGAGCTGCACTCACTCGCGGGGCGACCAAGATCGCTTTTTGATTGGCCTCCACTTGAAAATGCATTTTTTATCTGTTGAACTGGCCTTAATGTCGCAATTTGTTTTGCTAGAAAATTAAAATATCTTCATGCAGAGCGCTGGGGGACATTTCGATGGCATTGGAATTGCGAATTTGACGCAATAGCCAACAAATCGTTTAAAGACCGTCTATGACGACGTTTCTGAGCACACCAATCGATACTTGAGGGTCAAATTAGGTAAAGTGGACATTTTTTCCGACCAAAAAGTCGAGCGTGACGTGCATAGCACAAGTAGAACTTTTCCAGCCAAAACAATATGAATGTGAGAACTGTGCATGCGTCAGAGCTGGTTTGAGCACTTGCAGAGAGACCGCCTTGTACGAATGACTTTGTTAGATCCAGCCAGCTCTGACGCATGTGCAATTCTCGCATTCATATTGTTTTGGCGGGAAAAAAGTTCGCACGTCACGCTACACTTTTTGGTCGGAAAAATATCGATTTTTGCCTAATTCGACCCTCAAGAATCGATTGGTGTGCTCAGAAGCTTCGTCAACGACGGTATTTAACGGCTTATTTTTCTCCTGCACTTTTTAATTTATGACCTTTTTTCACCGGCGGCTGGCGGCTGCCCACGTGACCCAAAATTTGCAGGCTGGCGCGGCGCAGCGTGGACCTCTATTATAAAATATCCACGCGCAGAGCGCCGGGGGGACATTTCGATGGCATTGAAATTGCGAATTTGACGCAATCGTCCAATTGAATGCCACATACATAGAATCAAGCCGTAGAGCACAGACACGGCACTTTGATGTTGCCTCTCGTGAAAAAGGGAAATAATTGCGCCTCTCAAAATCGAGCAATTAGAGCGGAGAGCGTTTTGTTTCCTCTGCCTCGCATTATTTCTCTGTGTTCCGGCGCGCGCTGCTTTGTTTCCACAGCAAGAGCATAATAAAGAGCGCGTTTCAATTTGCCCGGCTACTTGATCAAAAATTTGGCCGCCGGCCGAGAGTTGGCCGGCCCTTTTGGCCGAGCGCTGCAAACACAACACACACACACACACACGCACTCGCCGGGCGCTGTTTGCCCAGTCGTGCCAAACAATGCGCGCGCGAATCGCGAAACAAGGGCTCGCGTTTTCGGCTTGTTTGCCCGGCCGGCCGCATTGTGGGCTGCGCACCTCAAGGGGCCGCTGCTACAACCTGGCCGGCCGCAATTCCGTGTTTTGCCAAGAAAGAAACAAAAGGCGGATTCATGCCTATTTCAGCAGCTACTCGCTCAATTATGCACAACTGCGCCGCGTACACACCCGCCGCCGCTGCCGACAACGCTTTTTAAGTTTTGCTTTGACCGCCAGCGAATGTAAACAAAAGCTTTCAAAATTGAAAATTGCCTCCCATTGGTTCTGGAGAAAAAGAGTTTTAAGATTAATGAAAATTCATTATTTAAAAATAATTTGTCTTGTTCTGGCTTACAATTAGCAAGCAGAATTTTTGTGCTCACAAGTAGAGGGTGTTCCAAGTATAAAAACATTGAGAACAAGGGGCTCGAGCTGTGTTTTTAGAAAAGCAGTCGAATAATTTTAAGACAAAAATTATATTAAAATAGTAGAATGCCCTTTTTTAAATTTCTAGCTCCTGATAATCCAGGAAGATTTAGAGATCTCAAATCCAAGGTAAGTATACCTTTTAATACCATTAAGAATTAGGATAAAGGTAAAATTTCCCAGGTTGCTGTTTAAATTTTTGCGAAAATCGGCTAATCAAGCGGCGAGCACTGTCTCCCTTCTGTATGACCACGATTTAACTCACAATTTAGGGTATTTTTCATCAAAATTCGCAGACCATTGTATAGATCGCGGCGAGAGGGATCGAAATCAATTGAAAAAAATCGACAAATTTGGAAATATCTAAAATTTTACTGTTGTTCTCAGTCCTGCGATTTCATGACTGCACATTATACAATTTCACAAACAATATACTCATTGAACTACTTTAATTAACTTTACTACACACTGTGAAATAATAAAATAATTAACGATGACGCTGTGGTCCCATTAAAATTCTGCCTTTCAGCCTCGCACATTGTGTCGTACACGCTGCGACGAGTCAAGAGTCAAGCGCGTTTTCATTTTGAACAGATAGTAAAGCACCCTTGGGCCTGTAAAATCCAAAACAAGCCTTTTTGTTGTTCATAATCGCGCAGTGGAAATCAAAAGTGCGTATGCGGTGACATGGTTTCGGGCAAAAAGGGAAAAGAATTGGCCGTCGGGCTGTCAGGCCGGATCAAGTGCGTGCGCGGCCGCCGTTTTCGGGAAAGGCCACTTTTTCCTCTGCTGCGCGCGGAAAGGGTTGAGAGAGCAGAGCAGAGCAGAGCAGGGAATGCGTTTGGCGCGTCGTTGCGCCGCGAGCGCCGCGTCCGCCTTTTTAATCACAACACGCGCACAACGACGCGATTCAGCGCGTTTTGTTTTCCGCGCGGCTCGCCTTTTCAAAAGCAGAAAGCAAAATTGCCCGGCGGAAAAGGCATCCGCGCGCTCACCTGCCCTCGCCAGCGAAAATATATGCGAATTGCACTCACAAACACACACACTCGAGCCAACGAGCGACGTGACCGCCAGCGAAATTAGGCACAGTCCTTTCTTCCCTAATCAAGCAGCCGAGTGGAAAAGAGAACGCGCGTTGTGCTTTCTCCACCCACGCAAAAAGCCCTCTCAATTTGAATTTGGTGTGACACGCGCGGCAGTAAAAACATTTTCACGAGATTGTTTTAGACACGATCTTGACGAAAATGGTCACATCAGGGCCTTGCCTGAGCACGCTGATGGCTTTCAAAAGGTCAAATTGAACATTTTCTGAAAGATCCCAACTTGGCCGTCGCAACGGTGTGCAAATCTTACAATTTGAGGCATCACAGAGCCCGTCATGCGTCGTTAAAGTGGCCACTAAATTGTAATTTAAAGAAATCGAACGCTCGAGGCTACCCTGACGCCAGAGTTCGATTTATTATCTGTTCTGATGGTATTTTCTGACCTCAGGGGTGACCTAAAGCATGTTCCGAGGGTAAAATCAACCGATCATGTAATTTTGATTTTCTTATTGTTCACCCAAACTAAAAAACAATATTTTTTTCAACATTTGACCCTTAATTTCTCAAAAACTACAAGTTTCACCATCTAGAAAATTTCTGAACACATGTTACATTACAATTTAAGGCAAAAATTCATCCCTGCTTGGAAAAAAATATAAAATACTCCTTTTGAGAAAGTGGAAATTAAAAATAAAGTCAAAAATTACTCAAATTTAAGAAAAAAATTAAACTGTTTAACAGGGCATGTTGTGGCACAAAGTTCTCGGGGTATATTTCATCCCGATTTTTTCGGAGAAACACCCTATTACTCTTATTCTGCAGGAATTTCGTTACTAAAACTCCAAATATTTGGGCGTTCTAGCTAGAGAGGTGTTTCGAGGCTTTTTTCAAAACTGCCTCCTGCGCCGCTTGCGAGGGGTGCGTGTGTTCTGTTGGCTGACTTGATTGCAGGGGCAGGCGCGCGTGAAATTGGCCGAAAATTAAAAACACGGCTTGGCTGACTGCGTTTTAATCTGGCCGGAGAGCAGGAGAAAACAAACTGCTGAGAGAGCAAATACTCGCCGCGGCGGCCCAGCCAGCAGCCTCTCAAATTACATTTTTGAGCAAACACGCGCGCCACTCACTGCGTCAGTTCGTTTCGCGACCGACCTCTTATTTCGTCTTATTCTTGTAAAAAAATAAAAAACTGCACAATTCCGGCTAGATTTGGTTGATTAACCTTTTTGGGCGATGCATCACAAGATTTTTCCATTGACGCCAAAAAGTTAGATGGAACAATGCCCTCGGGCGAGAGGCTGGTACTAATAACCACCCCTCTCGGAGTATAAATTTTTTTCGGATGAAAAGCAAAAGCAGTTTTTGTGCCTCCCGTCAAAGTATATTTTTTATAAATAATACGGCCTGTGACAAAAGCTTGGGGCTAAAGCGTGAAGGACGGACGGCTTCCTGCCGAAGGAATGCACCCCTCGGCGGTGTGGCTGCCTTCCCGACCGGGCCGTTGCACCCCCGGGGCGTCGGTCCTCCGCTTCCTCCACCTGCGTGGCCGGCGGGCGAGCAGCCAACAAACAACGCTTTTAGGTCCCACCTCGCCGCGGGACAAAATTTTTGTCTCGGGAGAGAACAAAAAAGTCGTAAACTCGGACAAACTTGAAACGGAACAGATCGAAAGCAAACAATTGAGGTGTCAAAAAATGGGCAGGTGCTAGTTAGGTGCTCGGCGGCAAAGTGGTCATTATGTGTACGCGTGCATGGAAGCACTAATTCAGAGTCGTGCGCGCGAGAGGATTGTAATTTTTTCCTCTGAACGGCAGCTCCTCGCCGAAATCGCTGCTTCTCTCGCGCGCGCACGAGAATCAGCAGCCTGCCACGACTGACCCACCGATTTGAAACTATAAAAAATAATAACGAGCCGACAGACGCGTGCCAACTGCCAACGCACCGCCTTAGATTGAGATGAATTAGCAGCCAAAATATTTGGATTTGATTTGCTGATGTTAATTTGATAAATATCAAATTTACTTATTTTGGAGTGAAAACCTTAAATGATTTTAACCAAATATTGTTATTTAAAAAAAATACACACAGGGTGCTGGAAGGGATGACAAATTTATAAGTTTGATAAATTTCTGATTATTTACACGATTGCTGGAAATGATTTTAAAACTCTTTTCATAATTTCAGATAACAGTTTGCTTAATTAGTGTTGTGCCAACTATCTAATTATTGATTACTCTGAACGCTTCCAAAGGATCAAATTGCACTTATTCTGAAAGCCTTCGACTTGGCCGTTCGAACAGTTTTCATATCTTGCAAATCGAATAACCAATACAGAGTCCGTCAGGCGTCGCTTAAGTGGCTACGCATCAAAATATGATAATATCGATCGCTCGAGGGCTACCCTGACGCCAGGGTAATATTTATTACCTGTTCTAATGGTTTTTTCTGACCTGAGGGGTAATCCAAAAAATGTTCCGAGGGTAAAAAATCTACCGATCGTGTAATTTTGAATTTTTAAAAATTCACCTGAACCAAAAAAATGCCCTTTTTTACAAACTTTGACCCTTGTTTTCTAGAAAGCTCTGAAAAATATTATCTTGAAATTGTCCAGGCACGTTATAAACATTTAGGGCAACATTATATTCATTAATAAACATGAATAGTTTATTCCAAAATTAATTAGTACAAAATTTAAAAAAATTTATTTAAATCTAAAAATGGTAGGCTGTCTCAATGAGCATCTTTTGGTTCTATATCAGGTTTTAGTGAACGCCCAGAGGGTCATTCCTCGCCATTTCGTTTAATTAAATTTTTCCGACAAACCTAATTATATTTCTATACCACATAAACATGCAAAAAAATCTAGATGGTGATAAAAAAAATTAAAACCTCCACCATCCGCTATTGCTCACAATCAGCATACTTATGCTACTTCGTGATAGCAATTGATTATTATTACCGATTCCCACGCGTTTAGAGGTAGAAATAATAAAATTGAAAATTCCAACGTTCGCTTTTCAGCGAATTCCGAGGATTTGATGCCGAGAGGGCGTTCGCAATACATATTTTCCATTGCAGAGCGAGTATAGCGAGCGGGGCGTCGTCGGCGGCGGCGCTGATTCGGGGCCGCGGGCGCTGCTCTCGGAGCGAATATGCAGCCTCTTTTCTCTCTCTCTGGCTCCATTGTAATTTTCTTCTTTTAATATTGTGTGCTCGCTCGCCCGCCCGCCCGCCCGCCTGCTCGCTCGCTCGCTCGCTCGTTCGCCCCGCGGCCGTTTTTGCTCTCTATCAAATTTATCGGCGGGCCGAACGCGGGCTGACGGGCCCCGGGGGCGGCCCCGGGGCTCCTCCGACTTCATCCAGCTCAGCACACCAGGTATTTTCCAAATTGCGCCGCCGCCGGCGCATTATTTCCATGCTGATTGGATTTCTTCTTGCTCGCTCGCTCTCTCTATTTATTTTCCATATTCTCTCTCTCTCTCTCTCTCTCTCTCTCTCGCACTGTGTGCCGCTCTCAGTGTGCCTGCTGGAAACAAAGCAAACTCGCTCTCGCCATCCGAAGCGGAGCCGCGGGCTAAATTTTTGTGTTTCCAGCGAGCGCACCTCACTCTCAATATCCATATCGACTGCCTGCCCACGCGGAAAACAATCCAAATTAATCGACAAATTGGCCAAAATCGATCTCCATTTATTTTAGAATTCTATATCACCAAAACGAGAAAAAGGCATTCAATAGAGATTATTTTTTATTTATTTATTTAAATAAATATGAATAATAGGGTTGTCTGACCCTGGCTCTTATTACGCAAGAGATCGCTTTCCTGGAGACAAAAATCATGCCGAATAAATGCTTCAACAGCTTCAGACCGGTCATGAAGAGCTGAAGGAAGTAAAATAAACGTAAAATTGACTCTAGATTTGACATTTTTGGGGGTGAAGAACAAAGGGAACGACACCAATGACAACCAAAACTAGATTTCAACCTCCCTCCAAGACTCAAATCTGTTCAAAAGGGCTACCAAATCTGATCGAAAAATCCGTGAAACCAATGTACGAATTTTTTGGGGGAAAACGCGTTTTTCAAAATTCATATTGGATTTTCTCAAATATACGGGAAAACTTCAGCACCATTTTTTTAATTTGTTTTTTCTTCTTAAATGAGGCACCTTTTGGCAACCTAAAAAAATCGAAATTATTGTTCCCTTCGATACGCAGGAATTTTTCTTAATGTAGATCATTTAAGACACCTGTAATTTCAGAAAAAATAAACTTTTTTAAAATAAGCCCCTGCAAAGTAGGGATTTTTTAATACTGTCCTAAAATTTTAGGGTTGTTCCTTTGATTTGTTTCATGGTTTTTTTTTAAATTTAATATCTCTGCATGGTGGTTCATGTTTTTATTTTCAAATAGCGTCACCACAGCTTGAAGAAAAGAGATCTTGCAGCGTCATGTCGAAAAATAAATTAATATTTAAGGTTGTCATCCTTGCAGGAATTTCGAGGGGACAAAATATTTCTTTTCATAGAATTATTTTCGATTTTAAAAAAACCATTTTCTTCAGAAAAAGGAATGCTGCGTACAAAGCAACTCAATCTAACCAACTGTCGAAAAATACCTGGCCAGTTTCCGCATTCTGACCCGGCAGATCGCAAACAAACGAGTATTTGAGAGCGGCGGAGGAGAGAGCAGTTGAACCATCCATCCACCCACAAGTCACCCACCCTCGCCGCCTCTAAATACACGTCGTCAGCGTATCAACAGGTTTTTTCCCTTCCAACCCGCTGCCCCTTTTCATCAACAAACAAACAAACATCAAACACATCACGCGAGGAGAATGGACGGACGCAATTGAAAAATTCCTCACAGAAGAACACTTTAGCAAGCAAATTTACTTGAATTTGTGCAACAACACTTAATAAATTAAGATGAATTGCGATTTAAATAAAATTCTCATCCGAATAACCACGAATGATGCAACAATTTTAAATTTAAAACAAATATATCAAATAAATAAATTGCAAACAATGTCGACTTACCGTTTGTGGTAGGGCGACTCCAGCTTAACGGGCTCAATTTTGACTGTTTGCGTTGAAGAGTGCGAAGATCAGCTTGGCTGGGTGCACGTGGGATGCTGCGTATGGACCGCGACACGTGCTGACGCCGCTGCGAGCACGCTCCTTCTGCCGCTCAGGCGGCGCCGACCGCCTCTCTGCCCGCCGATGGCCCCCTCCGCCGGCCCTGGGGGCGGAGGGGCACGCACGCGGCGGAGGGGAGGCGGCAGCGGCCGGCACCGCCGCAGGACACCCGCCATCCGCCCATTGGTGCCAATCTAGCTATTATCATTTTCATTTCTGATGCGAAAATATTGTATTATTATCATTGTATTTTGTTCGTTTTCCTCCAGGGGAACAATCGAAGGACAAAACCAACGAAGAGACTTGATTAATTAATTAATTAAATAATCATAAAGGAAATTAATAATTACATGTTTGGAGAATTTAGAAAGCAAACTGACCAAATTCAGAAGCTGAAGGGTTTAAGTTTAGGGGGTATTTAAAATGCAGCAAAATAATTGACATGCATATTTGTACTCTTTTCAAGGTGTTGAAATATAGGAATTTGGAGGGAAAGCACCCCATTAACCCTTTGACTATTCAGGGGAGGTCGATGTGAGTCTAGCGGTGGTTAGTTTTTTCAATTCCGATTGTTAGAACCCGAGATTTAGAGTTCAGAATATTGGCAAAACACGAAAAAGTTTAAAAATAATGTTTTTTAGTTTTGAAGTGGAATTTCTCGAAAACAAAAAGGAGCACCACCCTGAAATTTTCCTAAAACCTTACACATGTCATAGAACAACTTTTGAGCATATTTTCAAAATTCCAAAATCCCGAACTCATCTCCAAATTTTTAAATTAAAACTAAAAATTACAGAAGTGACCTTGGCCCTTGATCCAGGACCTAAAATTTGGTGTTTGTTTGATTGGGCGCGGCGAGAGGAATCCAAAAAGCCCCTTATTTTTAAAATCACACCACGGGCAGCTGAGATACTGAGGTGTCAAGTATCCCAAAAACGTTCTCTAAAGTCTGAACCCCGTGTAAAATCAAATATTCTGTCGGAATATTTTTATCTAGTACATCAGTAAAACGAAAAAAGCACGTTGAGAACGATCAGAGCTGACATGCAGTTGTATAGAGTGCATGCAGAAAGGCCCCGCTGATAATGCGTTCCCTTCTTTTATTTTGAAGGGGATTGCCGGGGGATGAAATACACTCTGGCCTGGTGGAGCACACGCGCACCCCTGCGGGCGTCGGATTCGAGCGCAAAAGCAGTGCCCGCGGCAACGCACCAAGTTACGCATAGCGAGCTTTGCGAAACAGGGAGGATTCTGTTCCGAACGGAGCATTCTGCTGGTTGACATGGCAAAGACGAAACTTTTCCGCATTTTCCTAGCCGTAGAGAATATGTGAATCAATCCATTAGTTCAAATTCGTTCGTCAGCGAAAATATGTTTTAATGTGAGAGAAAAATACATATATGTTACTGATTTTTCAATTATAAGTTATGTTAAAGACCGTCTTTGGCAAGGTTTCTGAGCACACCAATCGATTCTTGAGGGTCGAATGAGGTAAAATGGATATTTTTTCCCACTAAAAAGTGCAGCACGACGTGCGTAGCACAAGTAGAACTTTTTCCCGCCAAAACAATATGAATGCGAGAGCAGCGCATGAGTCAGAGCTGATTTGAGCACTTGCAGAGAGACCGCCTGTACGAAAGACTTCTTTGTCAGATATAGCCAGCTCTGACGCATGCGCACTTCTCGCATTCATATTGCTTTGGCGGGAAAAAAGTTTGCACATCGCGCTGGCCTTTTTGGTCGGAAAAAATATCCATTTCACCTAATTCCACCCTCAAGAATCGATTGGTGTGCTTAGAAAATTCGTCAAAGACAGTCTTTAACGAAATCCTCTAAATTCTCATGATTACAGCGAACATAAATAAAAAATTTAAGTTTTCGGTTGGCTTTGATTTTTTCCGGCCGTCGAGCTTGGAGATGAAAATTGCTCTTTTGCGTCAGTGAAGGCATTTTCGGCGGATTTTGCCTGGAGCATTTTGCATTTTGCAGCGGTGATTGGATTTGGTGGTCGGCGCCCCGTGAGTGCGCGCGCGGCGCCGACCGCACCTTTCGAGAGCAGGCCCGCGGCCGTGTGTGCGCCGCCGAAACAACCGCACAGACGACCAAAATGAATGTAAACCGTTTTGTGTCTTTTGATCAGCAACATTTTTATCTTGTTCTTGCTTCGTCGCTGGCGCAGCCTAATTCGATAAACTTTGCCTTCTTTTCTAATCCAGGCATGCACACGAGAGAGAGAGAGAGAGAGAGAGAGAGAGAGAGAGAGAGAGAGAGAGAGAGAGAGAAGAATAGCAGCGTAATCTCTCCCCTTTGCTTCACCCTCTGCGCGCTTTATGTCTCGTCTCTCAGGGCAAACTAAGTTTATGTTTATCGCAGCCACATTAGCCTCGTGCATGCTCTTTTGCATAAATCCGTCGCGAGTCGCGAGCAAGAGCAAAATACACTTTTTGCGCACGCTGCTATAGCCATTAAAATCGCAGACAGCAGCGTAGGCAATTTCGCGACATGCATGCTACGCAGGTTGTGTGTATACTCATCACATTTTGTAAAAATCTTGTGCTCGGCAATTTATTATTTGCAATATAAAAAACTGATAATCTCCAGTTAAAGAGGATTGATATTGCAAAATCCTGGAAAATTCTTGTTGCCAATGCATGAACTGATCCCTTAGGATTCAGTTAATGCCAAAATTGTCCTAATAAATAGCACTGTTCATTTTTGATAAAAGTGGCTGCAAAGTTAGCATGCTTTCCAAATGGTGAGGACTGTCTCCTTATTTGAAATCCTATTCCATTTCACAATAAAGAGCTTTCCAAAAAAAATTTCATAAGCTGCTAGACTGATCTCGACAAGAGGAATCGAAATCTGCGAAGAAAATATGGTCAAGCGCTACAAATTTTTTGAGAAAATTTGACCAGGTCCGTTTCTGATTAGAACAAATTGTTTATCGATCAGTAATTGCTTATTGTATCCAAAAATTCAAATATTTTTCAATTGTCGCCCTGTATCGATCCACTTTAAGGTGAATTATATAGAAGCGTCGAAATTACCAAGTCATCACATTTTTCCTGGAAAAACGGAGTGAAATCAGGACAAACAGGCCTCTTGACGTTAAAAAAAATGAAAATATCTCGAGTTGTAAAGATATGTACTTAAACATTAAACTTCAAGCTAAAAGACAACCAATTACATAGGCCAGCCTTCAATAAGTTTTATGATGTGGATGCCTATAAGGCGTTTGTCAACAATTTGTGATAATTGTGCCCCAATTGATTGTTATTTCTTTCTTTGTTTCTTTCTTTATCGTGTGTTATTTACAAATAGACGGCATTTCATTGTAGTATGGTAGTGTAACTTGCTCCTGTTCTCTGTATTGACCATGCTATAAAGTAAATAAATTGAATTGAATTATTTTAATTAAAACTACATTTTTTTGGAATTTTACAAATTACGGTATTTTTTCCAAATTTTGATTTTTGAAATGTCTCATAAACAATCACTTTAAGCAATGGACGGCAAGAAATTAAATGCTACCCTAAGTGCGTGTGGCGTACCTAGAAATTTTCAGGATAGTGAAAATCTTAGTTTTTGAAGTTTGGATAGGGTCAAAAAGGTTGAAAAAAAAACGGTATTTTTAGTTTAGAGATCGTAAAAATTCCCCGATTTGTTGTTTTTACCCTTGGTGTCACCTCTGAGGTCAGTAAAGATCATCATAACAGGTAAGAAATCGAACCCTGGCGTCAGGGTAGCCATCGAACAACCGATATCATTAAATTCCCTTTTATATCCACTTTATGGACGCATAACGGGCTCTATATTTGTTCAATCTGGAAGATCTGCACACCGTTGGATCGGCAAGGTCGAGAGCTTTCAGAATATGTTTAATTTGACCCTTTGGATGCCATCGGGGTGCTCAGGAAACGCCCTGATATGCCCAAAATGACCCAAAAGAGCCAATTTTCCACAACATTGTGTGTATATGTATATAAATTCATTTAATTCCATTGAAACTTTCAACCAATCAATTTTCATTCATGCATTTTTATTTTTAGCAATGTGAGTTGAATATCACAAGAGAAATTCGCACTGGTCGGTTGAGAGCTTATTGCGATGAGTCGGGCTTATGATCCAGTACAATACGCGTCTGTGTTTGAAAATGGGAATAATAGAATTATATCGTATTCTCGAATAATAATCCGCAGCAGCAGCAGCAGCAGCAGCAGCACATGCGAGTGATCTGCGCACTAATTAACTGGCGAGCCGGCGGGGGAGGTGCGGTGCTGACGGCGGGGGCCGACAGGTGAATTTTCCGAATGTCAGCTCGCGCATTGTATAAGATCGGGTTGCGAGCGGATTGTGTGCTTGTGACGTGAAAAGGGGGTGAGGGGGTGTTGCTGGCCAACCGGCCGCGCCACTGGACGGACAATCGGCCCCGCTAATTAGCTCGCAAATATTTGCACGTGCTATACGCTCTTCTCTCTACGTTTTTTATATACCTTTAGATTATGTTTCCCCAGCTTTTGGATGGAACGTTTCAGAAAACTGTCTGTCAGAATCATTTTTTCATTTTTTAAATTTGTCAAATTATGAATTTCTCGTTCATTTTGCATTCAACATCATCCATAGAACATTCAATTTTTAAAATTCCCAAAAACATCCCCATTCACTGATTATTAAAGACTTATTAATTTTTTTCATTTTAAGTAAAGTTTTACAGGAAATTTGTGAAATAGAATCTAAAAATCAAGACAAAATTAAAAATTTCCTGGGAAAATTGGCTGTAAAAATGTGCATGCTAATCAAGCACTATCTTCTCTATTGTAAGACTACGATTTATTTCACAATTTAGAGATTTTTCCTCAAAATTTGGATAAATCGTGACGAGAGAGACCATAATCAAGCGAAAAAATCGAGAAATTTTGCAAAATCTGAAATTCAGCTGTTCCTCGGTCCTGATTTCTTTATTACACAAAATGCAGAGATGAATTGTTGCTAAATTTCACAAACAATAAAATGCCAAAACGTTATTAATATATTGCTGGCCTAAAAAGCTCTTATACTGTACATACTATACTTTAAAAAAGTGTGCGAGTATAATTTCCAAAATTGAGCAAATTTATTTCACTGTCACTTAAAATCTGTGCCTGTCGTCAGATTTATAACATCTATCAACTCTGCTGCATACTTCTTAGTGAAAATAATTTAATAAAATTAATACAATTTTTAAAATACAAGGTTCCAAAAGATTTTAAATATTTTTGTTAAGGGCTAGAGTGTAGAATAATCATTAAAATTTAATTAGCTCGCTCTGTATGGAAATCACTGGCCCTGAAATAATTTTCCTCAAAGCTGGCCCTGAACTGCGACAGTTGCGACGTGTCTTACTTGCTGGGGCTGGGTAAAGCCCACGCAACGCGAGTGTCGTTGGAATTCTCACCCAATCCTATTGTCTCGCTTCCTAGCCAGCTTTTCTCAAGGTAACAATAATCTGCTCAATTTAAAACTCCTTTACTACGGTGTGTGCTATAGAAAACCTTTTATTTGCGCTATTTACAAACGGATGATTTTTGTTGGATGATCAGAACCGGACAAGGACGCAGCAAATTTTGTCGTCAGGGCAGTCTTCGGCTCTGTCCTCAACCAAGGAACGTGAGCACTGGCTTGTCTTCATGCATTGTCCGCCGCGCATGGTGCAGCGCTTCTCCAACAGCGAAACTGTTTCAGAGAGGAACAAATTTGCAAAATTACACAGTTATAATTGTTATTTTTCGCCGTTAGCACATTTAAGTAAAAGGATTGGATGCAATAAGCAGTTGATCGAAGAACAATTTGTTTTTTAATTAAAAAAGGACCGTGCCAGGGCGTAAAAATTCAATTTTTCCAATTTTCTCCAAAATTTAATGGGCTTGACCACATTTTCTTGACAGATTTCGATTTCTCTCGTCGAGATCTGTCCAACAGCGTGTGAAACCTTTTAGGATAACTCTTTGTTGTGAAATTATATAAAATGTCATGTAAGGAGACAGTCCTCACCATTTGAAAAGCCAATTTTCTAAAAAAATTACATTGCTACTTTGACATGAACTGAATCCCAATGGATCAGTTCAGAAGCATTTTCCAGTATCAATCCTATTGAATTTACGGCTGATTGCAAACCACATTGATAAATTTTGTTACTGTGTATAGAATTTAAAAATACTAACGTCCGTGGCAACATTCAACGCCGAGGTCCTGTTGATCCGGGCAGAGACCCTTCTGGGGGCTGAGGGCCCCAACGGGACACTCGATCGCCGGCAGGCAGTTTCCCCCAGTGCGCAGACACGCTGGCTCGTTGTGCACGCTTGAGCTCAGCATGCTCACGCCGTTCGTGATGGCGTTGCTCAGCGTCAACTCTTCAGGCACCTCCGGCACAACGGGCGATGCTGGCGCAGGATCCACCGTCGACGTCATCGGCACGTCTGTATCCTCCTCCACGTCCTCGATTTCAGGAACCACTACAAATTTAGATTTTTTGTTACTCAACATAAGATGTGCAATAATCAAATCAGGACCGAGGAACAGTTCTTTAGCAGATTTTGCCAAATTTATAGATTTTTTCACTTGATTTCGATTCCTCTCGTTGTGATCTCTTCAATGGTGTACGAATTATGAGGAATAATTCCCTAAATTTCGAAATAAATTGCTATTTATTTTTACAGTAGGGAGCCAATGCTTGGTTGTCATACAAACTTTTGAGACGGTAATTTTCTCATAAATTAAAAAGAATATTGTTATTATTTTTTTCTTGACTTTTAGGATTTTAAGTAAAGGCCAAATTTTCTTTGCTTTAAATGGAAAAGCACGATTAACAAATTTAAATGGCATTATTTGTTAAATTAAGGTGGCCAACAGTCGCAAAAAAGTAGGTCCTGTTTGCATTTTAGAGGGTTTTGACATTATAGATAGTTTCAAGCGCTGCTAACAATTTCAAAGCTTGTGATTCTGTACTCATTTGGTGCTAAAAAGCTAATTGAATTCACAAAAAACCGATTTTGATCAATCAGGATTGAAACTTAAAAAAATGTCTAAGAAAGGGAAATGTATTCTCACATTTCAACCTCAATTTTTTCTAGCCTGTATCCCATTTCATAAAAACGTTCCCTGCAGGGAGCACTATATACCCCCATGCAAACAAATAAAGTACCTGCATTAGTTTCGGTCCTAAAAGGCAGGGAAATCGCGGCTAACTGTTAACAATTTCTGCCAGGAAAAGCCAAAATGAAGCAATCTGATTTTTTTTCTTGTCGAAACGCCAAACGACTTTTTAATTGCGTTTCCAAGGCGATAGATATGACCAGCGATTATAAGTCATGACGCACGCTTAACGTTTCGCTCCATTCATGTGAGCGGTGAGGTCGACTTTCGCTTTTCGCGACGAACAACCCATTGACTCGTCACTTATGCTCAGCACGAATTTGTCAGAGGTGAAAAGTCTTTTGCCAAATATACTGCCAGCGGCACTTTTTGTACAAACCATAAAATAACTATTAAATTATCAAAAAATCTGCAAACCTTGTGTGGTATCTTCTGTGGTCAGCTGGCTTTCGGTGGGGAGGCCAGCGGCCAGGGCGGCCACCAAGGCGAGCAGCAGGCACCTGCGAAGCATGTTCGTTCTGTTGCGTTTTCTCTTCCACACTAACGAAGCGTGGGAAACTGCAGGCGCCTATATTTGCACCTGACGCAGCCCCCACCGACGACATCGACCACTGCAGCGGGCGACGCTTGAGCAAAAATTCAACGTGAAATACCTGCAACCTAATTGAGTTACTATGAAATCTATGTTTTTAGAGATCGACGTAAATTAACTTAGACAGTAATTAGCTTTTTTTTTTTTAAATTTGACAAAATGTCACATGTTGAAGGAAAAAATTGTTTTGACTCAACGAAATTTACACTAGAAATTTGTCTATTAAGAAATATTGATTTTATGGGTATAGGACTTTTAGGAAATCTTTGAGACCTCAGCCTCCCCGGGGTGCAATTTCAAAATTAAAGGTGTGTTTTGGATTCCTCCCGTCGAGCCCAATTCAATTAACACCAAAGTTGATGTCCTACATCACGGTCTGTTAATTTTGGTTTCTAATTTAGCTAAGGAAGTTAGAATTTTGTTATGTGTGAACTTCTGTGAAAATTGCAGAGTGTCGTTCAATTTTGATTTCGAGAAATCCCACTTAAAAACTCTAAAAAATGGATTTTGTCGACTTTTTTAATATTTGCAACTCCAAATCTCGGGTTCTACCCACCGTTAGACTTGTCTTGACTTCTCCTGACGAGCGAAGGGTTTAGTGAGTGCTTATACTCTCCACTTCCTGATTTCATGGGATCACGAGCCTCATTGGAATAAAAAATAAATAAAAAATCAGGGAAATATTTCGTGTCCAAAAGCTACTAATTATTTTTCTCCCGCAAATTTCCTTTCACTTTCAGTACAATAAAAAATGATACAAAAAAATTGCGCGCGAAAAATTAAGAAAGCAAGTGAGAGAGAAAGCTATTATTGTGACTGCAGCGCTGAATTTTAATCACGCAATTGTTCACTCGCACTTGTTGTGTTTGTTTGCCTCGTTCGCTCCCAACTTGGATTACGCACGTTTTGACGTAATGCGCAGCTAATGCAGGACAAATCAAAGTGCCCGCATATATATGCACTTGCTTTCGTGGGCCGTTGACAGTTCAAATGAACCGTGTGACGCGCCGCGACAGGCATTCAGGTTGAAAAGCCTAGAACGTAATTTCCAATATGCAAAACGTACTCTATATTTTTATCTTTGTTCGGGTTGCTTCTCAGAAATGGAAATTAGGACACCCCTTTCCAGATGAAATAATAAAGATAGTTAATTGTTAATCACTTTTTTAATGCAGAATAACGTACGTGACGAGTTTGTTAATATGTCTGTCAGCTTAATTTGTATAGAGAAGTTTCGAGTACATTCGACGTATTTTCATTGGAAAAAATCAGCAGCCGTCATTCAGCTCACAAACAGAGTAGTAAATGAAGTTGCAATCGCCGTCCCACAGTTTTTCATCGAAATGAGTGGAGAAAAAGACGCAAGACTCGTTTGCTGTGCGATACGATCGCGGCTGTCCTTCCCTCCACCACGAACTGTCCAGTGCCAAATCTTTCCCGTTTTCCCATTTGAAGTTGCCAGGTCCACGTCCGACATCGTTGGCGGCTACCCACCAAATATCTGCAATTTCATGAACTTTGATTTGGGAAAATCGGACACAAAATCAATTTACTTCCATCGATGGCTTTGGCTGTTGCGTGTATTTCTTCCAGCTGTGCTAAAGATTTAATTGATGGCAGATGCATTTTATTGTCCTCGCAATGTTTCTTTGCCTTGTTCCAAGTCAGCTAAAAATACAAAAAGTCCTAAATTAAAAAAATCATCTGTTGTTTTAGAAATATTGAAAAGTCGTGTTGTTTTGAATCAACTTCACTTAAATATCCAATCGGATGAGCTCAATTTAGCCGGAAAATATTGTTACCCCATTCGTTTTGAAGAAGTACTTCTTGCCATTGGACAGCAGTTTTGCCGAGCTGATCAAACCTTTGAAACGAAAACAATATTTTTAAATTTAAACTTTGACGATGCTCTAAATTTTATATATTTGGATTAAACTCACTTGTGCTAGGACAGTTGCTAACGGCATTCTGAAAAAATAAATATTGAAATAAGCCGATAATAAATTTTCTGAGCAGGAGTACCTGATTTTCCGGGGGAGCGGATATTGTTGGCGGAGTGAATAATGTAAAAACCGCAATCAATACGGGAAGAGCCGCGCCTCTGAGCAACATAATTCTGTCGCTCTATATGATGTTTCAAAAACCAATGTGGTTCCGACGTGTTGGCTAAGTAAGAGACTCGTGGAGTCTGAGAGATTCACAACAAGATAAAACTTAGAATAATTGTTTGTAGTTCAAGGGTTATGACAGATTTAACCTTTTGGCATTTCTTTCACTTTATTTGGGGCCCTGGGCTAAATAACCAAGGCAGAGTTCTGATTTAGTTTAGAAATTTTAGTTAATACGTATGTATCTGTCAAAATTACAAATAATATTAACTTGATTGTATATTATTAAGGAGTATATCTATTTGAAAGTATGTGTTCAATCGACTATCGATTTTACACATTTAGCTAATTTAATTTTGATATAGTGTTGTTTTAAAAAATATAATCCGGCTCATCAGTAGCCACTAGAGAGACCTTAAAAGAGATAAGTAAGGTCCAAAAGTCGTCAAATCGCGCTTCCATAAGAACCCCAGCCGGCATGTAATATTATGCCTCTCCTATTCCCAAACCTAAATCGCTCTTTATTCTGCAACCGACTGTTTGGTGCCTTCTAGTAAATAATTCAAGACTTGTTTAATCGATTTATTATCACAGAAATCTACTTTAAGTTGATTTAAACAGATTTTATTTAGATTGAAAACACGCAAATCGAAGATAGAAATTCTTTGCTTGAAAAATTCTCAACGCTGATTGGCTGATGCAACGCGCATTTCAGTAGCTCCCGAATAGCTGAAGACGAAGAGCCACTTTTGCCAGGTTTCTATAAGTAGCCACATTAAAAATAGGAAAAATAGTATGGCCAAAGGGGCCAAAGGGAGCCCATTGCACATTGCACGCCCTTTTCCCGCCAAAGCAATTTGTTCGCAACGAGCTTTGCTGTTTGCCCGCACGATCGCACTAGCCAGGCGCTGATTGACGGAATAACAAGAACAATTAACTGGCCATCGCGCAGCAATGTTATTGTTAATTCCTACTGCGGAATTGTAAACAAGGCAGCTTGTATTAAATCGCCAACCCATTTTACGCTAGAACTTCCTCTTGGTGGATTTGAACTTGCTATATCTACGTTTCCTGGACCTTTAGAAGACCTGTCATTCCTGGGAAACTTGATCTGACGTCGGGTTAAATTTGATCGAAGAACGCCTGCTTGGCTCAAAATGATGTCACACTGAAGGAGACCTTTATTGTTAGTCGAAGGTGAAATGTCAGCGGACGGAAGAGACAAAAAGCCCCTGAAGTGGCTCGAGGTGCCAATCGAGAGGCTGAACAAGGAAGCTGTGCCTTTCCACGTAGATCAGCTTAACAGGCACAGGCTCAACATTCTCAAGGTAATTATTTCATTTCAACACGCAACACATCTGATAAAAGGCCTTTTCCTCTTATTAGTTTCAACGCAATGACAATTGGGAGCTCGCCCACAAAGAGTACTTGGAGGCAACGCGTGCTGTGCAACAGCTGAAAGCTCTCATCTTTGATATTGATGGGCTCAGGGCGCAGGCCTGTGTCGAAGATCGCCCTGAGTTTGCTCGACGAACTCAAAAGTCCACTGACAGTATTCAAAAAGCAATCCAGGCCTTTGCTGGTATGTTACCAAATTAATAATATTATTAAAATGTCTATTATATTAAAATTTTTATTTTTGTTGGGAAATTATGAATATTTAAGCAAGATAGACATTAACACACCATTTTGAGGAGTAAAATCTGACAGAAAAACTTATTTTAGTGTGGAGGAAATCTCTTCAGTCTGCCAACAAATAAAATATTTTCTATGTTGTAGAACTTGACAAGCCAGTGCCTCGACTGACGTCTTCCGGTAGCCCTGTTGAGGATTGGCCATGCGAGGGGCCTCTCGAGAATGCCGAGCTGCCACCTTTGCGCGTGCAACTGAGCCTGGGCGACGAGGAGCGCGCGTTGGCCAAGCAAGAAGCTACCCTGCACGCGTACAACCGACTGCAGGCGGACTTCGAGGACCTCAACCTCATCTTCAGGGACTTTTCCAAGATGGCTGATGCACAGGCTGAACCTGTGCAGTTAATCGAGCAGAATGTCGAGGTTGCCGCCATCGAGGTGGCCGAGGGCAACCGCATTCTGGCCGCCGCGGTGCGGACCAAGGCGGTCACGCTCCCCATGATCGGCGCCCTAATCGGCGGCGCAGTCGCTGGACCCATCGGCGTGCTCGCAGGAATGAAAGTGGCAGCCATTGCTGGCTTATCTGGAGGAATCCTTGGTAAGTTCAATACAAAAGCCTGAGAGCGATCGAAACCGCCAATTGATGGCGCCACCGTTTACTTTCGATTTTAAGGCACTTGCGCTGCAATTTCAGACTCAATTCTGCCACTGTGCATTCTTCACTTAATAGTGTTTTCTAATGACGAGCTGAAAAATAAAATCGGTTGTCGCCAATCGCCATAGAATCGTGAAAACCACAATTTTTTGCAATAAAAATATTTTACGATGTTTCTACGGCGGAGGGCTGGACTGATTCTTGTTTTCAGCACGCCTACAGAAATGATTCTAAAAGCAGAATGCACAGCAGCAGGATTGAGTCTGAAACAACAGCTTAAGTTATTAAACATATCGAAAGAAACCACTGGCGCCATCTATTGGTGGCTTACACAACTGGTGAATTCAGGCAATTTAGGTTAAATTCTTGGAAATTAATCAAATTTTGATGTATGTATCAGGTTTTACGGGCGGAAAAATGCTGAGAGACAAAGAAATCGCGAGCGTGACCGAACAGCTGGAGGACAAGACTGAAGAAGTTGAAGAAGGCACTGAAGCCGAAACTGGCGGTAAGGCTCTTGAAGTGCAGCCACGGACAGTAGTAGGATTCATATCCTGACAGTTATCTCGCCTTTTTTTCTGGCGAAATTGCTAAATTCTCTCATACCTTAGACCGCAGGATCGGATCTCAAATCATGTATAGGATATTGATATGTTTTTAAACAATTCATTTTAATAAAATATACATGTGCGCTTTGTGAATATAAATATCGAAAATGATGAGATGTAAATAGCATTTAAGTACTTGCTCATATAAATCTATCAATCCACTAATCCTTGTCTTTCATCAGAGACTGCAACCCTTTTCAATTACAACCTAAGCCTAAGCACCGCTGCAATACTGTAATCGAAATAACCATCACAAAAATTAAGGAAAGAAAAAATGACTTTGAGGACTTTTTCGTGCGACACTTCACAACTTTAGCCAGTAGGTATGGTCTTGGAGCAGTTTCTCCTTGGTGATGGGCGGTCGCTTGCCCGACAAGTGCTCGGCAAACTGTGCGGCCACCGGGTCCGAGTTGAGGGAGGCCACGGCAACCGCTTTTCCACCCTTCAAGTAGTACGCCACAAACTGCAACTGCGTCAAATCGCCTGTGAGGTGCACCTCCTCAAATCCAGCCCCGTAGCCTGTGAACAATTGACAGTTAAGAAATCTAGGGAGGAAATCCTTCAGCCAACCTGCGTAACGAATGCTCTTGCCAAAGAGCATGGTCCAGAAGAAGGGGACGGCGTCGAGAACCGCCAGATCCTGGGGTTGGTCCGCCAAGAAGGCGGCCACACTGCGGCCAGCCACCTTGCCGTGGAAATGGGACAGTTGCCAGTGGCCAATGTTGACTGGCGCGGCCAGCATCTCGCCGTTCAGAGACAGAGGAGCAGCCGTGACGTCGCCTGCTGCGAAAATGCCTTTCACGTTGGTCTGCATGTTCTGTGGAACGAAAAAAATAAAAATTTGAAGAAACTGACAAAATGTTGCGGGCCAGAGAGAAAAAAGTGGCACACTTAACGAAATATACACCAGATATCAGTCGACTAATGTATTGAGTTATAAATCCATTTTTATGGGGTTTACTGATAATTTTGGAAAACTTTGAGACCTCAGTATCTCATCTCGCTGTGGTGCAATTTAAAATGTAAGGTACATGTATTGTGCTTTGGATACCTCCAATCCCGATCGAAGTGACACCAAATTTGATGTGCTCGATCAAAAGGTCAAAGGCCACTACTGTTTATTTTTGTTTCTAGTTAAAATTTTGGAAAAGAGCTCGGGATTCTAGAATTTTGAAATAATCTTTAAAGTTCTAACCATCAGAATTACAAAAACTAACCACCGTTAGACTCATCTTAACCTCCCCTAAAGAGCTGAAGAGTTTAGTGGGTTCTTACCCCCACTCCTCTTAACCCCCGCAAGAATTTTGCTCGACCTCGACTTATGACATTTCGTCATCCGGTTTTTTAAGCCAGAATTTAGAAAACACTGAAAATTTTGGGTTATTGAGGAATAATCGCTACCTGGTCAACGATGACGCAATCATTTTTGTCAAGCTCAACACTGGAATTCTTGAGGAACGCAGTGCAAGGCGTTGCGCCAATGCCAGCAATCACGATGTCCGCGTCGAGCAGGCGGCCGTCATCGAGGCGAACGCCCGACACCTGCTCTTGGTTGACGTTATCAGGCTCAAAGGCCGACACCTGGCGACCACCAAGATGTTCAATGCCCGCGTCCGTGAAAAGGCGAAGCACGGCCCCAGCCACATCGGCACCCAAGACTGCTTCGAAAGGTGCTGAAGACCTTCCGACCACTACCACAGACGCTGCTTTGCCTTTCAAGTATGCGGCGACCTCCATACCTGAATAAAACAAACATGCGTAATCAGATGGAAAATCCACAGCGGTGACATGAATCGTGCGTCTTTTAAGTGTCACTTAAAATTGATAAAAAAGGCTTCTTTACCAATGAATGAGTTTCCTATGATGACAGCCCGTTTGTCCTTCGCAATGCTGGCAATCTGGTTCGCATCTTTCACGGTTCGCAGAGTGAAAATATTCTTTAAGTTTCCGCCAGGCAAATTCTGCACTCCTCTCGCCCTGGTTCATTCAAATATATCAGTCCAGAAATATTTATTTTTAATTTAAAACCTACATCGAACCTGAAGCAACAACAAGCGCATCAAAACTGACGACTTCCCCTCCGACAATAGTAACCGTCTTCTCTGCGGAGTTGACCGCTTCCACAACTGCCCCCAGACGAACATCAATTCCATTATCCTGTTTTGAAAATTATGCAAAAAGTACAAATAAATATTATTTACAGAATTTGATGTTTTGGTAGTTTACCTGGTAGAACTTGCCATCCCTTAGAGCGATTTTGGCTGCTTCAGTGTCCAAGGCCTTGCTCAGCTTAGGTCGGTCATATGGGAGGCAGTCTTCAGCGCACAGAAGTATTATTCGGCCTGAGAAGCCAGCCTGACGAAGAGATTCTACACAAGTTGCACCAGCGGCCCCTATAAAAAAAATTAATTGTTGCACACAACCTTGACTTTATTGCGGCTTTTTAATCAAAAGAATAAGGTCGTGGGTACAATAATTAGTGGCAATTATTTCTGGGATTGCAGGTTTCAATTAAATATGGGAAACACAGTTTTAAGAGGATTGATATTGCAAAATCCTCGAAAATGCTTCTTGCCAATGCATGAACTCATCCATCAGAATTCAGTTGAAGCCAAAATTTACCTAAGTAGCAGTGTAATTTTTTTAGAAAAGTGTCTAGCATGCGTTTCAAATGGTGAGGACTGTCTCCTTACTTGAAATCTAATTTTATATCACGACAAACTGTTTCCCTAAAAACGCTGTTGGACAGATCACGACGAGGAATCAAAATCTGCTGAGAAAATGTGGTCAAGCGCTGAAAATTTTGGAGGAAATTTGAAAAATTTGAATTTGTACTGTAGCACAGTCCTTTTTTATGTTATTGCAAATTCTAGAACAAATTATATAATTATTTAATCTTATTAGTATGTCCAATGAATTGGCAAAAAGAAGCAATTTGAGTCAACGATGACTTAAGCTCTTAGTAATCTAAACGACGCTGATAATAAAAGTACACAATAAGTGGTTCTGTCTGAGCCAGTCTGGACTTCAAAGGACTGAATAAATAGTAATATCAAATCAAGATAAGAATTTACCTCCTCCAATTACGACGGCTGTCTTTTTATTGTTCTCGTCCTTGGGCACCATGTGGCAAGTGCGTTTGTTGCTCTGAAGGTCCTTCCTGCGCGCGCGCACCACGATTTTGCCATCCAGCTCACGCACCTCGTAGCTCGGCACGCCGTCCAGACCGGGAAAATCCTCGATATCGCCTGATAATAACGGCGTCAACACACAAATAAATTAACAGAAATTAAATATTAATAATTGGGCGGCACTAGCAGCCTTCAGGAATGGCAGCGTCGATTTATCACTCGTTGGAAATAGCTCACACAAGAAAGAATAGGATTTTCGGCTTAATTTGAGGGAATTTCTGTAATCTGCCGGGTTGTTATTTTTTTATAATTTTATTAAAATTGGGAAAATTATAACAAGTTGTTTTTGAGGTAAAGTACTGCTGATCCAAGGCCTGCGGGGCCAAAATAGAAGCCATCATTTAAAAAAGCGTTTGATATTATTTTTCGCGACAGTAAAAAATAAATTAGTTTAGCGACCGACGAATCAATCAAACTTTAAAAATGAAGGGGGCTAATTAGATTAATTATTTTCCGCACCTGTGGCCAGGTTGAAGCAGGCCCCGTGCCAAGGACAACGAACGCGGCCGTCGCCGAGCGCGCCCTTGACCAGCGGGGCACCGTAGTGGGAGCATTTGGCGCCGATGGCGTTGACAGTGCCGCCCTTGCTGCGTGCCAATAGGATTTTCACATTCTCGGCCACTTCCACTTCCTTCATCCTGAAAGTCAAAATAAAAATCCCAGAATGAATGTTTGTTCAGCTTTGTAGCCAATATACTGGGTCATTTAATTAAGAATTTAAATCAATCTTGAAAATATGAGCATTATTGTGCACTTACTGTCCTTCAGCCAGGTCTGCAGACTCGGCGACAACGGCCTCGAGGAAGTCTTCACTGCCTGCTGTCATTGTGGCCGCTTTTTCTTTACAACTCATTGATCCCATCACCCCTGGCGAGTTCTGCGGTCAACAAACAGCGGAAATTTAATCAATAAAATGGCGCGAAATATCAACCCCTCGACAAATTTACAAGGTGCGGTCGTAATAAATATATGAATATTGATCTTAAAAGGTCGTGTCGGTAAATTAATATTAACAATTTTTTGTACTAACAATAAGAGGAAAGAAATTAGGTTGGTTAGAGGAAAATGTACAAATAATGTGTCGTTTCCGATTACTATGACTTCATCCAATGTTGAGCAATAATTATAGGAGAGTGAGCGGTTGAATTCTATTTCACAGCGCAACGGAGGAGCCTCAGGGCAAAGTTCTCCTGAATGTTAGTGGTATTATGCGGCGCCCGTCATGGTTATATATTTTCAAGGCACGCGACAAGAGTGCAGTTATTTAAAAATTAATTTCGTGTTTAATTTTGTCACCACGCATGAGAGGCATTTGCATTTTTCATTGTATGATACAGATCTTGAAAAGGTGCCAAGGGGAAAAATTATCCGTTATTGTTTTTCAGTTTTTAACAGGTTGGTTAGAGTTTATATACCTTATTGAAGTAGTGGGATAATATTTTTTAATTTCAAAATAAGTTTTTAATTTTGTGCTGTGTTTATAACAGCGTGGCTGTACGGACCTGAAGATTTGAAAATATGTAGTGTTGCTAAAGCTGGAGCGGATAGAGGACCCTGAGGAGCGTTGTTGGTCGTTGGGAACTTTTACTTCTCGTTTCCGACACAAAAAGACAGAGCTATACTGCTAGCCGCTCTACTTTTCTCGCTCCACTGAGACAGCCGGCCGACCGGCTCCGTCTCTAGTCGCGCTGCAGTTGCGAAAACCACAGCTTTTGACGCTTTTCAAAAGACAACCCGCTCGCTTAATAACTTCCTTTCTCTTCCGAGAACGCAGTTAAACGCAGCAACGGGGATGTTAACAGGGGAGCAGAATTCTTTTGTTCAAAGAGACAAAAATCTAGTTCAACAGCGTCTAGTACATGACATCTAGAATTTTAATTTTAATATTTTTATATTCTGAAATAAAGATTTCGTGCTAATAATGACGTAAGCAAGACGAGCTGCACAAGGTTCTTACTTTTGAGATCTCCTTTATCGTTACTATGCGTCACCACGCCCACCACCTGTTGTAAACAAGAAGTGGTCTTTAAACAGCTAACAGCTGTATAAACAGGCAGGAATCAGGAATGGATTCAAACCGTGTATATTCATCATTATTTTATTAATATATTAACTATTCTCGCACCTACATTTGGCGCTAATAGGATAAAAAGAACCCAATAATAGCCCTTAAATTCGTGCCTTATTCGATAATAACCGGTATGATATTGATGAGATTTTGCAACATTTATTTTTGGGTTTTATGAAAATTTTGTTGTTTATGCTAGGTGTGTCGAAGCCTCTAGCATCTAATTTAAGTTTGTGTCTGCCCCTATTTGTACCTAATTGAGGTGCGAATAGTGCCACACCCTTAAGAAATTATAGACAATGCCATGTTTATTGCTTTCCAATATTTTTTTCTCTAAAAATTTCAAACCGCGCTATATATTTATGCACTAAGCTTAAGGATCTCTTTATATAAGAAAACCGGAAACCGGCACTCATGACTGAAGGGAATTAACAAGATCAGCTGCACAACTCAAAAGTTTTTGCTCTGCAGCACAGCAGGTGCAACACAAATTATGCTGGTACGATTTAATACATTAAGAGCCATCATTATATTGCCTTTTTCGCTTTCTTCTTTCAAAATTATGTGGGGTTTTTCACAACCGCACGTTATCCTTGTTCAATTTCTCTTGTTTATTTAAAAAATCCAAAAATGGTGAGTTTGAGGTTAAAATATGTAATATGTTTTATGTAATTATGTTTCAGTTCATGAGGCCCATAATCTTTGCTCTCGTGAGCCTGACGGCCCTTCTGGGCGTCGGAGGTGACTCTGAGTCGTCTTGTGGCTGCGGATCGGCGACCAGTCGCGGTGGACAGTGTCCCCTAGAAAGCACTGACACCACAGAAAGCCCCGCAGATGAGCCATCGCAGCTTGCAGAGCGTGCGTTGCTGCTCAATCCAACTGTGATGGTGCCTGCTGGTCTTTTCCAAATGGGCACCGACAAGCCAGTATTTGTGGCTGATGGTGAGGGACCAGCAAGGAACGTGTCTCTCGTCTCTTTCCGCTTGCACTCCAGGGAAGTCAGCAATAGGGAATTTGAGCTCTTTGTCCAGGACACAGGCTACAAGACTGAGGTGTGAGTTCAGTCAATTAATTATAAAATAATGCATATTTTTATATGCAATTTCAGGCAGAAAAGTTTGGAACTTCATTTGTGTTTGAAAAATTCGTAAGTCAGACTGTAAAGGAAAACGAGCGGCCGTTGGCTGTGGCTGCGGCTCCCTGGTGGCTCTCCATCAAGGGTGCAGACTGGCGGCATCCCTTTGATGCTGACTCGTCGATCATAGATCGTAAGCATAGTGCGATTCTGCGATCTCATTGAAATGTGGCCAAAATTAATTAAAGTTCAGGGTGTTAAATATACATTTTCTTAAACTTTGAGCAGTTCAATATATTATATATATATTTTTAAAAAATATAAAAACAATTACTTATTTTTTGATATATATTATAATATTATGTTATTCTTAGAGGTCTCAGCCGGGAGATTTAAGGCGGCGGCTGGCGTGACCGGCTTAGCCCAATTTTTTGCCTGGCGGCGGCTGACAATATTTTAAATGTGAAATTTGATGGGCTGGCTGAGACCTCTGGTCTTCATCCTATACACATTAAAAACTTACAAAATCCGGAACAAATCCTCTTCGGAAATTTTTAATTTCTTCCGGAAAGTAAAAAATGACCACAGATCAGTTTGTCTCATTAAAATTGGTCTATAAGCTAAATTTGAGTTAAATTGAGTAACAACTGAAGTTTAAAACCAAATTTTAAACCTCCATTTATCACTTAAATCAAACTTGCGTCTTTATTTCTGTATTTTTTTTCTTCTAGTTATGGACCACCCTGTGGTGCATGTGAGCTGGAATGATGCGAAAGCTTTCTGTCAATGGTTGGACATGCGGCTGCCAACCGAAGCCGAATGGGAAATGGCCTGCAAAGCCGGTCTTCACAACAGACTTTTCTCTTGGGGCAATAACCCAATGCCCAAGGGTCAGCACAGGTACTTTTCATTTTCTACTAACTGACAAACGTTTAAGTTTCTTTTTTCCCACAGGATGAACATTTGGCAAGGTGAATTTCCGCAAACAAACACCGGTGAAGATGGCTTTGAAGGAACTTGTCCTGTTGACGAATTCCCTGAAAACAAATTCGGCCTGAAGAATATGCTCGGCAATGTGTGGGAATGGACTGAAGATTGGTGGACAGTGCCTCATAGGGTTTGCTTTTTTAATGCGTAATTTAGCTGAATTCTCACCCTGGATTCTACAGGATCTTCCCAAGATGGACAAGGTAAAAAAAGGTGGTTCCTTTTTGTGCCACAAGAGCTACTGCTACCGATACAGATGTGATGCAAGGAGTCAGAACACGCCAGACAGTTCGGCCAGCAATTTGGGCTTCAGGTGTGCTCGTGATGAAAATGGCAATAGTGCCCAAGACAACGAAACCAAGGATGAGCTCTGAATGTGCATGATAAAGTTCTTTTGTATTCATTTAATAAAATTTAGAATAAATTATACATTCCAAGTCATAGCATAATAAAGGGCTTTATTTTCAACAGACACTTTTCTTGTTTTTGTTATGCTTAGATTAATTAACACATACATGAGACTTAAACCATGAAAACACGCATAACATGTATAGAAATTAGATTTATCTTTCTTCAAGCTGCTGGTCCCTGGAGGTGACGCTTTCATCAAACTTAATCATGTAGGTGGTGCCTTGATGCCAATGGGCAGAAACCTTTGCAGGCTAAAAATTGAAACCATTAAAAAGAGAAAGGCTTTTCACAGGCAGAGTCTTACAAAGTTGCAAGAAGTGAGAATAGCTTCGACGATGCCAGCAGTGAAAATGGCGCAGTTCAGACTGCTCTTGTCCCTTGGCACTGACACAAACGAGTTGACCAGAGCATTTTTCTCGATGATATAGTAGGTACGCTCGTCATCATTAGCATGTTCCAATTTGTCTGCCTCTCTTCCAAACAGATTCTAATACAAATAATACTGTCAACTGTCAGGTATAGAGTAAGCAACTTCTTACTTTCCACACGGTGGTTTTAATGAATAGCAGAATGTTGAGCAGTTTTGTCTCACGCTTGCAATTTTTGTCGCGCACAAAATAAAGGTCAACAATCCGGCTGCCAACGTCCAACCCAATTTCATGAAGCCTAAAATAATATTTGTGAGGTTTGATTTATAGTACTTAATAAATAATACTTTTTCTGTAGCTCAGGAACAGTGTAGACCTTAGTCTGACAATACTGGACCACTTCTGAGAAAAGCAGAGCGAATGCACTGAGGCTGACTTCTCCCTTGCCTTTGCTCAGGGATCTGTCCAGGATGCTTGTCTTGGCTGGACAAGCGCCAAAACTTGAATTGTTCATTGTTAATGACACCGGAGGACTTTTGTTCTGGAACTTCTGGATAATCAGCAAGAACGAATGTTTTCACTTTTCAGTTTTCAGGTGTATGTTTTGATTTTGCTGTCATGTCAACTCAAGTTGGAATAATCGATATATTTTCATACCGGAACAACGATAAACTAACCGGTAGTTTTTAAATAATTCCTTTTTATTACGGAATTGGTGGAATTTTAAAATAAAATAATTTTTAAAACTGTAGATTTTTAACAAAATATATTCGATTAAAGGTGAAATATGACAAATATTTCTACATATTATGTCAAAAAGCCTTTTTTAAACCGGTTTAATTGCATATACATTCTTTAACATCTGTAAAACCGTTCTCCAGCTTGCCAATCAAGGGGAGTCTTTAAGGAGTAGATAAAATAATTTTATTGGAGCTAAAAAAAAACTTCATAAAAATATATAAAAAAATACACGAAGCACTTCAAAATTAAATTAATGATATTTTTCAAACCCTTTTCTCCTTTTTGGTCCCATACCACGGAGTTATTTGTTTGCTATATGAATCTCCTTGTTAAAACTCTTCCTAGTGTAACACGCCCCCTGCGCCGCCGTGGGCGAAGCATTGTGCTCGTTTCGGCTCTGTTTCGGCTGCCGAATCGAATATTTCGGCTAAGACGGTGGCATGTTCGTCTAGTCAAGAAATCGGCTGCACTGTCCCTTTGTCCTTGTATCATAAGACAGAGCAGAAGTGCTGGCTCCGCGCTCTGAGTCGAGTGCAACCGAATCTGTCAACTCCCACCATCCCACCCACCAGAGTTAAATCCCCCCATCGTGCTCTCGTGCTGCTTTTTTCTTTTAATTTTTTTAAAATACTATAATTCTGCACGGCCTTCCTTCTGTCAGTTGTCAGTGTGATTCCATCGGCCACTCTACGAGCTAGAGCTAGCACCATCCAAACCCGGCATCCATCGACAAGCTTACAGGTAATTGCAGAGACCGAGAGTGAAAACAACTCGAAAATTGGTGCCTCGTGGATGTTTATTTTATTGTACGATCCTGAATTTCCCTCTCTCTTTGGCAGGTTCGTCGTGACAGTATCCAAAGGAGAGGATTTTGTGCGCCTGGGAAGTAGGCCACGAGGGCAGAAGAGCGCTTTTCGAGTCAACGTCCAGCCTCCGTCAAATTACGCACGAATATAATCTCTCGCTTCTCTGAAATGCCCAATGATAAGGAGAGCAAAAAGCAGCGCACGGTTAGAATCTTTTACTTTACTTCATCCTGCTTATTCTTTTAACTGAGAAAACATTATTTTATTCATCGCCTTAGAATTATTCACTCTAACAAAATTTGTATAGATTTATGGGCACTCTGGGCACTAAAAATTCATCCTTGATATTGGTATAAACTGATTACAATAATTGCTTTTGTGTGATGTCATCCTCTTAAATGAAAAGTTTATATAATCAAAAATTAAAAAGTTTTATTTTTATTTAGAAATAGCAATTTGTTTAAAGTAAAGCTTTACAGAAAATTATTTTTAATAATCTTTTTACCTTTAATTGAGGTTAATTATCTAAATATGAAGAAAAGGAAATAGCTAAATATTTCCAAGGATGCTGTTTAAATTTGTGAGAAAATCGGCTCAAAAGTTTGCATGCTAATCAAGCACTGTCTCCTTGCTGAAAACCACGATTTATTTCACAATTTAGGGAATTTTTCCCAACAATTCACACACTAATGGATAGATTGCAACGAGAAATAATCGAAATAATTTAAATTTTTTGAGGAATTTGGCAAAATCTGAAATTTAACTATATTCCTAGGTCATAATTTTAGAGATAAACTGTTGCTAAATTTCACAAATATTAAACTCACTATAGCCAACAATGCAAAATATTCTTAATTTTTGGCCTGTATAGCTCTACTTTATCTGTTGCTGTGATGTACATCATCTTGATTCCTGATCAAATTCATTTAAGGCAAAAAACTTAAAAACCTTTTTTAACAAACAGGGAAAATAGTTTCTAATATTCATGCACATTAAATTGTGCAAAACAATCCAATATCGATCATAATCTCAAAATAAATTTGCAAATATTCAAATTTTTGTTCTACTTTCCTTATTTTTCAGTTATGAATATCTTCTTCATATTCTGATTGACATTGACCTTGCTGTCAGCAAAATTCGAGGCATGCAATATTACAAACAGGAAAATATGCTAATATAATTCTCGGGAATAACTTGAAGAAGCTCTGCCAACAAATAACAAACAGCTCTTTCCTCATATTGTGCTGTTTGCTTTCCTCGCGCCGACCAACTCTTCCCGATATGTACACAATTACGACAGTTAATATACATACAACTTATTACTTCATTCAATCAGCACAGTGGCGTGAAAAGCCTCCAGGGGAGAGTTAGTTTAATGTGTAGTTGGTCAAGGGAATTGATCATTGTAAAAATACGAATAGCAAACTGGTTTTTATTTGCTCAAGCAGAAACATATTATAAAGTTGGCAATTAAAATCAACAGTTTCGCACGCCCCTGCGAACGGCAGATGAGGAAAAGACACAGATGGTGGCTTGTTCAGAAAGTTCCGAGGATGCTGTGTGTAAATAAAAAAACTCGGCTGGCAGACGATTGATTAAATTTGTATTGCAAGCCGAGCGATGGTTGATGGTTTTTTTTATCTCTGCCTTTTATCTAAATCAGTGCTCGCGCTCCATATTACTTGTGCAAATATTGCAGATAACTTTTGCTCTTAGGCGACTTTTCAGGAACGCGTGTGAAGTGTGAAGTGAAAATTTCTCTCTGTGGCCGCAATCTTTCAGCGAGACAGTAATTTTTTTGATTTCACTTCCTTATGCGGTTCGCCAAGGTCACCTTGGCTAATGGAAAAACGCATTTTTGAAAGCTAAATATTTCTCACAACTATAGTCTCAGAGTGGTTTCACTTTTCTGTCAATGCGCCTTTGTGTTTTGTTTGCAAGAGAGTTCATTCACTCCTGCAAACTATATGATCATGATTGCAATGCAAAGAAGAAAGAAGAAGGCAATAATATTTGCTATTCAATTAACAGTCCTCCTCTCTCGCAAACACATTCCAACTGCAGTGATAAAGCCATTTAAGTTGTGCTCCACATTTTTTTCGTCTCAAATTTAGTCGCTGTTTCTGTCACGACCCACTTTAAAAAGGCTCAAGTTGGTAGTGTTCGGTCCGCAGTGGTTTTATTATCGTATACCACCTTTGTGTGCGATTGAATTAATTGGTTTTCTGTCAGGAAGAAGAAGAAAGTCGGCGCACACAAAAAGCTAAATGGCATTTCAATTTCGGACGGTGACGCGACGAATTTCACGCGACCCAATTTCGACGAGATCGAATTCTAATTTTTATTAGAGAGATCCGATCTGCCATCCGATTAATGACTCTATCATGCTTTGCCTACAATTGTGCTTGTCGTCCCTAAAGCCATATAAACACTCGTTATTAATTTGTTAAATATAATCGGTATTTTTACATGATATATTTTTTGTTTGTAGCAAAATAATTAAATAAAAATTGCTGCGTGCTGCATGTGTGTACCAAAAGTCGTGTGCCGGCAATTTCATTTTTTTAAATTTCTATGAAATTCGCATCAGGGTGTTTCCTCGAGAGATTAAAATATCGTCTGCAATTCATCAACTTTTTTGAACACCATTTTTTGGGGGGTTCCAAATTTGACGAAACAATTTGAGGCTGTTTTCCCGGGATATCAGGGTGAAATCTGGGAAAACCAGCCTCTTGGAAGGTAAAACCTTCAAACTTTGAGCTTAAAGATGCCTATTTAGACGGCAAACAACTTTTATAATTGCGAAATAATTTTTTAGAATTTTCCGAATCCGAATGATATTTTAGGTTTTTTTTTAAATTCCAATTTAAGATCTCAAAAAGGGCATTTTCTAGTTCATGCGTGGTTCTGGGGATACTCCTGAGGTCAAATAATACTATCAGAATAGGTTAGAAATCAAACCCTGGTGTCAAGGGTAGCCCTTGAGCAGTCAAGCCAGTAGCAGTAGCCACTTAAACGACGCCTGACGAGCTTTGTATTAGTCCGATTTGAAAATCTGAAAAATCTCTCATGGAAACACCCATTTTTTATTACCAAAATTTAGAAATCGCGTTTCTAATACAGTTTTTTTTACCAACATAAACGCTTTTGTGAAATCTCCGCTGAGTCGCAAATCAGAAATCGAGAGGTTTCATTATTCCATTAAATAATATCTTTGCAGGAAATGCACCCTTCCTCTGGGCTGGTCTCTCGCTCGCTTGGGGGTTGTTTCTCTTCGCAACCCTCGGCCTGGGTAAGCTTTTGCATGGTGAACTTGTCGACGTGCTTTCTGCTTTGCTAACAATCTGCTTAAAAATTTTACTTTCTTTTGTAAATATATTTTTCTAATTCTAATACCTAATATTTGTGAATTAAACCTGACGAAAGTCTCCCTGCAGGCGCTCCAAGTGGCGACGAATGTGACTGAGCAAAAGCACCATGTTTCCCGAGACAAGCGAGGTCAGGTGCTTGGCCACCTGCGTGGGTTCAGAGGATGCACCGTCTGGTTTACAGGTTGGCACTTCATCCGTAAAATTATTCTCATCCGGAATTTAACAGTGCTGAAAGCCATCCGAATTTTCAATATAATTGACTTGACCTTTTAACAGTAAATTCAAATTGTCTTTCCACTTATATACAAGTAGAACTTTAAAGGCCAACAATAAAGAACAATTTTCTTTATAATGACTCGAAAAATTAAATAAATTTTCGCTTCATTTCGATCCCTCTCGTCGCGATCTATCCAACTGTGTGCGAATTCTGAGGAAAAATTCCCTAAATTTTGTAAGAAATCGTGGTTTTACAATAGAGAGACTGCAAACTCTTCAGCCGTTTTTCTCAAAAATTTAAATGGCAACCTGGAAATTTTAAGCTTTTTCCTTATTTTTAGTCAACGTTGAAAAGTATTTAAACCTTGCAAATGGCGGGAAATAATACTTTTAAATGTGTACAGGCTTGTCGGGTGCTGGGAAGACCTCGATCAGCTTTGAGCTCGAGTCCTACTTGGTGGCCCGCGGCGTGCCTGCTTACAGTCTCGATGGGGACAACATCCGCACCGGATTGAACAAGAACCTCGGCTTCTCCAAGGAGGACCGCGAGGAGAACATCCGACGCGTAGCCGAAGTGGCCAAGCTCTTTGCCGACAGCGGTGTCATCGCCCTCTGCAGCTTTGTTTCGCCGTTCGGCAAAGTGAGCCGAAATTTTAGCTTGCTCTACATGATTTTGAAATTAATTTGCGCAGGACCGTGATATGGCACGTAAGGTGCACCGAGAGAGCGACTTGCCTTTCTTTGAGGTGTTCGTTGACACACCCTTGAACATCTGCGAAACGAGGGACGTCAAGGGACTGTACAAGAAGGCTCGCAAGGGAGACATCAAAGGTAAATGGGTAAAACTTCTTAAAAGGTCTAACTGTCAGCTGCGAGATTTAAGGCGGCGGCTGGTGGGAACGGCTTAGAGACCGTCTTTTGAGGAAGTTTCTGAGCACACCAATCGATTCTTGAGGGTTAATTTAGGTAAAGTGGGTATTTTTTTCAACCAAAAAGTGTAGCGCGACGTGCGTAGCACAAGTAGAACTGTTTCCCCGCCAAAACAGTATGAATGCGAGAACTGCGCGTGCGTCAGAGCTGGCTGGATTTGACAAAGAAGTCATTCATACAGGTGGTCTCTCTGCTCAAACCAGCTCTCAAGCATGCGCAGTTATCGCATTCATACTGTTTTGGCGGGAAAAAGGTTCTACTTGTGCTACGCACGTCGCGCTATACACATTTTGGTTGGAAAAAATATACCCTCAAGAATCGATTGGTGTGCTCAGAAACTTCGTCAAAGGCGGTCTTTAATTTAATTTCACTTAATTTGCGTATTTGGCATGTCGTAAATCGATATATTGTAAAAATGAATATAAACAAATTATTTAATAATAAAGCAATAAATATATGTACATTATTTTTCTTTTAGCCTCTAATGTGTGTATTTTTTTTAAATATTTGCTATTGTTACATAGGTTTTACTGGTTTGGACCAGGCATACGAGAAGCCAGAGTGTCCTGATTTGGTGGTCAAGACCGTGGACTGCAGTGTTGACGAGAGTATGACCCAGGTCGTCGAGATGCTCATTGAAAATGTGATACATTTTTCCCATTATATATTATCAAAGTTTTCTAACTCCATTTTTGGATCCTAAAGGGAATCATTCCGCGCTCCATGAACGGCGACTCGCGCGTCCACGAGCTGTTTGTGGAAGAAAACAAGATTGCCGCTGCCAAGCAGGAGGCTTTCGAGTTGCCGTCAGTCAGCATCACCACCATCGACCTGCAGTGGGTGCAGGTGCTCGCTGAGGGCTGGGCGTATCCCCTCAAGGGCTTCATGACCGAGGACCAATATTTACAGGTGCGTGACTGATGCGGATTTGTCCAATTTCATGACTTTTTCGCTCCTCAGTGCCAGCACTTTGGCTGCCTGCTAAACGGATCCACAAAGGTGACGAACCAGTCGATTCCAATCGTCCTTCCCGTGACCACCGAGGACAAGGAGCGGCTCGAAGGCTGCTCGGCTATCACTTTGAACCATGACGGCCGTCCCATAGCCATCATGCGTAAGCCGCAATTCTACCCGCACCGCAAGGAGGAAAGGAGCTGCAGACAGTTTGGAATTAACAATCAGGGACACCCCTACATCAAGGTAAAAATTGGTCTAATGCGTGCCTAGCGTAGATGAAATAAAAAATTTCGTGTCCTATTTTCTTGAGTACACCAAACTGAATCATTTGAGGTTTAGTACAACCTTCAAGGTTCGACTCTGACGTGTCAAAACACATAATTGTTCTAAATTATTGAGTTCTGTGTCATTTCATAGGTTTTTGACCCTGAAAAATTCAAATTTAGTGTCAGGGAATTTGAAGATATGAAATATTCAGTCATAATTGCCCTTTGGATACCTTAAAAGTCGAAATTTTGGAATAATTTTAAAATCTTATGTAACTTATGAGTATTTACTGAACACAAATCACAAAAAACGCTTCAGATGATCTACGAGAGTGGAGATTGGCTGGTGGGAGGCGAGCTGGAGGTGCTGGACCGCATCCAGTGGCACGACGGACTGGACGAGTACCGTCTCACGCCCAACGAGATCCGCGAGCGGTGCCGAGCAATGGGTGCGGACGCTGTCTTCGCCTTCCAGCTGCGCAACCCAATCCACAACGGACACGCTCTCCTGATGCAGGTGCGTCGCTGACGTAAGCTCAAAAAGCCAATAATGAATAACCATCGACAGGACACGCGGCGGCGGCTACTGGAGGATCGCGGCTTCCGTCGGCCGGTGCTGCTGCTGCACCCCCTCGGAGGGTGGACCAAGGAGGACGACGTGCCGCTGCTTACCAGGATGCAGCAACACCGAGCTGTACTTGACGAGGGCGTGCTCGACCCTGCATCCACCTTGTTGGCCATCTTCCCCTCGCCCATGATGTACGCTGGGCCTACCGAGGTAAGGTGGAACAGAGCACCAGAACAGCTGAGGAATCGAATCCTGGCGTCAGGGTAGCTTTCAAGCGATTGAAATTATCAAATTTTGATGAGTAGGCACTTAGTGACCTCCAACGGACTCTGTATTGGTTCGATTTACAAGATCTGCACACCGTTGAAACGGCCAAGTCGAGAGCTTTTAGAATATGTTTAACTTGACCCTTTGGAAGCCTCAGGAACGCGATTTAGGGCGCATCAGGATCCAACGGTGCGCAGATCTTGCAAATCGAACCAATACAGAGCCTGTCAGGTGTCGGTTAAACTTCCACACTTGCGAATTTAATTATGTTGATCGTTAAAGGGCTACCCTGACGCCAGGGTTCCATGTCTAACCTGTTCTGATGGGCTTATTTGACCTCCGGGAAGAATCCCAGCATTCTGATCGTGCAATTTTTATCTTCTCACTCAAAAATACCCATTTTTACAACAAATTAAAACCCTTTCATTTCAATCCATAAAAAAATTTGATTTTGTTCTCAGGTGCAATGGCACGCGAAGGCGCGGATGAACGCTGGTGCTAACTTCTACATCGTGGGGCGCGACCCTGCAGGCATGCCCCACCCTGACCCTCCCTCGCGCGACCTTTACGACGCCACGCACGGCAGCCGTGTGCTCTCCATGGCCCCTGGATTGCCAGGACTGGAAATCTTGCCCTTCAGGGTGGCAGCTTACGACAAGACTAAAAAGGCCATGGAGTTCTTTGAGCCGAGCAGGAAAGACGACTTTGAGTTCATTTCGGGAACTAAGATGCGTGGTAAGAATCTCGTTAAGCCAAATGGAAATTGCGAATTAATCGGATTACCCTTTTCTCAGGTTTGGCACGCAGCGGGCAGAATCCTCCTGATGGATTCATGGCGCCTCGCGCTTGGACGGTTCTTTCCAACTACTACCAGTCTTTGCGAAAGTGATTTCGTCCACTTGACATTTCCGATGAAATTTTCACAATTTTTATTTCATTATGGGCCGGAACTCCTGCTCACTGCTGACAGGAGGTGGTGCGTCTTTTATAACTTCCCCAATTTCGTCCTTGTTTCTTGGTTGCATTTATTCCAATCACGCCAAGGAAAGAAAGAAAGAAAGTGATTCTTTATTTGTTATCACAATGTTATGGCTGCTGTTTTAAACACTTTAAAAAGAGACAAGCTTCTCCCGAGGAATTAGCAATAATAGTTTATTTTTGTTTGAATCGCTTTCAGGTAAAGCTGCTCGGCGCCTATTTATCTCTTTCATAAGTTAAATGTTATTTATACTTGAAACGTTTTAGTGGCTGGATTATGTATTACTATAACCCATATAAATGTTAAATCATTGCAAACCACAATCATTATCGTTTCATTTAAGTCTTACCAATCGTGTTCTTGTGACAAGAACACAAAGAACATGAAGGTACGCAAATAAAACATCTTGTTTCTTACAAAACAGCGAACAATGTTGTCGATAAGCGTTTTTTATTCGACAAATCTGAACATTCTCTCGTAAATGAGCGAAATTAAATTTTCGTCGCAAATTTTTAAGCTTAAAAAATGCATCATCGTCATATTACTTTTTAATTATGTTTACACCCAAAACAAACTTTCTCTGGTGTGGTGTGTTGGGCTGAAAAGGGGGGAGGGGTCAGGTCTATCTGGGAAGGAGGGGAAAAGGAACACTTTGTTTTTCACTCTCGAAGAGGAGACTTCATAATTTATCTTTCAGTTTTCTCACGAATCGGCAGTCTGCTGGTTTCTCTTCAACTTCAGTGCTTAATTAATTCTTTAGTCAATTAACAGAGTTTCTTAATTTAACCGCGAGTTATCATCGTTCATCAGAGTTGAGCGAGCACAGCCACAGAAAAATCTATCATTCGATCATCGAACATCATCAACAAGTTGAATGAGAACAAAAATAATCATGAGTCACAAAGGCTCGGGGGCCCCAAGGGGGCAACCGAGGGGGCCCACTGAGAGACTAGGGGGCGCAGTTCTCACCGGTGGGGGGCAGGGCGGCGCGCAGGTCGGCCAGTGTTTTTCGCAGGGTCGCGGGCCACACCCCCCGCTGGTCGTCGCCATTGGTCAGTCCGTCGTACGAGTCGAGGCGCGCCTTCTTCGCGTCCGAGGGGCTGCCGCCCCCGGCGGGGTTGCTCAGGGGCTCCTCGTGGCCCTCCTCGGGCTTCAGTCGCTCCTCCAGCAGCCGCAGTGCGGGCGCCAATCTTGGAGAAATGCTCGGAGCCGCGTTGGCTCTCAGGGCAAGCGCCAGGGCGCGCAGGTCGGCGTTCAGGGCGTGAGCCTGCGCCTGAAGGTCGAGGGACGCGGCCACACCCACCAGCTCTTCCACCAACTTGCCCACCACTGCTCGCGTTTGGTCATTCACGACTTGCCGCTGGACCTGAAGGGAACAAGGATAATGTAATTTTCTTTTAAAAAAAATATTAAATAAATAAAGAATAAAGCTAAGGGGTTACATAATATTTTTAATTTTCTTTATTTTTACGTTCTTACCAAAAAATATCCAAGGTAAGTTGTTAAAACTATGAAAAAATAGGAAATCGCGTCTACTCAATTTTTTCTCTGTTAAAATTAACCATTGAAAACCTTCAAAGCCCGGTTATTACTATTTTTATTTCTAAAACATCAAAATACCCCCCCCCCCCCAATCTATTTGTTTCATTAAGTAGTGTCTAGAAACAAAATTTCAAGCCAAATTTGACAGATTATTCAAATTTTCGAGCTTAAAATTGCTGCTATCCCAGAAAATATAATTTCTACCTTTGGCAAGAAGGTTGCAACAAACTCGTGGACAGGCGGTCTGTTGAGGGCAAGCCGTTCGTCAAGCAGCACAGTCTCTACATAGTTAACAAGAAAGGCGTTTTCCGCCAGCATCTGGACGAAGCGAGCATCGACTCCTTCCACCGATTGCAGTTCATTGAGCCTTGGCAAGCGGTGGTTCTCCTGAAGAAAAAAATACACAATTTCAGTCTGATAAAAGGTAAAAAAGAGAGAAAACTTACGTGTCGTTTGTCTTGGTTTGGGACGGCATCAGATGTAGCTTCGCAGGCTTGCACCACTTGGTTCCACAGGCAGGGAAACATATCCAGTTGGAGGGGAAGACCTTCAAGGCCGAGTATCGCGCTCAGGTTTACAAGGGCCTCCGTGGCCAAATGCGTCTTCAGGGCAACTCGCACTATGAGGTCGATCAAACGATGGTACGGCTCATAGAATTCCAATAAAGCGCGTTCCAACTCCTCGTCACAACCCTGAAACAATAAACGGAATTAGGCTAGTTCTGATGAAAAAACTGCATTTTACTAAATTTCTGTTATAGCTAAATAAATAAAATGAGCTATTGGTTTTACACTTAAAACATGCTTTGGTTCACACCTCAATTTGAAAAGACCATTAGAACAGGGGAGAAATCAAACCCTGGCGTCAGGGAAGTAAAGAGTATTTCAGGCTGCCGGGAGGAGGCATCTATTTTTTATCGGTTCACCTCTTTCAGCATTTCTCCAAACTGACTGAGCACTAACCTTGACGACAGAAAGATGTATGTGTGGCACAATCATCTGGACCATGGGTCTTTGTGGGCGCACGTTGTTTTTGAAGGTGGGCGGGATTTTGTGGCCCCTTCTGGGAAAGAACGGTCCCAAAGGAAGGGCGTTGGTTGCCTCCTGGTAGGCCAGGTGGCAGTGCGTGAGCAACGGCACCAGGGTGCCCACCACTTCAGCAGGCTGCAGCAGCACCAGTTCAGTAAGGATGGTCACAGCGACAGAACGCAGCTCAGCAGGATTGTACGTGTTCAGCAGGGTGGCCAGTCGGCGGGCAGCCTCGCCAGCAGCCTCCCGAAGACCTAAGGCTGCCACTTCTCGCCCGTCTTCACGAGCCAGGCGCAGGGTTCTTAAAATATCCAGCAAAACGATGAGCTGCTCCACAAAATCGGATCCGATGTGGCATGCCGTGGCCTCGTGATACATCACGTGAACAGCAGCCAGCGCCTGAGAGAACAATTTTTAATTTATTTTTTGCTGCGATTTATGGCTAAAAAATTTCTTGGTTAAGCCAACCGCTGCAGAAACGTGAAAATCAATATTCTGAAATAAAAAATATTTCCCGACATTTCTATGTCGATTAGCTGGACAAATTTTTGTTTTCAGCGTCATTTTAAGAGCAGAATGCCCAGCGTTAAAATCAAAAGTAACCGTTGGCACAATCTTTTGGCGGTTTCGAAACTAACTGGTAAATTGGGCTCTTTGCAGGGTTATTTTAAATGCAAGCCTACCTCAAAGAGATTAGAAAGTCCTCCTTGCTGCACAAGAAAAAGTCTGTCTTCATCAGTATCTATCAAAACACGCAGAGCTGCCACCAGGGTGGACCAGTTACTTCTACCCTCGATAGTCTGCAAGGATGGCATGTTTAAATAATGTTTCAGGCACCAAAATTGTTTGTGTACCTGAAGGTAGAGTTGTATGGTTGATTTACGGAAGTTGGAGATGTCATTCAGCTCTTGTTCAGTCGAGTCTGGATACTTGGTCACAAAAAGCTGCATCAGCTTGAACAGCTCGTCCACCGCCTATGTAATTTAAATTTAGTCAGTAAAATTAAATTTTATTTCAGGATATCATACGTCTGAATAATGTATATGGTAGGGGGTGATGTTCTTGAAAGCCCACTGAAGATTCTGGTGGTTGGCAAGGTGTCGGGTGAAAGTCCGTGACTGCTGACAGCACAACCTCAGAATTCCATAGTACGGAGGAAGCATGTGCCGATTAAACAAAAGCAGCTCTTGGTCTTCGTGGTCAGCCCTGTTAATCGCAGTAAACAAAATTTTATATTATAGTCTGTTTAGACTTTTCGATTGGTAGAGCTTACAAAATGTAGTTGAATGCGATGTTCTTGACAACGGCAGTGTCTTGAAGTATGAGAGTGACGTTTTCAGGACAGTCGGTGAGAACGTGATACCAAAAGAGAAGCAATGTCTGCTTGTTGTGGTTAATCGAGATGGCAGGTTCAGACAGCTTTGGGTGGAAGATGTGCCACAGGTCCGAAAAGTATTGGCCAAACTGAGAGAACAAAGATTACTTGACCGAAATGATTATTTATGGAATCAACCCTACCATGAGTTTCTCAGTGCGTGAGGTGGCAAAGTGTGTGATGAGGGCGAAGAATACGCCTAGTTTGGTCGTGCCGTGCACCGCCGCGTCAATGTATTGCCGAGCTGGTTTCAGCAGGCCGAGCAGTAGCCCGTAAATTTTGTGTTGTACTTGCGTCGCCTCTGGGCTCATAACTGGGTCTCCAACGCCCCCAGCACGCCCCCCGCTGGCCAATATGTTGCGTGGGTGTCGGTATTGATTCTTGAAGTTTGCGTTTGGTACCAAAGCCACCAGAAGATTCGCAGCAGCTGAGGAAAAAATAAATTTACCACTTTTTACAAAAGGTTTGATCAAAATATACTAAAGACCACGCTGCGCCAGTGAAAAAGGGTTAAGAATTAAAAAGCGCAGGAGAAAAATGGCCAGCCGCCAGGTAAAAAATCAGCTAAGCCGCCGCCTTAAATTAAGTGCAATAATAAACCGCAAGAAACAGGTAAAAACCGCAAAAAACACACTGCACTGCAAGTTTGAGAAACTCTCCAGGAGATTGCCAGCCCTAAGACCTCTAAAGAAGACCTTGTGAGAAGTGAGAAATGACAACTCACCTGCTCTGACTCGCTGATTATTGTGAGCCAAAAGGTAGGGTTCGACCCATTTGTCAAGCGAATCGAGCACCCAGGAGGCGGCCAGTTTGTTTCTTGGCACCTGCACCGTGAGCCACTCGAGACTGCTCTGGGGGCAGCACTCGGCAGCCTCCCAAATTCGAGTCACGATGAGCTGCGAAAAGCAGGGCAGCCCTGCAGGACCTCCGCCGGGCCCTCCGGGATCTGTCAGCAGACTGAGGAGCTTGAAGAAGGGCTGACAAGCCTGCCAGCTTTTTGAATCGCTGCCCCCAGAGGCCTTCTCTGCGCCAGCCTCGGAGTGCTTGGCCACGGCCGAGAACACCATTGAGACAATTTGAGCGGCAAGACGCTCGTTGTAACGCGTCAGGGCGAAAATCAAATTGCGCGTCTGCTGGAGATTTATCGACTCCTTTGTCTGCAGGTACAGGAATGGAAAGCCCTGGCGTAAAAAAGTTAGATTTAGAAATTGGTATATATTTTTTAATGGAATGCTCACCTTTCCACCAGTGATTGCAGATAGGTCCACCTGAGACAGCTGGAGGCGCTGGTCCTCGGCTCTTGACTTCTCCACCAGCATTGCAACCAATGTGATCATTTTCTCGAGGGAAGTAGGTTTGAACTTGTCAGCAGTGGGGAGTGCAGCCACTAGCTCTTCGTCATCTTCTTCATCACTTATACTAAGCATTTCACCCTGAAATTGTTGGAAGTTAATAATAGTTGTAAGGAGTACACATTTTTAAATCTTACAGCAGCATCAAGAGGTCCGACAAGGAAGAAGACAAAACTTGCGATGGCGTGGATAGAGATCAAAAACTGACACTCTTCTTCGCCCAGCTTGCAGAACTCGTGCAGGAAGGCGAAGTATTCTGTCAGGTGTCTAATGTGGCTTTTAGCGCTCGGATCCAGCTGCAAAATTAAATTAAATGCCAAGCTCTTCGCAAAAATTAGAATTGTCCTCACCATGTTGAGCAGGGTGCTTACGAATCTTGTGACGCAGGAGGCGTTTGGATCGGAGCTTTTGGCGTACAAGGGTGCGTGATGCGGCCGGAGCTTGGACACTATCAGCAAGCACAGACGCTGGAAGGTCGAGCGCACATTCTGCATGGGGCAACGGATAAAAAGCTCGTGAGGCCACCAAGGGTCGGAAGCCATGTGCCCGAGGAACCATTCACCAGCTGCCCGCGAGGCGCTCAGCTGCCGACTCACCAAGTCCACCCATTGAACCAACATTGGCTGCAACCAAAGGTTCTAATTCAAATTATTTTGTTTGTTTATTCTGACCATACAAAATGCATATATGTTAAAAAACAGTTTGTCGAATAAAAAATAAAAATAAAACACATAGTGACTAACACTCCTACAAATAATATGGAAAAAAATTCACCTTTTCCTTGGCGTGGACAAAAGTTTCGAGGAAGAAAGAGGTTGTGAGCTGAGCAAGCTGCTCATCAGGAAATGCGCCTACAGGAAGACTTTGTGGCACGTAGCTACACATTTGCCATACAAATCTGTAAATGGAAGAGTTGGGACATGATATCAAATGTAGAGTAGAATATTTACTGAAAGTAGGATTGTTCGAAAATGTTTTTATCGCGCAGGAAACTGCGGTTGTCATTCCAGATCCAATCTTCCAGGTCTTTGCTCAGTTCTATAGTCTCCCCATGACCATTGATTGTTTCTCTATTGCCTACCGTCTCTCCCGAAGGATCGACGCGCTCGTAAAAGAGCATGTAAGCGCTGTTGGTTTTTTCAAAACTGAAGTCCAGGAACTTGTCAGTCACCGAGTCATAGGTTTTACTCTGCAAGAGCCACCAGGCGTTAAAATTATTCTTTCCACATTTAATCACTAGTTACCGTCATTTCTCCTCCAAAGCATTCAGTGGCTAGTTGATTTGAATCGAAAGGCTTCACCTCAGCGTCGTTGAAGAGGAACCACTTATCAGTCGCTCGGATGAATGAGTAGTAGTGGCCACCGTCAGCAGTGCCAGTGTGGACAGTTACACCGATTAACTGGTACTCCAAACCCTCCTCCTCCTTTTTAGTGCTGGAGTCTCCATTCGCTGACTCAGCTTCACTAGCTTCTCCTTGGTGATGTTGCGGCATCAGGTTTTTCTCTACGTAAGTCGACATGTCGAGCCTGAGTGGAAAGGAGAAGTGCGTGTTGACCTTCTCCTTCAGCATGGTCAGCATGTTGAACGTGTAGCGCATAGTGTTGAAGCAGAGGATGCGCGGCAAGCGCTTGAAACAAGCCCTCTTTTCCGCCCTCACTTTTCGCCCACACTGAGAGCACGTGTACATGTTGTCACCCTCCAGGGTGTCTTTGACAGTGACCTCGTCCAAGCTTTCGTAAAGATTCCGCATGTCCGCCACCTGGCACCGCACAGTGTAAAACTCTTCCACGTTTCGGCTCACGTGAGCACAGTCCTGCGCAACACATTAATTAATTTATTTCATTATAAAAAAATTATCAAAGTCAAAAAGGAACCATCGAAAGTCCAAGGCTGGGGTAAATTTTCACCTGGGAGAAGGGAAAGGGGGTTCTAGGAATTTTAGTTTCAACTGGTTAAAAAATTAATCCCAACTTTATTGTGCTACACATTTAGTTCAACGTGCAAGAAGTTATATTTAACGCGCGAGAACACCTTTAAAATTGCAAGAACACTTTAAAACGTACAAGAACATCTTATGATCCATGCAAACATCACGAGATCGAGGAAAAAAAGTTTTTCAGAGCGGAACGACCCTATGGTTCCCTCATTATTGAAAAAATGAATAAATGAAACAAAAATAGATTATCTCACCAGTGATACAAAGTTGTTGGAAAGCTGTCCACAAAAAAGTCGTTTGACAAGCCGCTTCAACTCTGGGGTCATCTCTTCTAGCTTTGAGACCAAATCAATGAAGAACTCAGCCATGTCTTTCTGTTCGCCGGTGTTGAGTGGCTGGTGGTCCATCTGGTAAACGCGGCAGAAGCTTCTTGGATTATACGCTTTCCGCTCTGACTCGAGCAAATAGGCGAACATGCGCTGCAGCTCTTCAAGGGCCGCCGCATGTTTGGCCGCAGAGTCCGGCTTGGCCCTCAGGATGGCCACCCTGGCCTCTTTCATCATGTACAGGTGCTGAACGCACGCAGCCATGTAGCACGTGGCGCCTAGGTTGGTCAGACCCACAAAGCCGCAGTCAGCTCGGCCATCCTCGTGAGGCCAGTAATCCCAGGGCACTTGACCCTGGCTGCCTCCGGGGCTGTTCCTCATGGGCTCCCTTACGTGCTGGGCCAGCAGGCGGCTGTGCAGCTGCGCGAAGTTTGTTGGCGCACGCCGGCACAGCTCCAGCAGGAGTTCAATAGCAGAGGTGCGAGCACCATTCTGGAAATGATTTTAATTATAAAAACGGATGAAAATTAAAACTTTAGCCTACACACCGATTTGCACTTTGGCAGCAGTCTATTAGAAGGGTCAGGAAGGCTAAACAGCATGTCAAAAGTTGTGGAGAGGAGACGCAGACCACCATCCTTTGTTGTCTTGAAGGGTGGATCATGCTTGACAATATTAGTGGCCAGGTTGAGAAGCCCCACGAGCCCCTCATCTTCGCGCGGCCGAGAATCGAGAAAGTCCCTGGCCTCGATGGCCTCTGCAACACGTGACGCCAACTCCTCTAGGTCCACATTATGGGCAGCGTTTGAAAGATTGTCCATCAGTTGACACATCAACCAAAAGTAGTCTTTTGACGAAGGACCAAAGAACTCCTGAATTATACAACGTTAAGTCAGAACTACTGTCAAACCAAATTCAATCACCTTTGACTCGTCATGGTAGTCTGAGGATGGTAGTGGAGGTTTCATTTCCTGAGCAATGGACAAAAAGTGCAGTAGCTGCGCCAGCAGGGGCGGTGACAAGGAAGATTCTGGACTGATGCACATTCTGCACAGGGCTGCGCAAACCTCCCTGCGCACTGAAGCCTCAGGATCCTCCAGCACTAGGCGTTGAAGCCACACGCGCAGTCGACCACAAGACAAGAGAGCAGTCTTGGCCTCTTCAGAAGAATGCACCCAGGAGACTAGCAACGCCATTGCAAAGTGCACAACCTGCGCACGGCCCCAGAGGCCGCCTCCGCCACCTCCACGGCTCTGTTCAGCCGCCTCCAGGAGAATGCTAGTGATGCGGTCCATTGTTGATTCAGTCTGGAATTTTAATTTTTACTTGCATGACGAATTTCTATTATCGCCAGAGCTAATACTAACCGGCATGAGTTGCAAAGTTTGTTCATTGAGCCTGTGCACAGCAAGTCTTTCAGCCAGTCGGTGCTTTGCTTTTCTAGCATCAGCGTTGCTGCCCTGAGGACCTTCGTGGGCCACTCCAAGTTGGCAAAGTAGCTTGAGCAACTGGGCCAAGCAGTCCTGCTGCCACTCGCCAGCGCCCTGCAGCACCCCAGACGCGAATATGGAGAGCAAATGCTTTAAGCCTCCAGCTCGGATGAAACGCTCACTCCACAGACCACCTTCCGCGCCGCCATTTGATTCTTCCTCGTGTGCCTGTCAATGATTCTTCCAATTAGTTTCAACCAACGGCAATAAATGCGTTCTACTTACCTTAAGTCTCTTGGTAGCTGCTTTGTTGAGTGATTCGATAATATGTAAAGAATACATTAATTTTTGGGGGCTGCAGGGGTCAAGTAGAGATTCTAGAGGGGCGCTGCCTGGCGTCCCTATTGCCTGGAAGCCCTTCAACAGCGTTGGGCTGGTCGGCAGGACCGTAAGAATTTCCCACACGCGCCGAGAGAGCACAGGAGCCTTCATGTTCTACAAAAGTAATCCGCGTAAAATAAAAGAGCTCGGCAAAGTGGCAATTTACCACGTCAGCTGGCTGGAGAGAGCTGAGGGTGTGCAGAAGCTGGAAAAGCTGGTCAAAGTACTTCTGCTGAAGTAGCAAGAGGGTTGGCAATGAGTCTCTAGGCGGCGGAGGAAGAAGGGACGCCGCCTCATCACGCTTCTTGTTTGGTCTCGCAGCGCCCATAGAAATGAAGATCAACTGAAAGTTTAGTTCAGCAATCGATCAATAATTTAAGAAAATTAAATGACACTGACCTGGTTATCCTTGAAACCCATTTCATGCAAAGTCTTTTCGTCAAATTCAGTGCTGAGCTCCTGGCCTTGCGTGATGATTCTAATAGGGCCGTCAGCGAGCAGAGATCCTAACACAGGCGTACTTTGGGGGGCAGCAGGCGCCAGTAGCGAGCGCGCCTGCAGGCCCTCGTACCAGTGAGCCACCTCGGCACGTAGCTCAGCCACCAGGTCACAAGACTGTAGTTCCAGAGTCGCTTTGTCCGGCACTCCAGCCGGTTGCACTACAACTCTCAATGCTGTCCCGTCCCCAATCCCCACTTGACCCATGTGGGACACAACACCTTCACCTTCCAACTGCCAACGGCGTAAGTGGTAAGCGTACCTGAAACAAAAATCAAGCTTAAAGAGTTATTTTGTATTAATTCAAGCGTCGTACCTTCTTCTAAATATCTCTAAATGCGACCTGAGCAGCATGATCGCTCGCTGAATGTAGGTGAGGCTGAGCTCAAGGTTTGTGCCCAGTTCAGCGGTTGCCATTTGCAACTGGGCCATGCACTGCTCGACAAACTCGGCTTCCAGCTCCAACTGCCGTCCAACGTAGAAGCTGTTCAAGTACTGAATCGCTGCCATGCTCACTTCTGCATTAAATATATATCTCAATATTGTAAATTAAGGCGCATCGCAGAATTCGGTACCAGTATTCTTGGCTTTGAGAGCCACCTTCCAGAGGTGCTGCAAGCCAATGGGGTCTACACCCTTGAGAGGGGCGAGAGGGGTGGCTTGCGGGGCGGACTGGGCCATTCGGGCCAGATTGCACAGCTGCTGGAACAGCGACAGGCCCACCATGCTGATCGTCTCCGGCCGCACGCTCGGCAATTTGTGCAGGTAAAGATGTTTAAGGGCCTCCAGCGACAGGGCATGCAGTTCAGGTGGGCCGTGGCCTCCCGTGCTGCGCGCCTGGCTCAGCAGCCAGGCAGCCAGCTCGTCCGAGCAGCGACCCTCTTCAGACAAACATCGCCACAAGATGTCCACCTAGAAATCATGGCGATCAAATTTTAATTTTTCTAGTAAAATACTCCAATTTTTAGACATTTCAGTGATGTATATGCAGAAATGCCTCGTCTATCCAGAATGAAAAAGGAATGTGGACCAACATACTCAAGTAAAAGAAAAATATTATTTTAACTTAAAAAAAATGTAATATGTCAGTAAAAATTTGAACAATTTTGCTGGAATTTTATTGTTACGAAAATCGCTCATGATATGAATTAGCTTCAAATCAAAATCAACCTACAAGCTCTCTAAAAAAATCCAAAACTAGTTAAAGATTTGAAAACAAAATCTTAATTTCTGACTCTGACACAGCAAAAACCCGCACTTTTCCGTAACACATGCAGATCAAAATTCTCATGATGAATGACCAAAAATAGGGGACGAGCCCTCCACAGCATTGCACAAGAATATTTTTATTTAAAAGTAATTTAGAATGGAATTAGATCTTACTTGTTCTAGGGAAAGTCTGAAGTTGTCCGGCGTCACGGGGGTGGAGTAGACAGCTGTGAGAAAGTTGAGTCTGACCTGCAGCTCAAGGTGGAGAGGGAACAAATTTGGATGGCGCGGCCCTTCCCTCCGCAGGGCCTCCAAGCTGGCAAAAAAGTGGGCCATCATGTGGTGCTCGTGTTCCGCCCACACGGCAGTATGCTCAAATCCGACGCTAGGTATGCAGCTGATAGCCCCTCGGCCTCCGCCGACGCCCTGCAGGGACTGCAGCAGCTTGGGCAACAAACGTAGAGATACCACAACGCATCTGTGAAAATTACTAATTGAGCACCACAAAAAATCTTATTGGTGGCGATTCATTTCGATACCTGTTCTTTTTCAGGTTGTCCAGACACCCTTCCACAAACTTGAGTCTGATGTACCTATCCACATTATAACAGAGCAAGTTGGCCATAGCTTTTTCAGCCTCGAGGGCAAGTCCGTCTGACAACTGCTCGATAGTCTCGTCCTGAAGAAGGTCCCACAATAATGTGTTGCCTTCAGCACAAACCTCCTCGACGTTGAACTGAGCAAACACTGCGGACGCGTCTGTGACCCGCTGATGATGATGAAACCTGGGACCTCCGAAGAGCTGCAGCAGCCGAGGACCTTCACCAGCCACTGCTGCGGCCGCAGCAGCGGAAGCTGCGACTGCCACGGCCGAGGCGGCTGCTAGCTGCGACAGCTCTTCCTCCTCATCTTCGCCTTCAAAGTCGGCCATGTTTTTCTCAGACTTGGTGCTCATTCGGGATGAATAACTGCCCTCTTCGTCTTCCTCTTCAGAATGGGCTCCGGGGCCTGATCCGCCAGGAGGGCCTTCGAAGGGACTGGTCACGCTAACTGGACCTCCCTCGGCGCCCACCACAATAGCTTCAGGGCCCAGCATGCCTCGCAAGCCTCCAGCACTACTCGCCTGGAACATTTTACACTATATTTTACTGTCGTAAAGCTGTAATTATCTCAGGGTTAAAGCACGCATCATCTAAACCAATTCAATTTATACCTGTGATCGTTCATCATCGTCCTCATCAACCATCATGAACTGTGAAACCATTTTATTATCCTCGTCGGAATCAGGGCTTGTCGTTGGACGCAGCAGGGCGCGGCGCGAAGCCGGTCGGCCACTGCTGGCTACTGAACTCTCTGACGGCGGTCTTTTGTCACTTGCAGTGCTGGCGGTCTTGCGACCGTCCTCAGACTCATCTTCCTCATCCATACTAACACTGTTTTCGTCAGAAGTGGCCGAGTGAGGCCTTGCTGGTAGCGCCTGCAAAGACTAGAGATTAGTTTCATCACCAGTATGTCAAGTTCAACTTACTTTAAGAATAGCGTCTGAGCTACTGGAGCTCCATATGAATTTAATTAGGGCTGCGGCAAGGAAGAGACTCTGCTCGGTGTGTTCTTTGGGCTCCAGTCGGCAGAGCAGGCGGTACAGGTGCAGCACGGGCCTGGCCTCCAAGTGCTTGATCAGCGGCGGCAGCAGGTCGTGCACCTGCCGGGCGCAGTGCTTCTGCTGAGCAGCCGCCCAAATTACGTCTAAATGCTCATTGGTCAACCGACCTTCCATCGCTAGGAAGCTCAGAACTAACTGGCTCTGCTTTATAACCTGAAATTTTAATTGCGTGTCAAAAATCATATTAACAATTCAAGGCTGAGAGAAAGTTACCTCAACATGAAGATTAGGGCCGAAAATGTGTGAAACAACGTCACGCTCAATGAGCCAATCGGCAAGTGCGCGAGCACAGTGGTCTGCAGCAGCGTCAGCGCCGGCCAGCTCGGTGCAGAGGTTGAGGTGGAGATTGAGATGAGCGAGACCCGCCAGCCGCATTGTGAGTGTGGAGCTGCCAAAATACTTAAAGGCCAACTCAAGACCGTCCCGGTCAAGCTGTGGGGGCGCTGAAGTAGGGGGCGCCAGAGCCCAAACCAGTTCGGCGAGTGCCTTGGCGGCTGGCAAGCGAAGCTCTCGATCTGGAAGGCGACACAGGAAGCGCAGTACCCGCGACCTGAGGGGCACCAGCAACTGGCCAACCGATCGACCGTTCAGCCACTGCTTCAGGTTGCATACCACAGTCACCACCGCCTGAGCAACTCCAACCTGAAAGGACGGTTCGTTCAGCTTCACTGAATTTTTAAATTTACGAAAAACTGAATGGAACTGCATGAAAATGATTTTTTGAGGTCAAATACTCAATGCTGTTTTGTTATTTAATTGTTTCTCATAGAACTTTCATTTCAGCCGTCCAGACTTAATTTTCCACGCACGGTAGAGTCATTAAGTGTATATATTAAACCTGCGAGCGTAATTATTTCTTTGTCTTTCAATATAATCTGGACGACTGTTCCAGCAATAAATATAATTATTTATTCAAGCAAGTTCATTCTTTCCATTCAATGCTAGCAAGTTTAATAATAGACATTCATTCATTTGTTGCTTTGAATTTTCTTGAATCGTTTAGTGCCATTTTATTTTAAATTACCTCTAGGTGAACGCCTTCTTCGAAGAGCTCAGCAGCGGCAAAGAGTCCTCCACTCTTGCAGAAGAGGCACACATATCTGAGCAGCCACAAGGGGGCTCCCTCGCCGCCAAGGGGTCCGTCTCCCAAATCGCAGAAGGAGCTCAACATGGAGGCCTCCTGCTCGCACATTTCCTCAACCTTTCCAAACAAATTAATAAAACCGCTCGCAAAAGGGTACAGAAAAACTCACTTTTGGGTGTGCGTGGTGCTTGTATGCCAAGTACAAGGGGAAATTGATTGTGAACATTTTCGAGAGGAGAGAGAGCAGCTGGAGACGGCGTTCCAGAGTCCAGCCGTTGCTTCCAGAGGCGGCCGCCGTCGCTGCATCGGTGCCCTCCGCCTTGAGGGCCTTGAGCTGCAGCACCGATGCGCATATCACACTCTGCAGCACCAGGTTGAAACGCTCAAAGTTGCTAGCCCGCAGCACGCATGCACAGTGTCTGAAATCAAACGGATTTGAAGGTGATGCCGTGGAATTTTTTTATTTCTTTGTGTTGCGAAACGACAGTAAAAACGTGAAACAGCTTTTCCTTGGATTAAGACGGATTTTAGAGAATTTTGATAAGGCATTATCAACCCTGTTTATTTATGTTTTGACAGAAGCACTAGCAAACCAGCGACAAGCCAAATATCACCCAGGATTCTTGTCCAAAGACCCAATATAGACCCTACACTACATTCCATTGGCTAAGGAGTCGTGTAAGTCATCAAGAATGCTTTTGAATATTATTATATGATCAGAATTGACGCCAAGGTACGCGTCTGACAAGAAAGAGAGCCGAGCACTGGAATGCGTTCTAACAACAGCGAATCCTGATCTTTTCATCGCCAGGGTGCACCAGCAGATCTCAGGGACAAAGCCGGAGGATTACAGAAGGGACAAGGGCTTCGTACCTCTGAGGCCACGCGTGCACAAAGTCTGCGAGCACCTCGACCTGCGGCGGTGCCAGCACTGGTCTCTCGTTGACGCCATTCTGCCGCACCTGCTGCTCGTCTGCAAAAGAGATCAGAGGTTCGATTAAAGGTCCGACTGGCCAAAGAATGGCCGAATCTTGCTCTCACAGGTCTCGAGCAGCTGCAGCAGGCCTCCGCAGTTGTCGCAGCACATGGCGGCGTCAGTCGGCGCCGCCGGTCGCCGCCGTCGACGCCTCGCCCGCCAATCGGACGAAACGGCGTCGCCGTTCGGCACACCGACACGCCCAATCCTCGATGCCGATCACCTTAGGGGGCCGAAATTCGGCCGCCAATTCTTGTGTTTTCTTTCTCTTACACTTCTTCTCTTCTCTCCTTTTCGCTTTTGCTTTGCTTTGCTCGCACTACTAGTTTCGCCAGTCTGCCACTTCTCCACACTACAGCGCTGCTGGCAGTAGCCACGCCCCTTTCAGATGCCAAAGGAACAAAAATCCGCGAACCAAAATGATGAGTTGAGTAAAATGAACGCAATTAACGGTGTTCTGCGCTTTGTTACGTAATGATTCCCGGATAGCATAAATTTTATGTTCAATACGTTCAATAGAAAATAAAAATATGACTTTTCCCTGCAGCTGTCAGTGAATTAGAGAAATAATCAGGAATAATTATTAATAACATTACATATCAATGAATGAATTTATGAAAATTATATTCATATCATACATGAATCGAATTTACGGAATTTACAAATTTTTACGTTTTCATTTCGCAGTAAAAGTTTAACTTAGTTAAGTAATGTTAAAAAATGCGTCGTATTTTCCGTATTTTATTTATATTTTTGTCATAATAATATATTATTTCTCCTTGAGTTGCCGCCTAGACCTGGACCAACCCGCCTACCCGGATTGGCGAAGAAAACAACAGCGAAACATCGCCGATCACGTCATCCCTCTCCACTCGCGCATTCACGCGTTGTCGCCGGGTGTTTCGGTTTCGAGCGGCACGCCCCCTTACCCAGGTGATTTCGCTCTTTCAAGTGGAAGCTCGCTTTTTACACAGTTTTTGCAAGTTTTTGTGTAAAATCGGGCCGATAGACCGGCCGATGTTGCTTGGCGGGTTACGTGCCTGGGGCAGCATTTGTCTACGATCATTCCCCGCATTTTCAGCGAGGAATTTCAGGCATTTCAGCAGTAATAGTGGAGGCAGGAAAAGTGGCAGCAGCACTGTTTACTATGTCGCAGCTGCCGGAGTCCTCACCCTCGGACTCAGCTACGCCGCCGTGCCCCTCTACAGAATGTTCTGCCAGGTTAGAAAATTTTGACGTAACATTTTGGGCAGTTGGAACGACATTCTTCAAGCTCCAAACCAAACATTAAATAATTGCAGGGGATGCTGGCTTTTTGTGCTCTTTATTTATGTATAATTTTTTTTTTATTTTTGAAAAGTGAGACTGATTTCGGAGCACTCAGTTGCAGTGATCAGACGACGGTGGAGAGGGAGAACAGGGAAGTGGCTCAATTGGTGCACACTATGCAAGAGACACTGCGCTTGCGAGGCCAGTTGGCAGCCACTATGTCTCAGGGTTACCATCTGCTCGCCACCGCCCGATACAAAGTGGGCACAGGCCGAGTCTCCGCGTCACAGCTGCCAGGTCCAGAGAGCGACCACCAGGCGGCTGTTCACGTGGCCGCCGACCCTGACGGCCATCGCAGTCTGGAGGAGGAAAAAGGGGTCACTGACCCTGCGCGCCTCTTTGGGGTTCTCCTCCCGACGGAAATGCGGCAGGCCCAGAAGGCCTTTCGCCAGGCAGCATTGCTCTCGGTTCAAGTTGCTAATTTGCAAGACGAATTGACAAAGCTGAAAATTGAAATATAAAAAATAACATTCCTGTTTACTGTATAAAATAAAAATATTGTATGTTGTTCATGAGTCCAATAGTTTGAATTAACCAAAATATCCACCCTGCAAGCGCTTATGAAATCAGTCTCATTTTTCTCTTAAGGGGTAACGCGATTTAGTGATGATTTTCTACAAGAAAATAGCTAAGTCAATTTTTCTCTTAGGCCTACAGCTATGGTGGAACGACAGCCGTCGGTCACGACAAGGAAAAGGTGGCATCGATGTCGGCGGTCGAGAACCGAGTGATCAAGATCAAATTTAACGCTGACCTTGGTGCGAGCATGCGGTGGAACTTCAAGCCTCAGCAACCGGAGATTTTAGTAAGATCACTCAAGATCCATAATTTGGGATATTTTAGTAACAACTTTTTTTTCAAAGGTGAAACCCGGTGAGACCGCCCTGGCTTTCTACAAAGCGCGAAACCCTACAGACCGACCTGTTATTGGCATTAGCACTTATAATGTGATCCCCTTTGAGGCGGGCCAATACTTTAACAAAATTCAATGCTTTTGCTTCGAAGAACAGATGCTCAACCCTAACGAAGAGGTAAGACCTTCATGAAATATTTCTTACCATTTTTTATAATTTTTTTCAGGTTGACATGCCTGTTTTCTTCTACATCGATCCTGAATTTGTGTCAGACCCAAGGATGGAGTATGTAGAGACGATCACCTTGTCATACACTTTCTTTGAGGCGCGGGAAGGTCTTAAACTGCCTCTGCCAAACCACCAGAGTAGATAAAAAGTGCTGCGATGAATGAATAGTCCACAAATGCATTAAACGAGTTGATTTTTTAACAAAGTCACCATTTTCATTTAGACGAACATTATTTTATTTTGGTTCAACTTTTAACTGGCTATGCTATGACTACTCGAGCACTTAAGCTCAATACTTGACAGAGGATCCAAGGGGATAGCCTCTCCTCATTCCAAGGCAGCGTTCACGGTCGATAAACAGCGAGTTGCTCTTGACCTGAAGATCTGCCTGCAGGGCTGCCTTTGTGCGCAGCAACTGCTGGTGCTGAGCCTCCGCCTCGGCCAACTTGCGCTGCAGTCGCTCCACACTGCTTTCAATCTCGTGCACCTTGACGGAGACAAACGGACAAAATTTACGAGGTCTCAGCCAGACGCCAGTGAAAAAGGGTCAAAAATTAAAAAGTGCAGGAGGAAGAAAAATGTCTTCCGGCCCTTTGGGTTGCTAAGCACATTTAATTTCACGTTTAAAACATTGTCAGCCGCCGGGGAGAAGGCCAGCCGCAAAAAAAAAATCGGTTGAGACCTCTAAACAAAATTCCTTTCTCGCGTGTGGCACAAGATTACCTCTTTGACGAGCCTGTGCTGCACGGGGTCCCTGCACAGCTCCACGTCAGGCCGGTGAATGCGAGCCTCCAGCCGAGTCTGCGCCACCCTCATCGGAGCGCACTTGTCTGATATTGCGCGGCGCAGTTGCGACATGTTGCGCTCAACGTCGAAAATTTCTTGCTGGACCTACATCAAGGAAATAAACCATCTTTTCCCTAATCTTATCTCTTTGTGACCTTGTGAAGGTGCATTTCCAGCTTGGATTTTGTGTCCATCACCTCCGATGAGCGTTTTGCAAGGTTGTTATTCGACCGGTTCCACGCGTCCCACATCTCAGAGGAGCACGTTGAGATCAGCAGGTCGGCCTCGGAACGCAATTGTCGACTTGACGCCCTCTCGGCTGCAGAACGTTGAACATTCCGACTGCTGAACTGCGCCCATGTCTCAGGAACGCTCACCCTGACGAAAATTTTAAATTAGGCCTGGAAGGTTTCCTATAGTTGCACTCACGTTGGGTCGACCTTTTCGATTCCTGAGTAAAAGTTGATTTCTTTTGAATGGTTTGACAGCCCGTGACACTTTGAGTCGATGTCCAGCGCTGACTCCTTGTGCCGCAAATCTCTCTCTAGCTCATGCTGGGCCGCTCTGTTCGAACGGAGCTGGAAATGTTTAAACTCCAGAAATTAAAAAAGGTTGCTCCACTAAAATAATAGAACTATACTAAAAAAATGAATATTTGCCAAAACCAGAAGATAATAATTTTTTACAAATTCAATGAACTCTGTGCTAAAACGATGCCTAATGTAGACTAGCCAACAACATTGAATTAAGCAAAAAAATTGAAAACTACAAATTCAGGTAATTTATTTGATTTTTTCAATCAGGCCACCCTTTACAATTAGTGAATCCCGTCACCTGGCCAGTGGCCCTGTCGTGGAGCGCCCGCAAACGAGATTGGCAAGACTTGAGTGTATCCACCTCTGAAAGCAGTGCTATTTCAACCTGGTCGTGCACCAAGTCGATTCCTAAAGAGCATAATTTTTTACATAAGACGCTTATTTCCCCAATTTGGTCAAACCCTGTCTATTTTCACGATGGTAAAGGCACTCTTGGGCCACGTGCAGGGGCCCATCGCAGTCTTTGGCCGCCTTGTCCAGCGACCGCCGAGTTTCTGCCAGCAGGGAGCTCTCGGCCAGCAGCTTCTCCAGCTCTGCGGACACCTCGTGCTGCCAGAAGGTCGTGTCCGAGATGCGCTCGCCAAGCCGCCTTCCTGAATCGCGCTGGGCGCTCGAAGTCAACTCCTGCGCCTCCCTGAATGGAAAATAAAAAAAAAAATCGTCGAGCCTCTCGTCAGCGATTTTTTTTTTTTACCGCATGACCCTGACAGCCTCGCTCCTGAGCCGCTCAGCCAGGTTCCTCGTCGAGTCTGCCTCGTGGTAGTTGCGCATGTTGTTCTGCAGCCATTCGTGCGGCGTGTGGCGCGAGTATAAAGCAGCCCTGGTCGCGCTTAGCACTCCTCTCTCCTGCGCGATCTTGGGCAGGTTCGGGCACAGCGCAAACGGTGCTGGCTCAGCAATGTACGGAGCTTTTCTGTTAGTCGCGTATAGATAAACAAATAAACTGGACTTGAATTTTGTTATTCTCACTTGGTTGGGGCCCATGATGCTTGAGTGTCGCCTACAGAGTCAAAAATGGCTGCGGCGCCGCCACCTCCGAGACGCAGCGCCATAATCCAAGATCTTTTCCTACTAAAATAAAAAAATATTTTTGAGAGTAATTTTTAAATTTTTTAAGTGGGTTGAATTATATAAATTTGGGGGTGGAAGGGTACAAATCAACACCCAAACGAAACAGCTGTTTAGGGGAGGTCAATACGAGTCTAACGGTGTGCAGTTTTTGCCATTCTGATTGTTAAAACTTTCAAGATTCGGAGTTAGAAATAATTTCAAAAAAAAAAGGAAAAGTTGAAAAATCCTTTTTTTCGAGTTTTGAATTTGGCCACAAAGGTTCACACATGTCCTTGAACATCTTTTAAGCACATTTCTAAAAATCTGACCTCATAATTAGAAACTAAAAATTAACAATTATGTCCTTGACGTAGGACATCAAATTTAAAAGTTAATTCGATCGGGCTCAGCAAGAGGAGTCCAAAGCATGCCTTAATTTTGAATTTGCACCACGAGTAGCTGAGATTCAGGTGTCAAAGCTTTCCAAAATTGTCCCGTAAAACTCGTAAAAATGTGTATTTCTGGTGTAAATATCGTTAAGTTTGCTTTTGATTGTCCTCATACCTCATACCAATTTTGCCAATTTTGTCCTTTGTCCTCCCACTCGTGACGTTAACAATTTTTCCCATCGCGCCAATAAAGATCGATGCTGCGAAAGCTGCCCTTATTGGCTACCACAAAATTCAATTAAAACCGGTATTTTGTGTATTTTCTCTAATAAAACAAAATAAAAATATATTTTACGTTCGAGAGGCATATCAAAATTTATTACTTTTCACCTAAAAACCGAAAATGTGACCGAATAAAAACAAAATGTTCATTTATAAACGGTTTTAATACCGGTTACGTTTTTTCATCGATCTACCAACGCACCGACAGCTCGAGCCTCAAGCAGCTGATTAAAGATTTGTTCACACACTCGATCGCTCCGATTTTTGTTTTTCAACTTTTAGAGCCCCTAAAATGAGTGACGTCCCAGAAAATGCAGCCGAGCGTAAGAAACACAGTCTTCCGCTGAAACTATTTGTTTACATTTTTGCTCCCGAATTGCAGACTGCCCAGGAACAGCAAGTGATTCGGCAGGGAAAGCGTCTGCCTGTGCCGGCTGTCCCAACCAAACAATCTGCGCTTCTGGAGCCCCAAAGGGACCTGACCCCGGTATGAACTTTTATAATAATAAATAAAGTGAATTATTACAATGGCAGAGGAATCAAATTTGTAATGTTTATTTCCAGGAGTTGCACTGGTCCAGGAGCGACTGGAGAATGTAAAACACAAGATTTTGGTTTTGTCCGGGAAGGGAGGCGTGGGCAAAAGCACGGTGACCACCCTGCTTGCCAGAGGACTGGCCAAGGACCCCAACAAAAATGTAAGCACCCTTACCAGAACTCACCCTCAGCCGCTCCGTTGGCGAAAAAGCGAATATTTGGGCTTGTTTGCCGGTTGCCATGCAGCTATTTTGGCAGATCAATAGGCACTCCCAGGAACAGTGACCCATATATTATGCCAGAGGGGGAACCGCGGGTTGCTGCAGATCGATATGCAATAATATTCTCTCATCTGGCACAAACTGGCACCCAGGGGGAAATCCAATTTGTTTTTTCCCTTGTTACAGATTGGAGTCGTTGATTTAGACATTTGCGGCCCTTCTATCCCCAGGATGATGGGCGTGCTCAATGAATCTGTGAGTTTTTATTGCAATTTGATCGACGGATTCTAAATTGTGATGAATTTTATGTCCACAGGTTCACTCGAGCAATGCTGGGTGGTCCCCAATCGTAAGAATTCATTCACAACAGCCAAAATAATAACTAATTACTTTTTTTAACAGTTTGTGAACGACAACTTAAGCGTCATGTCCGTTGGATTCATGCTTGAAAGCCCTGACGATGCAGTTATTTGGAGAGGCCCTAAGAAAAATGGTAACAGACTGTCGTTTATTGTTTATTTCCTACCATTTCATTAAAATTAAATCCTTCAGGTATGATCAGGCAGTTTTTAAGTGAGGTCGACTGGGGCTCCCTCGACTTCCTCCTTTTGGACACTCCTCCTGGCACTTCAGACGAGCACCTTTCTGCTGTCCAGTACCTGAAGGATGCCAACCTGACCGGCGCCGTGGTGGTGACTACCCCGCAAGAAGTTGCCTTGCTTGATGTGCGCAAGGAGATCGACTTTTGCCGCAAAACCGGCATCAAAGTTCTTGGTGTGATCGAAAATATGGCCACATTCATCTGCCCTAAATGCACTGTAAGATCAAATTCTAGAAAAATTATCCCGTGATATTATTTTATTTTAATTTAACCAGCAATGGTTAAAATTTTGTACATTAATGGCGCTTCTTAAAATTTAGAGGCAAAATTTTTAGCTGGCAAATTTTGGGTCACATAAACAGCCGGTGGCCGCCGATGAAAAAGGGTCAAAAATTAAAAAAAAACGCAGTAAAAAATGTCTTGCGGCCCTTCGAACTTCATGTTTTAAATATTGTCAGCCGCGCCAGCCACCGGGCAAAAAATCGGCTAAGCCGGTACCGCCAGCCACCACCTTAAAAATCGCGGCTGAGACCTCTATTAAAATTCCATAAACTTTCAAACCTTGTTTTTGAAGAGATTAAGTATTATGTCTCTATTTTCATAATGGTATTTTCAATGAACTCCTTCCACCAAACAAAACAAATTCCTCTAAATACTAAAAGAGGGGCGTTTTGTTGCGTTAAACAGAAACCAACCGACATGTTTCCTGCTAACTCTGGCGGAGCTGAGAAGATGGCTGATGAGCTGAAAGTTCCGTTCTTGGGGAGTTTGCCGTTGGACCCTCGAGTCGGACGTGCCTGCGACCAGGGAGAGAGCGCTCTTGAGGATGATTCCGAGTCCCCCACGGCCAAAGTACTGGACGCTGTTATCAAAGGTGTGTTTATCCAGTTCCCAGTCTTCTTAATTAATATGGAAAAGCTACAGTTTTCGCCGCCGAGTTACAGTTTTCGCCACCCCTACTTTAACATGGGATTCTCATAAGAACTTGCGAGATGTGTAACGCGGCAGAAACTGTAACTTTACCATATACTCTGCTTGGAGAATAACATATTGATAAAATTTTGTTTCCCAGCTCTGCTAAATGTGTGTGGTGTTGTCACGGTGGACGACGAAAAAGACTGAAGATACAAATATGGGTGTTTTTTGTATAGTGTAAAATGAATTGAAAATCATTATTTTATCTAACCGGTGCCTTTTCTTCCATCCCCTGTCCACTTTCATGCAAATATCGTAAAAATAATGAGGCAGTAAACGGCAAAGGCTTGAGGCGAGAGATTAACATCTTGAAGCAAATTGTGCTTGGTTCTGGAGATAACTTCCTTACTAAATTTACAACCGTCATTCAAATATAATTATTTCATTGCTGCAAAGCTTTCAGAGAGTAAATTATCTTTAATTTCCCTAAACTGGACACTGCTATTTTGAGTATTTTTGTCTATTTATTTTGTCCTTCCTGGGTTTCCAATTGATAGCTTGCAATCTGCTTTAGTTTATCTTCCCTCGTGTACCCTAAATCTCGTACCTGAACACCCTGATGGCTTCCAAAGGGTTGGATTGCACATATTCCGAAAGCTCTCGATTTTGCCGTTCCAATTGCGTGCAGAATTGCAGATTTTGCAAATCGAACCATTACAGACCCCGTCAGACGTCGTTAAAAAGGCTACAAATGAGAATTGAATGATGTTGATCGCTTGAGGGCTACCCTGGCGCCAGTGTTCGATTTCATAATTGTCCTGCGGTGGCCTTAAGTGATCTGAGGAAAGATCATAAACATGTTCCGAGGGTAAAAATCAACCGATTGTTCAATTGTGATTTTTTAACTATATTTGCCTGAACTAAAAAATGGCTATTTTCAATTTTCAACCTTTGAGCATCTGTGTCTCAAAAACTTATAGTTTTTCGCCATCTTGAACATTTCTAGACACTTATGGGTTCAAATTTTATTCCAGACTTAGAAAATAATAATGAGACTGTTTTTTTTAGATATTCATATTTTAAAAAATAACTCAGAATTACTTAAATTTAACAAATAAAAAATAATCAAGTCACTGCCTGTCTAGAAAGGCATCTTTTGGCACAAAGTTTGATGATTTACCTTCATCAGAATTTGAGACAATCTCAATTTTACAAAAGCTGCGAGAGATTGATTTTCCTGAAAGATGACGATGCATGGGAGTAACAAGCAGGGTTCAACACAGAAATAGCTGAAGTTTAACTAAATATTTACCAAAATTCGATAATTTATTCTCTCAATAATACTTAATAAAACCAAAACTCACAAAAATATCAAATAAAGGATAAATAACGCGAAAGCACATAAAAATCAAACAGTATTTTTGCATTAGCCAATTGTATACTTCTCCTAATTCTACAAGTACAAGTATTCAAATATAGTAAAATATAAATTAACTTGATTTGCTAGTACGGTTAGGGATTTGAAATTTAATTGAATTGTGCATGGAAACGAATGACAAACCAGGCTTTTTTGGCTCTTATTCCTTAACGGATTCTTTAGTTTTGAAGGGAATTATAGGATACCAGTGATCAATAATTTTCTCTTAAGTAGCTATTTAAGTAATTTTGCCATTTTTATTAAAATCACTTAATATTCAACCTACATTACGTTAATCTTTTGAATAAAACACGTTAAGAAGTTAATTTAGATTCATGTAAAGATCAAAGCGTGCAGCTGAATTGCACCGTGTCCTTTACTGAGACATTTATTCGCCAGCAAAGAGTGCGAGTACTTCCAGAGCCAATAAATAAGAGGACGTCACTCGAAAAAAAGTAAATCAGGACGACATTGAGCAGATACTAAACTTTGGCATTGGATTTGTCGAAGTGAGGAGAGCAAGTTAGCTGAAACGCAATAAAAAAAATTGTCTCCGCGCTGCCGGCTCAATTTGCATGAGAGATTTTATCTGGAGCTTGATTTTGGTCTAATTTGCTCACGTGCGGTCGAAAATTAAAAAAAGGCGTTTGGAAATTGAATTGATTGAGGAGCAAATCGTTTTTAATAAAAATTAACGACGTGCGATGAGGAATTTGGATTTGCATATTTATAGAGTGCGGAATAAATTTGGCAAATTATCTTGTTTGCAGTGGCGCGCGCGCGGAAAATGGCCAAGGCGACCCAGATATTAGACCGGAGGACGCTGGCCATTAATTTGCGTTTGCCTGATGATTGACGAATGTTGCGCGTCGAAATTTGAGAAATGGGAAGTGCGTCGGATGCGCTGGCCTTGACGTGCCTTCAAAAGGTGGAGTCGCATCGCGCCCGACTTCTAAATGAAACCAACGAGTAAAGCAGTGCTATTAAAAATTACATCAGTGAGGCGTGCACCTACTATATAGCTTCGATCGCTGAAATCAGGTGTAATATTGCTTTTTTTGCTCGTCGCAATGGGTGAGCGATTTTCCGTGTTGATGATGACAAAAGATTATGTGAGCGCGAGCTCATTGGACGGAAAAATGAACAGCATCCAGCTCGACCACTTTGCAGAATTCGCACCTGAGGGCAGCTCTGAAGGCTGCTCACTGTCCATGGAAATAAAAACTGTATTATACCATAATTAGCTATGAAAATTGCGGAGCGAATGCTTTTTAAAATTGGTCTATTTCAAAGGTTAGGTTTCCTTTGCTCAAATCTAGAAAGCAATTTACTGCATGTGTGGATTAATTGTTGTGATCTTTAAACTCTGATGATATAATGGCTTCAAATTAGCGGAACAAGTACAGAATCAGTTTTAATACATCAAAAGTAATTTTTGCTAAAAAAAGGGATAAATAAGACTTAAAAAATAAATCTGCACTAAAATCAGTCTTTAGAGTCTTGTAAATTTTGCATCATTTTTGCGGGACACAATTTTGGAAAATATTTAAACCTCAGTATTTCATCTCCACGTGGTGCAATTTCAAAAATGAGGCAAGCTTTCTATTCCTCTCGCCGAGCCCAATCGAATTAACATTAAAATTGATGTTCTAGATCAATCTCAAAGGTCAATCATGTTAATTTTAGTTTCTAAATAATCTTCGAATTTTGAAAATGTGCTTTAAAGTTGTTCAAATGCACTTTTGTGAAAATTTCAGAGAGGTGCTCTCTTTTGTTCTCGAAAATTCCCACTTCAAAACTCGAAAAAACACGATTTTTTACTTTTTCGTGTTTTTCAAATCTTGACGACTTCAAATCTCAGGTTCTAACCATTAGAATTTTAAAAACTGGACACCGTTAGACTCGTCTCAACCTCCCCTGACGAGCCAGTGACAAGGGAGTGTATCTGTTTTTAAAATGCGGATTTAAAACTACGCTTCCAGAGCTGTAAAATTACTAGCAGCTATTTCCACGTATGTATATTTTTTTTAAATCCAACATTAAATCTTATTAAATTGCAATTTTTATTTTTTCAAATTTTAACTTTGTTAACTTAAGTTTTTCAATGTCAATTGAACGTTTAAACACGCATTGGAAAAACAAATATAAGCAACAAAGCTACTTATATATAAATTATAGATTTGCGGTTGTGATTTGCCTTCGGGCTCTTCTATTGATATTGACAGCCATTTTATTGAGTCTTTCAACCGGAAAAAAACAAGCAATCATAATTATAGCAAGCCAGCGACAATTAATGGCACTTGAAAGCGCGCGCGCGACCTTAGACAAAAAGAAAGAAACCGTTCTCCCAAGAGAGGCAAAGTTAATGTTTCTTTCTACGTCTCCGAATAAGCAAATTAAACCATAGATGCTAACAACGTAATGTGTCCATCAAATCAGAAATACCGATAAAAAGTCAATCAATCAAGAGGGCAAGGGGAATTTTTGTTTTGACACCTGTTATGCGCGGCTACCATAAATTAGCTCTTAAAAGCAGAAGCGGACAGACCGCGTGCAAGGCTCAATTAGCCGAATAATTGGCATGCGCACCGTGTAATTATTCTGCGGCGAGTCGTCGGCAGGCAAATTATGACGTGTCTTTTTCATTTTACTTTACGCATTTTAGCGTTGATTTGTGTACTGCTGCGTTACGATTTCGCACCATGCGGCGGAGAGGTTAGCTTGACGTCTTCTTGTCAAGTCAAACGGCTTTTTCTTCTTGTGAAATGCCGACGCAGGATCACAAATATGTAGTGGCTGCTGTCACAAAATCAATTATAATTTCATATTTATTGATTTCAAAGGCTATATTTAATAACAAATTTCAAAATCGCAATATACATTGTAAGCAAAATTCTTTATAGATAATTTGTGAATTTATATACCTTCTCTTGAATTACTATCTAAAAATCTAGCACTGTCTCCCTACTGTAAAACCACGATTTATTTCAAAATTTAGGGAATTATACACGTAATTCGCACAGCATTGGATAGATTGCGATGAGAGGAATCAAAATCAAGCGAATGATGCAATTAATTTTTCGAGAAAATTGGCATAATCTGAATTTTAACTGTCCCTTGGTCCTGCATATGATAGAAAAACTATTGCTGCACTTCACAAAGAATAAACTCACGGAACTACTTGCTAAAGTCAACAATGCAAAATGTTCTTGATGGTTGGTCTGTAAAGCTCTACGCGGCTTTACTTTAATGACAGTTGAAAGAGTGGGATAATTGTTTCAGTAAAGTAGGAAAGGTGTGAAGCAAGGATTTTCACACATAAACGAGTTTTACATAAATCATTCAATGTAAATTACACTGCGTGTTATTCTAAAACGAAATTGTGGGAATAAAAAATCATCAAAAATTTGATCTTGTTCAGGACACCCGACTGGTTCAGTCCCATATGGTTCAGTCCCAAAACAAAATTCATGCCGCAATGTCAGAAGCAGGAAATTTTTATTCACTATATAGTTATTAAACTTTTGAGTGTATACATTTCTAAGCGCAAAAACACTTGTAAATAAATTTACATAATCCACCTTTTCGTTTACCTAACATACCATACTAGGAAAGTAAAGTCTATTTTAGCTTTATTAAAAATTTATTAGTAGATTAATTAATTTAAATTCAAAAAAAATATTCAGGTCAAGTTGATCCATATATTTTTATCTTTTTTCTTCAAGGAAATAAATTTTAGAAATAATTCCAAGCAGAAAAAATCGCTGTTTTCAATGGGAACGAAAAATTTTGATGCAAGCGAAAATGGAACCGTTTTCTGGAAGTGGATTTGATACTGTTGGAAGTGAAAATTTGGAGGTATTTGGTTATTTTTTGAAACCATTTAGGCAATTCATTTTTGATAGGAGACATAATTATACTTCCATTTAAAGGTTTGATTTGTTAATGTAGAAGAAAAATAAGTCATTTTTCTTTATTGAGGGGTTGCAGCGTGGACGAAGGGTCCTGATCTAAATACTATAGAGCTCAGGGACAGTTTTTTTTAGAACCAGCTGCGTGTACTTTTATTACACTGCTTCACTTTTATTCATCTCGGCGTTTAATGGAGCAACGTGCAAATTGAGACATAAAGACGCCCTAAAGTGTCAAATAAATATCTCAATAGCGACCCTGACGTTTTTCTGAATGCCGGGCCTGTTCAATTTGCTGCTCGATAAATATATGCGGTGCGATGCACATCGGAATCTTGCGACAAGATTGTGAGGAGAAACTGGCGTTGCCAAATTTTGGGATGAAAAAGCGTGCGAACGAGCGTGTTTTCTCTTCCGTCTCGTTTTTGTGTCTCTCGCGCGCGTCAATAATATTCCTCGCTCTGGTGCTCGTCAGCAGCCAAGGTTGCGAAACCCGATAATTGAGAATTGAGCGCAGATCCGAGAATCGGATATTTCATTCCATTGAGCTGCGTGTTTGCGCCTCTATTCTCGATTTCGGCCGGGCACGCGGAAGGAACAAACAACGCATCCTTGGAACCTTTTTGCCCCGAGCGCCGCCCGATGCGAAAGCCATTAAGCGGCCTATTATGCAGACGTATTGGCAGCCACCGTTTTTTGCCACTCGTTGACCAAGACACAATAGCCTCTTTTGCCATTTTCGTTGCGCGCCAAATTGATTTTTTCACCGTCTGCGCCTTGATTGACTCTCTTTTAAATTGAAATCAGTTCTGAATGATAATTTCCTGAACAAGAACAATATTTAAATCTTGAAATCTGGCTTTTCTGACCTCCTGAATAAAATTAATACCAAAACTCCTTCCTGGAATGAGTTTTATGGGGGGGTTTTCTGTCCATATTATAGTCAACTAACAAGAATTTTCTTATTTTATGCCTCCAAAACTTGAAAATTTTCGACTTTTAAGTTGGAAATTAAAAAAGTGACTCCTTATCTTCTAAGCTAGGGTTACAGTTAAGTTGTTCTTTGCATTTCAGTAAGTAGTTCCTATATTTCACACGTTAAAGCAAATAATTTTAGAGAATTAATTTGTTTTGAAGATGAGAAATTTCAAATATTTTTTATAGCATTTAATATTTCTAGAATTTAAATTTAACTTCTCTAACAGTAAAAAATATGCTCATTATGTGCCACTGAAATTGAGTTTCTCAGGGTCAGAAACCTAATAACTAATAAGTGACACTTATAGCGCGCATATATTTAATGATTCCGGAATTTTGACTCTCAGGGTCACGTCAGAGTTTAATTCTGAAGGTTTAACCTGGCTTAAAATGGACTAACATACGATCCTTAATCGTGCACAAGTAGTTTGAAGGAGAGGGTCTTTCATCCTGGAAAATATAAATTCCGAAAAAAGGTCAAACAAAGAACTTGATGTTTGACGTAACAACTTTTTTGTTGTTTCAGATTTTAAACGTCATTGCGGGAGCTGAACATTTCAGGTTGATATCTTAACTTGAACAAAAAGTACAGCCACTCTTTTCGCAGTATATGCACACTTTTTTCGAATAAACGTAAAAAAACAGGGCAACCACACACTTTTTTCTACATCCGACCTAAACTCAAAGGAAAATTTGGTTACAGTTACAATTTCAAACGTCTCAAAACCTGTGTAGAATTGATCTTTTGAATTTTACAAGCGAAAGAACAAAAATAAATCCATGAAAAATGTTTGCGATCTCACCTAAAATTATTCCTGAATGGTCATCTTTTTCAGGTCGAAAATATTTGAAAACTGTCTTATTACGAGAGTTACTTTATCTAAAACAGCGAGGAAATTTTGTTCTATTTATTTATTTATATTTCTCTCATAAACAATACCGGAGTTTATAAAAGTTTCAGGAACATTCGCATCGAGTTTCATTAAAAAGGCCATTAATTACTCACTGCCGTATCCATAAAAGGGATCAGTGCAAATTAAATTATACGTGTGGGCGTGTATTGCAATCTCAAGTATGGGAAGAAAGAAAAGCAATGAGCTCGAGTTCCCTTGCACATACACCACATACCAGGCCAAACAGGTTGTTCTTTATTCGCATTGTTGATGCGGAGAGGCGGAGATAGAGGCGAGCCGGCTGGTTAAAATGTTATTATTTGCACGCATTGAAAAAGCATCAGATGTAGGAGATTAGGCGTGAGAGGAGTCGCCGACGCAAGCGAGCAAGCCAACCTGACGCTGAGAGCCCAAGGTCCGAAAGGGCTGCCGGCCAAATTCGCTCTTGATCGCTTTTCATTGTCAACCGCATGCGAACAGACGCAAACGTTTCCTTCAGTCTGCCGCAAATCTGGAGGTTTCTTGTTCCCTTTTTGGTGGGACCGCTTTTTTCCCTCGAATCTCTATACAGTCCAGAAGCAATTAAAATCAAGGGATTAATTGTGAGAAGAATAAATGCGTATTTTATTTAGAAAGGGATCTAATTAGATCGAGAACTCTGATGAAGGTCTGCTGAACATTTCAATATAAGAATTAAAAGCAGTGACACCAGATATGAAAATGGTTTTCGAATATACGAGTGTTTGATTACAATTAATGACTTGTTACCAAAGCAATCGAGTTGAACGCTCTTTTTGATGAATGGACGGTGGTAATTCAAGAATATGGTGGGTTCCATGGAGCGTGTAGCCATTATTGCAGCTGCAGCAGAGCATAAAACACAGGATTATCTCCCCTGATCGAAGAAAGAAGACGATATTATAATAAATGCCACCATTATCTGATTGATCTGGAAATTAAGCCGCCGATTAGCCCAAGCAGGAGTGACTTGAATTCCCGCAAAGGCAGTAAATGTATTATTATTATTTCGAGCAGCCTTCCTGCGATGACGCCTTGAGATTCGGCTCACTGGCAGACGGCCAAAAGGCTATTGCAAAAGATGCTCACGCCTATCATCTGAAGGAAAATAAAATGCGTGCCGCTATCGCCGATCGCGCGACATCGAGAGCGCGAGAAATTTCTAATTAGTTTTACGCAAATGCTCTATTAATTGACAAATACGCTTCGCAAACGGCAACAAGTTGCATTGCGCGGCTCGGGTGCGTTATATAGTTATCGGTTGGCTTCGTTTTCTCGACCGTAAATCACAGGCTACTTTATAGGTGCAGTTGCCACTTTTGATCATTAAATTGCTTAAATCAATACATAAATGTAATGATGCAGCGCGTATACACGCACTATTAAAAGCAAGTGTATGTTGCAAATCCAGAATGATAATCACGTTCTTGTTTCATAAACTCATGCAATCCTGAAATTTCTTGCATTAGGCAACGATTCAATATTTTTCCTGTGCGTAAAATTGTCTTGGCGGGACCATCAAATTAGCATGAGACAGAATTTGAGCCGTCTTAAGTGGTTTACCGCATTGTGGTGTCTTTTGCCCAAGGTAGACTGTTTATTTCGTTCATTTTTGTCCAGTTTTTTCTGGCTAAATTATGAATTGTATTAAAAATAGAAAAAATGCACTATTTGCAGGTCAGAAGCAATTTTTGATGCATTAGGCTCTACATTGCGATTAATTGAGCATGTATAAATAGTTAAAAATAGCTCAAGTTCAATCTGAACAATCAACCCTCTTTGTACCCATGGAATACAAAATTGAAAAGACACCTACCAAAGATTGGCTGTAACTAGAATTTACTCTTTTCCAGCTCAATTATGTAACTAATTTTCTGTATTTTTCCTTTGTTTATAGGGTTGAAATGGGGCTGGCACCATTTGAACTCTTCAGCTATCTAGGGGTGGCTGTGACGAGTCGAACGGTGTTCAGTTTTTGTAAATCTGATGATTAGAAGATGAGATTTGGGGAAAAACATCTTTTTAGTTCCGAGGCCGTCGTAGTAAAAAACCGTGTGTCAACTATATTTCTGGTTCCAAGGGTTTCATTTACGAAAACTGCATACCGCTAGACTCGTCTTCACGTCCCATGATAAACTGAAGGGGTTTCAGGGTAATAAATACTAAATACCGTTAAGCAGGGAGGCGCAAAGAACAAAAAAAAATTAAAATTTAACGTTTTTTGTGGTGCAAAAAGGGGGTTCAAGGGTTAACATTCTAAGACCACTTTGGCTATCTAAGGGAGATCAAGAAAAGTCTAACGGTGTTTAGTTTTTGAAAATCCAACAGTTAGAAGCTGAGATTTGGGCGTGCAAACATTTCTTAAAACCCCAAATATCACCATATTTTGTACCTTTTATTTTTATAACACAACATTAAGGCCAGAAACCATTCCAAATTTAGACTTATTTAACCTAATTTTACTTGATCTAAAACATGGAAATATTAAAGTCTTAGAGTCTGACTCACTTGGAGCTATACTGAACATACACAATGTCCAGCATGAGTTTATATATAGAGTAGAAAATAAATGCGAAAGTTGTGCGTGCTCAAAAGGAGACAAGACAAGTTAATAAAATGCCGTGAATGCACACAATATGCATATAAATGTAATCCGTTTTACTCGGCCGGATTGATTTATTCCGCTACAGTAAAAGAATAAATCAGCTGGCTCTTTTTGCAGCCCGCGCGCGCGTCCGTTTCTTTTTCCGCCTGATGTAGCAGCATATAAGAAGTGGATTAACGCAATAAACAAACAAACCTTACATACTTGCAAAAACGGCCGCATTCCGCTCTTGTGCGGGGGCGATTGAAAGCAGATATTAATTAATGGACTTTCGATTCGCACACATTGCACGCGAGATCGCCCGCGGCGACATTCTTTGTTGCGTGCGTGAGTTAAGTCAACGACGCGAAATATCTGCCAGTCGATCAATTTGTCGCGCCAACTGATTTGAATAATTGCCTAATTGATCTTAACGCTGTTTAATTTACAACCTTTTGATTTAAAACTTGATCTGAAATGCTAAAAAGTGCATCATTATGCGCGAAACCTGATCTCCGATAAAATGTTGGGCGTGTTCGTGTTTCACCTTGAGGACCAACTTAAAATGGTAATTGTTGATCATTTAAAAATTGTACTCCTATAATAATCCCGCATACCGTCCAAAATTCGAAAAAGATCAAAGGAAAAATGTCTACATTTACCTATGAGGGAAAAACAATTTGGCTCTATTCTATTTGAATTTTTTGTGTAACCTGCAAAATAAAATCCATGCCACAGAATCTGAATCAGCACAATTAAAAAGAGAAAAACCGACGAATTCTGGAAGTCACAACTCACCCGTCCTGCAACAAAACATTCACTAATGAAATTTAAAATAACACCGACTATTATGCTGCCGATGTTGCTCCTCTGCCTAGCGTTCTTTAAACCTCCTGAAGCATGTTGTTGCTCGTCTTGTGCCGTCTCTGTTGTTTTTTCCTTGCTCATTGTCAGCTAAGCCTACGTTTTGGGGCGTCTTGGGCCACCTGTGCCCCTCTACGCGGCCAGCCTATAGGGGTGCAAGACAACCAAAAAGCTATAAACCGGAGATCTTCTATAAACCCATGTTAAAATTTAGGACCAAAAACGGGAGATCCCTTCCCGTGTTAAATTTTCAAAAAACCGAACCAAACTCGAAAATCGGCGGTTGGCAGCCCTAAGATGTCCTAATCAAGTTAAACGCTTGGCAGAGGAGCAACATCCGCAGTCTTCCTTTTGCTCTCTGACCAAAAAAAACCACGTCCGCTCTGCCACCGAATACCCGGTGGAACTTGGCAGCAGCCTGACCGCACACTCGCCAAAGATGAGCGGACGTGGGTTTTGTTGGTCAAAGAGCAAAAGGAAGAATATTTAACCTCACGTGCGAACAGTTGACAAGATACCGAAAACTATCACATTCAAAAGTTTACAGCAAGAAAATGACTTTGAGAGAAGCAGTTAAAATTTAAAAAAAATCGTTGCACGCATATTTCGTTTATTAAATCATTGAATTGAATGAAATTTACAAGCCTGGAAGTACCTCAATTGTTTAAAGCAATTTCAAAATGTGAATTACTTGTTATCAAGAAAAATGAAGCAGTAGCCGGCTTCAGCACAATAAAGATAATTTTTAGGAAACAATAGCTGCCATTATTCTAATTAAAACAATAGAGCATAATATAGGTCAGCCCAGAACCCAGCTATTGTGATCCTGATGATATTCAATGTCTTGCCCGTCAAAATCAAATTAATAGAAAAAGACCAAGAATTTCTAAAAGCTGTCAAAAGAATTGTGTACCATCTACCAGTTTTACGACATGGCGGAGTTCTTTTCCAGTGACTTTGTACTATATAGCTGTAATTAGTCTCTAGTTTGAATATTTAGGATAAGCTTGACGTATTTTAATGAGTCGCCCTTGTAAAATATTGGTTAAAATAAACTGAAACTGAAAAATCAACTGTATTTTTTTAGTGTAGTTAAATTCCCTGTTTTACATATATTTTGATAGCAGTTTGCGGCTGTAAATTTTGAGACCTTTTTACTTTAGAGAAAATTTAGGAAAAGCTGAATGATGGGCCATTTTTTACTGTTTAATTATTAATTACAAAAAGGAAGAACCAAATAAAAAGTTTCTTCCGTTAAATAATGTTTTCAGTAATAAAAACGCAGCTTGATCGAGAGTTGACATATGACTCAAGTTTTCTTATCTTGGTTAGCAATAAAATAAATGTTTAAAATGAATAACGATATAACACAACTTCCACCTGTGCTACCGACTGAGAAAACCATACAGCTTCCAGTGAGAATTAATATTGCACTGGATTTGCATAACTCGTGTATTAATGCAAATAAATTTATATGGTTCATTTCAATCAGTTTAACTCAATGGTAGAGGTGTCTCTGGCGACACAAGATATAAATAATTGAATACGTGAACGCGCGCACGCGAGTAAAAAAGAGAAACGGAAGCATTCGTCCTTTGTGAAAAGTGAGAAAAAAATAAAATAAAAGCGTATGTGTGTTTCCTGCCGAGGAATGCGCTGGGCGTCGCGCTCGAATTGTTCCATCATTTCTACAATGTTGATTGTTTGTCGTATGGCTGGCGAACTAAGTGGTGCACTAGCTAATGAGAAACACGGCCGATTTTACAATCAATTAATCCCACGGCTGCTGCGGCCGGGGAAGAAAAGTGAGAAATTGAAAAAAAAGTTGTTGTTCCGAGCGAGTGCGTTTTCATGCATAATTCTCTCGCGGTCTCGGCTCTTTTGCGCAAATGGGCGGCAGGTAGGGAAGGAGGCAGGCAGGGAGGGAGGGCCGGCCAGGCGCGGACCTTGGGCAGTCCCCACCCCGAGGCTCCTATATAAGCGGCCGTCGCCACCCTGAAAGCATCGCACTTCAAACGCGTATCTCAAAACACACACATCAACATGTTCGCCAAAGTGGTATGTACTCTCCTGATTTCGAATTCACGTCGAGTCTCTCTCCTTAACGGTGTCACTTGCTTTATTTACAAACAAGTTTCGCTATTCAGTCCGCAACTCCATATTGCATCACTCTCTGTCAATGCCGCAAATAATCAATCGCAATCTTTAAATTATTTCAGGTTGTCCTCGCCTGCGTGGCTGTTGCCGCTGTCGTTGCCCAGGCCGACAAATACCCCGCCGGAGTGAGCCCCGCTTCTTGCCCCAACTACCCCTACTGCGACAACACCGTCGTCGCCCTGCACCAGGCTCGTGGCTACTACGCCGCCCCCGTGGCCCCCGTTGCCCGCGAGTACCCTGCCGGAGTCCACCCCGCTACCTGCCCTAACTACCCCTACTGCGACAACACCGTCGTCGCTCTGCACCAGGCTCGCGGATACTATGCCGCCCCCGCCGCCCCCGTGGCCCGCCAGTACCCCGCTGGAGTCCACCCCGCCGCCTGCCCCAACTACCCCTACTGCCACTAAGCGAGACAACCATGGCTCATGTTGACCTGTTCTTGTGATCTGACGCGGAGATTTTGCTCCCTCAACCATCCCCTCCCGAGGAGGGGGTGTGCGAGGGGCATAGCTCCGCGCAAGCGCGTTTTGTGCGCATAACACCGCATCTCAAATATTTTAAAATTTTGCCAATAAAATCAGTGCAATTCTGTACAGTACAAAATTGAAACTTGGACTTTATCTCTTCTTACTATTTTCCCCACAAATTGAACTAAAAATTATGGATTAAAATCGCAAAAACTCCATACTACACTAGCTGAAGCTAAACCTACTATAGGAGAATTTAAAAAGCAAATATTTGGTTTAAAAACAAAACAAACTTAGTGACCGCATATTTTTAGTAATTATATCTTTTAATGTTTTCGATCTGTTTAGGATTTTTTTCTTTTGAAGTGGAGCCTGAAACAATTTCCTCTGACGACAGTATGTTTGAGATCTTATCAAATAATTTTTGGGAGTTTAATTTAATCCCGATCATTTTTAATTTTTAATATTGTTTCTTATACCTAAACAAACAATAAATATTTCATAGAAAACTAAGCAAAAAAATTAAACTGTCCAATCCGCGTGTAGCTATGGGAACTTGAGATAAAAACTAGAATTTACCAGGGCCTACGAGGAAACTATTAAATTTTGATATGTAAGTTTTTTGGCGAAATTGCAATACAACCGCGGAAAATGTTCAACGATTTTATTTGATTTTTTTGCAGATTTTAAGAGAATATGGCTATAAAGTTCCAGATTAACTTGATTAAATGTCTCAATTTTGGTTTGAAGACACTGTTTAATGAGACAAATCGTTTGGTGCGTCGTATTTGATTAAAATATTTCCTACAAAGGCTAGATCCGGGCATTGCAAGTTATAAAAATGGTTAATCGAAGAGTACAGAACTAAATGTACTCTGAAAACTGATAAAATTTCCTATATTTTACACAGTAACAAACAGTTAGCAAATTGTCTTGCGTCGTCATCTAGGTGTTTTAAACATTTTGTTAATAAAAACGCATTTTTTATAGAATATGTTACTGAGTGACAAAAAAAAGGAGTTGCTTGATCTAGCAGTAAGCTAAAAAAAAAACATATTTCGAACCGTTCCTGAGCCATTAGCCAATATCTCGGCAAAAGTCTAAAATCCTGGGAATTTTCCTGAAAGTTAAACATGACCCATTAATCGATTTGTCATATCCTAGCAAAGTCTAGTTATAAAAAAATCATCACTAATTGAATGAAAACTGGCATACTGGCATCACAATTGGATTTTGATTAATATCCTATGTTAAATCCCATCCCTTCAGATTTCTAAAATTTGCAAACTCCACCGAATTTTCATTTGGTGATATTTTAACTTGTACACGATCAAAAACTAAAGAGTCAAATCCTATAGGAGTTTCCTTGTGAGAAAAAGATAGAAATTTACTTATTGATCTGTATAAGCCAGTTCTTTACAAATAAAAAAATGAAAACCGTAACGAATGTGTCTCGTGGACATGCGTCTGTAAGCAAAAAAGGCTCCAGTTTCGGTTGGCCATACCAGAAGTCAATTTCAGAGGCCTTAAAGAGCCGGTTAACCATGAAATTATAAAAGCATTTTATTATTAAGTCTTAGCGGGTAGGAGGCAATTCGTTTTTCCAATTCATATTTGGACTTGGTTATTAGCTTTGAAATGGCGGATATTGCCCTTTTCCAAAAAAATCATTCAAGGAAAACAATTCATGAAGTATGCCTGCTCTAGATGATTAAAGAGCAGAGCCTGCTCAAACGAAATTCCTCGTGTGCCTTGATAATGGCCATTACTGACACAATTTTATGCCTCATTGGCGTGTGGTCAGTCGGCCAATTAATGCTGCTGTTCACGCAACCGGCGAGGCTGGCAAGCTGCTCTGGTTGCATACTCGCCAGCCGCTACTTCTTGTCAGTCCGCCTAATTGGAAGCGAGTTTTGAGAAAAAGCATAGCTCAACTGCGTCAATCATGCCCTTTCAAATTCCACACAACATGTGGCCTCAATTTAGCATTTTCTAATTGGCGTGATGGATTGTGGGCAATATGGCTTGCCAAAAGAATATGAATGATAAGAATACAATCCACCGGCCCCGCGGTGCTATTCAACTAAATAAATCCTGCTTGAAGGATCTGTGTAATTTATAAACTTCGAAATTGCCACTTTCCACAGTCATATCGTTTAAATCTGCTTCATTTTAATTAATAAAATATCTCTATTACGGAGAATTGATAGCATGAACTTTTCGAATTATGTGAATCTAATTTATAATAAAAAGGAGTTTGGAAGTTAATCTAATTATAACAGACTTCAAGGGTCGATGCACACTTTACTTACAGACATTCATCTCCAAAAGCACATATAAATAATTAAAATTTCTTTAATTTTTCTCATAACTTCAATCGTTGCGTCGAAGCAACATAGTTTTATTTTTTAAATGTTTTATTTATAGGCTTTATGATAAATTTTGGATCTCCGAAAGGGTTTAGCAACTCTCTAGTTTATTCAAGGAAATAAATGACGCGTATTTATCATGTGCACGCATAATATAATTAATTGCTGATTTTTGTTTCTAGGTAGGAATGTTATTTAGATTGTCTAAAACCGTGAAAGTCTGCCAAAATTGTCTAAAAGTGACTAAAACCATCTTTTTTGTTCAGTTTGGCATACAATTTTTCCAAAGAATTCTCTTTAAAAATAAATAATAAGCCTGTTGTGTAGAAATTGACTCTATTTGAAAGAAATTGTTCCATTTTTTCCAATTTTGTCATCCCAAATCTCGGATTCTAACCGTCAGAATTGCAAAAACTGCACATCGTTCAACTCGTATTGACCTTCCCTAGGTATTCAAAGGAGTTTTAGGGTGATTTTTTTGCAATTCTGACTGTTAGAACTCGAGATTTAGTGATGTTAATATTAGCAAAAATCGAAAGTTGTATTTTCGCCAATATTGCCACCACTAAATCTTTGGTTGTAACCGTCAAAATTTCAAGAAAAGCACACCGTTCGACTCGTCTCGACCTCCCCTAGATATCCAAAGGGTTTGAAGGGTGATAATCCATCATCCCCCTTCCACCCCATGCATTGAAATACGATAAAAATCGCGTCACTTTGCACTTTCTGCAATCATATTCACTGACCACTAATATCTTATCATAATAAAAATCTACCCCAAAACTACCACCTTCTATCCTTTTAGAGAGTGAAAAGGTTAAACATAAATATAGCAGAAAAAAGCGAAAAAATGCGAATTGGGGTTGGAAGGCGATCAGATCACCCCCAAAACCCATTGGCTCAATCCCGAGATTTGGCGGCGACAATGTTAACAAAAACCGAAAGTTGTGATTATAGTTGGTTCAATAAATCTTACTTGTAAGCTTTCAATAATTTTGATTTAAAATGAAAATGAAGATCCCAACAACTATATAATCATTCAATAAATTTTTCTTTGCAATTTATAAACGCACAGACTCTTAAGATAACGTAGGAAATGCCACTAAATTGCTCCAAATCATGGGAAATGATTTTTTAAGATTTTATAATCCAGTAACTTTGCTGGTAAATTATTCGACAAAACGATGAAGGTGCCAGAAGTCGTATTTTTCATTTGATGTGCTCTCGACCTTTCTGAACAATTCAACGTCAGGCATAATTTTCTAGCAAACGCTTCCAAAGAGTCTATGAAATTTTTATTGCAATCATTCCTGTCAGTCAGAGTTAAATATGGGGTACAGTAGCTATCTTGTCTTGGTTAGCATGTTTCGCAAACGACCTGGATGCTTCTTTCTCTTCATAAAAATTTCCGAGAATTCGCTTTTGTAGGGCGTGCTGGAAAATTTAAATCTGTTTACCAGCAGCCTGTCTCGAGGGCGAAATAAATCGCAAATATTTACCGCTCTCTCGTGTTCCGCGGAATTAAATTAGTCCGCGTGTGCGCGCCGTTTACGTGCTTAGTAGGATGCAGCAAAAGTGCATGCGATACATTACGCCGCTGCAGGTGGAATACAAAAGATTCAAACACAATAAAAGTGTAAGTCTGACTGCGAGAGCAAGAGGAATAAATTGACGCGGCGGCGTGCGGCGATCCCAAGGTCTTTCCCAGTCGAAACAGGCACTTGTGGCTCATCCCTTTTCTATATAATATTCAGTCCAACGAGAGCAAAGAAGACTTGACCTCTTATAACCCCTCAAAAACGTGCATCACATGGTATACGGAAATTGAAAATAATTTTAAGGTTTCATTTTATTGATCTAAAATGCTTTATTTAATTGAGTTAAATTTTTCAGTGGAAATGACAGAATGATTTATGTTTAATTTTGTTGTTCTTGAAAGGGGTCGTTGCATTCAGAGTTAAATGAAAAGGTACAGTTCAGGCAGTCCAAATTTGACAAAAAAAAAAAGAATTTCCCAAATAATTTGCAGCTGTTACGAGCACTCGAATTTTAAGTTCTCTCCGGACTGATTCAAATTTGTCGTATAACAAAATTCTGACATCGTTCAACTCGTCTTGTTAAGTGGAGCAACTTTTCAGTTGAATTCAAAGAGGTTGGTCAATGGTCAAGGCCACTAAAATCAAATTTTCGAAATAGAATTGTAATTAAAAAAAATATTTTACTGAATATTTTTTAATTTTATTATTGCTATAATGTACAGCTTAAAAATTTGTGTCAAATTAATCAAAATTTAGAATGGCTTTTTGCCTAAATTTGTTTTTAAAAAAATAAAAATGACAAAATTGGTAGTTTTTGTGGTTTCAAGAAATGTTTGCGATCGCACGTCTAAATCTTAGCTTCTAATTATCAGATTTTCAAAACCCACACACCGATAGACTAGTCTTAACCTCGCCTAGATAGCCGAAGTAGTTTAAGGGTGCCAACCCTTCAACCCCCTTTTTGCACCCTTAAAAATTAAAATTTTCAGTTTTTTCAGGATTTTTTGGTTTCGTTTAAGTTAAAGATTACGTTTACTTGCGATATCAAGATCATTTTTTAGATTTTGAGATGGTTTGCTGCGCTAAATTTCAATTAACAAAAACAGGAAATACACGGAAATATTGTTACCGGAACTGGACAAGTAAAGAAATTCCTAGTATTATGTATTCAAGATCCGGCCAATTCAGGAAAATGTTATGCCGGAGAAACTATTCCTTGCCGAATAACACCAAACTCTAAAAATAGCAACCCCTCGAGAGTGAGCACGTTGTAACTTCCAACCCGGAAGTGTACGAATTTGGGTCGCCGATTTCCGTCGCATTTGTTTTTTCCTCCCCTAATTAAGAGCGGAAGGGAGGTAAGGAAGCGTGATTTATATTCGCCGTGGAAACTTGCCGAAATAAACGGCTCTCCGCATTAATTATCGGCGGACGCAGGGGTGGCCTGGCCGGCGGGGTGACGTCACGCGGCCGCGCTTGAGCGAGGGTCAATCATTAAGTGGTTCTGGGTCAACCAGCCCAGCGGCTCTTTTCCTCTCTCTCTCTCTCTCTCTCTCGCTCTCCAACTTAACTTACGTGTGGATATGCCGCTGCTGGTCTACTTTCGCGCCGGTCACGAATCTCTGATAATCACGGCGGCGTCGCGGCAACTCGTCACTGCAGCGCGCACCCCTTTTCCAGAACCCCTCCGCAGCGCTCCCTACCCCCAGAATTTTCGTGCACAGACCACGCGGGACGAACAGGCAGGCACCCCCGTCTGCAAATCTTCCCCAAGACCAAGACATTCCACTGATGAGGAAAATCTAATTTAAAAAATAAAAACTTAGGTAATAATTTAAAATTTTTTTTAACTGAATCAAGACAGGATTTAAATTTAAAATAAATAAATAAATAATGCGAACAAATATGCATGGAAGGCTAATAAATTGTAATAATTGAGTATAGCTATTGTAAAATAATTTTAAAGAAAATACCTACTACATGATTTTTCCTTTTTCTCAAAGTTAAAAGGGTTTTAATATTTTAATTTTTAAAACTAGAGTACTCCATCTGATTGCACGGTACGAAGACATTGCACTTAAAAAATTTTACGTGGAAACGCGAGCGGGCGATTTGCATGCAAATGAGTGGCGTCGGCCGTTTCTGCGCTCTCGACGCTCAAATTTAGCACGCTATTAAAAACAAAAGATTGTACGCGCTTAATTCAAGCACATGAACCTAATTTTTTTCAATACCTCACGCTGTTAACTACTCACGACAGTGTTGAAGGTGAATTTTCATTGCACCTTTCATGCGGTAAGGATTTCATGTATCAATCAAAACAAAATGTCTCCATTTCAGATCATATTAAATAATTTTACAATTTCCTTCGTTGAGTTCTAGATATTATTACACCGAAATAACATAAGATCGAAAAGTATCAAAATTCCCTTTCTTTACTAGTAGCTTTTTGCATGTGATGATTCATTGCAGTTACCTAAAACTCTCAAGCATGGATTTTGTTAAGTACTACTGATGAGGTGCGAGGGTCCGAAACAGTGGCTGTTTAGTACGAGAACGTGTGATATTATTTTTCTCTTCAACAGTTCACTTGTAGCCACCAATCCTTATTACAAAAACACATTTAGTACAACCATTTAAAATGTGTACAGTATTTTCGTTTTAAATCCCCAATGTGTATTGTGCTTGCCAAATCTAACCTCTAGATCTTGTAATCGTGATCAAATAATACGACTTGTACTTAGTCGCAACAAAAAACTAAGGTTGGGATTTTTAGATGCGTTTTTGGCGTTTTTTCTCCATTCAAGCGGTTTTAGGTCAATTTCTCAAATCCAAAATTAACATGTCTATGTGTTTATTTTTCTTGGAAATTTTTCGAACAGCTTTATGTAGCAGAATTGTATCATTCTGTGTACAGGGCAACATTGTAAAGTACGTAGCACTGTAGTCATGCTTATTTCATTTTAATTTCGCTTTCGTTTTAATGCTGCTTTAAGGTTTACGTGGCTCTCTTTCCAAAAAAAATATTTGTATTTTGAGAGGCACTCTGACGGTCTTTGCTTTGGTTTTCAGACACATTTTTCTAGCGGCTTCTATTAAATAATATCATCTCACCAGTTTTTATATCCCTATCGATCGCAAACCTTGTGAAAATTTCGCAAATTGCAGCACTTCCAATAACCAAATTTAAAAAAATGATCTTGTTCCCCTGACTACAAGTAAACACGGATGGATATTTTATTCCTAAAGATCTCCATCCATTTTACAAGAAACCGACATATCAAAAATAGATAACGCACTAAACTTCCAGAGTAAATCTTTGAAATTCGTCATATATGCTGATATTGTTTCTCAGCGTGTCAAATCAAAAGTACATGTGAAGTATTCGTGGAGATCAAAGAATTGGTAGTGTGATACAATTGATTTTACTCGTGTTAGGAATTCTTCTTTGTCTTGGATTAATTTTACATCTCGAGGCAACACATTAAACATACGAGCTATCATAATTGCAGGATTTTGCGTAGAAATATTAAGTTCAACTGGGGCAATAAATAAATCATTATCACAAATATTTTTGTAGAAGTTCCGAGTGAGGTGCTTTTTTTCTGAGCCGTCCATGGCGTTTAAATTTCTCGGGATGGGTCATTACGAACTCGAGACATTTAAATATTGTCATTAGTGTATAAGAAAGTGGATATAAAAGAAGTTTTTTAAAAATAATTATATTTTTCACAAGATTTTTGCAATATCCAACCCTCTGGTTCAGGAAACATGCTTTAGTTTGAAGCTCACCTTGCCCTTTGAGAATTCACGGTGGCGAAAAGGCTGTGGCAGAGATGAGCGCGCGCCGCGAGAGCTGCGAGGGGGCGCGGGGGGTGGCACCGGGGCGCGCCAGCCTGGCAGGCAGGCAGGTAGGCGAGCGCTGGTGAGCCAGTCGAGATTTGGTTAGTGCAGAGCAAGGATGGGCCGGCGGACGCGCGACGGCCGCTGAGGCCCACTCGGCAGCGGCCAAATGCCTAGGCCAGCCACCTAGCTAGAAGATGCAAGCGGCCGGCCGCCGCAACGCCAACAAAAAAGCCGCCGCCGCCGCCTCCAAGAAGGACGAGGGGGCGGCAGAGGGGGCGGCCGGCCCCGCGGCCGCCCCCGACTCGGCCGGGGGCCCCTCGCATTCGGCGGGGGGCGGCTCCTCGTCGGGCGGCGATGGCGGCAAGGATGGCGACGGCCCCGCCGCGGGCCCCGCCACCCACGCCACGGGGCGCCAGGCCAACGCGGCGCCCAACCTCAGGGACATGGGCATCAGGGTCCTCTCCCTGTGCGCCAAGGGCGAGTACCCTGCCGTCGACCAGCTGCTCAAGAACATCGACAAGTTCTGCCGCGAGAACCCACCTGAAGACGGTTCTCCGCCCCTCGCGGGCGTCCAGGACCCCGTGAGTAGAAAACTTTCTCTCTTTCCACCAACTCGACGGTCTTTTCTGCTTGGAAAAATACTAACAAAAGTCGTGATTTTATAAAGAAAATGTGTGTACAATACTTTTTACCTTTGCTAAAAATAAGGAATACGATACAAAAATCCTAGCTTTCCGTTTAATTTCGGCTCAAATCGGCTCAAAAGTTTGCATGCTAGTCAAGCATTGTCTCTCTACTGTAAGACTACGATTTATTTCTCAATTTAGGGAACTTTTCCGCAAACTTCGCACACCGTTGGTTGGATCGCAATTGAAAACAAGCAAAAACATCATTTTTTTCCAATAAATTTGGCAAAATATCTTAAATTTGACTGTTCCTTTTAGTCCTGATACCATAATTTCCCAATCAATAAACTCAATGAATTACTTTTTAAAGAAAACAATGCCAAATGTTCCTAATTTTTAGCCTGTAAAGCTCTACAAAGCTATCCAAATTTTGTGTCTGGACCAAGATGAAGCTTTATAAGACTTTCAGTATGGAAATACAAATTTTAATCCATTCTTTAATGTAATCAATTGCATTAAAAAAGAAACACACACGTAAACAAACAAAAATTATAATTTTTTAACATAAGAATAGTATTCCAATGCCGAATACAATTTTTAAAGGTGCAGGAATGCCTCAAGCGAGGCAGCAAATAGCTTGTACCGCAGGAAAACTAATGAAATCTTCTTAAAAAACTCCTCGTGTAATTAAAAAAATTAAAATGAACCACAACTTAGCTAGTAAAATATTCAGACTGGTATTAACTTTCCCGAAATGATCTTAATACATTTTTATCAAGTGTGTATAGTTCTTCCTTTTGACTGAAAACTGCTATTTTCTTATTAACATAATATATTTCATAAAAATTACAAGATAATGCATTCTCAAGTTACGCAAACCAAAATCTTGTATAAATAATATTTTAATTTTCAATCCAGCCCATTTTTAGCGCCTAAATTTGCGTGCATACCGAAGGTATGAATTTTATTGCCCATCTCGCGTAATTGGAATGTGGAAAAGTTGCGAAATCGAGTGTAAACAAGGTTGGCAATGAGCAGGGTGCGCGTGCCTTTCCTAACTTGGACTTTTGGCGGTGCGCGCAGGCCGAGTCGAATCTCGGCCGGGTGGAAGAAAGCGAGCCAAGTGTGGCGTGACCTCGACTCCGGCTAATTATGCAGCACGTGCTCCATTTTCAATGGACTGATTCGCTCGCCTCCATTCAGCACAGCGGCGGCTAGGAAAAACGATTAAGTGCTCGCTCTCCCGACTGACCAACCGAAATAGAACTCGCGGATTGTTTGATGTGGAGGGCTTTTCGAGTTGGCCAAGAATCGTCTGATCGATTTGCCCCTTTTGCTTGTTTTTCCGCGGCGGCAACAAACTTTCAGCGCACGAGACTCGCTCGCTTTTTGCCTCCTCGTCAAATTTACGACTCAGAACTTTTGGTTTTATGCAAATAACGACTTGGAACTCGTACTAAAGCTTTATGTGAAATTACTCAGATGCTCCAATCGATTACTATAAACCATTGCGAATTCCTGAGATGGTTTTCCCCTTTTATGACAGATGGCTGAAAACTAAATGGTTATATCACAACTTTAAAAAGTCAAAAGTAAAGAATTAAAATAAATCCTGAGATTTTTTTAACAAAAAATCCCAACTTTTGGATTCGCCGTGCTTTGTAGAGCACCACAAATGGAGAGTTAAATTTTCTGTGTGTGTTGCGTTGGTCGGTTTATGGCCTAAATAATTTTCGGTTTGGCGAGCGAAAGGCCTTGTGCCCAGTGGCCCCGTTTTCCTGCCTTTTCACAAGTGTATTTCTTCTTGCTCCGAGAATTACACTGCCGCCCGCCGACTTACTTCTTCCACGCCAGAGATGCTTATCTCACGCATGCGAGCCGCCGCTGCGCCGCAAACACACTCTCGGCCCGCACAAACACGACCCCTCGTTCATGTCACCCCCTCCGGCGCGGCCAAATTCGCACAAATCGCCACGGTCGATTTCGGGAACTCGGTCAATTGCAATTTAAAAGTGTTGGTTTATGATGGAGATGGATTATTTCTGCGAATTTGAATAATGTCCCGCGTGCATATATCGCAAACTGTAATTTGACGTCCGACCATTATTAGCGTATGCAACCCGCTTATCGGCGAAGTCTTGCCGGTTGCCTACTTCCGCGACGGCAGGCGCTTCGCTGCAAAAATAAACGTTTGACCCGTTTTTGCTCCTCTCTTTTTAATTACCAAGGCAGTGAAAGGATGTTATTTGCATACATTATTTTATTATTAGAGAGAATTATAATGCATGCTGATGACGCCGTCAGATATTTACAATATAAAATAAATTAACACAGCACCACTTGCACGCTCGCTTCAAAACAGCAATAATTATGTGCCCGACCTATACATCATATACGTTCTCAGTCGTGCGCGCATAACCTCAAAATTTAATTAGAGCACGCTGAATCGTCAACGAAAATAGATTCAACGCTACGTGATTAGAGATACTGGATGAAATAATTGGATCGTTAATCAAACAAATATAAAGAGCAAGAGTTTGGAATTTTTCAAATCGATTAAATGAAAAAAATCTAAATATTTAGAATATTCTATGAAGCAACAAGCCTGAAGCTTTTAAGTAATAATTTCTTCAACAGAGTAAATGAACAGAAAATTCAATTCAAATTAAATTTAATTTACAGATCGGAGAATGCAAAGCAATTTAGTTGAAAAACTACAAAAACTGACAACAAGATAATTAATTTGCAATTTTTAAAACCAAATTCACATTCTTTGCTGGAAGTTCCTTTAAGAATTGCGCGGAAACAAAAGTTGGCTGAGAAAGTGTTTGATCGGCGCGGCATAGTGTTAAAAATAATAATAAAAGCGAGTGGCGTTCCAAAAAGGTTCGTTGCTTCGTCGAGATGTAGGCTAATCATATGGACGCCGCCAAAGATCCACTGCTCTATGGATTCAAAGGTGGCCTGGCCTGGCTTGCCAGCCGGTCGGCCGCACAGTCGTCACGCACCCCAATGTTGCTGAGTTGCTGAGCTGCTGCTGCCGCTGCTATTGCTCCCCAGACATGCAAATCGGCCGGCCGGTGTGACGCGCGCGCAAACACGACGCTGCTTAACCAGACGCACGCAAAATGCGATTTTTTTTGCTAATTTTAGCGATCTTGTTTCGTTACGCTTTTGGATGTGATTTTGTCTTTGAATTAAAATTAAGTTCTTAAATGGTTGGGGTAATTGTGAATTTCTCTCAATTCTGCTACGTTTGTTTTTTCACAGTATTATTTTCCGTGATAATAACTGTCACCGGGGAAAAAAACAAATGAATATCAATAAAGGGGTAGTTTTTATTCATGAAAACGACAAAAAAAAACGGCTTGAAACAAGTAATTTTCCACTTCTTGCCGACGTATTGGAGCTAACGTATCAAAATTAGTTTATATTACTATTGAAATACTTGTGTTTTTCTGTCTTTTGCCATTTTTTGGGTTTCACTGGTTGAGAATTCTCTTTCATAAAATATAAGCCATTGCTTATTCTTTTAATAAGATTGAAAAAACTTGTCAACAGCAGCTGCTGTGATATTTAAATTTGCTTTAGTGTCTTAAATCTTTTTTACTAAATGACAATTTGATTTGAAGCATAGTAATTTAATATATGACAAAATGATATTCGATTCCTGAGGGTTGAATTAGGTCAGGAAGTAGACGTGGTCGACGTGCCAAAAATCAGCGAAATCGTTAAAACCTGCTGGCTGCCACTGTGGCGCTGTTGTCTTGATTTTAGACCAATTTAGAGAGATGCTCTGATTGGTTGCCAGCGTTCTTGTTACACTGCTGAAATTTACCGATAAATATTGAATTATAGCGGTTTTTTTCATTCTGGTCGACAGGGTTGTGTTCAATTGTAGACCTTTGCCTAACCTAATTCAAACTTCAGGAATCGATTGTCAAAAATGAACATCCAGATTCCAGAGCTACTTTAAAAATAAAAAGGGCCTGGAAAACCTGCTAGAAATTACTTTATTACTTGTTCCCTGAATCTGTTATGCAATTTAATGTGAAACTAGGTTAATCAAGACATTTTGTGGATATTCATTCACAACACGGGCCCTAATGTCATTATAATGCATGTTATATTCACGCATTTGGTTGTTCGTGAAAATTAGGAACTAAAATAATTTACATGACGTGCATTTTCGCGTATTTCTTTGTTTGAAGCTACACAGCAAATCAGAAAATCAAGATATATTTTGCAGGCCCAAATTTCCTTAAATTTCACCAAGTAATGCAAGAAAGAGTTGCTTTTCTTTTCGGGGTTTGATGAGGTGGGTCGCGTGCGTAATCTGCCCTGCAGATCTCGCGATGTGATCTTAGCCGAAATACGCGCCCTTTCATTCTCGCGGCTAGTAATTACCTTTTTTCTCATTGAGCCACTGGACGTAATCAAAGAGCAGGATGATTCATGCGAGGCCACTTACTGCTTATTTGCAACAGCTCAAATTGCTTTTTAAGTGGAAGCCCAATGAGTACAGACAATAAAAACGTTAGGAGCAGTTGGAAAATGACTCACTTAAGAAAGGATGGCATTTCTGGCTTAAAAATTCAATTTTGTTGCTTGTTTGAAAGATTTGGAAAGTGGAATTCTCTGCGGCTTATACTGCGGTCATGAATTTTGTATTAAAAGTAAATTTCTGCTTATCCGAGGTCTGCGGGGTCGAAACAGATGCTGTACAGTACGATAGCGTGTCAAACTACTTCTATTTTTACAATTTTTAGACTCCCATTCGTTGTTGATTGTCTATGTAACGATTTTAATTCTTATTTGCAAAAAAATCATCACATGAAAAAACATCAAATGGTTTTAGAGAGTTTGAACAGTTTAAAGTCAATAAAAACAAATTATGACAAACAATAAAAAAGAGCGTGCACCGGAGATTACGATCGGGAGCAGTCTAAAAACGTCTTGTGCGTGTCAAATCCAGATTTGCCGTGGATGTATATCGAAGGCGCGTGGAAACGCGTCGTTTTGTCCAATTAGCGAACGGTCGATTGTTTTCGCCGAGTCGCGGTGGCCGGCTGCCTGCGTCAAACCCTTTCGTCTGCATGTGTGCTGCACACGCTGCGGGGCCGATCCGCCGCGATAAGACTCAGTCAGTCAGTCAGGGTCAAGACACAAGCATTTCCAGGTCGCGCAGATAAGCACTCGCGCATTACAAGCAACCAACAACCGACCGAAATCGTTCGCCCCACTGACCGTGAACGAGCAGCGAAAAACAACACACACGAACGCACGCAGTCCGGCAAAAGGGGATGCGATGCTATTTCCAGAATATGCACATTCGCTTTGTCTTTGAGCGAGATTTATGGCCGACCAAAGGCCGTAGCGCAGAGATAAACATCTACTTTGTTTGCTGTGCGAAATACGCTATTTTAGGCTGTGTAGAATTAAACTTGGTTGCCAGAATAATAAATATTAAATGTTTTTAACCAAGGAAAATGAAAAATTCAAATAATGGACAGCAGATGTTTTTTTGGTCTTACCAATGACCAAAAAATAGTCTTGATGGTTTCTTTTTTTTCTATTTTAAAACCATATCCCATATCATTTTTATTCATTCGTTAGTTCATCTCCTAGGTGTATTGGCTCCTCAGACCAGATTCAAGATTATCGGGCATTGGAATTGATTGACTAACAAGGAGAACGCTTCTATTAATCTGAAAAATGTGCTGTTTTTCGCTGCAATTCGACTGTGTTTGATAAAAGATGACAATTTTCCAAAGAAATATAGCTCCTGTTTTTCATGCATTGCTAAATCCACGCCTAAAGTCTCAATTTTAACAAATTTTAAATTGCCCCAATTTCTTGACATATTTGGAATCTACTCAGCGAGACTATAGCAAAATTGAGTGATTTATCCCATATTTCTGGTAGAAATGTGCTCTGAGAAAATCAAATGCATAAATTTAACGGCTTGTGGTAGAGTTTTTAAGTTATTTGTCACAAAATCAAGCCTTATTTTGGCCATTTTAATTTATTTCCGCGTCCTGGTATGTTTGAGTCAATTTTTCAATTGGCTTTTCAGGGAAATTCACCAGTTGGGTAAGCTCTTAGTGTTCGAAGCCGGCAACAGATGACGCCACTGTTTGATTTTAACTCACTTGCGCTGGGATTTCAGACTCAACTCTGCCTCTGTGCATTCTTTCTATTTCCTTTTGACGTACTGAAAACCAAAATCGGTTAAGCCAATCGCCGTAGAATCGTAAAAACACTATTTTTTGAAATAAAAAAATGTTATCTGACGTTTCTACGGCGAATGGCTGGACTGATTTTTGTTTTCAGCTCGCCTAAAGAATTAAATCACAGCGCAAGTTCATTAAAATCGAAATAAGCCAATGGAGCCACTGGTGAATTCGATCCTATTTTTTTTTAAATCAGAAAATTTAATTGTAAGGTAGACGCAAAGAAAATTCAATGGTTCCTCGCACTTACTTTTTTGTTTTAGGATCAACGGTTTGAAGTATACATTTTTGTCACGCTTTTCAGCACGTTTTCCATCAAGAGCAGGAAACCCTAACTATTATTATACACAACGTCTTGCCACTGACTGACTGTCAGAGTGAGGGAAATAAATTGGAGGTCTTGCATGGAAAGTCGATTTCGAAATGTGCTCTTTTCAGGCAAACAAATAAAGCATCAAGGGCGCGCAGCAAACAAATTTCCATATTTCCGCCGATCAGGCATGCAAACGAACGAGGCGGAGATAGCAGGTTGCAGTCTGTGTCCGAGGCCAGCTGCACTTTTGCCCTTTTTAGGCCGATCGAATGGCTTTCCCGATTTTCTATTTGTGAGGAGAATTCAGACTGAATCACTCTCGCTATATGCAAATGTGTACGAGTTTTTAATCGCGCGGCGACGAACAAGAAACGCAACGAGCATATAATTATGAGCTTTCTTTCCAATCTTGCTTTTCGGATATATTTCTGTCCCGGCGCCAGTTGATAGCGGAAGAAATGTAGGTTAAAAAGGAGCCGAGTTCCGTGACTGAACCCACAAGTGGCCGCTGCTTCCACCGATTTTTCCGCGGCGCCTCCGATCAGATTGCTGCGTTTTTTCGCCCGTCCGCCCGCCCGCCCGGCCGATACAAAATAAAAAAAGAAAAGAGTCTAATTGCCAGCGTTTCTGGGAAAGTGGGCTAATGAGTTGGTTTCGCGGCGCAAATTAATCTGGGAGTCTCGCGCGTCCGCGTCACCGCGTCAGATGGACGAGATTGATCGGCGCGAACCATGCATGCGAATTCGCCAAAAGAAGGTGAATGATGGCAGGCCGGTCATTTTTCAAAATATATGCCCCTTTGTGTTCTTTAATTCGCACCTTTCAAAAAACAATGCGAGGGAAGCGGGGGGCCGAATTTGGGTCACATAAAATCACGCGTCGTTCCTGCCTGACATAGTTTTACCAAACATAAACGCCGCGATCTATACAAAGAAATTCGAGTGGAACATGTAATAAAAATAAAGATATACTTAATTTGAAGAAAAAAAGAATAAAAAACTAGGTTATTTTTTATTTTCTTCTTAGGGATGAAATATTTATTTTCAAACTTATTTCTTATGTTTTTAATGCCTGTAAGACGGTGGAATAGCTCATAGCTCCCTCGCACCAATTAAATATCTCCAAATTAATAAGTGAAAATCGAGGTGAAAAAGGTTTAAATGAAACTGTCAGTAAAATGTCTCAAAAATTAACAATTGGTTCAAATTTTGAAGAAAAACCACATAACCTGTGAGATAGTTTCCTCTGTCTGCAAAGAAAATTAGTTCTTTTATTTAAAAACTGTTGTACCCAAAGGAAAAAATCACCATAATTGACAGACAATCCTCTTCTAAATTTGCTCTCCTTACACTTGTAACGTTTCATAAATTAAAATAAATTGATACAGGCAGCAATTTAAACTAATTTGATTTTTTTTTTACAATCAGCAGCTGTTTAAATTATTATTTTGAATAATTATTTCTACAGTGTGTAATAATTAAATCACAGGGACCAAGGAAAAGTACCCTACATTGTGAAATAAATCGAAATTTTTACACTAAGATTAAAGCAAAGGTTTGGCAAATTTTAGCTCATTACCAATTAATAGAGCATAATATTCAGTATTTATCAGTACTAATGATCTACATTAAAGAAATTATTAAAAATATAGATTTTCTTATATTTTAAAAATACAAAACAATTGTCAAGAGCCAAGCAGAAAAGACCAAAGACGCAATGGATGAAATAAACGCCATCACGTCAAAAGTTGAGTTTCCTGCTGACGTACCCCTGAGTCAGGTTCAACACAAAAGGTGTGATTTCCAGGTGAACGGGATGACACCCCTGATGTACGCGGTCAAGGACAACAGAACGTCGCTGGTCGACAGGCTGATCGAGATGGGAGTCGATTTACAAGCGAGAAATCACGTAAGTAACCTAATTAACCCTTCCCCTTGGCCCCGCAATAAAACCCAAGAAATAACCTGAAAACTAAAAAAATGACACGAAATAAAAATGAAAACCAAAAACTTGTGAAATATTGCATGAGCGTGTGTATGTACGTGCGTGTGTGTTTTGCGAGCAGAAGCCGCGCACAAAGGGCATGATGCGCTGGCAGAAGCTGCTGGCCCTGAAAAGGGGCCTCGACGAGCCCTCGGCCATCAACGAATACTACAACAACAATCAGGCAATGAAGTTGCTGCTGGTGCCGGGCGCCAAGTCGGGCGAAGACAAAAAGGCCACCAGCCCGGGCACCTCGGCCAAACGGAAGCGCAACGACGAGCTGAACCTCTTGGTCAGTCCACCCTCTGCAACCTTGAGGGCAACCACCCTCTTTTCGTCTACACTCGCACTGCTTGTACCTGTTTCAGGACATTCACTCTCAATTGTTTGAATTTATACATGTTTTTTATGTCTTGCCTGGCTTTGGGAAGATTTTCTGGGAATAAATTCAATGGAGAGGAAACTAAACCCTGGGCACAGAAATGCAATTCTTAATTTTCAAGACTAGGCATGGCCAAAAACATTTGGCCATGTCTATTCAATAATTTAAGCTGTCCAGAATATTAAAAGGGCGTTTTCCTGATTTCCTGGGCATGATTGATAGCAAAGTTGAGACCGGACATCAACTCAAATTGATTGGCCTGCACCCCGTTATGCACCTTCCTGTTTATACACATTTGATCGACAGCAGATTGATGTGCTTTTTATCAAATAAAACTAGACAAACACGCCCTGATACACCTATTGAAATTAATCTTTAGAATATATTTACGTAATCACAGGGCGTGGCACGCACCATCTCGAATTTCCTCACTGCACTTATAGGTAAAAGTAAAATATGATCACGCCAATCACAGTCATCAATGCTGGCAGCAACATTAGTCGGGCTAATGTGATCGGAAGTCGCGTTCGCATTAGTTTAATTTAGCACGCGACCCCAAATTAGATTATAGCACCGCTACTAAACTTTTGATTGCACGCTTCATCTTTGCACCTTGCTGTGTGTACAACAACTTCTAAAGAAACTATAAACACGATGATAAAAATCCCCTAAACGCAAATTAACCTTAAAACAACAGATCCAAAACGCCCCGTTTGAACTTTTTACAGCTTTGAGACGAGAGAAGCTTTCGTTCTGTCTTTTTTCTCTCTGTTGTGTGTTTGTTTGGCTGACTTTGTGTCGGCTTCTAGGACAACCTGCAAGCGATCCACATCGCGGCCAACCACTCTCGCGAGGATGTGGTCAAACTTCTGTGTTCCAAGAGGGGCATTGACCTGACTGCAACTGGAGGGGTAACTTTTTTCAGCGTCTTTTTTCCAGGCGAAATAATTGCTAATTTGCCATTTGAACAGAAACTCCAGCAAACGTGTGTTCACATGATAGCCGGCAGGATGACCAGCACGGCTACAAACATTGCCAAAGTTATTCTAAACTCCGCCCCGAAAGAAATCAGACTAAAGCAGGACGTGGTCAGTACAAAAAAGGATTGATTTTTCGGTGTTTCGAGAGGAATAAAAAATTAGAACGTTAATTCGAAATATTTGCGCGTGTGATGAAGCTCTTCCGTAACTCTAATAATTTATTTATGGTTAGAAATTAGCATTTTCGACACTCTCTGTTGACCGAGTAGTCAAAATTCTATAGTAAAATTCATAAAATTGCCCATATTACAGGGGTTCAAAGTTTTCTTTTGATTGAAAATTAGATATTTTCAGAGGTTTAGATAAAAAATTAGAATATTCTCCTATTAGTATACGAAAAGAAGTAATTTTGACGAGCCGGCGTGTTAGAAAACAAAGTTGAGCGTGCAGCCGTGCCGAATCTAGTTGAGCCCTTTCCAACCGCTCATTCGCGGCATATTTCCCAATTTGTTTGAACAAGCGTGGCTGTGTTGTTCTTCTTGGTGGAGTAGAAAAGCGCGGTTGTTTGATTGTTTTTAGCCGCGAGCAGGGGTGGTTTTTGGGGAATGCAGGGAGAGATGGAAGGCAGCAAGCTCTTTCTCGCGTGCTCCTAGTCGATATTAGTGGACATGCAGCGTGTTTGTTGTGCGGCACCAGCTGGTACAGCCCGAGAGCTGCTGCGGCACCCCTCGCCCTCCGACCCGACCCACCCCCCGCCCGCCTGCCGCTGCCTCCACGCAGGAGATGCACGCCCCCGAAACCGCCGCCAACTTTCGTTTTGCGATCAAAAATTCCCATGTATATTTAGCGTTTAGGGTGGAGGAAATACCGAATACACGTACTATGCCGTGATTTTGCATCAAAATTTATCGATTCTCTTTACGCTTACCTGCCTCCATCCTTGTCAAAATGCATTTGATTGTTTACAAATTGCGGCACGGCTGTTTAAGAATTATTTTACTATTGCTGCAGGACTGATTCCTCAATGCATCTTAATTAAAAAAAATACGGTTTTAACATTTTGAGCTGGAGATTCCGGCAGTAGGGTGTCTCCTTGGAGAGTAAAATGTTGGAAGCGGCGTGCGTGGCCCCATAAATAGTACAAACACCGCGCTTAGGCAGGCAGTCTCTCGCATGAAAACCGATTTATTGCGTTCTGCTGCTCCCCGCCGACGGGCCAAAGCGAAATATAAAAATCATTAAATTCAACCAACTTTTGCCAAGACTTCGGCTCTTGAGCGGCACGACGAGCGCGAATAAATCACACACGACGCTCCCCTGCGTTTTCGATACTAGGAATGAACTGCTCGAAACACCGAAAAATGCACTGAAATCAAAGAAAGGGTTATTCTGAAATGATTGTTTGGTGTCAGAACGGCAAAATTCCGCTCTTCCTTGCCATCGAAGTGGGCAACCAGTCGATGTGCCGAGAACTGTTGACGCACCTTGCGTTGGAGCAGTTGACGGTGGTCAACGAACGCGGCGATTACGCCCTCCACTTAGCAGCCAGGAAAAAGGACGTCGAGGTCGCTCGCATCCTGGTTGAATACGGCGCCGAAGTTGACGCTCAGAACGTAATTTAAATGTCTTTCTCGGAACTGTTCACTTGATCAATTTTCACGTGCAGAACGAGGGGCAGTGCGCGCTGCACATTTCGGCCGACGTCGGCGACGACGCCATGGTCAGATTCTTCTTTGCTGTCCGGGCAAGTGCTTCCATAGTAGACAAACAAGGTGAGCTTGTTTCCAATAATTTGAAGTAAAGCTTTACAGAAAAAGAGGGAAAATCCTTTATCTTCTGCTAGAAATAACAACTAAAAATTAGAAAAAGCTAAAATATTTCGCAGGTTAGATCGAAATCAACAAAAAAAAAATCGAGAAATTTGGCAACATCGGCAAATTCTGAAATTCTACTGTTCTTCGGTCTTTATTTCATGAATTTTCATATACAATAAACTCAATGAACTTCTTGCTATAGCCAACAATGCAAAATGTTCTTAATTGTTGGCCCGTAAAGCTCTACTTTTAAGACAGATAGCATTCTTTGCGTCTGAATTACAGTTTGGCATGAAATGTTCATTGTTAAATGTCCTAAAGAATTTATAATAAGAAAGATACTACAGCAAACAAAATGATAAGACTTTAATGAGATGGGCACGGTCAAAATAGGCCCTATCTAGCTGTCAAAAAATTTAACGTTAAAAACTCGCAAGCACTTACGCCTTGAAATTAAAGAGAAACTGTGCCGCAGAACAGGCGTTTAGCGCGGGTGGCATATATATACTTAATTTTTAGGATTTTTTTTAAAAAAAATTCATTTTTTTCTTTATTTAATTTGAGATTTTTTAAATATCTAGAAATTTAAAAGAGAAAAATTGACTGAAAAATTACTATTTGCAGTCTTTGTTACAAATTAATTTAAAAATCTCTTTACTATTTTTTAATCTGTAGGAAAATTGCAGTCTTTCCCCAACTTTTAGATTGTATTTCAATTAATAGTAAAATAGATTGTTGACAAATTTAATTTGAATATCACGATCATGGTCAGACCGGACACCAATGCATTTGGCCGCGGAGAAGGGTCATGCGAGCATTATTGAGACGCTCGTCGACAAGTTCAAAGCATCGATCTGGGAGCGGACCAAAGACGGCAGCACCCTGATGCACATCGCATCGCTGAACGGACATGCTGACTGCGCCACCATGCTGTTCAAGAAGGGCGTCTACCTGATGATGCCCAACAAAAAGGGCGCGCGCAGCATCCACACGGCCGCGCGTTACGGCCACGTCGGCATTATCAGCACCCTGCTCAGCAAGGGCGAAAAGGTCGACGTCAGAACAAACGTAAGATAAATCTTTTAATATTATTTGATTCTGATGTAAGGCTCATTTCTGAATTTTTGAGTGTTTTTCGTGATTTTTAAAACCAGTAACATACCTAAAAAATCTGAACCCCTTATTTTGAAAGGGTTAACAGGCTTAGTGTAAATATCTTCTCTCATTATGATCAGATCACATCTTAAAAAATCGTTTTATTTTTTTTCAAATATTAAATTTGTGCAATTTTTACGCTGATATTTCCTAATGCATAACAATTACAGGATAACTACACGGCCCTGCACATAGCTGTCGAGTCAGGCAAGCCTTCCTCAGTAGAAACCCTCCTTGGTTTTGGCGCCGAGGTGCACGTAAAAGGTAAAAAATGACTCTATTCTTGAACATTAACCACCACTGATTTAACAGGTGGAAAACTACTCGAAACGCCACTGCACATCGCCGCCAGGGTCAAGGACGGAGATCGGTGCGGCTTGATGCTGCTCAAGTCGGGTGCAGGTGCTAACGTGCCCACGGACGATGGACAGACGCCGGTGCACGTTGCGTCCAAGTACGGCAACCTTGCCACCCTGCTCCTTCTGCTCGAGGACGGAGGCGACCCTCTCAGGACTTCCAAAGTAAGTTTTTACTCTTCAATGCCCTTTTGGGAATGGTTTTCTAGATTAAAATATTGAATTGCACAAGCAAATACTCTGTTATGTCCCAAGTATTCACTCAGGTATGTGTGCACGCAGAGAGTGCGGAGTGTGAAATAAAATAATAGTACGAGTGCAAAATATTTGAAAAACACGAAAAAGTAAAAAAAATCTTCGGGAAAATTGGCTCTTAGGGAAAATATCTAGTCTATAATACGTAATTAATTTGTGTTAACAATTTTAGCAATAAATTTTTCTTCTATTCAGATTGGAGAGACGCCTCTGCACCTGGCTTGCCGTGGCTGCAGGGCGGACGTGGTGCGCCACCTGATCACCTTCGTCACCGCCTCCAAGGGCAAGAGCGTGGCCATACAGTACGTGAACGCTGCGAGCGACGAAGGCGCCAGTGCCATCCACTACGCGGCGCAGGTGACCAAGAAGGAGGTCGAACACCCCATGGAGGACAAGGAGGTCATCAGGCTGCTGCTCGAGAGCGGAGCAGACACCACGCAGACCACGAAAACGGTCAGTTTGAACGCGAGCGTTGACTCTCTCCTTCTCTGTGTCTCTTTAATGTTTTCATGTATACAAAATATAAATATATTATCTCCTTCAGGTAAGGTGTCTATTTATGTCAATAGAAGTAGCTTCTTTTGTGACTCTGTCCTCTCTCCTCTGTGTGTTAAATGTGTTAAAAATGTTCATAGTGTTTTCATTTAGTTTGAATAATGTCTAGGGTGTTTTACTTGATTTCGTTCTAAAAGTGTATTTGTTTCGCGCAACACTGATTTTGCGTCCAACTTGGCGGCCCACAGGCATACCGTGACGTAAGATCCAGATAAAAAATACATACTATACTGCTCTTCCACTCCACAACACACACACCACAAGTCTTCTCTTTTAACTCTTTTCTCAGCCTATCTCTTCTCGTACTATACACCTATTCAGAACACAAAGTATCAACATGCACACATTTTACAGTAAATTTTGCACAGTGAAGTAGAAATTATTTAGGACAAAGCTATTCGTGCTCTAAGGACCTTGTAGGACTGCAAACTCTTATTCTGTGTCTGTAGAAGTAGAACCTGACTTATAGCCTTTGAAACTTTCCAGTAATTATTGTAATTTCTGACTATTCCTTCTCTTTCCAAATGCGCTTAAGTATCTGCAAAAGTAACTGCTCTGGAATTTATTAAGTAATTTTGAAAGAATCGATTAAGTGGTTTGATGGAGATTCCATCAAACCATTTTATTCTCTCGTACAATGTAATTTTGGTAAAGCTTTTATCTGAATAAAAATCTTCCTTGAGCACTAGTAGATTAAAAGTGCAGATATTGGCTGAAACTCTGCGACCTTTCTCTTCTCACTCTCAGCCCAGCCAATTTTTTTCACGGACATTCCAGATAATAAAATTTCTGCATGTTCCTGCTCTTTGTAGACGCAAGAAACTGCTTTTCACTACTGCGCGCACGCCGGCAACAACGACGTGCTGTGCGAAATGATCTCGCACTTGTCGCAAACCGAGGTTCAGAAGGCCCTCAACAGACAGACGGACAAAGGCTGGACACCTCTCCTCATCGCTTGCTACCACGGACACATGGAACTAGTGAGTGCTTGGAATTTCTTGGAAATTTCTTGTTAATTCAAATAGGTGAACACTCTCTTGGCCAATCACGCGAGGGTGGACGTTTTCGACCTGGAGGGCCGGTCGGCGCTTCATTTGGCCGCCGAGCACGGCTACATCAATGTGTGCGACGCCCTTCTGCAGCACAAGGCTTTCATCAACAGCAAGTCGAGAATCGGCTACACGGCGTTGCACATGGCCGCGCAGAACGGATACACGCAGCTCGTCAAGTTCCTCGTCAAAGACCACATCGCGGTCATCGACGTCCTCACCCTCGTACGCATATCTTTGATGCAGTTTTTACTTACTAATTTTTCCCTATGTCTAACTTTTAGAAAAAACAAACGCCTCTACATTTGGCGGCAGCCGACGGGCAGCTTGAGGTTTGTCGCCTCTTGTTGGAACTCGGCGCCAGCATCGACGCCACGGACGAACTCGGCCAAAAGCCCATTCACGTGGCGGCGCAGAACAACTTTTCGGCCGTCGTTGCTCTCTTCCTGCAGAAACACCCTCAGCTCGTCGGCGCCAACACCAAGGCACGGCATTTGAACCTCAATTTTCATTGAACTAACAAAATTCGTTGATTATCTAGGACGGAAACACGTGTGCGCACATCGCGGCGATGCGAGGCTCCGTTCGTGTGATCGAGGAGTTGATGAAGTTCGACCGTCAGGGCGTGATCTCAGCAAGGAACAGGGTGACGGAGGCCACGGCCCTGCAGCTGGCGGCCGAAGGCGGCCACGCCGAGGTGGTCAAGGTGCTGGTCAAGGCCGGCGCCTCACCCATCGAGGAGAACAAGGCGGGCCTCACGGCCGTCCACTTGGCCGCGCAGAACGGACACACGGCTGCCCTCGAGGTCTTCTCCACCTCCAACCTCAGGGTCAACAGCAAGAAGCTGGGGGTCACTGCCCTCCACGTCGCTGCCTTTTGCGGACAAGCAGGTCAGAGAACTGCAACTATTTTATAATTTGTTTTCTTCGGTTAAAAAAAATAATATTTAAACGTCCAATTACTGCATATTTTTTATAATATCCTGAAATGATCTTTGAATTTTGAAACTAATTTTTTGTGCGTGGTTCAGACACGCTGCGAGAGTTGCTGGCGCACGTGGCAGGCGCTGTAAAATCTGAAGCACCAAGTGGCCAGGGTCTGGTGGAAGAGCTGGGCTCCGAGTCAGGTATGACTCCTCTCCACCTGGCAGCCTACTCTGGCAATGAAGGAGTCGTTCGTCTGCTTCTCAACTCGGCCGGTGTCCAAGTCGAGTCGGCTACTACCGAGAACGTGAGAATGGAAGCTTTTAATGGCACGTTGGGGAAGTAAAACAAAAAATTTTAATTCATGCAGGGTTACAACCCGCTTCACCTGGCCTGCTTCGGCGGCCACATCGCGGTGGTAGGCCTCCTCTTGAGCAGGGCCGCCGATCTTCTGCCCAGCACGGACAAACACGGCAAAACGGCCCTCCACATCGCCTCGATGCACGGCCACTATGGCATGGTGGAAGTGCTGCTCGGCCAGGGCGGCGAAATTAATGCCACCGACAGGGTGAGTCATCTACGTCGAAGAAAATGTGTCGTTTACTCACTGCCATAAGTTAGATGTGGCAAAAAGTGGTTAGTTAAAAGCGACTTTAAATGCTCAAGGTAGGAGGCGCCACTGGCTGGTTTTCGCACCTTTCCAGCGGCCTTAGGGACCAATTTCTGGCGTTTCAATAAAAGTAATCGGTGCAGGGAGGCAAAACGATGTCCCAAGCTCCCGAGCAGAACTTAAAAAAGAGCTAAATAACGATTTTTTTCAACTCCCCCTAATTTTTTAATTTTTATTTTTAAAAATACATAATCCATTATGTTGTAGAACGGCTGGACTCCCCTTCATTACGCGGCCCGCGCTGGCTGCTTCGACGTAGTGACCCTGCTGACGGATAGCGGCGCCTCACCGAAGGCCGAAACCAACTACGGCAGTGCACCCATCTGGTTCGCTGCCTCCGAAGGCCACTACGACGTCCTCCACTACCTGATGCACCGAGAGCACGACACCTACGCTCTGATGGAGGACAAGAGGGTGCGCCAAACATCATTACATGCCTCCATTCCTTGACTAAATAATATATAATCTCACCTTCCAGTTCGTTTACAACCTGATGGTGTGCAGCAAAAACCACAACAACAGGCCCATTGAGGAGTTTGTGCTCGTCTCTCCGGCGCCGGTGGACGCGGCGGCGAAACTTTCAGCCATTCTCAACAACCTTTCCCAAAAGGTTTTATTCTTTAAAATTAAATTTTTTCAACAGTGACAAATATTTTGTGTCACAAAAAATATCAAAAGACAAGTAGCATAGTCGCATTTAAACGTTTATTTTTTAACAAAATGAATCAAAAATTAATAAAAAAAAGTCTGATTCATGAGAGGCATTTAAATAATCGTCATAAACATTATAGTTTCCAATTTGTACGCCAGGAAAATGATAGTTTTCCAATAACTTTACGTAAAAAAATATTTTTCCCAATGGAAGTGACATTTTTATATGCTTTCGCAGGAAAAAGAACGTGCCAAAGACTTGATTGCGGCGGGCAAGCAGTGCGAGGCGATGGCCACCGAGCTGCTGGCGCTGGCCGCCGGCGCCGACTCGGCAGGCAAAATCCTCAACGCCACCGACCGGCGCAACGTCGAGTTCCTCGACGTGCTCATCGAGAACGAGCAGAAGGAGGTGATCGCCCACACCGTCGTCCAGAGGTACCTGCAGGTGAGCAAGACCTGTCAAATTTAATATGAAATTTCTTGTCAGGGAAACAAAAAAATAACTCAAACTTTTCCACAGGAATTGTGGCACGGGTCACTCGGGTGGGCCGCGTGGCGCACAATGCTCCTCTTCTTCGGCTTCATAATTTGCCCACCGATCTGGATGGTCTTTTCTCTTCCTTTAGGTCACAGGTTCAATAAAGTGAGTTATCCAATAATAATCCAGTAATAATTGAATTGACACGCGTTTCGTATTTCCTCGCAGATTCCCATCATCAAATTCATGTCGTACCTGACGTCACACATTTACATGATGTTCCTTCTGATGCTTGTTGCCATCACACCCATTTATCCAGTAGTTAGAGCTACGTTGTTGCCGTATTGGTATGAGTGGACGCTTCTTGTGTGGCTATCGGGGTTGCTGCTGTTTGAGCTGACCAACCCCAGCGATAAAAGCGGCCTCGGCTGGATCAAGGTACGTTTACCGCAAAATACTATATGCATTGTATTCGAATTGAATATTTCTTCTCTTCAGGTGACGGTGCTGGTGTTCGGAATTTTCGGGGTGGCGTTCCACCTGTTAGGGTTGGTCATCGCGCGGCCCTACTGGCCCACCCTGATGTACCTGCGAAACCAGCTGTTCGCGCTGGCCTTCCTGCTCGCGGCCGTGCAGATCCTCGACTTCCTCAGCTTCCACTACCTGTTCGGTCCCTGGGCCATCATCATCGGCAACCTGATGAAGGATCTGGCGCGCTTCCTCGCTGTGCTCTGCATCTTCGTGTTCGGCTTCTCGATGCACGTGGTCGCACTTAACCAGCCATTTCGCAACCAGACGCCCGAGGAGATCAAGAAGAACATGAGCCCCATCGTCTACACGGGACCATTCTCAGAAGGTATGAGTTCTGACCAGAAATTTTGATGCGCAGATCGATAATCTTCATTTCTGGCAATGATTGCAGTCAAACTGAGCCCGATCAGTGCCTTCGAAAAACTGTTCTTCGCCGTGTTCGGTCTGACCAACTGGGACAACCTGCAGGTCAAGGCTCTTGACAAGAAGTTCGAACAACCAGAGTGGACCAGCATCCTTTTTAAGCTGGTCTTCGGACTGTACCTCCTTGTGTCAGTTGTGGTGCTGATCAACCTGCTCATTGCCATGATGTCAGACACCTACCAGCGAATTCAGGTAAAAATACTCTTGCTCTGAATAATTGTAAAATAATTGACGACAAGGAACCTATAAGTAATTCTTGGGAATTTCCAGGCCCAATCTGACATTGAGTGGAAGTACGGTCTTGCCAAACTGATTCGTCATATGCACCGGACAAACACAGCACCTTCACCCCTCAACCTTGTCACCACATGGTTCATCTTTGTTTTAAGGTTCTGCAAACAGAAATGTAAGTCTGGTACCGAAAGAAAAAAAACCTAACTAACCCCCTTTGGCGTAGTGAAACGGCGGAAAAGACCGAGTTTGGTGGAGATGGTCGGCATGCACCAGAACCGCGTCTCAGCGCGCACCAAAGTGGCCGCTAAGTGGCTGTCCAAAATCAAGAAGGTGCAAGTACAACCAAGAGCAGGTAGGAAAGGTAACTAGATTTTTGCACCAGCTCACATGTGCAGCGTAGAAAGCAGACCACAGCCCTCACTGCAAGTAGAGTATTCTTGGATTGGAAAATTTTGCATCTCTCTCTTCCTAAATCTGTCCAAATTTCAAGAGGTCACGCCAAACTTGTGACTTTTGGCCAAATTAATATGTAGAAATTCGTAATTCAGTCTCTGGCACTGGCGTTGGGTAGACTAGCATTCAAAGTAGAATAGGTTTCCAAGCAGCAAAACTGATTTCAAAATTTATTTTTACTTTGAAATTTATAAAACCATTCATGATATTAAAATACAGCCATTAAAATAAAAAATATAAATTCAACAAGAGTTTAAAATATTTTTACGGATTAAAAAAACTCAGAATCGACAAAATCTTTTCCCCTGTAGAAGTAAACAAGTAGACACAAAATTTCACAGTATTCAAACGTAATTTTGCGTCACCAGGGCACAGTTTGAAGTGAAATGCTGCCACCTCTGGCCGTTCAGGCGAAATTTTAATGCGAAATATGTGTCTTAGACTCGACGGCCTTGAGCGTGGCGCCGATCAGTCCGCTGGGTTCGCAGCTGAGCTTCAACAACCAGCAGCGCATCGAAAACGTGGCCGACTGGGAGACGATCGCCAAGAAGTACCGGGCCATCATGTGGCCCGAGGAGGAGGAGCACGTGGCTGCCGCGGCCGCCAACGCAGGCCAACGGCCGCCGTCCGCCGCCCAGCACAAAACCGTGAACGAGCAGCTGTCGGTGTCCGAGCCGTCCGGCCCCTCCGTATAAAAACAATTTCTTCCTCATTTTGTGTAAAGTGATGGTTTCGATTTCCATTCAATCTACTATTGTAATAATAATACAAAATAATATTTCTCTTCAAATGTGTACAATCAGTATTGAATTAAAGAAATTTACCATTAAGATTTAACATTTGCAGACATTGGTTAAAATTGTGGGGTTTTTATTTTAATTTCTCCTGCTGTAATTTAAATAAATACAATTTCCTCGTAAAATTGCGTACACTACTCGACCAGATCGAGAAGTAGGAATTAGGCAACCTGCATGACTTGGTTGTCTCACCTGGATGCATAAGACGAAGGCAATCGATCCATTCTAAAACATCTCGCTGCAGGTGCAAAGGAGGAGAGTCAACCAATTTTGGGTCATGTTTGATGAGCCGAGGCGATTATTTAATTTTAGAAGCAGCATTTTAGGTAACAGATTACTTTGATAAGCTTTCAATGCTAATACGAGATTGAATAGTCATAAATTTTTAATTGAGGCGGCGGTCGAGACTTTCTAAGAAAGAGGTCACCTTGGCGCCGATGCGTTTCCGTTTTGTGTAATTTAGTGGGCATTACTACGCACCTTGTTCTGCGTGAGTCATCGGAAGAAAGTGACGTTTTCGGTCCTGATCACCTGCCCGCGCTTGTCAGCTCAACTTTCTTTCTGGCGATTGTTCTGCTAGCAGAGGACCCATTTGAATATACGAGACGAAAAACCCACCTCCTCGAGACTTTTCCTTTTTAAAACGCATCCTGGATCGTTACCCTTGCAGCCGACGCAGGATTCGGCTGGTGAATCGATCGTGCGCCTCATATTAATTAGAAAGGCGGACTTGAAATCTCTCTTTCGATTTCCAACAAAAGTCTCAGCAGCTGAGATTCTTCTCAACACTATTTTTACCCTATTTATAAATCGTGTAAATTAGTACAGTGTCATTAGAGCTTGTGTCTTCTTTAAGTATAAGAACAAATATTTAGTGAGCTTGACGCACGAAGAGTCACGAAATTAGATATGCTTCAAAAAATAAATCAAGTTAAGGAATTTTCTGATAGCCATCAAATTAAACCTGATTATTCTTTTAAAACACGCCAAGCACTAAAAATAAAAAAAATCATTGAATGGATATGTCCCATACATAAATAGCATCCCAAAATCAAATATTAGATTGAGTTTAGAATTTTTATTTTGTTTAAGTCACTATTAATATGGGCCACATATTTAAGTACGCCAAGTGTTTCCCTGACCTAGTTTACATAATATACCCGGGGACTCTTCCACCCGACGGCATGCGCTGCACTTGGATGCCGGAAAAAGGGAAATGAGCGTATTTTACATAAAGAAATCTGGAAATTATGGACCCGAACTCATAGGATATATCCTAGATGGATCAGCGAAAGGGGAAAAATTCTGGCAACAGCCCTGAAGCGCAGTTAGTGAAGGAAAATGAATGATTCAATCCCCCTCAAATTACTTCAGTAGATCATGAGGCGCGAAGAAGAGTAAAATGGTAGGCAGTTTTTGTAAATTTGACACTTAGAATCCGAGATTTAGTTGACACCGTTTTTACATGGCTTCCGAAAGAAAAAGAGTTTTTTTGGCCAAATATCGATTGATCCATCTAATTGAGCGTGCAAACAATTCTAAATCACACAAATTCAATCCCTTAATCTCACCCCTAGGACCTGTAACAAAAAATTGGTTCGAGTTTAAAAATTGCTGCGTTTCTACACCATTTTTTTTCATTTTGTCATTCATTTCAAGTCATAGTATTCAAGTTACTTTATTTTCTACCATATTATGTCTGTCATCTTGTCTCGCATGGAAGAAAGAGTTCAAACCAAAAAATAGCAGTTTAAAGCATGACATTTATGGCCCTCGGGGGTTTGTTCAGTCCAAGTGGACTTCACTTCAAGTAAAGAAGCTGTCGCGCAATGTTGAATTTAATTGAGTGTGTTAGTTTGTAGTAAAAAACGCGCGTGGAGTGAGGATCGAGTGAGAGAGATGGACAGAAGGAAAGAAAGAAAGAAAGAAAGAAAGAAGAGAGCAGTGAGTTTGACACACATTGAACGGCGGGCGGGCGGGCGACCAGGGGTTCTGACTGGAGCGAGAGGCTAACGGTACCGTCAGAGCCGTCTCGAGTGCAGGCCACGTCCGTTCACCACACGTTTCTGATGCAAAAAATCACTGTCGTGAATGAGACAACTTGACCAATTTAAAGCAACAAGAATTTTGACTGAATAAATGATTCCATCAATTGGGATTATATAAGATTTTTTTTTTAAAAATCCCTTTTGGAGCTAAGAGTCGATAATAGCTATTCCGATCCTGTCAGATCTCGATTTTAGCAATTTTCGCCCGAAAGGCCTGCTGACTGGACCACAAGTTGGGCGCAGTGAAAGGAGGACTGGTCCCATTTCGGAGGATGAATGAAAACAAAAATAAGGCCTGGCGGCGTCGGCCAGTCTGTCTGCGTGTGCCGAGAGCAGCTGACTGCCGCTGAGTGCCACCACCTCCTCCGGTCTATCTGCTGCTCGAGAGCCGCCCCAAAGTGTCCTAGATTGCGCCGGCGACGCTGCTGCGGCAGGGCCACCTTTTCTCTCTCTCTTTCTCGTCGCGACTCAGTTCTCAGTTTACGAGCGGCGGCCGAGCCGAGTGAACACCGATGATCACTTGACTGCCGACGCAAACACACACACTCACACGTGTAGTTCGTTTTCGTGCTCTGCGTGCCCGTTTGCGGATACCGGCCGACAGGGCAACGCCAGGGACCCACGATGCCCCCCACACCGACGGCCGCTCTCACCGTCCTCCTGGTGAGTTTCCGGGTTTTTTATCTGCTTTTCTGGAGCAAGACGGGAGTACTATTGCATGTGACAGATTTCGGGATAATTTTTAGCTCAGTCAGTCGGTCAGTTGAGATGCTGCGGAGGCAAAACAGCGTTGTGACTTCTCTTATGTAGAGTATGTTAACGCCTCCGAGCTTTTTTTAAATCCCCCAGAATTTAAAAAACAAAATCTCTACTGATTTTCTTCCATATCACTTAATTCACCTCAACAAACGATAACTTTTCTTTTCATCACCTTAACCAATGAAAGAGATCAATAAATTTAAACCTCTGACAGGCAAGCAGCTCCCTTTTGACCTTTGTACCTCACTTCAATGCCTATTGGATCCTGCCGCTTTCTAGACGAATCATAGACGTACCTGTTAAACACCTTTCGAAACGACTGCTTATCAGGAAGCGAGACAAAAAAAAGTACTAAAAATAGAGATGATGCGCGAGAACGAGTCGCGCCAGCTGGATAGCAATAAAGCGTCGGCACTAGATCACTAGGTCAGTTATCGGAGCAGCACGACACACCGCGCGCACGGCCTTCTCACCTCTCACAAAAGGCAGTCTGTCAAATTACGAACTGTCACGCAACAGCAAATTTCCTTTTATTGATTTTTATGAGGAGCCAGATAAGTCGGATGTTGATGAACATCTGAAAATTGTCGGGATAGTCAATAAAAATATCTAGTTTTTCTGCAATTTGGAAATTCATTAGGCTGGTGACGAAATTGATTTTGCCCTGAACCAAGCACTTAAGCTATTTTCTGCGAGTATAGAAATGAAGACACCGTTAAGCAGCAGCGACTTGAACTATAACTCGTTGTAAATCAGTAGCTGCGAGCGGAGGAGCGAGAATTTGATGAGAGCTAGCCCACCTCCGCGCGATCAGTCAATCAACCGCAGTCTCCTACATGGTTTTAAGCAATGAGACTCTTTATAAATTATTTCCGTCCCTGCAGACGTGTGAAAGATGGTAATCAGCGCTAATTTATTTTCATCCCGTCACTAGGAAAACATTTTAAATTGAAAGACAAGATTTCATTTATGTTAAAATAGTTCACATTGCTCTGAAAAACCAAATTTCTAGTTTCTACCAATGACAAAAGACTAATTGTAAATTTATTTTCATTGATTTTTAAATTAAATCTATCAGAAAGGAACATTTTGTCTATCTCAAAAATTAAAACCGAGTTTGTCATGATTTGTTTTTCTTTTTCATATAATATTAGGCTGCAGAATTTATCAGTTAAACAAGAACAACAAAATAATAAACCACAGTAGAAAAATGAAATTAAAAGTTTGTTTGTTTATATTTTAAACATTTGCTGAAAAGTTTAAAGTGTATATAATTTATTGAACAATAAATAAGCTGTTTACAAAACTTATATAAACAGTTTGCTTCTTTTTATCTAATTTAATTTAATAGCATTACACGCTGATTAGCCAAATTGCATAGTTCCGCGAGTGGCGCCGAGAGAAGGCTTTGAATGATATTGGCGTGCATACTGTATTAGTCGTGAATACGCAGTACGTACGGCGCGGATGATGTGTGTGTATTCCACGGCGCACAACCGTTAACCCATACTCGCGGGCCGACTCACCACTCTCAGACGCACGATTAAGAGCAAAGTTTGCATCTGTGTTGGTGCTGCTGCGGGGAGCACCGCGATATCATTATAACACTGCCGCCGTAGCATGTGAATTAAATAATAATGACCGGCCTATAAAAGAGGAAGCAGCATAATGGTGATGATATGCCAGGGGGACTTTTCCTCTCTCGCTGCACTTACCTATATTCCGACTGACACACACACGTGTCTTTCAAAAATTTCGGCTGGCCCACGGTGATAAGAAGTTAATCTTGTTTGCTTTACGTGCTCTTAAAAATTTATTGATTTTGTTAGTGTTGGTTCATAGTTCGTTTCTTATAAATTTACTTGCGGAAAATATTAATATTTCTAGTGAAAGAGTGTTCAGTCGCTGTGGAAACTTTCTTGCCCATGTTCGTCAGCATTTGCATTGATGACTAACTCATTTCTCGTGTGATGAGGTCAGCAAGAGTGAAATGTTCCCCGTGGAAAGTTTCATGAATTATCATAAAATTGTCCAATCAACCGAGTCACCGTGATTAAAATTTTAGGAACAAAAACTAACAGAAGCTTTCCCCAGCCTATTTTGTTCAAGTTTTGCCCACTCTCGTCGTTTCCGTAATGCATTAATCTGAAAATCTCCGCGGCTCAAGTGCCTGACTGAGCAGGCTTCTCGCCGACGCAAATATGCAAATCTAACTGTTCAATCCACGTCCAGCAATTACTTTTCTGCCGCGATACACATGAATTGCATAATTAGACAAAATGAGTTGAAACGCCAACATTAATTGTCGTTCCATGTACTATATTTGATTATTAGAAACATTGCGATTTTCGTTCCAATCATGACCAAGCAGAATTTGGCGTCTTGATTGATGAAAAGGCTCCAACAATTAAAAACGAACTGCATGTTGATTCTGATTGACCCTGATTCAACACTCCATCTCAATTTCATCTTTGTGTTGCCTTTTTCGCAATAAAACTTAAAAGAATATTCTAAATACCATTTTCAAGAAATATTATTTTGTTGTTTAAAGGACTAAAATTCTCGATAATTCTTTTCCGTGGAAATTTCTTCACGAATTTAATGTGTTTTGAAAAACAATCTACATTGATATTGAGTAAACTCACTCTTTTTTCCGAGGAAAAACCGGCATGACCGTGTTTATATATCTGCTTGATTGATTTCCCAACGAACGAAGGGAACAATTTGAAGGTGTTTAATGCATCTGTCTCTTAGGGACGTGCTGTAATAAGGTCGCTCTCGGCCTTTTCAATTACGCGATGCATTATTCCACGCGCGTATTGAGCGCTCGACGTGCGGGCAATCGCAATTCGTCGGCTCTTTCTTCCTCTCCGATCTCTTTCCGTTTGCTTTTTTGGACGCCGAGAAGAGAAGAAATTAATGAGATGAGATGCAGGGTCAAAATTGGGTCGAGGGGCGGACGACTGGCCAGCCGGCCGGCCGACAATCCAGCTTACAACTTTCCCTGATTGCACCGAAACGAGGACGAAGGAGAGAAAAAAATATACGGTTCCTCTCATTCATTAGCGAAAATTTACTCGGGACAAACAAACGCCGCGCGTTCACGGCACCTTTCAGTGTCATGCACTGCACAGTCATAAGTGTTTCTAAATGAAAATGACTGAACGCCATGATGCGGCATCATTAGTTTTCAAGATTTATTATTAAAAAATGTGAAACTTCATGAGTATTATTTTTAGCAGAAAATTATTTTCATGTGAGTCATTTAAGTAGCCCTGGAATATTATTTTTTATGTTTCTATCGATTCCTGAGGCACAGCATCAGCCAAAACCACCAAAACCTTATCTTAATTGCGCTGGCTGTCGCTGTGTTGCTGCAGTCTCGATATTTAGACGGTTTAGCCAGGTTCCCACCAAAAACCTCCAAAACAACGGTTTTACACACCTAATTTAACCCTTAGGAATCGATTTGTGCTGTCAAAAAATAAATTGCAGCATTACTTTAAAATAAACATGGTGTTTTATTCCGACCGTGAAGAGTCCCTTTTCCTTCAGATCTCCGAGTTGACAGCTATCCAAGTGCATGTACAACAGTTTGAGCTTGAATATCTTGCCAACGACGGTGTGATTGGCACAGTTGACTTTACCTTACACGTGGAAATAAAAACCAAATTCATAACCACTATTCACGACACGAGCACTTTTGGTGTGGAGATGACACTTTTGAAGAAAGTGTCGCAGAATGCAGGTCAAAGGGAGAAATTAAAATGCGAGCTGTGTGTCGGTTAATGGTTTTCGCACGAGTCGACAGTGAGGAAACGCGAAGTTAAACAACTCGTTCTGCGTTCATTAATCGACTCATTGCCTCTGGAAAGTCATAAAGTAATTATGTGCAGTTCACATTTTACCTGAAATCACAAAGATCAATCGGTCGAGACCTAAAAAAATTATTTCCCCACAAACCACTGAAAGAAAGTAAAACAGTTCTCACGGTGCTGGAATAAAAAACCTATCCATCAGATCTGTGCTCCACTTTTCGTCCTGAATACGACATCTTCTGATTTTGCTTGCAGGCGCTGTTGTGCGGGTTGTCGGCGGCGGCCTTCGACGAATTTTCATCAGCTTGCCTGCGGCCAGGCAGCGGCCGAGCGTCCAAAGCTTGGAAGGACCCTCCCTGTGACTTCACCGACGAGCAACAATGGTGTACTGTCCCTGGAAGTTCCTATCCTTGGTGAGATAATAATCATAATTTTAATCCATGAGTTAACCTATGCCCTAAAAAGTAATGCTTTCTTGCACCAGCTTCAAAATGATTTTATTGCGGATCAGTTGAGCAAGTAGTTTTGAATTAATTTTAAGACTTTCCATGGCCTTCTTCCTGCATTGAAATTTGAATTATCGCCAATCGGTCATAATGAGACTCGGCCCATTGCGAGATCAGTGCCCTGCGTTGAACTAAATCAGAACAGCTGCCCCCTGTAAGAGAGATGCACTTTCTAAACGTGAGCGCGGACGATGCGAGAGCGGACGTTAAATTAATAATTCATCGTGAGCGGGTCAGACGCGCATATAAGTACAGTACGTGCCGCACCAGGGATGGGTTGGTTGCTTGGGCGGGAATCGGACCACTGGGCCACGCGGGCAGCCAACGAGATAGAAACTCTCTCGCCTCCTCGCTAATTGGCCTCGCGCACTAAAAGTGAATTGGCTGCTGGGGACAATCGCTCGTTTTCGGCCGCGTTTCGTGATGAGTGGGAATGAGGCAGTGATAAAAAAACTCCTTAACTCTCGGAATTTGTTTGATAATTGTGCCTCGGTTTTCAGGATCGCACTACGAAGTTTCGTGCGAGAGAATCAAGGACTGATGCGACGCATGTACGGCGAGATGAGACAGATTTCAGTGCTCCGCGCCGAGTTTGAGTCCAACGACTTGTACCCAGGCGATGGTACCGACTTTCAGGTGGGTTTAAATAAAAAAATTAGCAAGAAAAATGGTTTATCGTAGTAAAAAATAAAGCTTGAACTTCATCCTCACTTTGATTAAGAATTTTAACGACCTCTACAATTTAAAGACCGTCTTTGACGACGTTTCTGAGCACACCAATCGATTCTTGAGGGTCGAATTAGGTAAAGTGGATAATTTTTCCGACCAACAAGTGCAGCGCGACGTGCGTAGCACAAGTAAAACTTTTTCCCCGCTAAAACAATATGAATGCGAGAGCTGCGCATGCGTGAGAGCTGGCTGAATCTGACAAAGAAGTCATTCGCACAGGCGGTCTCTCAGCAAGTGCTCAAATCAGCTCTGACGCATGCTCAGTTCTCGCATTCATATTGTTTTGGCGGGAAAAAAGTTTTACTTGCGCTAAGCACGTCGCGCTGCACTATTCTCGGCAAAAAAATATCCATTTAACCGAATTCGACCCTCAAGAATCGATTAATGCGCTCAGAAACTTCATCCAAGACGGTCTTTAAGGAGTGCAAATTTGAATCAATGTTAAAAATGGAAAATCTAACAATCATTTTGAAGCAAGATATTGTTTTGGAGATAAATCTACTGAGGCCTGCAGGTCCGAATTTACCATTTTTCGACTTTGTAGCTGTCTATTCATTGCTAATTTCCTATTTGGCAATTAGAAATTTAACTAAATTAATTTTTTCCTCCGCTTGCAGGTTGTTAGGGACGGCGTAATGAAGCGTTACCGGCCAGTGGCCGAGGCAGCTGCTTCGACGCCTCGCTCAACGAAGCCAGAAGTGCCAAACAAAGAATCATTGACCCGCAAGACGGTGAAACCTCCGCGGCCAACGAGCACGTCGACCCAAGCGACGACCACTGCGACCAAAAAGACATCGACGTCGACGACAACCTCAACCACGACGACGACCACGACGACAACGACGACGGCGCGCACGACGACCACAGCGGGCACGGTGCCTTCGACGACGAGAAACGCGACCTTGACGTCGGCGGCCTTCGAGGCTGTGGAGGAGACGACCGAGGGCAGCACCACTTTGGCGCCGGACACGACCAGCGTGTCCGAGGAGCCGGTGATGGAAGCCTCGGAGGCGGAGCCGCTGCAGGCCGAGGACCAGCAGGCCGAAGAGTCCGAGGTCGCCGAGGAGGAGGCCGAGGGCGAGGATGACGAGGAGTACGAGGAGGAGGAAGAAGGGGACGCTGACGAGGACGAGTCAGATGGCGATCAGAGCCTCAACAAGGGGCCGCAGCAAATCCTCGTCCGAGGAGTGTGAGTAAAAAATAACTTTATGCTCTTGCTTAAATATCATAATGTTTGTAATTACTGAAAATAGATGCTTATAACAAAATTAAAAACGAAAAATCAGCTACAATTTTTTTTATCTAATTTCTTAACTGGCATTTCTGGCCGTTGCATAGATATTGAGTTTGTTAAATAACTAATTATTGAATCCCTGACTAATATAAAAAAATAATTAATAAATTGATGACGAGATGCTCCATTACAAACAGTTTTTTGTTGAGAAAAAATCTTGTCTAGAGATAAAGATCCATTTAATTACTAAATAAATATTAATATAAGCAGTCTCAGTTTTTCATCAACACTAATTTAATTTTTCCCATCTGCAGAAACGCATGCCCCGTGAAAGAGGAGGTCGTCGCCCCCTTCTGGGCCAACAACACGAGGGGTGAGCTGCTTGCCCTGCTGAACCTGTACCCTTTTGAGCAGTACGTCCACTGGGAGAAGTGCACGTAAGTTTGCAAAAGCCACTAATAGCTTTATTCTCGAATGGAAAAGCTTTTTTAAAATCTCTTTATTTCCCCGAAATATTCAAATAATTTAAGACTTTGCGAAACAATTTGATTAATTTTAGATGCTTTTTTAAAATTAATAAATGTCTTTTTAAAAATCTCCTACGCTTTTTTATCTGTGCGTTTACAGATGTTTAGAAAAAGTTTATTCAATGATTTTTGATTAATTATTGAGATCAATTTGCATTTTATATGAAAATGATTGAAATCGGCAATATTACCAAAAATTTCAATTTTCAACTTTTTCAACATTGTCATCGCCAAATCTCTGGTTCTAACAGTCAAAATTAGCAAAACTGCACACCGTTTGACTCGTCTCAACCTCCCCTATGTAGCCGATGGGTTTTGGGGGTGCTGATTAGGCCAGAAAATCGGAAAATCGTTTTTATTTTTCACATTTACCCACAAAAATATTTGTTTCTATTACAATGCCAACAGATCCTTTTTAAAATTAATTTTTTTTTAAATAATTTACATGCTAATTTCAAATTTTGTCCTTCAGAGATCTGAACCAGCAGATGTTCTGCCGCGACGGGTGCCGGTGCGAGCAGCAGTACCGGCTGCACCGTCTGCTGGCTTACGATCCGCGCAACGAGTGTCGCGGCATCTTCTCCGACTGGTTCAAGTTCCCGTCGTGCTGCGTGTGCAAGTGCTACGACATCCCGCCCGAGTTCCGGCTGACGTCACGGAGCCCGCGGCGCAAGAGCCGCCCCGTGGACAAGGGCAAGAAGAAGGCGACGGGCCTGGAGCCGAAGCTGCGCACCGTCGTGCACGTGCAGCAGCTGGACCGCAGGCTGGAAGGTGGCGGCGAGCTGCGCGAGGACCTCAAGGCCGTCGTGCACAGGTCCCGCGAGCCGCGTCTGCAGCCGGCCGAGTCGGCCACCCTGGGCACCGTGGACACGGCCACGCCGCACTTCTACTACCAACCGCCGCCGGTCGGCCTCGCCTCACTCAGCCGACGCCCGCGCGACGCCGACGACTGATACGCAAAGTGGGAAAAGTGACTGCAGACTTAGCCACTGGAGTTATTTTTTTTTTTTATTCTAACATTCGATGGATTTTGATGAACGTGTCTGAGACTTGTTATTAGAGCGAGAGAATGCTGGGAATTTGTGACAGTGATCTGATTCATATACTAGTCGTACACAAGCTGCTGAGGATGACAGTGTGTTCGTGAAGTTGATAGGAATTAAAGTAAAATGCCATACTTCTTTGATTAATTTAAATAGTACGTTGATTGTAAATATCACCTCCAAAAACTGCGTCTTAATTCTAAGGTTCCAACTTTACTACTGTCGTTGTATATAGAGTTGATATTAGCTGTCAGAATATACATATTTTCAATAATTAACATGGCGCTCTTTTATTTACACATGAACTTTCATAGAATATTCACAATTTATGTTGAGATTTGCCTTTTTAGTGGAATCTCTACATATTCATCGGGCCTGATTCCTTTTTCGGCGTCTTTTCGCCCTCTGCACTCGCGTATTTTGATAAAAATGAGTAGAATACTAAGTGGAATTTGCGTCATGAGGAACACAGCCACGGGACAAACTGCAAAAAATGTGTCAATCATTTGATAAAAGCAATAAAACGTTATGGCTCTTACTGGCAGCAATGTCCGATTCCGGTGTTTCAAGAGCGAATTTGAGCAGCAAAACGGCGATGGCTGTGTTCTGTATGCCAGTTTCGATGGAAATAGCAATCGTGTCTCTGGTGTCCAGGCCAAACAACTTTGACACTATGGCGCCGAAAAGATAGCCAAGGAGCGGATCAAGAATCGCAGCTACTCCTAGCTGATAAGCACAATTAATTTGAATTATTGACTGCAATTAGCAGTTGATCGAGTTATTTGTTTGAATAATTATCTAAAAAAAAACAGTTAAATTTCAGATTAAGCAGAATTTCTCGAAAATTTAAACGGTTTGTCAGTTCCCTTCTATAGCCAATGGTGTGCGAATTTTGAGGAAAAATTCCATAAGTTGTGAAATAAATCATGATTTTACAGAAGGGAGCATTGAAACTTTGGAGCCGATTTTCTAAGAAATTTAAGCAGCAACACAGGAAATTTTACCTCTATTTCCAAAGTAGAAGTCTTAAAGATAAAAATTATATTTTCGAATTACCTGCCAAGTGAGGAATTTGAAGAGGTACAAGTTAGTGAAGGTGCCAAAGATGATGATGGGAAGCATAATAACGGCAAACGGTTTAAGGATTTTCCCCAGGAAATTGGAAACCTTAGGCAGGAAAATTTGGAACAAAACGCCAATGACCAAGGGCACGAACAGAGTGATGGCGATCACTGCGATCTTCACGTACGGCACTCCAATGTTTGCTTCCTCGAAAATAACGCCTCCAAGCGAGAAAACCCAAATGGGAATGGTAACTAAAAATAGAATAAATTCAATTGATTCAATTCTGGTGCCTGCTTTTTTACCGAAGCTAACGAAAGTGCTGACTGCCGTCATGGTGACCGACAGGTCGAGATTTCCCTCGAGAACCAGCGTCCAGATATTGCTGGCCGCGCCGCCGGGCGAGCTGCCGATGAAAAAGAGGCCGAGCTGAAGGGCTGGCTGGTCGGGAAACAAGAGTCTGGCGAGACCGAAACTCATCTGTCGTCAGATTTGGAAAAATCAGCTGAAAGGCTATTTCAATTTACCAAGGGCATGAAGATGAACTGCGAGACCAGTCCGATCGTGATGCCAATCGGCCTTTTCAGCGTTTTCTTCACCACGGGCAGGTTGAGGGCGCACCCGAAATTGATGTACATGAAAAACATGAGCACGGTGATGGTACCCAGTATGTAATTATCCATGCCGCTGTCCTCCCTGATGACCGACACAAACACGCTCGACTCCTTATCCGGCTTGGCTGCGCTCGACTCATTGCGCGACGAGCAATCCAGCAGGTAAAGTCTCGTGTAGCCCAGAAAATTGCCGGTTACCTCAAAGCTAGACCTGAACTTGGAGTGATGCTCACCGCCAGAAGGTTCAAATATTAACGGCCTGTTGAGGATGAAAGAAATGAAATTGTATAATGTAGTGGATAAAAAAGGGACCTAATAAAATAAAAAAAATCATTTGAAAGGGGTAATCTATAAACAATCGTTTCTTAATTTAAAAAAAATAATTGATTCCTAATTTTCAGCAAATCATTTTATCAAAACAATAAAGAAACAATACTTTTGTTTGTTTAAGATGCACAGAAAAATTACATGCGGCATCAGAGTTTATACAAATTTCAGTTCAGCTTGACGACGAACAAAAGGGGTTGTTAATAGAAATAGATTTTAGTTTACTCGGATGTGACGATCGCCACTTCACTGTCGGTAGAGGCGACGCAGATGGAGAGCCCGGTGAACGATTCGTTCGACCAAACAACGACAGTCTCATTCAGCGAGATCACGAGTTGGCGGACGCTGTCGGGCTCAAACTCTATCTGCTCAATGAAAGTGACAGTGGATGCTGGTGTTCCTGCGATTCCTGAGACCACTATCAAGAGCAATGTGAGGGTTGATGCAGTCATTTTGGTCATATTGGGCTGCATTTTGTGAGCTAAAATCTGACAAATAATGTTTCAAAATTAAATTCTCCGAGCCAAAAAAATAAATTGTTTTGTATTAGTTTGCGCCTGTTGAAAATGCTCACACAAGCTTAGAGATACCTATTTTATAAACAACATAAACTATCGGCGTTTCAACTTTATACATGTTTTTCAGATATATTTATGTTACCCCTGCATTTATAAATAACAAAAATCATAATTTTTATTTTTAAAAATTTATTTATTGCCTTTCTTGTTTTTGTTTTCTTGTTTTTAATTAGAGGTCCCAGTCGCGAGATTTAAGGCGGTGGCTGGCGGGGCCGGCTTAGCCGAATTTTTTATGCGGCGGCTGGCCATTTTCACCGGTGGCTGGCGCAGCTGGCAAATTTTTAAACGTCAAGTTTGATAGACCAATATTAGTGCTTAACGGCCCGATGGACGCAAAAATACATTTTTGCTCCTGCACTCTTTTAATTTCTTACCCTTTTTCGCCGGCGGCTGGCGGCTGCCCACGTGACACAAAATGAGCTGAGACCTCTACATGTGATTTAAATTAATTCTTATTCTGGCTATCAAACGACAGTGACGTCCAAATACAACTCATCCACATGTGCGAATGTGTTTAACGTATTGCCAGTGTCTCTGCGCCCGAGCTCAAAGAGTTTGTTGCTGCTTAATTTGCGTTCATTTGTGTACGTGCATTGATTCTACAGTGCTGACGAGTAATTTGATTTTGTTAAAGAGTTGTAATATTATTGTTTGTTACATTTTGTGTTAATATTTGTGATTTGATAATAATAATAATTTATAACTTTATTGTCTCTTGGCGAGGTCATACATCAGATATGGTTACATTTCTAAATATATGCCCCTCAAATTGCACAAACAAAAAGTGCACACAAAAATCATAAATGTTCTGCAAATGCCAAGAATTCACTTGAATCATAACATTTCTTTAGGTACAGAAATTCTTTTAAAGCTGACACAAATTGCTCTCAATTGTCAATTTGTGTACATGCCAAAGGTTAAAAAAACATATTATTATTATTTGGATAGTAATCATTTTGATCAAATTGTGATATTAGTGCACCTTTTGGTTCAAAATCAAATAATCTCACATTGAATATTGTGCAAATTATAGATTAAATCGTACCTTTGCCTTTTGAGCTACTTTATCTTTTGAAAGCTTTTAACCGGCGCCTATGTTCAAACATTATGTTAATTGCACATCTCAGCGTCGAGGTAAAACCAACGATAACTGAAGTGTATATTGATGGGACACGCGTGTCTAGAGAAGGCACTTCTCCTAGTAATTACGTGCGAATTAAACGCAGTTAATTTATTGGCTTGATTGTTTTTGCAGTACACAGTTTTCAAACATGACTTGTTGTCATCTGTGCTTTGAGGTCAGAGGCAATGCAAACAAATACCGTTTCAACACTAATGGAACAAAAATGCGCGTAATCTCTAAAGTGCAAAACAAAAATACGTTATACCGCAGTTATCGCTGTAATAGGTAGTAAGTTGTGTCAAGAGGCAAAACAAAATGCACTTACTCTATTGTAGTAAAGCTGCACGAAAAACAAAGCTTGGGCGCCGACAGGACCAATCTGGCTGGCGAGTCGATCAGTCCATGCCTGTGGTCCTCTATCGCATTGATTTGCGTAATCAGCGCCTTGTCAAGATTGCGGGCTGAGAGTGAGGAGCGACGGTAGAGCGATGGCCAGTAGAAGCAGGATCAGTGTGCCGCGGAGTTGTGATTTTGCATTGCCATCCGTGCGTGCTGGTCGTTTATTTACTTTTCAAACACCTTTTTCGCTGTCCTTTTATATTGGAGGGGCTCTAGATAAAAGTGGGGTCAGTGTGGCGTCATTCAAAGTTGTCGTAGGGTTAGAGCGGAAAGGAGCAATAAACAAATTGACTTCTGCAGCAAGCCTCAATGTAATAATCTTAATTTTGTTGACCTCTCTATTAATATATACACTTGATGCGATCCTCATTCTATTTTGAGTCACACCTCACACTACCTTGCGCGATTATTTTATTTCTATAAATGTAGTACAGTCCTTTGCTATCGAATTATTAAAGGTATTTAGGTTAAAATTACTGTTTGATTCGATAAAACCAAAATGATCAAATGGCTCTTTCTGTTTGTTTTTTTCAGTTAGTGGCGAAAATAGAAAAATTATTGAGTTGTGTGCTACTATAAACGATAACAAATAACAAAACTAAATTTTTCCATGATAAAAATTAACCGATTTCAATCGGGAGAAATGCGTGCTATTTTTAAAAGTTGAGGAATAACATTCATTTTGAGTTCAATTTTGTAGAGTTGATTTTATTATGCTTGCATCTCGACAATGATTGGCATCTTCTTGAGTGGAAAACTATCTTCAGAAGCATCTGTTTCCACGATTCTGTTTGCTCGGTTGCGATTGCGGATTTTCGAAATAACAAACAGGATTCCAAGGGGCACCTGGGTCGCGATGACAATTATCAACGGCACAACTGATGAAAGATAAATGACTGATACAAAAAATAAACAGGAAGCGTATTATTTACCTTCTGAAATGTCCCTTTCTGGACGTTCAAGTGTAGTCTTCAATAGCAAAATTGCGATTCCCAAATTTTGTAGACCAGTTTCGATTGAGATGGCTATTACGTCCTTTTCACTCTGCCTGAATAGCATGGACAAAATTGCACCGAACAGGTAGCCAAGGATAGGATTGCTGATGCACGCCATCAGAAGCTGAGAAAATTTCATAAAATGAGAACGAGATTAAAATAAATTAAAAAATAGTATATCTCACCCTCAAGTTGACCAATTTGAAAAGGAACGCCTTCAAAAAGGTGGCAGCGGTGGTGTATATGATCGTGACACCAGCGAGTGGTTTAAGAGTCTTCGCGAGAAACTTGGCCACCTTGGGATATTTGCACTTGATGCAAACACCGCCGAGAAGGGGGAATAAAAGTGTCGCAGTTGTTAACACCAAGTTTTTATAGGGAATTCCGATCTCGGCGTCGGCGAAAATGACGTGGCCCAGAGTGAACACCCAAAACGGAATGGTGACTTTAGAAATAAATTAGCAAAATTAATTGGAATTGAAAGAAAAAAGCCTTAATAGTATATTACGGAAACTGGCAAACGTGCTGACCGCCGTCATCGTGACGGACAGGTCAAGGTTGCCATCGAGTATCAGAGTCCAAAGGTTGCTGCCCACTCCCCCAGGTGAGCAACCAGCGAAGAAAAGGCCAAACTGGAGGGCTGGCTGACCAGGAAATAACAGTCGTGCGGTGAAGAAACTCATCTAGAAATTTGCAAAATGGTTTCTTGTCGCGTTTTCTGGTCACGTCGAAGAACAAAAATATTACCAGAGGCATGAACACAAATTGAGAAAACAATCCAATGGTGATGCCGATGGGTTTCTTGAGAGCTTTTTCAACAACAGTTAAGTCGAGGGCGCATCCAAAGTTGAAGTTGGCGAAGATAATCAGGACTGCGAAAGTGCCAATGAAGATGTTACTGTCAATTACGTTATCCATGGATATAACCGAGACAGTCATTTTTTCACTGTCTTCCCAATCTCGCGTGTCCTGAGCGCAGGTGCGAAGGTACACTTTGGAGTAGCCCAGAAACCTTCCAACAATTGTAAAGTTGGATTTGTATTTCGAGTGGCTCCCATCCTCGGCCAACTCAAATTCCAACGGTCTAAAATAAAATTGTAGCAATTGAGGCAGAAATGTTTAATATATAAATAAGGATTTATTGCTCACTGCTCATAGACGTCGGCAACCTCAGTTACTGATGAAAAAGCACACAATGATTGGTTCGCAAAAGAATGGTTGTTGGTCCAGACGATAACGCTTCTACTGCTCATCATCTCAAGCTGCCGCACGCTGCTCGGCTCGAATACAACATTCATCATTCCGCTTCCCGCTGCTAATCGAGCAAAGAGAATCAGGAAAGCGAGGGCTGACGCTCGAATCTCCTGCATTCTAAACAGGATGAAAGGAAAAGGACATTTTAAAATAATTGATTACGAAAATTCAAATTAAACCAAAAGTAAATCATATTTTATTACACATAATTACTGCGTCACGTGAGATCTAACTGTTGCAGCATTTATTTTTAAATGTTCTAAAATGTTAACGGGTGATCTGCGTTCACCAATTTTGAGTTTGAACTCTGGTTATAAAAATAATATTTTTCGTTGCGTGTATGAGTATAATTTTACTATGGATTATCTCAAAGCTCAAATGATTGCGCTCGCTATCGTAAAAGTTAATATTTATGCGCATGATAATAGTATTCTTCCTCACAGAATCAAATGAGAGTGGTTACCTGCTTTAAAAGCAAAAGTTGCAAAACAGAGCCGACTGAGATATGTTGATAGTCTTTCGCTTACATCTGCGCGACTGTCGGAGTAAGTTCTGCTAAAATATTTTCAGAAGCTGGCGGAATGCCAAAGGAGGGAGTTTCGCAATGTATTTTTGTTTGAATTTTTCCTTATTGAAAAGGTCTAAGGTGTAACATGTTGGACACACCGGTTCTCGTTATATCACCGACGTTAAGGAAAAATTCCCGGCTGCAGAGCTCTAGGCCGACTCGCTACTCGCTATATACTTGCTGGTTCGCACCTCTCCAACAGGAGTGATTTGGCATCACGTTTCAAAAAGTCCTAGGTGCGGAGGCAAGTGACCCTTGAGTGGGCTGGGTCACTGTGCGGCCTGGTGCACCTATATGTTATCCGTTTGCGGTGTTATTGCGGGACCCGGGTTTCAGCATTTCAGCATTCCCTTATAGTGCTTCCTCGGTCAGGGATAAAAAATAAAATAAAAGTTTGCAAATTTTCTTGTTAGCTGGTGATCTGCGCTTACCAATTTTAAATTGAAACACTGGACAGAAATAATATTATTTTCCTTTGCGTTTATGGTTTATCTCAAAGCTCAAAACATTGCGCTCGATCTCACGATCGGCGCCTTATATAATTCTCCTTTACAGAATCAAATGACAGTAGTGGTTACCTGCTTTTATAGGAGAATATAATGTTGCTAAGCGGAGCAGACGAAGGTGTTGTTGATCTTTCGCGCACGTCCGCTCGACTGACGGAGTGAGTTTTGCTAAAATATTTTCAAGATGCTAAGAAGGGGGGTTTCATACCATATAGATACATGCTCAACTAGTCATCTTGTTCGATTTTTTTCCTAGTTGAAAACTACTAGAAATAATCCTATCAGTTTTCAACAATTTATATTTCCCATTATCTAAATGAAATTGTGTAAATCGTCTAACTATTTCTTCAATTTGAACTTTCTGCGATAAATATAATATATTGATTTGTCTGGCCGGTCAGATAACCTTGACAGTCGCCCTCCTAATTTGGACCAAATTTATTGTTAAAAGCATCTTTAAAATACAGGTGAAAAATAAAAAAGGCACTATTTCAGTGAAACAGAAACACTTTTTACGCTACGCCAATATATAATGAAGGTCAAACTGACTTCTCCTTGTTCACCTGTTTGTGAATGGTTGTAGCCTCCATCTCCTAGTCCTTATAATACAGTATTGACGCCATGACCATTTCTCAAATAACGCGGACCTTTATTTATGGTAATATAACACGAATCAACTTCATACGAAATCAGTGTGAAAATCGTTATTTTTAAACGTGTTACAGAATTACATTAAATTTGAAGGCTAAAATTCTCTGTTAATTGTTAATAATATTATTTATTCGGTTAAACACGATTGAAAATTATATAATTTCTCTTTCAGATTGTTGTGGATATTTTGCTAATTTTTGGTGTGACTATTAGTTGATCATGGTTGGCTTCTTCTTTAATTCAGAATTGTCTTCAACCATATACACGATTTCGTTTTCTTCCTTCGTAGTTGCTTGGTTTGGTTTACAGATCTTCAAGATCACTAACAACAATCCCAGGGGCACTTGGGTTGCGACGAAAATTGACAAAGGCACAACTGAAAAGACGAAATGAAAGTTAAAATTAATTTGCACTCTTGACAAAACTTGCCTTCTGAAATATCACTTTCTGGACGTTCAAATACAGTCTTCAACAGCAAAACTGAGATTGGCATATTTTGAATTCCAGTCTCGATTGAGATGGCTATGATGTCCTTTTCGGTCTGTTTGAACAATGTCGACACAAGTGCGCCGAAAATGAAGCCAAGGAGCGGATTGCTGATGCACGCGACTAGCAACTAATTGTAAAATAAATTAGGATTTAAAAATGAGAAACAAACAATCACCCTCAAGTTGACGAATTTTAAAAGGTACAACTTCGGGTAGGATGCAATGATAGCGTAGACAAGCAGAAAACCAGCGAGTGGTTTAAGAGTCTTCGCGAGAATCTTGGCCACCTTGGGAAATTTGCACTGGATGAAAATGCCGATGAGCAGGGGGGCAAAAAGGTAGGTCGTGGTAAACGCCATTCTCTTGTAGGGCACCCCGATCTCGGCTTCGGCGAAAATTACGTGGCCCAAACTGAACACCCAGAACGGAATGGTAACTGTAGAATATTTTATAGCAAAATTAATCAGGATTAAAATAAAAAAGGGTCTGCAGTACGGAAGCTAGCAAACGTGCTGACCGCCGTCATCGTGACTGACAGGTCGAGGTTGCCGTCGAGCACCAGAGTCCAAAGGTTGCTGGTCGTTCCACCAGGTGAACAACCGGTGAAGAAAAGTCCCAACTGCAGGGCCGGCTGCTCAGGAAATAGCAGTCGTGCGGCGACGAAACTCATCTATTTCAACATTAATTTAATTTTCAGCTGCATTTTTACAATTGAATCAATGCAGTACCAGAGGCATGAATACAAATTGAGAAAAAATTCCAATAGTGATGCCGATGGGTTTTTTCAGAGAATTTCTAACAACAGCCAAGTCGAGGGCGCATCCAAAGTTGATGTGAATAGTAAAAATGACGATTGCCAAGGAAACAATGAAGAAGTGGTCCATTACTGAGTTATCCATATTGATAACCGAGACGAACATTCTGTTTTGCACGATTTCCAATCCAGAGGCGTCCTGAGCACAGGTGCGAAGGTACACGCTTGAGTAGCCGAGAAACTTGCCAGCAATTGTAAAGTTGGATTTGTATTTCGAGTGGCTCTCGTGCTCAGCCAACTCAAATTGCAATGGTCTGAAATTTAAGAAATTTAATTGAAATTTTAAGCTTTGAATCGAGTGTTTTTCTTTGTTAATTTAGGCAATAATTGTTGTTTAACAGTAAGCACGCACTGTTCAGTTACGTCAGCAACCTCAGTCACTGATGAAAAAGCGCACAAGGACATATTCCCGCCATGAGAATGGTTGGTCCAGACGATAACGCTCCTATTGCTCATCATCTCAAGCTGCCGTATGCTGCTCGGCTCGAATATAACATTCATCATTGCGCTTCCCACCGCTAAACGTGCGTAGAAAAACAGAGATGCAAAGGCGGACGCTTGAACTTCTCGCATCCTAAAAATGATAAATTTATAAGTATATTTTACACTTGGAAAGGTAATCAAGCAATTTAAATATGAGTTAACGTTCATCGATTTTCTGAGATCTCTATATTATTTATTTTGATGCTTAAAATTTCTAGGGTCGGTGTGGTAAATACCATTTTTTCCTAAATTTAGTAATTTAAATAATAATTATTCACGTTTGACCTACATTTTGATTTATTAAAAGCTAGACCAAAATGTTTTTTGTTTTAACGATTTATCTATTTAAAGATCGAATCATTGCGCTTTTTCTTTAAATTAATTAGCCATACACTCAGTCCGTTCTTCCTCAAAGAATTAAAAGATGGGGAGTTACCTTGTAAGAAGAACGTGGAACTTAATATATTAATAAACGGTCTCAGCGGGCAGAGATATTATTTGTTATATCATTTCTTGAACGACCTCTATAGATAGTGATTCTTTTGTACGAGTTTGTCCCCCCTAATATTTTTAATGCAAAAAGGAGGGGGATTTCATTATGTTATGTTCCATTACGTCAATCTTTGATACACAAATTTCCATCTTCTCAGTTATCCGCCTATTTTAATTTTAATTTATATTAGTTTCAATTTTAGGGGGGCACCTTATTTACTCAAAGTTCATATATTCTTATTTTAATCCAGAACTAGTACAATAAACCTTCTACAGTGCAGCCACACAATTTTTAATCACACTTTTTGTTTTTATTTTCAGGATAACGATTAGGGATGTTATTTTTATATACGCAACTGCGCTAAAGCGTTGCTCTATATTCGTTCTGTTACACCGATAAAATAGCACGTTTTGTTGTTGGCCAGTCCGATAACCTTGGCCAGTTGCCCTCCACGTGAGGTTTCATTGGTCCAAAGATCTCTGAACCATAAATATGCGAGAGGGATATATTATGGAAAAAAACGAGTCAATTTCTGTTGCTGTTTTCCGATTTTCTTTGAAAACTGTCATTATAATATCAAAGTGACGCGGGCGAAAAAAAGCGCTACACCGTCATGCTGGACCACAGCGACACCGAACGCATCCTCTGCGTGCACGTGAGCAGAGGATGCAGAGCTGCGGTGGAACTGGAACATGCTCGCGGCAACGCAGCCAAAGTCCTCTCGTTCGCAACCTGTAAGGCACCATGCCAACCTACCTGACCATGGTCAAGCCGCGAGTTAAATCAAACTTCACGTACTTTAAATTGAATATGTCTTGCAGGTTAAGGAGAAATGATAATCATTTTTTTCCCTTAAAATAACTAAAATTGCTAGAACTTAAAATAAAAACAAGTTATACCCGAAAGGCGCGTCTTCTTAGAGCTCGGCGCCCCTTCCTAAAATCCCGGTGAAAATTTTGTCCCTGCTGGAATCTTCGGCCGAAATTGCCAGAAAAGAAATGCTCAATGTCCACCAGCAGCTGACATTGCTCTCTATAGGAAATGTCCTAGACGGATAAACGGACGTATACGTAATTGAAAGAATAGTCGTCGGCAGAGCAATGAGAAAGAAATGTGGACGGCGAGCACAGGCTGATTCTTCCTCGCACGCGCACTGACCTTGACTTTGCACTCGTTTTCATTCCGAATCGCGCAACAGTGGGATTCCCTCCCGTCCGGACTTTCAGTTTCCCGAGTGGTAAATTGTGCTACTATAATGTGCCATTTATTATAAATGAACGATTAAAAATTTTGCTTTTATCACACACAAAATTATGAATGTTAGAGTAAAGGAAACAGGCTAGAAAAACCTTTAAAGCAAAACTAGGAATTAAAAAAATAACCTTAATTTTATTGAAACCTTCAATTTACATTTCTGTCCAGAATAAGTGTTTTTTTTAATTTCATTCTGACTGTTAAATATTTCAATTTTTAAATTTATCTAAATTCGATGGATCTAGTCAATTTTGATTTAATTACACTGGATATATAATACTACATGAGCAAAATAATATAATTATTGCAGAATACTGATTGTTTCTTTGGCATAGCGCGGGTTCTAGTTGGTCCTCACGATGGGCTTCCGATTGAGCGGAATTTCAACTTCATAAGCGTCGCTGCCCGCCTGCTGCTTATTCTTTTCTTCCCTCTTTGCTCGAATGCGATTGCGTATCTTTAAAATCACGAGCAAGATCACCAAAGGCACTTGGGTCGTGATGAAAATAGTCACTGGCACCACTGATAACAAATGTATGAGATTTTTAATTAACATATGCGCGCTTTCGAGAGATAGGAAGTAAGAGTACCTGCTGAGATATCACATTCTGGAGCTTCAAGTGCCGTCTTTAATAGCAAGACTGCAATTGCTCCATTCTGGATTCCAGTCTCTATAGAGATTGCAATAATGTCCCGCTCCGTCTGTCTGAACAATTTGGCAACTAACGCGCCGAAGAGGTAGCCAAGGAGAGGGTTGCTGATTGCTGCAATCAACAACTGAGCGGAAATTACGTTATTTTTATTATGGGTTACTTCATTGCTCTCACCATCCAGTCGACGAACCTAAAGAGAAACAAATTAGAGAAAGTGCCGACGACGATGAACACAAGCATGAAGGCGGCGAATGGCTTCAGGGCCTTTATCAGGAACTTGGCCACCCTGGGCAGCTTGTACTGGAAGACAATGCCGATGATCAACGGAACGAAAAGAGTGATGGCGGTTATTCCGATCCTCTTGTACGGCACCCCGATCTCGGCGTCAGAGAAAATTATGTGGCCCATCGTGAAAACCCAAAACGGAATCGTGACTAATGATAAAAACATGTAAGTACTCGAGATTATGGAATTTCATAAGTGCTCTCAATTACGGAAGCTGGCGAATGTGCTGACCGCCGTCATCGTGACTGATAGATCGAGGTTGCCATCCAGCACCAGAGTCCAAATGTTGCTGGCCGCCCCTCCGGGCGAGCAACCGATGAAGAAAAGACCCAGCTGCAAGGCTGGTTGCTCAGGGAACACTAGCCGAGCGATGAAAAAACTCATCTAAAGAAATTAATTCGAGAGTGTTACAAAAATAATGACACTGTTTGAAAAAAATATTTGCTATCCTGTCAATGAGAGCAAGCTTTAGAAAAAATGTGGAGGTCTCAGCCAGCCGCGCTGCGCCGCGCCAGCCGGCAAAATTTGGGTCACGTGGGTAGCCGCCGGTGAATAAGGGTCAAAAATTAAAAAGTGCAGGAGAAAAAAAATGTCTTCCAAATAAGCACTATCGAACTTCACGCTCACGTGGGTCCCACCAGCCCACGCCTTAAACCTCGCGGCTGAGACCTCTAAAAAATACTAAAGTTATTAGTTACCAGAGGCATGAAGATGAACTGAGAGACCAGTCCAATAGTGATGCCGATGGGTCTTTTCAGAGTTTTCTTGACCACAGCAATGTCGAGAGCGCAGCCAAAGTTGATGTAGATGAAGAAGAGAAGTACCGTGATAGTGCCGATAAAAAAGGCGTCCATCCAGGTGTCCACTCGGATGACCGAGACGAACATCTTGTCGCTGTACTGCACGACCCCCATTTCAGGAATGTCCTGAGCACAGGTGCGAATGGTCACCTTGGAGTAGCCAAGGAACTTGCCGAAAATCGTAAAGTTGGATTTGTACTTGGAGTGGCTTTCATCGTCAGCCAGCTCAAACTCTAATGGTCTGGAAATTCAGGATTTAATTTGCGTTTTAATTGCTGTTCCATGTGAGTAATAATTTAGCTCGCGGATCTGCATGTTGTATTTTTAGACCCTTGAAAATATTTCTAAACTAATTGTAAGTTATAAAATAAAATCAAAAGATTTTTAATAAAATTATGAAAGTGAAATATTTTTTACCCTACAAATTTGAAAACAAAAAAAAGGTAACAATTCATATTATTTTGTTACTCACTCTTCAGATACTTCAGCCACTTCAGTCATCGACGAAAAAGCGCACAATGACAAGTGGCCAAGAGAATTGTTGGTCCAGACGGTAATACTTTGATTGGCCATCATCCCAAGCTGTCGCAAAATGCTCGGCTCGAAAACTAAATCGTAAGATGCGCTTCCCATCGCCAGTCGACAAGCGAAAATCAGGAAGGAGAAGGCGGACGTCCGACACAAATGCATTCTGAATGGAATTAAATCCACGCCGGGTCTGCTTGTAAAAATCTATATTTTTCCAGACCTTGCGTGGAAAGTTGAATGCACTTGGCGGCGTCCGAGTCGATCTGACCGATTATCTTATTTTTCGAACAGCAATCTGCGTCGTCCACGCTATCTTACCGTGAATTTTGCGTTGATCGAGTGAACCAAATCAGAGTTAAGCTCAGGTTTGTAGAATTTACAAGGCCATGAATCTTATCACAAATTTTCACTAGCAGTGTTTCAATTAAAATCCACTGATTGGGTTGTCCCCACACAAATGGAGCTGTTTCCTTTGAGCGACTCTTGCACAAGAATGATGCAGCTGGTGATCTATGATGCAGAGGTCTATTAGTTTAACTTCAGGAGCAAGCACGACAATTATTCCCCTTTCGCACTCTCTACATTAGTCTTGATTGAATAATGACTTTTAATTTAGTCCGTGAAACTTAATCCAGCAAAGTAAATTGTCGAAGTTTGTAAGCTCAAACGAATAATATTAAGCTATTGAAGCAAACTTAAAAAAACAGCATGCATAATAATAGCTTTTTCATAGCGAAACTCTACCTACTTGTGTGTGTAAACTTTGTGACGAGAGTATAGACTCTTACCATTTTCTTAGTTGTGATAAAAACAAGATGAGTCTGACACAAGCTGGAAAGTGACCAGCTAAATAAAATGACAAATTGTAATATTTACTTCTTTGTACACATGATGGTGTTTAATAAATAAATGATGATGATGATAATAGCTTTTTATATAGATCTCTTGTTATTTTAAATTCTATTGTTCATTGATCAGAAAATTCCTGCTAAATTCCTATTTGCTGCTATCAAATCACAAAAAGTAATAATTATTTGTTTTTAAGAAAAATATAAAATAGCAGAAAAAGATCAAATAATGAAAAATTCATTTCACTTCACTTTGGTATTCAATCCTTCAAGAAGTAAGCTTTTAACATTTCAATAAATTAAAAAATGAGGCTAAAGCATTCAGTTATCTTAAAAGTTGAAGCATTATGGTGCCATTTAATTTGCATCATCATATATTTATATTTGGTTCAATGATTCATATTAACTTTTATTGACTGAGCATGGCAACTATTTTTAAATATTTTAGTGTTTGTCAGAAAATAATGCGTAACAGTGTGTTCGAACATAAGCAACGAAGATGAAGTCCGATTTTCAATTGCTCAATGATTGCATGATAGCAAAAAATTTAAACTGATGACGTAACTGACAAATAAGACAAGGCAACCGGCTCTGCTGTGGTGTCAAGCAGGTTGCCTACGCTGGAAACTCTGCGAAACGTTGCCTTCCTCTAGGGGCGTGCGCCATCTATTGAATCTAAAAGCATCCGTGCAAAGTTTGAATCGAGTGGCGCACGGGGAATACACGATTCTCAAGAGAGCGCTTGCAATTTTACCCAAGTAAAATTCATCTCTCTTAATTTTTATCAGAATATTCCATCTTGAAATCAAGAATTCAATTTAATAAATATCCGGTTTATTTGGCATTATTTGGGCAGCAGGGGTTAGTTCTTTTCGAACTGAACAGTCAATATATTCAAATCAGTGCAGTCGTGGTTAACATTAATAAGGAAAGACCGGAAAACAAAGTTTTTCCGCACACTTTTCCTTCAGACTCTCCCCCACGCGCCAAGCTGATAAAGTAAACAGCAATCGTCCGTTCTTCGGGCGCTCGCTGCAGGCAGAGTCACGGTAGTCACCACTGAAGTACCTACTCTTCGCTCCTATTCTTCACATCCACGCCCAACAAGTAAGCTTTACACGCTTTTTCCAATACTTCTTGTGTCTCTGCAATCATTCTAGGTATTTTATTTAAATCTTGTAGATTTAAGCTGATTTAATAAGAAAATCATGGCTGGTATAATTGTAGCATTTTTTACTTTTGTTTAACCATTTTTTAAATTATACTGGCCCAAAGAACGAAGTCACTCCACTTATAGCGTAATAATATAAATATAACACTAATTAACAAAACATTCCATTATACAGAGATCGCGCTGTCAAATTACGACTTGTTTTGATGGTGGGCTATGATGGCTAACAATAGAGATGTCTCTAAATTACTTAAAATAATATAAATGATAAATTTAATAACTATAATTATTTTCTAATTTACCCATATTAAATGGAAATGATTAAAATGAGCAATGATAGCTTAATTGTTATGTATTTAAGCGTTCAATACAATACAATGGAGATATTTGATTTCAAACTCAAAATTGACGATTTTTAGACGGTTTTAAGTTTGGTTAAAGTGGCTTCAAATTGCATGATTCGTGCTCATTTAATGATTTACAGATAAGAAAAAAAATAGTCGGTCGTACAAATTTCACAGCTCTATAGCTATGCAGGTATAGGACGTTCTCAAGCAAACGTGGAATAATTTCTTATCAGCTCGTTAAAACAAGTTGTCTCAAAGTTTTTCCAGTAAATCAGACCTTCTAAAAAATTCAAAGACAAGAAAAAGTAGAGCTTTAGAGGCATTGTTGGCTATAGCAAGATAGCAAGCAGTTGACTTTTTATAATATTTTTAGCAAGTTTATCTCTGTGATGTGTAATAATGAAAATAGGACCGAGGAACAGAAAGATTTCAGATTTTCCCCAAATTTCTTCATTTTTTCGCTTTAGTTTGATCCCTCTCGTCGCGATATATCTAATGGTGTGCAAATATTGAGTAAATTTCCCTAAATTTGTGAAATAAATCGTGGTTTTACAACAGAAAGACAGTGCTCGCCGCTTGATTCGCCGATTTTCTCAAAAATTTAAACGGCAACCTAGGAATTTTAAACTTTTTCCTAATTTTAAGATAGTAATTCAAGTAAATAAAGGATTCCTCTAAAATTTTCTGTCAAGTTTTACTTTAAAGTAAGGCAGAGGCCAGACAGAGAGAGAGGCACGTCACTAAAGTAGCTCCTGCGGCAGTTGAGACGGACACAACAATTCCGGCAAAATTACAGCTGCAAAAATTACAATTTATTATTTTTCAAGGAAGTGAAACCCTGCAACAGCCAGACACCTGGCATGAAAGAAGCAGCACAACACGTTTCCCCATCTGCGCTGCGAGCCGGTTCTCCTAGCGATCACTATGAATGGAAATTTTTTCTTTCATAGACGTGTGGTTACTTAAATAACACGAGCCGAGTTTATAATTAGAGCTTAACACATTTATTGATTATCACATTTTTAATTTCACCTCTGTTGCCATTTCCTTGACCTCGTATCGGAGGAGGAAAGGAGGAAACGTTCTGGTCCACGAATCTGTAACAAAAAGAGGAAGAAATTTTAAGTATGAATCTATTGAAGTGGTAGATACAGGCAGATAATCGAAAATTATTTGTTCTACAATTTGCAATAATAAAAAAGCACCTGGCTAGTAATAAAAATTCAAATTTCTCAAATTTTCTCCAAAATTTCCAGCGCTTGACCACATTTTGGTGGCAGATTTTGATTCCTCTCGTCGAGGTCTGTCCAACAGCGTATGAAATCTTTTTGGAGAAATTCTTTGTTGTGAAATAAAATAGGATTTCAAGTAAGGAGACAGCCCTCACCATTTGACAAGCATGCTAACTTTGCAGCCACTTTAGTAAACAAAAATTACAGCGCTGCACAGGTTAATTTCGGCTAGAAATGAAACTTAAAAAAACATAAGTTCTAAATTAAACTATTTCGTGCTCATAGCAAAAAATAGGACTACTTGTAAGTTTGAATTTCTCCCGGCTGATGGCATTGCCCCTTTGGGGAAATTCCGCTCTCAGTTGCGTGTCTGCGTTTACGAGCGGAGTCGAAACGTTGAAACATTAGACTCGCATCGCGTAGATCTTGCGCATCAGTAGATTATAAAACAGTGACATTGGCATTGTTCCGCATGTGTGCGAATCGAAAGCTAATATCAACGCGCGGAATGATCGGTTTCACGCAACGAGACATCAATGTAGAAACTCCCGTGTTTACTCCCTGGGTGACGCGGCCAGGTGTTTTGCGCAGACGTCGCGGCGCGTCTGCTACATCATTCGGTCGGTTTCTACAATTCAACCGATTTACAAAGTGAAATAAAAATCGGATAAAAGCTGAAAACATTAATTTACTCGCATGGTTGGCTTTATCAAGTAGTTTAATGTTTGAAAAATTAAGCAACATTTTTTTACATCGTGCAAATGAGGACCGAGGAACAGGGAAATTTCTGATTTTCCGAATTTCGGGAAAAATGAAGTGATTTATCTGCTTGATTTCGATCTCTCTCGTCGCGATGTATCCAATAATGTGCGAATTATAAGGGGAAATTCCTTAAATTGTGAAAAAAATCGTAATCTCATAGTAGGTAGACCATGCTTGGTTAGCATGCAAACTTTCGAGCCAATTTTCTCACAAAATGAACAAAAGTTTTGTAAAATTTTAGATTTTTCTTCATTTTTAAATTTTATTTCAAGTAAAGGTAAAACAATTTCACAAATTTTCTGTAGAGCTTTGCTGAACTTTTTTTTTATAATTATGAAAAAAATGTTAAAGACCCCAAATTAAATGATGTATCTCTCTCAATCGACCCGTGCACACAACGGTAATTTTGTGAGCAGCTGCAGGTCAGAAAACCGGTATAAGAGCGGGCCTAACAACCGGTTGCTGTGTTTGGTTTGGGCGACAACAGCTGCTGCTGCAAGCCCGAACCTGCACGAACTCGCTCGGAGCCATTAGAGCGTTCCCTTCCTTAGTAACAAGAAGACTGCCGCCTCCGCCGCCTCCCGCGCAGTGAGTAGCCCCCGCCAGGAACCAATGCAGGGGTTCCGTCGGCCCACGGGCCTTCCGTGGCCCGGCCCAGGGCAGCGGAAGGCCGAAGGGCGCCCGCCGAGAGGCTCGGGTTTTTGACATTGGTCAGCTGATCGCCAAGGTCGCTGTCAAATGTCGACAACAATCGCTTTTCGGGGCTCCCAGGGGTCCCTCCCGGGTTCGCGGGGCCGTTCGGGGACGCGAGACGGACCGGGGTACAGGTGGCCGTAATTTTTGTCGGGTTTAAAGGGCGCGAATCGATTTGGGCTGGCCCTCGAGCATTCCTCCCCCGACGGATTTCCCAATTTTTTTGCCCCTTTTTATTCTTTTTGTGACGCGATTTCCTTTGTTTATTACTGCGAATTGGCGTGAGGAAACCTCGCCGAGCGATTGCACCATCCTCGTGAGAATTCGGTTGATTTATCGCGTTTCCCGGAAGGCTGCGGAAAACATGGAAAGCGATCGCAATTGCTAATACTTGATAATATCCGCTGCTCAGCAAGCAATTGCACACCTGCGATTGGCATTGCGCAAAAACGCGCGCGAGAATCAGAACGACACACGCACAGCAATTTTCCGCTCGTTTGAGTACGCGCATTGCGCAATCCGGAAATTTGTGAAGAGCATTTTCGTGTAACGAACAACAAACAACGTTCGAAAGGTCAAGCGTTTCGATAGATTTGCCGCGAGTGCAGGGCCGTGGGGGCGGAAAGGGGCGCGAGGGGCGGGTCCTTGGCAGTGGCTGCGGGGTGCACTCGGTGCAGCGGGCGCGTGACGTCACGCGAGCCAGGCATCGCAAGTGAAAGGACCCCATGTACCGAGCAGAGGAGAGGAGAGCACTGCGCGATCTTGGGCAGCCTTCGCCTCCGTCGGTCGGGTTGAGCAATTGAAAAAGAGCAAGGTTGACCGCTTCTCGTACGCCAAAACCACGACCGATTTTTCTCCCGAAACCGACAAATCATTGAAACTGTTGATGCTCGATCATGCACAGTTCACGTGAAAAGAACAGCAGCTTTATTGTTTTATCTTTTTTAAAAATAGGGGGTGAAAGTCGAATGTTCAATGTGCGAGCATTCTTCTCTTTATCAGCTGCAGATAATGCCCGTTTAATGATCGCACCACTGGTGCAATTTCAGTGTTCTCGTTTGTAAAAAAAAACAAAGTTAGGGAGCGATAGAGCGTGACGCGGAAACGGAAGCAGCACGAAAAACGGATACCTGCCCGCCACGCTCACAACAGCTAAAAGTCTCCATTAGTTGTCCTTAATTATCGAAATGTGCAATAATTATAAAATTAAAAAACTAATTGAATTGAAAGAGTCAAAGAAAACCCTATGTTAATGTTAGCAAGAGTTTAGATAAGTAATCAGGGCCGTAAATATATTATAATTCCGAGTAAACCAATTAGTCAGAAACACAACAAAGCCGATTTGTTTGTTTGATTTACGGCACGCGTCCGACGAATTGGGGCAGATAATTTGTAGCGGGCGAAAATAGTGCAAGAGTGGCCTCGCGAATGCCTCGACCAATTTATTAATAAATGCATGCGCTCGCGGCTGACTCGCATTCCTGTCAGCAGTACATAGTTGTCGCAATTCAAGACCAAAACAATCGACGTTATAATCAAGCTTTGCGTAACGCCGCGAAATCTGCGAGCGTGTAAGCGAGCGAGTGAGCGAGCGAGAGGAGAGGAAGCGAACGACGTCACCCGTGATGCGAAATGCGTACTTTTTGCAGCGCGAAACTAAATCGGCGAGCCCGCGCTCCAGAGAAACTACTACGTTCGCCGCGACTCGCTCAATTGCGCACTTTCCTGTAACCGTAACCGCGTAGCCGCACTCTTTCTGGGAAACTTTGGACTCTCTTTGGTGAAGCACCTTGCATGGACTTATTTCGTAAGGTTTGTTCTTCAATTATTGAGATTATCTGTATCTGGCGATTAGCATAGGACGATCGAGTGCGCTTGCAACGCAACAAGTTGAAAAATCGCTTCCACGACGTCAGCAACGCATTTCAGAGACGGGGATATTCAAATTCGTCCTGCTGAAAGAGCTCCCCAATTCCAATTTCCTGAACAAAAGAAGTAGTGTTTAGCATAACGTGCAGGTTGAATATTAATCAAGGGTTTGAAAAATTAGAAGAAAGTTTTGAATGAAAAATGAAATGTGTGTCGTCGGATCAAAATAAGTCTCGGGCGCGGTGACGTCAAACGGTGGAGTGTGCCGCATACACACGGTTTCGCGAGGCTAAATTTAGCCGCGGTACCTTTGTGGCTTACCGAAAGTCAAGTGCACTTCTCGAGGGAGAGCAAGAAAGGAATTCGGCCACTAGAGAAATCCGCAAATATATTTATTGTTTTCGTGGGAGGAACACGGGCAAGGTATATTATTGCTTTGCGATCGGCAGAATTGGCCAAGGATCAAAGTTTCGCCACGCTGACAGCAGCCTTTGGCCCACGGCCCAGCCTTTTGAAACGCAACATTTCGAAAATTGTCCAAAAAATCGTAATTGTGAATAAAAGTATCAACTTCTACTTCACTCAGCCAAAATTTTAATTCCATCAACGTTTTGGAAACCCAGTTGTTCGTCTCGCAAGTATGAATTACTCACTAACGCACTTAGAGACAAACAACTGACACATAAATCTCAAGAAAACGGAGCTCCCTTTGTATTTGTGGCTCTGTTGCATTCGCCGAGACTTTGTTTGCGCGGGGTCGACGACCGTCAGCTCGATTTTTGTGCGCAAAATGCTAAGGCGAAGCAGCATTTTTCTTTTTAACCTGGTTTATATCAATATTACGATTAATCAACAATTCTATATTTAAATATAGTATTTGACCGATGGTAATAAATAAATTAATAATGACGGCCATTTCAAGAAAAGCCTCAGTTAACTAGGTGAGCCGTGAGCCAGCCGGCCAAGTGTTTTCAAATTAATGGCAGAGACAGAGACGCTGCAATCGGAGGAAAAAGAATTAATTGCAGCTGATTCGTTTTGAGCGCGTGCGCACTGCCCTTCTTGGAGCAAGAAGTAAATGTGTGTCAAACCGCGCGCCGCGGTGCGGTGCGTGCGTGACTGTGTCGATTTACGATTTACTTAATTCTTATCGCGCGCAGCGTGAAACTGCCCGATTTTCCGTTTTTCTCAACCCGAGGAACAATAAAAAGGTCGCGGATTTGTCGCACGAAATCGGATCATTGAGTTGCAAGCCAGCAAAGTTTCGTTGAATAACAACAACTGGCTGATGTGTGGTTTCGACAGCGATGAGCCGAAGGCGAAACTCGCAACGCAAACCCGAGCCGCGGCCATTGCTTCATGCTAGCCGCGTAACAGGCCAGAAATAATACTGGATGGCTTGCAATTTTTTGCCAATTCACTTAAATTGAATTAAAATGGAAAGCATGCGTTACGTCAGCTGGAATTCTATTTTTGAATCATTTTAAAAATCAACAGACTTGGTTACGTATTTTATTAGTTTTATTTAAGCAAGGTGACGACGTGCGAAAAAGGGATTCAATTCACCAGTTGCGTAAGCCCTTGGTGTTCAAATCCACCAATAGATGGCGCCATTGGTTTCTTTCGATTTTAATGAATTTGCGCTGTGATTTAATACTCAATCCTGCCTCTGTGTACACATTCTAGAATTATTTCTTTATACTAGGTAAAGGCATTTTAAGTGATGAATACACAGTGGCAGGATTGAATCCGAAATCCCAGCGCAAGTGCATTAAAAATCGAACAGTGGCGCCATCTGTTGGTGGCTTCAAACACTAACTGGTGAATTTTGTCGTCATTATTTACTGTCTGACCCGAACGGCCTCCAAGTCCCAAGCCCAGTATGAAATTTCTAGAATGCCATCAACCCCAAGCGAGGAAAATTAAAGCCTATCTGCTATTTCAGATGTTCACGAATCTGGCCAATCTGCTGCTGGGCGCCTCCAGCGCCGCCTCCGGCGCCGAGAGCGAAACGGCGTGCTGCCCAGCAGACGAGATGGCCTGCTGTGACTGCGACGAGCTGAGCGTGCAGGAGGCCGAGGACGACTGGCTGCTGGTGGACGCGCAGCTGCAGCGAGGCGCCATGCTCGCGTCCATGGCGGTGGCGCCGCGCTCGCGCTCGGCCTCCGTCTCGGCGCTGCTCGAGGAGTCGTGGTTCGTGACGCCGCCGCCGTGCTTCACCTCGCAGGGCCCCGTCGAGCTGGAGACGTCGCCCCTCGAGAACCTGCTGATCGAGCACCCCAGCATGTCCGTCTACCACCGGCCGGCGATGCCGCAGCACACGCCCTCGCCCCGCTCCGCCTCCCTGTCACCGCCGCCGAGGGGCCGCGCGCGTCAGCCCCTCGCTGCAGTCAACCCCCGCCCCCAGAGAACCCTCGTGACGCTGGCCAAGCAGCAGCAGCAGCAGAACGCGGCTGTCCAGGCTGCGCAAAAGGTGAAAAAGGATAATAAATTTAAAATTGTCATCCAGCCAGGGTTGCATTATTTGCTTACTACTGGTTTTTACCACTCAATTCACCAGTTGTTAAACCCTTCGTGTTTTAATCCGCTAACAGATGGCGCCACCGTGTACTTTAGTAATAAATTTAATTTTAAGGCACTTCCGCTGCGATTTCATACTCAATCCTGTCACTGTGAGTTCTTCACTTATTAAGCTATCTTTTGACGTGTTGAAAACCAAAATCAGCTCGGCAATTCCCAATTCGCCGTTGAACCGTCTGAAAAGATTTTTTATTTCAAGAAAGTTTTTTCAACGATTCTACGACGGTTGGCATAACCGATTTTGGTTTCCAGAACGTCAAAAGAAAACATATTAAATGAAGAATGTATAGTAGCAGGACTGAGTCTGATTTCGCAGAGGAAGTGCCTTAAAATTAAATTTATTACCAAAGTATACGGTGGCGCCATCTGTTAGCAGCTTCGAACACTGAGGGTCTATACAACTGGTCAATTTTTACCAATTTCTGGCGCAAGAAATGATTTTTCCATTTCCCCAAATGAAAATCTAAAATTTGCGGTCAGATGCAACCATTCATTCAGGCCAGATGGAAATCCAGAGTTACTTTAGTTTTCGAATGAATAATTTTAACGCGTTTCGAACGAAAAAAAAGGGAAGCCGCCACATTTACCTGAGAGCGGTTCTTTCGGCCCCTCAGAGTTAGTAAATGGGCTCGTGATTTCAGGTGCAGCAGAAGGTTGGTGCGCAGCAGATGCGTCGCACTGCGCTGGACCGCAACAACAAGGCCCGCGACGTCGGCTCGGCGCGCAACAAGCGTCCGCGCCGCTGCGACCACCAGATGCGTCACTCAGGTGCCAACAACAACCGCAAGTGCTGAGGAGGACGCCACTCGTCGCCTGCCCGCCGCACACACACCGACCGACTTGTCCTCCTTCCGTTCAGTTAACCAGCCGACGGGACGTAGTTTAATCGAACCCGGAAGAATAGCAGACGCGGGCAGGCAGCCACCTCCCCCTCCCCTCCGACCCTGATTTCCCCTGGCCGCAACCAAGCAACCACCGCCACCACCTCCAGCAATGACGCGCATCGTAATAATGTGATACATGAAAACAGCAGCGGGCAAACAATAATATATATTTCATGCAACGCCGAGTGCACAACACACAGTTTAGGGATGAATTTTCTCTCCACTAACGACTTAACCGATCTGCACGCGCGAGCAGGGGCAGCCAGTCACCACTCTCGTCTCAGCAAGCAGACTTCCATCATCTCTCGTAATTTTACACACTTTAATCGTTTAGTCATTTGAAAGTTTATCCTTTTTTTGTATAACCTAACTTATTGCGTATACATACGGGCGAAATTCCGCTTTTACTTTGGAAGAAGAAGAAGTAATACTTTTTGCTTAGTTGTAAGTGCCCTTATTTAAAAGGAGGTCGTGTGTGTCATTTTTCTGCCAGATCACGTTTTGGAATTAAGATTCCGAAACTCGTTGCTTGTAAATAACGCGCGACACACACGCGGCGGCGATCAATTAAATGTCTCAATGTGTGAGAATTAAGAGTGCAGAAACAGAAAAGCTGTCTTTGGTTAGTAGCAATGTGTAACAAACTATTATTAGCAAGAGTTGTGCTGTAAAAAAACGTGTGGCGATTGACCAGAGTAAATGTTATTATACAAATGCAAAAGTTAAGTGTTCATGTACATTTTGAGAAGCGATGTAAATACGCGAGAGAACCTATTTAAAAGACGCCAACACGGATTAATAAAACATTTCGCGCTGAAAAACACACGATGCATCTCGTTACCTGTCTCTACTACGATTTTAACTGAATTGTTTAGCAATTACGGCTACATTTTAATAACTCACTTACTGCGAGAAGTGGCGTGCTTTGTGCACAACAAGCAAGTACATTAATTAATGTTGTTAGCCAACTGTTTTTCGAATTGTAAATTAAATTCTATAAGAACGTATATATATAGAAACACACACACACACACGTCGTGCGTAATATTTATATTGTACTGCAGTCAAGTCCACACGCAAAACGAACAAAAATACATTAAAAATGAATAAAAGCAAATAAAAATTTATATAAAAAAATCATAAAACTAAACACAATTGCAGTTTCTCTGTCCATAATTTCCAGTTTTTTTTAAACAACGAAAATTGAAATATGAACTTACTTAGATCTCCTCAGGTACTGCGGGTTTTTCTTTTTTGAACAAATTGAAGGCGAGCTGAAACATCAGATTGAAATCATTGAATTAAAATCAGAATATCTAACTTAAATTCAAATTATTTCAAAATATTTAAGTAAAAATCAGTTAAAATCGTTTCTTATTATTTAAAAAACGATCTGTTACAAATAGTTTTCAAAAATTTAATTGCAAAGACAATAGTTGTGTAGATTAATACTTCCAAAACATTTTAAATGGTTGTAAATAAAGTAACTCGGTAAGATGAACCGGAAAGCAAGTTTGTTAACAACTTGGCATTCGCAAAGTAAGTCAAGGTGACTCGTCGGGCCTCCCGACTAGCAACTTTAAAAATAAAAATGATAGCTCTCAAGCTAGGAAATTGTGTTAGATGCACTAAATCCTCCCAGAACAAGCACTGCAAACAATTATTGTACTGTGAAAATCGTTTAAAAAAGCATAAACAAAAAACTACGGATTTAACAAATTAATACCTATTACACACTGCCGCATTCTGAATGAACATACTAAATGATTAAACAATTATGTAATTTACAGAAAATTAACGGTAGCGGTTTTGTTTTAAAATTTTGACGTGATGCACCAGTCCAGCCTGATAAATATTTTTAATAAATCGATGAAATACAGTGGATATTAAAATTAATATTACCATAAAAAATTCTGCAAGACATCCTATGGCCTCGCCCCCCGCAAAAGCGGCAACGTGACACCGTCGAGGTGGTTAAACTCACATTACTTGAGCAAGGTAGCACTATTTCGGCACTAATTCACTTGCAAATCAACGGGCGCAGTCGGCCCCACAATTTGTCGCCGATGCTGGAGCCCGGTACGGCGGATTTCGGCTACATTTCGAGCCGAAAACGAAGCACATGGCACATTCTAATGGCACGGGCGGCGCACTTCAAGAAGCGGAACTCACGCAATCAACTAGTGCGCGCTGCAAGTCCTGGGAAAAACATCACTGTCATGCCATCTGTCGAACATGGCGCTCACTAAACCAACGCGCGAAGCGATACAAATTTCTCGGAATCTAATTTTACAACACTTTCTACAAATTTGCGAATTCATTCAACAATTTCAGAGCTCGCTGATTGATTTTTTGTTCATTATTTCCTAGTAATTTAATAATTCCAACCAAATCAAAATGAACAGAAGAATCGACTTTTCTGGTGCCAAATCAGTGCTGCCACCCGTGTAAATCAACACAGAACACACAGCCCACTACAAGCAGCAGCAGCACAGCACGGAGCACAAACAGCATTGAAAACAACAAACACACGTGGAGAAACACCAGGAGACACCGCTTCTTGCATTGTAAATTTTATTTTCGTTGACACTCCAGCCACAATGGAGGAAACTATGGAGAATGATGTGGACATGGAGGTTGAGGAAGAAACGGAAGACATGGCAGAGTCGAACGAGAGCGGCATGCAGCCGAAGGAACGGAAAGTCTACCTTCCTGGACAATCGATGCAGTCAGACGAAGAGCTCGAGTGCGACGAGACGGCTTATATTTTTCTCCACCAGGCAAAAACTGGTAGAAAATCTAAAAATTAAATACAAATTTGTTAAACTCATGATAATCCTATGATCAGGTTCGCCTTGTCTCAGCTTTGATATCGTGGGAGACAACTTGGGAAACAACCGCGCTGATGCTTTTCCCCTGACGAGCTATGTGATTGCTGGCACTCAGGGCGAGCGCAAAAACGCTAACCATCTAATGGCTATTAAAGTGAGTCAAGAGCTACGCAATCATTTCGTTAGTACTATTATTAATTATATTGTTAAACAGATGTCCAACATCAAGAAAACGCTAAAAGATGAGAAAAAGGAAGAATCTGACGAATCAGATTCTGATAGCGACTCAGACGAAGAAGAAGAGGAAGGCAAAAGCAGTGATTTGCCCAGGTTAGACTGCGTCATGATGCCACACAAGGGCTGCATCAACCGCGTTAGGGTAATAATTAGCAAATCATCAGAATTTCCTCTGATCGTAATACGATTCTTAAATCTTTAGAGTGCCATGTTTGGAGACAAAGTGGTGGCTGCCACTTGGTCTGAGCTGGGCCAGGTGCACATTTGGGATGTGACAGGTCAGCTGCGCAAGCTAGAAGCCCTTGGGGCGCAGGACCCAGTGCTCAACGAGCGCATCGGAATTAAAGACCAGCAAAAGTCGCTCTACACCTTCACTGGACATCAGACAGAGGGATACGCGATTGACTGGTGTTCCACCAACAAAGGTATAATGCATAATACTGACACTGTATGTTTGTTACTTTAAAATTAATTTCAGGTCAGCTGGCCACTGGTGACTGTGCCAAGAACATTCACATTTGGAAGCCCAAGGAGAACATGACCGGCTGGATCGTTGACCAGCGACCTCTTTCAGGGCACACGGCCTCTGTTGAAGACCTGCAGTGGTCCCCCAAAGGACAAGATCTCCTTGCTTCGTGTTCTGTCGACTGCAGGTATGATCAAAATGAAGACGAGAAATGTTAAATAAAACTTGGACATTTTTCAGCATCCGACTGTGGGATTTGAGGCAGTCTCCTTCCAAGGCCTGCGTTAAAGTGGTGGCCAAGGCCCATGAAAGTGACGTCAACGTGATTAACTGGAGCACCCATGAAACCATGATTGTTTCTGGTGGAGATGATGGCAAAATCAAAGTCTGGGACACTAGACTGCTGAAGGTAATTGACAAAGTCTCATGCCAATTGTGTAGAGGTCTCAGCCGTGAGCAGGACGTGATGCTTAACCGAATTTTTTGCCCTGCGGCGGCAGCTGACGATATTTTAACGTGAAGTTTGATAGTGCTTAGACTTTTTTCTCCTGAACTTTTTAATTTTGACCCTTTTTCACCGGCGACTGGCTGAAACATCTACAATTTTGTCCTTACCCCCTGTGAATTGAGCGAAATTCTTAATTTTTAGTTAAAGGCCCGCCTAAAACTGTGTTTCATGTTCCTTAGGATTCCGTTGCAACATTCAAACATCATTTAGCCCCCGTGACAACTGTTGAATGGAACCCGAACGACAGCGCGGTGTTTGCCTCAGGCGGTGCTGATGACCAAATTGCAATCTGGGACCTCTCTGTTGAAAGAGTTGCGCCAGACGAGGAAACAGCGGTAAGGATTGGATCAATCCAGGGTTCTGGCCATGTTTAAACTGGAACTTTTTTATTTTTGTTTCAGCATTTGCCGCCGCAGTTGCTATTTATCCACCAAGGCCAGAAAGATGTCAAGGAACTTCATTGGCACTCGCAAATGCCCGGCGTGATTATCAGCACAGCGCTATCTGGGTTCAATATTTTCCGTACTATTAGCGTGTAGACGTCAAAACTGGTAATTAAATATCTCATATTTAAAAATTGAATTTTTTAATATTAATTTATAAATGACTCAAAACAGATATCTATTTTTTTATTTTTCTTAAGAATATGATGATAGCTGAAGTAATGAAAGGAGGCATTCTTCAATTATGTTCCTTCAATGCTCTTTTATTGCTATCTTGTTAAGAAGTAACTAGTCTACTCATTTTTTATCCTTGTAACGCTTTTTGTCGTCATCTGAACTTTAATCAGAGCAGTCATCGACAGAATCACCATCTTTCTTTTTCTTCTTCTTCTTCTCTTTCTTTTCTCTCTTCTTTTCTGCAAAGTTAATATTTCACTTGATGCGAAAATCGACCTCCACTAATGACAAGGAACAAACCGGCCTTAGCAATCTTTTCACGGAGTTCAAGGATAGTGCTTTCATTGGAACTGACTTCATTCTCTACCTTATCAGCCCTTGATTGGGCCTTGCTTAATTCCTCGCGCAAACCCTTCAGTTTGACCTCCAGCCCATCTATCTTCTCCTCACTCTCCTTTTTGAAGTTATCATATTCTTCCTTGAGCTCTCCATGCTCAGACGATACCGAATCCAGTGTTTCGGTCAAGTTTATTTTCTAAGTAGGAAATTACGTGAATTGTTAGATTGTTAAAAATGTTAAAATAATATGGGTTGGATTGACTAATTTATTTTGCTCAGTATCAAATTAAAATCTATCTGAATCAGGGTTGGATATCCGTGGCAGAAGGCCTGTGCGATATCAAGTGAAATGTCACTGACAAATCGTAAAATTTGGCAAAATTTTAGATTTCTCCTTTCCTTCTTTCATTATTGCACGCTTTAGAGATTAACTGTGGATTTAATTTTACAAACAATAAACTCATCCTATATTCAACAATGCAAAATGTCCTTAATTGTTGGCCTGCAAAGATTTATAAGAATCTTGTAAAAGTATCATTATAGACTCCCCCAGGCGCACGAACCCGAGGGGAATTCCCTTCTATCTAATACCACCCTGAAAATCCGCCCCTGATTTTGATGTGCTCTTTATTCTTCTGGCATACAGAAGTTGGTGCACTTTCCCTGAGATAAAAAATCAAAATAAGCAGGACGTAAAATTAGACAATAAGTGCGCTGCATACAGGTCATCTATAAGTTTCTGGACTTTCTCCTTGACGTACTCGTGGAAGCTCTGTCCTTCCTCAACCAGAGGATCTTTCGGTTCGATCACTTCATCTTTTTCGTGGATAGTTATGTAGTATGTTGTACTTTCTCTGTTGTTGTTGACTTACCCGCCGAGAGTTCCGTTTCGTTGGTTTCGTCAATGTCGCCCGAGACCTCGACGTCTTCGCAGGATTCTTTTACGCCGTCTGACATGACTTGAGCCACCGAGTTACACTCATTCAACTGCGATTTCCTCGTTCATCGCTAATTAAGTAGTCGGCTTCGGAATAATATAAACACTTAAAATTTACGATAAGGAGACAATAATTGAAGTTGTGAAAGAATTTAGAAAAAATAAAACACTTATACATATATCGCTGTGATTGATTTCAATCCCCATTCTCCCGTAAACCTCATGCAAGATGATACTTAGGTATATCGTTGCAAAAATATTACACATTTTTTGCCAATAACTTTCGCAAGAGAAGATGAGCGTTTGATTTTGTTCCAACACCGAACGAGTATTCGGTTTGAAATAAAAATTGGGCATAGATTTTTGTCCTTTTAAACGAGTTTAGTGTATGTTGTGACACTCTGGCCTGTTACTGACCTTAGAGGCGCCATGACCAGGCGGCCATATCAAGAATCGTTAAATATACAGAATTGGCATTTCTTTATTGAAAGCGTGAGACGAGCAATATTTAAGGTTCACGTAGCTTTCGCGCTCCAAGCGCCCGATTTGTTAGAACCAACACCTGACTGACGCGTACAACTGGCAGCCAAATGCACCCTCTTAGATTTTTTCTCCGAATTGGTTCAAAATTGAAGAAATTTGGACATTGTTGAACTCGTATCGTTAAATAGATTACCTTTCTGTTGACCTCAAAATTGTAGGTTAAATTAAATTTTCCAAATGGAACTCTTTTAATTTTAAAATATTTTGAAATTTGTTATTTCCGAAAAATTAAGTTAGTTAAGTCAAAATCTGGTATGGCGATTTCCCTTAAAAAAAAGCGAAATATTTGTGCCTTTTTGGGTTTTTAAAAAATATTTACACTCCCAAATCATTAGATTTTCAAAAACCTACACCACTCTGCTCATTGACGCATATTCTTTTGCTATTATAAATAGAGCCACCCTGTGTGCACTGCTCGTGGGGGGGGGGGGGTCATTGTGTGAAAAGGTTATTGTTGTTCCGCTGGAATGCGAGAGGGCAACTGAGATGGAGAAAAATAGAATAATAAAAGAACAGGCGATCTCGCGGCAAAGAGACGAATTCACAATTTTGTACGTGTTAGCAGGAGAGACCTGAATGACCGCTGAGTAAATTTACTTAGGTGGTCCACCACCCCCTGTGCGCGCTGCTGGTGAGGGGCTGAGGGTCAGTCGTATTGTGTAAAAAGGTTATTGTTGTTGTGCTACACGCATTTGGAAAATTACAAATAATTCTCTGGAATGCGAGAGGGCAGCTGAGGCGAAGAAGAAAAGAGGGGGAAGAAGAAAAAATAGGGAAGATTTCACCATTTATTTTTGTCCGCCTCCGCAGGTTTACACCACCTGACTACCCTCTCCCTCGTCGCACTGAAAACCGGCCCCTAGTGTCTCATGTAAAACCAAGCAGACCCACAGTCTTGTATTCACCCTCGCCCGCTCACTACGTGTTTTTCTTCTCTCTTCTCTGCACAAGCAACTGAAATAGTAAGAATATTGAGTTCCTTTTCGTTATTGACTCAATGATGATTTGAGGCGTGATATTAAAATTGAATTTGTTTAGTTGTCTCTGGATTCAGTCTCACTTTTATAAACTCGAGTTTTTCGCTCTCTGTCGGCGCGCTCGTAGGTTGAAAGAATGTTTCATCTCGGTGACGTTCAAATTCAATCAAGGAAATAGATATATATACAACAAAGTTGTATATACAACAATGTATATCCTATATATACAACAATGTTGTATACCTACAACAACGGTATATCCTATATATACAACAATGTTGTATACCTACAACAACGGTATATCCTATATATACAACAATTGTTGTATACCTACAACAACGGTATATCCTATATATACAACAATTGTTGTATACCTACAACAACGGTATGTCCTATACCTACAACAATAGCAATCTGGCAACATCGCAGAATGGGCGGCAACGACAAGCACTGAAAGGCTCGTGGACGACACCGACTGCCGGCGCCGGCTCACGGTCGTCGCCGCCATCTTGCCAAGCGGAGCGCGGACCGGAGCGGAACTGTGAAAATTCCGGAAAACGAAGCCACGAGCACCAGAAAACAGGAAATGCTAGTGGTAAGCGAACAAAGAAAGCGGTCGCCAACTTTGCAAATCACACAGGAAGATTCGCCGTATTGTTCACAGGGACAAACGACCTGGGGACGACCCTGCGCGTCCACGTCTGGACGGTGCCGATTCCCGCGTGGCATGGACACGACCCGAGGAAGGAAGGATTTGGCCTTGTTGAGGTGAGTTTTAGCAGTGAAATTAGCACTGTGGGCTAATAATAAACCTGCCTTGTCTAGGTTGAGCAGCAGGCCCAGCAAATGTCGTCCGCAGTGGCGACGAAATGCAAAGCACGATACCTGGACGGTGCCGATTTTTGTTCGGTCGAGGAAGGAAGGGTTAGGCCTTGTTGAGGTGAGATTTAGCAGTGAAATTAGCACTGTGGGCTAATAATAAACCTGCCTTGTCTAGGTTGAGCAGCAGGCCCAGCAAATGTCGTCCGCAGTGGCGACGAAATGCAAAACAGGACACCTGGATGGTGCCGATTTTTGTTCGGTCGAGGAAGGAAGATTTTTGTGCGGTCGAGGAAGGAAGGGTTAGGCCTTGTTGAGGTGAGTTTTAGCAGTGAAATTAGCACTGTGGGCTAATAATAAACCTGCCTTGTCTAGGTTGAGCAGCAGGCCCAGCAAATGTCGTCCGCAGTGGCGTTCAAATGCAAAACAGGACACCTGGACGGTGCAGATTTTTGTGCGGTCGAGGAAGGAAGGATTTGGCCTTGTTGAGGTGAGTATTTTAGCAGTGAAATTAGCACTGTGGGCTAATAATAAACCTGCCTTGTCTAGGTTGAGCAGCAGGCCCAGCAAATGTCGTCCGCAGTGGCGTTCAAATGCAAAACATGACACCTGGACGGTGCAGATTTTTGTTCGGTCGAGGAAGGAAGGGTTAGGCCTTGTTGAGGTGAGATTTAGCAGTGAAATTAGCACTGTGGGCTAATAATAAACCTGCCTTGTCTAGGTTGAGCAGCAGGCCCAGCAAATGTCGTCCGCAGTGGCGACGAAATGCCAAACAGGACACCTGGATGGTGCCGATTTTTGTTCGGTCGAGGAAGGAAGATTTTTGTGCGGTCGAGGAAGGAAGGGTTAGGCCTTGTTGAGGTGAGTTTTAGCAGTGAAATTAGCACTGTGGGCTAATAATAAACCTGCCTTGTCTAGGTTGAGCAGCAGGCCCAGCAAATGTCGTCCGCAGTGGCGACGAAATGCAAAACAGGACACCTGGACGGTGCCGATTTTTGTTCGGTCGAGGAAGGAAGGGTTAGGCCTTGTTGAGGTGAGATTTAGCGGTGAAATTAGCACTGTGGGCTAATAATAAACCTGCCTTGTCTAGGTTGAGCAGCAGGCCCAGCAAATGTCGTCCGCAGTGGCGTTCAAATGCAAAACAGGACACCTGGACGGTGCAGATTTTTGTGCGGTCGAGGAAGGAAGGATTTGGCCTTGTTGAGGTGAGTATTTTAGCAGTGAAATTAGCACTGTGGGCTAATAATAAACCTGCCTTGTCTAGGTTGAGCAGCAGGCCCAGCAAATGTCGTCCGCAGTGGCGTTCAAATGCAAAACAGGACACCTGGACGGTGCAGATTTTTGTGCGGTCGAGGAAGGAAGGATTTGGACTTGTTGAGGTGAGTATTTTAGCAGTGAAATTAGCACTGTGGGCTAATAATAAACCTGCCTTGTCTAGGTTGAGCAGCAGGCCCAGCAAATGTCGTCCGCAGTGGCGTTCAAATGCAAAACATGACACCTGGACGGTGCAGATTTTTGTTCGGTCGAGGAAGGAAGGGTTAGGCCTTGTTGAGGTGAGATTTAGCAGTGAAATTAGCACTGTGGGCTAATAATAAACCTGCCTTGTCTAGGTTGAGCAGCAGGCCCAGCAAATGTCGTCCGCAGTGGCGACGAAATGCAAAACAGGACACCTGGATGGTGCCGATTTTTGTTCGGTCGAGGAAGGAAGGGTTAGGCCTTGTTGAGGTGAGTTTTAGCAGTGAAATTAGCACTGTGGGCTAATAATAAACCTGCCTTGTCTAGGTTGAGCAGCAGGCCCAGCAAATGTCGTCCGCAGTGGCGTTCAAATGCAAAACAGGACACCTGGACGGTGCCGATTTTTGTGCGGTCGAGGAAGGAAGGGTTAGGCCTTGTTGAGGTGAGTTTTAGCAGTGAAATTAGCACTGTGGGCTAATAATGCTTCTTTCTACACATACCTCAAATTGACAGTCATCCTTGCAAATGTTTATTCGCCATTCATTTTAGCATGAATCTTATGATCTCCCAATCCAAAATATTGGTAAAGGGGGGGTATGTCAGTTTTTTGGAGAAAATATAATTAAATTACAGTAACCGTGAATTCAATTGTACCTAGTTTACTGTAAAATTTTTTATTATATTATGGATGATGGGTGCACTGGACGTTGGTTGAATTAGAGGTGGATTTTGGATTGGGTGATCCATTAGATTGATGCTAAAATGAGTGGTGAGTAAACATTTTTCACGGATGACTGTCAATCACTTGAACCATCAATTTGAGGAATGTGTAGAAAGAAGCAGTGAAATTGGAATTTGCAAAAATTATTCTGTTCCTGCTGTTACAGCACTTAGGACGAGCTGCGGCTGCTGTTCTGAAGAGCGAGCATTGGCCTTAAACAGAGCTACGACCGCACGAGATTTCGTCCTGTGACAAGTATTTTTAAGAGCTACGACAGCTCTTAAAAGTTTTTCAGTGTAGCATTACATATTTTGCTATACCTGGAATTTATTGTTACATAAGCAAACCTGTAATTCAATTCTCTTAAATTTAACGGTACCTACTATGATTTGCATTATTGTTACACAGGCAGTCAAATTTTATAACTTGCATTGGAACCATTATCAATAAATTTTATCTCCCGCTGATGAATTCCTGCTTTGAATTTTTCATCACACCCAAGATCTTATACACATTTTGAACTACCCATAGTCCGAGAAATGGAATATAAATACTTATTACTCATTTTTGACCACTTCGATATCTTGACTCTCAGACGTGTTTGTAGAGTACACAAGTGGATTTTCATTGCTGGGGGCCCTGATTGGAAGTCATAATTTTGTACCCACTAAATTTTATTAATCCCTCGGTTCGGACCACCCCTTTGTTGGCTGGGGGTCCTGGTTTAGCCAGGAAATTCAGGAGGTAAAGCCGCCAGAGGTTGTGATTATATCCATTCCCGTATTTAAGATTTCATACGTCAAGATGTATATCGCTTGCACTGTAAATCTTAGCATCATGGAATCGACTGTACATGTAAGTAGCAGAGAACTCCAATGTTTATGAAATTCATAATAAATGTTCTGGTGTCGATGGGAAAACACAATCAGTGTTTTATTAATACAATTTTTTACAATAATTTTTTTGTGAATCTGCGGCAGCTAGATTGGCTACAAATACATAAACATCATTCTCCAAACAAAAAGAGGTGACAGCACAGTATTATTATTGCATCTTCACTTGCAATCAGGGAATGGAACTTTGAGAGTGTAAGAGGGGGAACAGCAGGCAAACAGAACATGTTTCAACACTGCTCAAATTCAATTAGATCTGCAGCTCTGGGTACTCTTTGCTTGTGCTCCTGCTCTTTAGTCTGTATGTGATCTGTGATTCAAGCGGTTTTGTAAAATGGCACAAACACTGTCAATCACAAATGGCAAGACCTTCAAAAGTTTTAGTGATCTTTCAGAGGCAATTAAGGCATTGGAACAAGAAACCTTCATTGTGTATACATGCCTAAGCAGCAACTACATAAAAATCTCTGACAAGGTGGTTGATGCAGCGGCCAGGGCCAAATTGGAGACAAAGAAGAACAAATTGGTCATTAGATCTGCCAAATATGCATGTATCCATTATGGAGATCCCGTTGATGGTCGTTCGACAGGGCAGCGCCCCAATCAGAAGTAAATATACATTACATATTTTCCAACATGTGCATTCAGTTATGAGGGATTTTGAGCAATTGGAAACATGAGAATAATTTGCACTACACTGTGCCCTTAATTTGAAAATTGTGATTATTTGTAATACATTAATACAAAAACTTCACATATCCTTAATGCTAAGCACATATTATTTTGATTTTTGTATGCAATACATATTATCCAAATTTTTTCTTTCAATATTGCATATCATTAGCTACATTGTTATAAGGAACAATAATTTTTCAGATCCTACAAACTTGGCTGTGGTGCCTATTTCAAGGTGGGCACTCGTAATGAAATGCTATACATCTACGACTGTCACGTGACCACAGACGTACATGAAAAGGTGCACAAACCATGTCCGGCTGATTTTGCACAATACCCTAAGCAGCGTAGATTGAACAACACAGAGAAGGAGCGTCTGCAGCAGCTTGACGACCTTGGAGTGAATCCAACCAAGATAAGAGAGGTTATCATGAAGGAGACGGGGAAAGCAGTCCTACCCAAGGATCTGGACAATGAGAAGTAATATATCAATATAACACATAAAAATCTGGCTACAAAATTTTCTATTGATTATAAAATGGTATACTTTCACATGTAAATATTCTAAAGATGGTTATATGATTAAAATCGAGTTTCTCAAGTAGTGAACTCTCGATGACAGCACATTTTGATTTCATTAGGTATTATCTTGTCTCCATGCACCTTTAGTTCTCGTTTCAGAGGGTTTGAATATTATTTATGACATTCGCATACCAGCTTATTTTTTTGCCAATGGAGATCCACCATCCGGAATCTGAAAAAATAGGAGCTCACAAAGTACACATTTATCAACTTGTTATGTTTCACTTATCTGACACCAGGCTTTCTCAATCCTTTAGACCCCAAGTCCTGAACCATATCATGCCAATAGATTGCCTGAAAAAAAATAAACAAATTTAGAATTTACTTGAAACAGGTTTATATTCATCTTTTTATCACAGACAAAGGAAGAAGAGGGAAGAAACCGAAAAATATGCAAATTTTGAGCCACATGAGAGGGAATTGATGCTTGCAGCAGAAACTATGAGGGATTTGTTTGAAAAGGACTCTGAAGGTATCCAGTGTTTATGAAAATGTCAGCTAAATTGAGCTTACCATTGCATATTATGTTTGTAATTAGGATCATACACAATCATCACTGGTCCGGAGGGCAACTTCTCATGTCTTTTCATCGCAACCTCAGAGATGAAGAAGAATTACGCAAAATTTCCAGAGCTGCTCCTGTTTGATTCAACCTACAACAAAAATGCATATCGGTTACCAATCACATGCTTCATGGTGGTCGATGGAAATAGAGCAGGGAGAGTGGTTGGTTATAGTGTTTTGGCTGACGAGAGGGCTTCAACAGTGACATCTGCCCTGCAAGCACTGCAAGAAGCACACAAGAATTACACTGGGGAGCTTAAGACTGTCTTTATCGATAAGGACATGTCAGAATTCGCAGCCATTCAAGCTGTTTTCCCACATGCTCAAGTTGACTACTGTCTGTTCCATAGCAGCAAGCACTTGCGAAATGAAGCTAGAACAGCAGCACCACCAGAAGTCAAAGAAGAAATTCAGGCCATTGTCGAGAAACTAATGTTCGAAGCACGAACAGAAGCTGTATACATGGAACTCTACAACAAACTGTGCCAACTGATTCCGGATAGCAAGCAGAAGTTCAGGGCCTACTATGACAAGAATTGGCACAGTTGCAAAGAAATGTGGACTGCTTTTGGCAGGTCCATGTCAGAGAACTTCGGAATCCGGACGACAAATCATTGTGAATCGCACAATAAAGCCTTATCCATGGTTCTTAAACGGAATGGATCCCTAGTGTTTACTATCAAAAAGCTCATCATGCTCCAATATGACAAAACCGTAAGCCTTGAATACAAGAAGCACTGCTACACAACAAAGGTTAGCACATACAGGCCACAACAGGGAGCAGTGGTCTCGGAGGCACGAAAAGCTCTCAAAGATTATACCGAGTACTGCATCACTCTGCTCGAAAAGCAAGAAAAATATGTGCCTTTGTGCAAGAGGGAATACTTCACTACTTACAAAACTACAGAGCTAAACTGTCAATGCCCTTTCTATAAGGGCATTAAATTACCTTGCTACCACATCATGGCTCTGAGGAAGGAAATTGGGCTTCCCATGATCGATGCTGTGGAAATCCCAATGCGCTGGACCATTCAATACCAAACTTGTGAGCAGCAGCTGCCTCCTTCTGAAACAAATGATGAGGTATGTGGTACAATATTGAACTTTGGTTTAGTATTTTTAATTAAAATGTATTTCAGAGTCAGCTAGTGCAAATTCCGAGAAGGGCTACCAAAGCACAGAGCCGAGAACAAAAATACAACAGAGCTCTGGCCATCTGCAAGCAAATTGCTGATTCTGCATCACACCTTGGCACAAAGCAATTTGACGATAGTCTATTGAACCTGCAGCAGATTAAGCAATTAATTGACACTGAAGGAGCTTTCTTTGTAGCTGGAAAAAATTGTAATTTTACATAATAATATGATTTGTACTAGAAATTTACATTAATTCACATTTATAGCTGGCAGAAATGCGAATGTGTTGCGTCCAGTGGAAGACGTAGGAGTTTTTGACGTTGAAGAAGTCTGCTCTGTCTCTTGCGAAGATGATGGAAATAATGTTGAGGCACAGGCAAACTATTCTGTGCAAGCTGAGGAGTCACAGGGTCGGGAAATTGGCTCTGCGGAAGACGGATTGGCGCTGGTTGAAGTGTCAGAAGTTGAATCTGCTGGGCAAGAGGCAGGCAAGGATTTCGAGGAGGATAAAGATGGCTCGGTGGAAATTGCAGTGGCTCATGAAGAAGAATCTGCAATTGAGGAATTTGGCTCTAGGGGTCAAGACGCTGGCAAGGATTTAGAGAATGAGAAAGATAGCTCTGGGGAAGTCGAGGTTTATGAGAAGAGCGATGATGTGAAAGAGGCCAAAGCTGGACCACCACTAATTAGCAGCACGCCTAAAAAAGTGATAGAAATTGATCTTACAATAGGTAAAAACTCCGTTCCCTAAGAGTATTTTATCCACTAACAATCAATGTTACAAGATGAATCTGATGAAATGATAAATGCAACAACAAGCGTTACCAAAAGTGAGAAAGCAGAGGTTGATGCTGTTGAACAGGATGATGGTATTTTTAGTTTACAGCAACAATATCTTGTATAATGTTGATAAAAACTATCTCCCGTAGCTCTCGATGACGAGGCGCTGAGACAAATTTCACAAATAGAAGACATTGCTCTTTCTCAGAGAGAGAGGCAGGAGCAGAGCAAACTGAGTGGTACTGAGATGATTGTAAAGTATGAAATTATTAATTTTTCTTTTTTCTGCGTTCAGATGAAATCAGCGAGTATGGTTTACAACAGATAAGCCAGGCTGAGATTTCAGCTCTCAGCACTGGAATCAATTCTGGCTTGGACAGCAAGCAATCAGAAGGTGGTATGTGTGTAAGACAAATGTAAATTTTTCACCAAAACAATGTATTCGATTTCAGAGAACAATGCAGGCAGAAATGAGGCAAGTAAGAGCAGAGATATTGCAACTGAGCCTGGATTTGATACAATCAGAATTACTTCAGGTACAAAAATCATGATTAATAAATTATGAGCATACTAATTATAACTCACTTCTTCCAGCATCAGAGTTTTTGAGAAACATCACTTCTCAGCAGAAGATTGGTTTTCCACTAAAACCAAAGGTCCGTGGTCGACCAAAAGGGACAAGTAACGAGCACCGGGACAAGCTGAAGAAGCACGCGCAGAGCAAGAATCCAGCTGGAAATGATGATGGTATATTGTAAAAAAATTACAATTTGCAATTATATTATGAAGCATATATAATGATCAAATGAGTTACGTTAATGAAATTTGCAAAATTTCTTAATATTATAGAAAAACTGAAGGAGCTACTCATGGAAAAAACACCTTTTAGTGTGAAACTGATTGAAGAATTTTTCGACAACAACATTGAGGTGCCTGATGACTTTGTGGCCATGTTTATTGAGAAGCTGGACAAAGAAGAAAAATATCAAGGACTTCAGTCACCTGCACTGGTGCAATTGCAAGTAGACTGTTACCAAGCTTGTCTTAAAAAAGAATACGTGCAGATTTTGCACACCCTTGCGCATTGGATTACCGTTAGGTTTGATGGAAAGGAATTTTTCTACTACGATTCAAAGCGAAATAGGCCAATTGCAGATTCTACAGAAATTCAGTTTGCTCATATCGCCAAAGATTGTGACTTAAATGAGTTGAAAATTAACAAGATGGTCTGTCAATATCAAAAGAAGGATGCTAACAATTGTGGACTGTTTGCTATTGCAAATGCAACAGAGATTGCTATGTATGGCCATGTTGATCCCAACAAGCATTTTGTAACAAATTTGATGAAGCGCCATTTGGCCTATTTACTTGTGACTGACAAACTGATTGCTTTCCCTTCGAAGGCAAAGCCTGGTCCCAAGAACACAACTTCTGTCCGAGAAGTCATTACTGTCCCCCTCTACTGCATTTGCAAAATGCCCCAATCGTTTGACAAACGCACAATGCAGTGTCCTGTTTGTGAAAATTGGCTACATCCAAGGTGTATTGGACACCCTAGAGCAGAAATTGAGGGTGACCTGAATTTATCATTCAAGGAAATTGCCAACTGGAAATGTGGTCTATGTGGTGACAAAAATTTGAGTGCAACAGTCACTATCAGGCAGACGCCAATCAAAGAGTTTGGCCTAAATGACTCAGACAGTGCTAGTTCAACTTGTGAAGATTCGCAAGTAAATGATTGACATTAGAGAGCAAGTTGTGAACATGTAAAACAATATGAATTTCTGTTCATGTGTGTCAGTTCAATAGGTTCACATTTGATTGTAAACAATTATTTATTACAAATACTTGTCAATAAAAGCAAAATTTAATAAAATTTCCATTCATTAACACTCAGCGTTTAATTCTTAAAAATTTAAAAATACTGGTAGATACTCGCCGCGAACATTAGTTTTCATTCATAAAACAAGCAGATCTACAATTTATTTTAAACAAAATCCTTTTCCAAATAAAATGTGAATTAATTTTTGACTATGATGATTAAATGCAAATTCTTAACATCGCAGTTCTACCAGTTACTCTTGTGTCTTTGAAGGTCACACTCTCATTGCCATTCAGTCGCATATTATTGATAGAAATTATATTCACTTCCATTAATATCGCATATTACGGAAATGTTTTAAAAAATCCTCAATATTTATTAATGGAAACAATGTTAATTAAATTGCATTATAAATGCTTCCATATACCAATACTTTTAATTGCTGCTGTCAATGCAACTCTGAAATTTTAATTACCATGGATATCCAATCAAGTCCAAGGAGATTATGACAGCTCCCTCCATATCCATGGTTACTTGCACTGAATCTTAATCGCCACTGCGGACGGCATTCACCTGGCCTGCTGCTCAACCTAGACAAGGCAGGTTTATTATTAGCCCAGTGCTTATTGCAATATTTTTCATGAAAATATTATCCATTTTGGAAATATAAATTCATATATTAAGGAAATTGATATATAAGGTCAAATTCAAATACATTAGAATTTTGGTAAAGGAAGGAAAAAGAATATGCACGACAGAAGAAGGATTTGAAAAATATAAAACAAGGATCTCAGATGCTTTCAAAAAACAAGGTTATGACGAGTCATTAATTAAAAAGCAAATTAAAAGAACGATATATCACAAAAAATCTAAAAATAATAGGGAAAATACCATACCTCCGCTAGTACTCCCTTATCAACCCAGCTTACAAAAAATGCGCAAAGTAATAAATTTAGCCTCCAACATCCTTACTTCGTCAAAAGTCACAAAAGATATCTTTAAAAAGCCAGCGACTCTCGCATTCTCAAGGAGCGCCAATTTAGCAAACATTATTGCAAAAAACCCACAACGGAAAATCTAAACCCGGCGCCACCAAAAGGCCCACAAGGCTCATACCCTTGCAAACAATTCAAAACCCAAGCCACAAGAGGCCCGCCGTGTAAAACATGCCAAATCCACAAACCAGCAAAGTCTGTGACAGCCCCAAACACAGGCAAAAATTACCTTATTTCAGGCCATAACACCTGCACAACTGAAAAATTAGTTTGCTTCCTTCAATGCAAATTTTGCGACGCCCATTATATTGGCAAAACAATAAATACCCTGAGATCACGAATGAATGGCCACAGACAAACGGTACGGCGTGAAGCAGATGTTCCGGTAGCTGAACATGCGCTCTGTCACAATAAAAGAGAATTAGAAAAATGTTTCACAGTAAAAATAATTACATCACTCCCAAAAAAATCAACCCCCGGCGACCTACGTAGATTAGAACAGGCCTTTATTTACGATTTCCAATCTCAAACCGTCCCTGGCATAAATAGATACATTTAAATAAATTCAGAGCAAGACTTAACCATGTAAATAAAAAGTAAAAAAATAGAAATTTTAAGATCAAGCAATATATCACACAACCACCTCCACCAACTACCCTTCCCCCCTCCACCAACCCTGACCATAACGTGTGTACTCCTACATCATCACCGCTCTCATCTCATTCTACCTACGCGAGCTGACGAAGGCACTCACACATGCAGTGCCGAAAATTTCTCCAAACAAACTATCTCCTCATCTTTTGTGTGTTCGTAACATCAACAAGTAAGTACACAAGACTCCTATCAAACACTCCTTTCCCACGTCTTGCGTGATATATTACCAAAATTCTAATGTACTTGAATTTGACCTTATATATAAATTTCCTTAATAAATGAATTGCTAATTTCACTGCTAAAACTCACCTCAACAAGGCCTAACCCTTCCTTCCTCGACCGCACAAAAATCGGCACCGTCCAGGTGTCCTGTTTTGCATTTGAACGCCACTGCGGACGACATTTGCTGGGCCTGCTGCTCAACCTAGACAAGGCAGGTTTTAATGCGCTAAAAGTTATGGTACATATATTTGCATGTATACATTCTCTGTTTGCATTTTGATAATATTTTACATATGGCGGAGACACAATTCTGGGCCATTCCACACTTCTGGGCCACTTCCATTTAAATAGCATTGTTTTCATTGTTGATGGGTCCCCACGTGATTTTAAATTGAACCAATTGGTTCAATTTTGGTCATTTGGTTCAAAGATTGCACTTTTTTGAACCAATTGATGCAATTATCCTATTAATAGAACCAATTTTGGTTCAAAATCAAATCAATGAACCAAGTTGGTTCAATTTTTTGTTTTAATGAAGCAACATACAGAAGTTTTGGTTCAATTTTTTAAAATAAAGAATCAAATCATGTCTGTAACAGAGTTTTGGTTCTTTATTTCTAAAAAATAGAAGCAAAGTTTGTTTAAGAGTATCTATTGGTTCAATAATTTGCAACAAAGAATCAAAACTTCAAGCATTCGTATGTATTTTTGACTCAGAATAATGTAAATATTTTGGTTAATATTTAGGAAAAAACGAATAAAAACTTTGGATTTTTTCCATATGAACATCTTAAAAATTATGTTATGATCCGATTAAATTTTAACTCCTTTCATTAATTAAACAATCACTATGCACAAGAAAACAGGGAATTTGGTTCATATTTTTTAGGTTTCAATATAGAATAACATTTTAAGTATTGATGGGGTGGAATGTATAATTTTGCTACATTGCTGTTTTCATTCAGAGAACCAAAAACTTCATATGTTTCAGTACCACAAAATTAAAAATTTCTCAATTTTTTTCAGTTTATTAACTCATTATTTGCCAACATCAAATGGTGTGTGCAATCATTTTTTAATTTCTTGCAAATAACCAAATGCCAAAAAACAAACCTTTTATAAAAATTTGAAAATTTTATTGGTACATAACCCCGGAAATCTTTATTAATAAGTTTTTGTAGGTATATTTAATGTTGCAACTGGCCCAATGAGAGTAGAATATAAGTTAAATCAGGACGTTTTCTCACATAATGGCTGATTAGTCACTAAAAGCAGGCGCATCTTCCACGGTTTTTTCCTATTTGATATATATACGTCAAATTTTTAAAACATATACCGTTACGCGAGTGGTGCAGAGGGTAGAGGATGTGCTCACAAATCACAAGGTTCGAATCCAGGTAAGAACTAATTAAGTTATGTGTTTTCAGCCAATTAAATTACAAGACTTAATCAGTCTATTCATCCTTAGGTGCGAAAAGTGCAAATTGCATCTAAATTTAAAATATATTTAAAATTTTGAAAATTTATTCATTAAACCAATTGGTTCTTTATTTGAAATCATTGCATTAAGGATTTGGTTCAATTTTTGTCCCCCTTTGAACCAAAAAACTTTGAACCAATTGGTTCAATTTAAAATCACGTGGGTCACAACAATAAAATCCATAAAATCAATGCTTTTCTTATGGAAGTGGCCCAGAAGTGTGGACTGGCCCAGAATTGTGTCTCCGCCATACATATTATATGCAATCTGTTTATGTATGATTATTATGAATAGAAAATCAAGTTCCACCAAAGAAAATCGAGAAATAATGGCCCAAAATACAGATCCAAATCAGCCCAGTGCTAATTTCACTGTTAAAACTCACCTCAACAAGACCTAACCCTTCCTTCCTCGACCGAACAAAAATCGGCACCGTCCAGGTGTCCTGTTTTGCATTTCGTCGCCACTGCGGACGACATTTGCTGGGCCTGCTGCTCAACCTAGACAAGGCCGGTTTATTATTAGCCTACAGTGCTAATTTCACTGCTAAATCTCACCTCAACAAGGCCTAACCCTTCCTTCCTCGACTGAACAAAAATCGGCACCATCCAGGTGTCCTGTTTTGCATTTGAACGCCACTGCGGACGACATTTGCTGGGCCTGCTGCTCAACCTAGACAAGGCAGGTTTATTATTAGCCCACAGTGCTAATTTCACTGCTAAAATACTCACCTCAACAAGGCCTAACCCTTCCTTCCTCGACCGCACAAAAATCTGCACCGTCCAGGTGTCATGTTTTGCATTTGAACGCCACTGCGGACGACATTTGCTGGGCCTGCTGCTCAACCTAGACAAGGCAGGTTTATTATTAGCCCACAGTGCTAATTTCACTGCTAAAATACTCACCTCAACAAGGCCTAACCCTTCCTTCCTCGACCGCACAAAAATCTGCACCGTCCAGGTGTCCTGTTTTGCATTTGAACGCCACTGCGGACGACATTTGCTGGGCCTGCTGCTCAACCTAGACAAGGCAGGTTTATTATTAGCCCACAGTGCTAATTTCACTGCTAAATCTCACCTCAACAAGGCCTAACCCTTCCTTCCTCGACCGAACAAAAATCGGCACCGTCCAGGTGTCCTGTTTTGCATTTCGTCGCCACTGCGGACGACATTTGCTGGGCCTGCTGCTCAACCTAGACAAGGCAGGTTTATTATTAGCCCACAGTGCTAATTTCACTGCTAAAACTCACCTCAACAAGGCCAAATCCTTCCTTCCTCGGGTCGTGTCCATGCCACGCGGGAATCGGCACCGTCCAGACTTGGACGCGCAGGGTCGTCCCCAGGTCGTTTGTCCCTGTGAACAATACGGCGAATCTTCCTGTGTGATTTGCAAAGTTGGCGACCGCTTTCTTTGTTCGCTTACCACTAGCATTTCCTGTTTTCTGGTGCTCGTGGCTTCGTTTTCCGGAATTTTCACAGTTCCGCTCCGGTCCGCGCTCCGCTCTCCGCTTGGCAAGATGGCGGCGACGACCGTGAGCCGGCGCCGGCAGTCGGTGTCGTCCACGGGCTTTTCAGTGCTTGTCGTTGCCGCCCATTCTGCGATGTTGCCAGATTGCTATTGTTGTAGGTATAGGACATACCGTTGTTGTAGGTATACAACAATTGTTGTATATATAGGATATACCGTTGTTGTAGGTATACAACAATTGTTGTATATATAGGATATACCGTTGTTGTAGGTATACAACATTGTTGTATATATAGGATATACCGTTGTTGTAGGTATACAACATTGTTGTATATATAGGTTACTCATTGTTGTATATACAACTTTGTTGTATATATATCTATACCCTTCAATCAATACAAATTTTCGGCTTTTGTGTTGCTGCATGATAGATAGGGCCGGATAGGGCTGTGAGTTTTAGACGATTTTTTTGGCCGAAATAGCCGACTATTTTAGACTGTTTCTAAGAGCTAATTAGTCGGTTATAGATGGTTTCATTTTTCATTGTTTCATCGCATTTTTTAGTTTTATGTTATATATGTATTATTGTATTTTTCAGAGGCAATTTAAAGATAAATTTAGTTTGACGATTAATTGAAAAGGACAAGCACTAGTATAGTTTTTAGTTGAATCGAGCAATTTAATTATAAAATAATGGTCGATTAGGACGGGATTTTAAGTCATTAAAAATTTGTTATTTGATAAATTGTATGTATTTAAGTACTTTGTTAAGTAAAGGAGTAATTTCAGATTTTGAGGCCCGGGCCCAAGCCACCTGCTTTGTGATATTTGGAAGAATATCAGAATATTTTACGCGCTGAAAGGAGAAATTTTAGCTCACGCGGAACAAAAAGGTTCCCTATACCACCTGTGCACGTATATTTTTAACAATGTGGTGGACTTTGAATTTTCACATTTGGTCTTTGGACGAACTGTCTCATGAGTAGGTATGGGTGATATTTGTTGGGAAGTGTTTGGAATTTTTTGTTTCGGAATTTTTTGTAATTTTAGATGTGACATTATTCATGATAAGCGCGACTCTTAATATTACATATGTATATATCAACTCAACAGCAAAGGCATACGCTCGAGAAAGCCGGTTTATGAAACGTTTTACGAGCCGAAAATACCTATAACGAAAACATCTCAGTAAACATAGTAATTTTGAATTTTGATAGGCGACTTCTCATTCATCCTTCTAAAAAACGTGCTGTATAAAAACGCTGTTTCATACTTAAGTTTTTATATTTAATTTGCAGATCGGAAAATGGAAGTGAAAGCCGAAACCAAACTAGCTCGTCGGAAGGTCTCGATTGCCAAAAAACGAGCACGCGCAGAAGCTATGTTGAGTAAGTTTCTTAAATTATTGAGAAAAGCTTAACTTACCTTCACACACGTGCAATGTTCTCAATGAAAATGTCCCATAAAATTGACTTCCATTTTTTTAAGTGGACGCTTTGAGCTGCTCAAGTAGTTCAGATGAATCTTCTGACGTATTAAGTAATGTAGAAGGAGTAGCGGTACCGGTAAGTAGATTGCTTTTTGGTTATAAGTCTCAAAATTGAAAATCATTTGGTGCTAATTCAGAGTGACAGGCGAGGCCGTTTTATCAAGCTCAAGAAGATAAGAAGAGATGACCTGAAAGAAAGCTTTGACGCCCTGATCCATGTTTGTCCTGGCCTGAAGGGAATGAACCCGGTACCCTCTCGCGGTAAAGTCCTTACCAAAGCTGCGGACTTGATAAAAAATTGGAGCAAAGATTTTGACCTTAGCAAAGAAGGACTGAAAGCTTTCCAGGAGAATTCGAAATACATGAATGATTTTCGTAAGTGTGCACCCTGCCCAAAAAAGTCTTTAATGCCCAACTTCATAGCTTAAAAAGTGACAAAAAACTAAAAAAAATTAAAATAATAATTTTCTTATTACCTCCATTTGCCACTCAAATCTTTGAACTGTAAAATTTTACCTCTATATGGTTCGCATAATCTGGTAAGGCAACACAATATCAATGGTTACGACATGGTGTTTATTTTTATGGTTCTTCACGAGAGAGTTTACTATATTTATTTTTTAATCACACAACTTCTTTCAGGCAAAGAGATGGAAAATGTCGAAAGGACCGGCACAATGACCGAAGCCTATAGACAAATGAAAGAGCACATCGAGAAAAACAAGGCCCAGTTTGCTATGTTTACTCAAGAGCAGTATGTTCCTGCAGAACTTTGCGAGGGTCTGAATATGGATGAGATTATGGAGATCCTTTCTCATCAGGGTGAGCATCTTTATGACGGAGATGTTGATTCTGGTGAAGACGACGTTGGAGATGATGAAAATTCCAACGAAAATGATAAAGACTCATATGAAGAGGATAGCCAAGTTGAATATTTTGATATCGGGGCGGAGGAAGTTATTATCTAAAATTATTTGAAAATTGCTCAGAATTGCAAAGATTTTTCGTTCATATGTTGATTTCCAGCAGGTGCACCAAACTGAAAAAGGCATTTTTCTATTATGCTCCGCTAAAGCTCTTTAATTGAAAAGTTCATTTGCCAACACGTGACTAGTCAACACATATAGGATTGTTAAAATAATTGATCCTTATTGAGACGTTTCTATTCCTCATCTGAAGAGGAACTGCTTGAGCCGTCATCTTTCTTTGAAGCCATGAGCGCCTCCAATTTTTTTCTCAGCTCGTCTGCAAAATACATTTTTCAATAATGCGCATAAATCCACTGCAGGAAATAACCATTCTCAGCCTCTTTTTCTTCTAGCTTTTTATTGAGTTCATCAATAATGTTCTTGCTGGAATTGTCTGCCTCTGAAAGTTTCTCCTCCAGCTCGGACACTTTGTCCTTGAGACTGTCTGCCTCGTCAGCCCTCGACTTGGCGTCGTCCAATTTTTCGCGCAAATCATCTAAATCCTTCAGTTTGTCCTTCAGATCGTCCATCTTCTGCTCACATTCTGATTTGAAGTTTTCATATTCGTCCTTCAGCTCTTCATACTTTGATGACTTCTCGCTCAGCTTTTCCTCAAACTCGGTTATCTACATATATATAGGAAATTATACGTGATGTGTTTTTGGTGTTTTCCTGTTTTTGCGTTGAAAATGCACACTTTCAGAGATAAAATGTCATAGTTCAAAACCTACACTTGTATTAGGCAAAGCTTAAAGAGTAGAAAAATATTTTAACTGCAAAACAGTCTGTTTTTGTTATAAGTCAAATGAGGAAATAATTAACAAGAAGAAAAATTATAAAGAATAATTAATTTAGTCAATTGCACTTAATCACTTTGGTTGAATTTTTCTATTGAAAACAGAATGAAAGTCAGTTTTCAATTACGTCAATTTATAAAATAATGTTGGTTTATTCTAGTGTGTCTGAAATTTGATTAAAGAAGATAAGATAATCGTTGAGCGAACGTGTATAGGGGCAATCACGTCATGACAACGCGAAAAATTTCGGAAAAAACTGCTATTTGCCTTGGTTTTTAAGATGATTTTGGTGGCAAAATTAAAGGTTTAAATAGCTTAGCATGATTAGTGCTCATTTAATTGTCGCGCAACGATTATTGGAAGCTAAAAAATCTTATATTTCACAGCCCTGCTCAACAAAATTGGATAATACCTGGATCATGAGCACTTTGATGTGCTCCTCCTTTTCATAAACCAAAATTAGTGCACCTTCCCTGCAAAAAAATATACCCAGCAGATAAGCAGGTCGAGGATATTTAGTCAAGCAGCGCGCGCTTACAGGTCATCGTCGAGTTTCTTGAGCGTGTCCTTGACGTGGTCGCAGAATCGCAGTCCTTCCTCAACCAGAGCTTTTCTCGATTCCATCGCTTTTTTACAAAAATATGTAGTAATGAGCTTTCAGCTTTCCCGCTTTTGTTGACTTACCGGCCGAGAGTCTCGGTCTGGTGGTCTCAACGCTGCTCGAGACCTCGTGGTGCTCGCTGTATTGTGCTTCGACAAACATCGACTTGAGTCGCCGGAATACGCGCATTCAATCGAGGTTAAAAGAGAAAGGAAGCTGCCTGATTTGAGGAGTCAGTTTTTTGAATACGCACCTAATTTTTGATAAGACAACAACTGACAAGTTTTGAAAGAATTTGAGGAAAAATGAGAGCCTATCTCTTTCCGATTGATGTCATTCGCCATAAAACTGTTGCAGCAGGCGGATGAGTTAGTTATCTCGTTGCGAAACAATATTTTTAAGCCGATAAAGCGCGCCCAGCCCTCGTTTAGTAAGAAAGAGCGTTTTAATTTTGTTATTGCAACATGGCAAATATTCTGTTTGATTTTCCGGTTTTGATAATTTATTTGAAATTGAATTTTACTTCTTAATTTTTTTAATGTCGTGTATTAATTATACTAGAGAAAGCTATATTTTTATGATTATCAGGACAAAAGTATTATCAATCAATTAAATCAACAAGCGGGTACAAATCATCTCTAGAATTTCGACAGAGCTCCCTTGATAATTCTTCAAGGTGTCAAAAGTGATTTAAGCGACCAGGAAACATTGGGATTCTCGACTGTCAATCATCGCTTGAGGACATTTGATTAATTTTAATAGAAAAACTGAAAGATCGTGGAAGAAATTTTTAGTTTCTATTCATTTTGGAATATCGAACAATTTTCCTACATGCTAATATCAGCCCTTTACAATTACAACTGGCTCAAGGAATAATAATATGCTAGAGTTCATCTCTGGTTAATTCGGCTAGGGCGTTGGAGTACTCTGCGTGCAGTTCAGCGGCGCAGGGCCGAAGGGCAGGCACCTCGTGGCGGCAGCGGCGGTGCAGCCGGAAGAGTCTGTAGCGAGCCCACGCGCCACCGGTCACATTGAGCAGGTGCTCACACACCACGCCCGCCTTCCAAATGTCCGCCTTCTCAGAGTAGCCGGGCATGAGGGCAGCGTCATAAGGCAGGTCAGGGAAGGGCCACCGCTGCTCCGGAGCGACCAGGTCCCCTTCGAGGGGCCCTCCATTGCCGCATATCACTCCTCCTGGGCCCACCACTGGCAGGGCGTCCACGTCGTTCAGCACTGGCTCCAGGGTCACTGCCTCCAGTAGCACTTGACTCAGCAGTTTTGAAATCGAGTTGGAATCGCACATGACTCTTGTTTCCTAAATAAAATAATCGAGATTAGAAATTAAAAAAATTATTCCTCGAGCAATTTTAAAGATTCACCTTAATAGGTCCTTCTCCATGCAGTATCCTGAGGATGTCCGCCCAGCCGCGGCAGAGGCGCAACCTGAACCGGACGTCATCCTCCAGGTTGTAATTGGCCACGATGGCGGAGAGATTGGCCAGGCTGCCGAGGGGGTGGTACTCAGTAAGCGTGAGCGCCGGCTTCTCGCAGAAACCAACCACCTGAATGAAGTTCGGCAGACCAGAGTAGAGAAGTTGCATTTGCTGGCCGTAGGCGAAGTCTTCGGCAAAGCGCCGGTTGTTCAGGATGGACAGGGCGACTGTCTGGTCGCGCCAGGTGGCGTTGTACACCGCCTTCACTCCCCCTACGCCGATCAACTTGCCGACCTGAGACCATAGAGGATTAAGCTGTACGGAAAATGAGGAAACAAGCTGAAAATTTCCCAGGTTGCCGTTTAATTTTTTTTATATCGGCTCCAAAGGCGAGCACTGCCACTTTATGATTTATTTTGTCAGAAGGAAAACACCAGTTTATGATAAATGTCTATGTCTCTGTGTGGGCAACATTTTGTCTATTTTAGATTTTTTTTAAAATTAAATGCTAAATATAATTTTTTAATTCAACTTAATTTTTGTGTTCTGCGTGAAATATGGAAAAGTTTTCTAATAGATTTATTCATCTAGGCGTAAGATATTATTCTCTGAAAACCCACAATCTTAAAAGCAATTTAAGGAATTTTGGCACACTATTTAAGGGTGCGACATAGGATTTAGGGCAACCCCTCTAGCTAACAAGATCACGACAAAAGTATTTCAAACCTTAAATTTAAAAATCAAGGCAATTGAGAATTTTCAAATAAAAGAAAAATAACGAGTGAAGGAAATGAGCTTCATTTATACACAGATAAAATCTATACAATGCATCTAGATCGGCGCACCTGGAGGCTGCCAAGTTGAGGGCAGGTGAGCATGGGCGCGCACTCGGCCATGTCAGCTAGCTTGTAGTGGCCACGGGGGCAGCGGCGGAGGCCCGTGGCCTCCTCAGGGCCGCCGCCGACCGTGGCGAGCGCGGCAAGCAACACTAGCGGACTGAGCATGGCACGAATCCGATTAAGCGAGTTCATTTGGGGTCGTGGGGCAGCTTGAAGCCGACCATGTCTGCCGTTTGCCGCACGGTGCGCTCGCCCTTGCCTTGGTAGGCGTCCTTGATAGCAGAGTAGCGGCGAAGACTCGACAGGTAGCACGAGTACGTTTCTGACAGGTGAGCCAACTCGGACTGCGCCCGACACAGCTGCTCATCAGTCACCTGATTCCATTATAGAAAGATTTTTAGGGAGGACTATTTATTAGGTTGGTTATACTCACTTGATTTTGCCTGTAGAGCTGCATTATGTGCTGCACCAGAAGGGAGTCTTTGACATTTTTTTCCGTAGAGGACAGACGAATTTCGGACAGCAGCCGCCTCAGGTTTCTAAGATTGTTGGCCATTCCTGATCACTTGGCCTGTATCGTCCTCAGGGTAGATAGGTTCAGGGTGGTTTACCCAAAAATCTTGGCTGATCTGTAATGAAACACGATGTTGTTACTCCATCCGTCCATCTTTGACTGTTTAAGACTAATTAGTGGAGGGATAGTTTAGTTCCAAAAAATCTTTAAATGAAACGTTTTAGCTTTTGGCGATACTATTGAAATCGAGTTGAAAGTTATCACCACAGAAAATTTTAATTTGACGAAGTTTTAGAGTTTTGGAGCTCCGATGGTTGAAAATCCTGATTAGGAAATATTCAAAATCAAATTGTAATGTCAGTTTTCATTCAGCTGTGATGATATCTTTAGCTCTGACAAGAAAAATCGTTTAATGAGTCATTTTTAAGGTTGTGAAATTTTTTGTAAGCTTCCAGTCGTTGCGTGACCATCCAATGAGCACGACTTGAGTCGCTCCCAGCAGATGACAATAAATTAGCTCAACAATTCCTACTTCAAATCGTAAGTTTTTATTTTTGAGCGTTAGGAGCATCCCTGCTCGTCAAGAAAATTATATTTATTAAAGCTCTATGGCAAGAACATCGGAAAAATCTGGTGGCGCCATCTGTTGGTGGCTTTGAGCACCACGGGCTTAAACAACTGGTATTGGGCAAAAAGTACGTCTCAAAAACCGTCTAAATCGGATCGTAAACCGTCAAAAATCTTATATTTTGTACCACATATATAATATAAGGAAAAAATAGTCGACTAGTTCCCGAAAAAAAATCGTCTTATTTTCAAAGCCCAATTTCTTTTAAAACTTTCCGGTAAAGTCCCTAATTCGCACATTTTTGGATTTGACGATGAGAGTAACCGCTGGCGCCATCTATTGGTGATGCATGTATAAACTGTCTTAAATCAACTAAATGTTTAAAACCCGTCAAAAATTTGAGCAGAATCATGTTTAGGGAAAGTGGAATCTCTTTCAGAAATTGTGACCTTTTCAGTGTCGAATGAGTGAAAAGCAAGGTCGTTGAACACGTCGTAGAGGCGAAACGAATTCTTGAGGCCGACCTCGCAGGTGTGTTCGTGAATGCGCAAGAGGTACTCTGCCGTCTCAGGTTGGCTGGCAGGGTTGTTCGCCACGGAGTTAAAACTGTTGGCCAGAAGCAGACAACGGCCGAGCAGTTCAGGGTGCCAGTTGGCCCAGAGAAGGTTGTTGGTCAGCTGCTTGGGACAGTGCGGGGCGAACACCAGAGTGCAGCCTTCCTTGGACACCGAACGCTTGCCCTCTTCGTTCGTGTCGATCAGCGAGAGGCCAAACTCGTCAATTAGCAGACTGCGTTCGAGCGGCGTGAACAGAGGGTCGTAGAGGAGCACACTCAGGGGCGCCAGATGCCCCTTCAGGGCCAGCAGAAAGCCCAGCTGATGCCTGGCTATTGGACAGCTGGAGAAGCAGCCTAGGCCGTAGCAGAGGAAATGTTTGACGCTGCCGTTTTTGATCGACTCGAGACCTTCCTGCAGCGAGCACAACGCCTGCTTGAAGAACTCACTAGCCTCTATCTCTGAGCGAGACTTTTGCACCTGCCTGGAGAAGCAATTTTAAAATAATTAAATTGTCTTCTAGCTCGATAAAATAACAAAATATTCTTAAGAGATTCCACTTTTTGTAGCTCACTTGATAGCTAAATCCCGTGAAACCTCGGCGATCACAAGGTTTTTCTTGTCCGAAGAATTAGAGGCTAGAGGCAGTCGGACCTTTTTCTGGGAACGAGTCTTCCGTGTTACAAGAGTAAAGCCATCATCACCTTTAAAAATATATAAAATTCTATAAGATGTGCTTGATATTTAGGAGATAATTTTGTCACCATTATTCATTGGAGGGTCTTTCTCTTTCCTAACAACTTCAAACTTGAATGAACTACCTCTACCTGCGAATTGTGATTCAAGAAAAATTTGCGCTGAATGTAGATCTTAATACATGTATATGGATAAAATCTCCGCCGGTTAAGATTCTAAACAAGAACTCCAAAAATTATTACACACCTGAGATCGGAGTTTCTCTCCAGATCTAAATTTTGTTTAAGAAACGCCGAAAGAATTAATCAAAATAGATTCTCGGTCTCGGTCAGGTCTCGGTGTTCGAAACTTTAACAAGAACAGATGACCAGACCAAGGGGAATGAGTGAAGAGGAGGAAGGACATCTATCGGTGGAAAATCGTAGCTTTCCTTCGTCTCTTCCAGCGGCGCGAAATGATCCAATGATCGGCAAGGAAAAAGCTATGCGTGTTCGGTGCGTCGAGGAATTAATTGTATTGTTATTGTGATTGTGATAAAACAAAACAACGGCTATACTGCATTCTTGCGGAATAGAGCGTATAGCGTATCTCACGAATTTTGAAAAGAGACAATCAGTGTTTCTCGGGAAAATTCAACAATTGGCATGTTGTCGCATAGCTCAAGAAAATGTTAAGTTGATTGAGCACTGAAAACTCATAAAAGAAGGCGTGCACTTATTTGTTAGCTGTCTCAACGCGCAGCAAACGCAGGAAAATTTTAGAATTTGAGACTTTTGTTTCTGACTGCGAGACTTTAGCTAGAATCCCGCTTAAATTATCGATTTCTGAATGCGCAGTTATAATGTTTTGAAATTTTATGCGTGAAAATGCTTAGTCATAATAAAAGTAATAAAACATCATTTATATAGCGGCCACCCTCTAATAATCATTACTGTTATTGTTGAATGAAAATGAAAAAATGCCTTTTATATTCTGCTACATTTGCGTGGGAAAACTGGGAAACGTGCTATGCTCCACAATAACTATTTTGGCTATTTTGATATAAATTTATTGAAGTTTTATTAGATAAACATACATACATCATTTTGCCATATCATATTGAGATTGGTAAATTTTGAAAAAAAAAACAGTTTTTATATTTTTAACGTATTATTGGCGTGTGCGAATTTATTGCGAATAATGACGATAATGCTTTTGGTGCAGCTATACCGGCAGTGGTGCCACCTTGTGTTGGTGCTCGGAATTCGCAGTACTTGCGTCCTGCGCTATTTTCAATCACAAACTTTTCTAGTCTGCGCGATCGTCGTGTTGTCTTCGTTGAGACTCGAAGACTAAATTGTATCTAGTCCAGCTGCAGAGGCGCCGAGCGAGTGTCTTCAGATCTCTCACTGGGATTCGAGTCATCGACAGAGCTTGACCAACGGTTGACACCCTAGTTAATTAGGTGAGTGACTGATTGTGAGTGAGGGGTTAAGGTGCAGAGATTTTTTATTGTGATGCCGCTACAGATTCCCTTGTTACCGCACAGCTGTCGATGGGAGTTAGCTGCTTTTTCTCCCCTTAAATCCATAAATATTTGGTATTGCGGTATTTTTCTTTGAATGCAACACGCTGTCGAACAATGCAGACGATCGATATTCAGCTTTTGTGCGTCTACTTTGAGTCGGAATGCCGCGGCATAATTGTTCGAACCCTATTCAGCCTTTTTTAGTTTTAATTGGGCCCACTCGAGCACTCAAACACTCGACAGACGACACCATTCTCTCCACTTATTTTCTGATGCTTGCCAGATCCGTTCTGCGCATTATTAAAATATCCGCTTTGCTACTCCACGCTTGACTCACACTTCATTCCGAATAAAGATTTATAAAAAATATTAGTTTACTTTTTAATTCACTAGATAAAACATTATTGAATATTGATTTCGATTTTGGACGGTACCAGAATCATTGAGCTTCTTGGATTCAAGATAATGAATATATAGTAGCGGCAAAATTGCGCAACTTTCAACAACCAAACGCAAACAATCAATTCGACAATGAAATTTTGTGGAAAGTTGTGCATTTTTACCGCGACCAGGACGGAATAAATCTCGAAATATTAAAATAAATCTTAACAGCAATTAAATAGGATTGATAATGGTGAGGACTGTCTCCCTACTTGAAATCTTATTTTATTTCACAACAAAGAGATTCCCTAAAAGGTTGCATACGCTCTTGGACAGATCTCGACGAGAGGAATCGAAATCTGCCAACAAAATGTGGTCAAACGATGCAAATTTTGGAGTAAATTTGAAACATTTGATTTTTCTAAAGCAAAAGGTCCTTTTTTTATTATTATTGCTAATTGTAGAACAAATTCGTCCATCAACTGCTTATTGCATCCAATAATTCACATAATTTTAAATTGTCGCCCTGTACCGATCCACTTTAATACAGTACTTAAAGAAATGAAACAAGAGTAAAAGGAACATTTAAATTTCAGATTTTGACAAATTTCTTGAAAAATTAATGATATTTTCGCTTGATTTTGATCCCTATCTATCCAAAGGTGTGCGAATTTGAAGGAAAATTTACCCAAATTGTGACATAAGTCGTGATTTTACAGTAGGGAGACAGTGCTTGATTAGCACGCAAAAAATTCTCTAAAATTTAAACAACTATTTAGGAAAATTTGAGATTTTTCCTAATTTTTAGACAGTAAATTTCAAGTAAAGCTAAAATGTTTAAAAAGATTTCTGTAAAGCTTTTTGTTACATTTTCCCGTAAACACCGGTAAGCTAGAATGTATCACTCCGTGATTTTCCACTGCTCTTAATCTCGCATGTTGGAGCAGCTGATTGATAGGATTCCAGCAGATTGTTGCCAGGGTGATTTGAACGGCTTTCCACTTGGCGGTGACCTTTCCAGCACCATCTGTTTTTTTATACATATTATTTTTCTATTTGTTTTTGTGCTTCATTAACTTTTTCTATCGCTGTGTCGTGTGATATTAAACCAAGCCAACACGAGGCTCGTGGTTTGAAACCAACCGACAATTTATTCATTGGAATAAACAAAAGATTATTTTTCTAACATAAATTTGACTTATATTCATTTATCTGGGTTAAAATTTTATTGATCGGTAATTTATTGTTTCATGAAAGGCGCAAACGTGACCCCCACAAATTGTGAACGGATGAATAATTTATTAAACGCAATTATGCGTGCAACACTAAGCCGATGCAATCGTCCAAATCAATTTTTACAACTCTTTTTGCTGCTTCGCTTTAAACTAATTCTTGTTATTGAACATTTTAAAATATGATACTTTTCACACCGTTCACCACAAACAAAATCTACATTTGTACAAAAATGTCAGGGTTCAAATGCCCGCAAAGGCATGCAAATCGAGTAAATGTAATTCTGTATCCTCAGCATTTGGTCCCCTCCAGTAACCGTTTAACATTGTTTCAGTCTAGAGGATTCATCACAAATCAAAAGTCTATATCTATTTTTGACCTTGGGGTCACTAAACTTCCTATAAGTATCAGACTCTGGTAGATCAAATTTTACTTTTAAATCAAAACCCATAAATTTGAATCTTTGGCCGCAAATTTCCGTTCAACATCTCCGTGGTTTCAATTTCAATAACTTGGTAAATTTAAATCAAATTTCGGTGAGCTCAGGGGGAGGTCTAGAAGAGTCGATTGGTCGTTAGTTCTGGCAATTCTTAGTCTTGAAGCTTACAAAACACGAATAAGTCGTGTTTATCAAGCTTTATTGAGGGGAATTACTCGAAAAAAACCAGTCTCAAATTTCCACACAAGCGCACGCAATTTTTAAGCTCATTTAAAAAATCCTTAGCTCGCGCATTTCCAAAATTTTAACTAGTAGCTAAAATTACCTGCAGTGACCTTTGACCTTGACTTACGACCACAAATATTTTGTTACGTCGATCGAGATTAAAAAACCGCTTAATTTTTTAAATTTCACTACGAATTAACGAATTAACCATTAACAGATGGTCTCAAAGTTGTCCCGTAAACCCTCTCTATATAATAGCAAAGTTTTTATGACACGCAATCTATGCTAGTGAAAACCTATCAATTTTACTTATGTTAGACCCTATGCCACTTTCGTCTAATCAAACTGAAAGTGAAACAATCAAATGGTCTAGACAGAGGGCTGTCTAGAAAACCAATTGGAATAATTGGATAATTTGAGTCTGGAACGCTCGATTGACCGCAGTATGGGCGCTGTGTTGCAGGCTAACAATGCTGAAAGACGACGATTCGCCCGACGCCGTGTTTTCCGAGGAAAATGCCTTTAAGACTCCGTCATCAGAGAGCAGTGACATTGGCCGGAAATGGTACCGAAAGGCGGAACACAGGTTTGTAATTCTTTGCTTTTTGTCACTAACTCAATTTCAAGTTCAGCCTGATGAAAAGAGCGAGAAACAAAACGTGTCGAGAGATAAAAAGCACTTTCGTGATGCTGATAAAGAGTTATCTTGCGAGCTTTGCTTTTGGTCTCAACTTGTCCTCTTCCAAAGTGTCGCATAAATGATTTGAGTTTTAGAGTTTTTCAAAAGAAAATTCATAGTTGAAGATGATCAAGCAAACGGAGATCTGAAGAAAATGCTGCATAAAATAATTAATTCTTTTCCGCTTGAATTTGGTGAGGGAAGAAATTTTTTGGTTTTTGTTATCGATGCCACGTTAATTTTGCTGAGTGTCTGCACAACTTGTCGTTATGGCAGGTCGTTAATTTCTTATCAGACGAGTTGAAGTTACAAATTTCTTTCATAATCAAGTTCAAAATTCCTCGCTTCTCACTGATAATGATCCTATATTTTTCACAATTGATCAATTTGCAAGCTTAGGGAAAAAATGAGAATAACAGCCAGTGGTTTTTTGTTTTGCTTGCTGTTTTAGTTCTCATCAACATGTTGTTTTGCTAGCTTTTCCCAGAAACTGGACTCGGTCTAAATTATTCTAGAGGGAGATGCGTTAAGTGCATTTCTTGTGAAATTTATTGAAGCGTTAAACTGTCAAAAAGAGAGCCCTTTAAGTGCCTCCTTCATATTTAAAATCGCAGCCTTGGGCCTAATTCCCCGGTCGCTATATAACACCTCTCCTGTTGCTCCAGAACTTGTGGCGCACACATGCCGACAAATTATAATCTCGTCCAGGGTTAGTGACCTTTCGTTAGCAATGATACAGATTTTGTCGAATCTGTAGAAACCTCTTTGGTTCGAGATTACGCAATGAGTTTTACAGAAAACTTGTAAAAAAGCTAAATATTTATAAGGTTCAATTATGGAGGAAAAGGTTTGCATGCTAATCTAGCTCCCTACTGTAAAATCACGATTTATTGGGAATTTATCCTCCAAATTCGCACACGTTTGGATAGATCGTGACGAGAGGGAAAGTAATAGAACGAAAAATCGAGAAATTTGGCAAAATCTGAATGTAACAACTTTACTGTTCTTTGCTCCTAATTTCGTATATCTTCACTAAAAAATAAACTCAACGAACTACTTGCCGTAGTCAACAACGCAAAATGTTTTAAATTGCCGGCCTGTAAAGCTCTAGGCTAAATCCTATTCGTTGATCTGTTAAATCCATTGATCTGAGCTCGACAGGAATTAATTTATACTCTTTTTACTGTAATTAAATCGCTTTTTGCACCCTTAGTTTTTGAGTGGTGGATTGATAAGTGCGGCAATGCACGGTTTTGGCCAGTGTGCAGTGCACGGATGATCAAGTGTTGCAAGTGCGCGCATTCAAGGAGCAGCGCCGGCCAATTCAAGTTGCGTGTGAGGAAATAAAGGTGAGCGCGCGAGCCGAGAGTGGCCAGTGTTGGTATCGTCGCCGCGCAGAGAGCCACCATGTCCCCGAAGCGAGGCTGCTCCTTCTTCGACGCGCAGGAGGAAAACCAGCCGGACAAAGGGTGCGTTTCACACACAATCACGAAACAAGTGGGGGCAGACAACGACTCGTTTTTATATTCTCGGAATACGCGAAGAAGAAGCAAACAAACTTAAGAGCTGCAAGTGTTGCAATATCTGGTCGGTGTGGAGTGAGACTTATTTTTTGTCTAATTGCGCGTATGTATAAAAATTGCGGAACTAAAGTAGAGACTGTAAACTGCTTTGTGATGCCTCAGGCTCGGGATGTGAGGTATTAAAATCACTGTTGTATTGTCAATTGTGCGAATTGTGTATTTTATTTTAAAAGAAGCGCGCATTAGAATTGAAGCAAGCTGACGCAATACATTTTTTTTTAAATTATGCCGAGGGGACTTTCTAATTTGCCGATGCAGACGATTTATTGTTTTATCATGACTCTTTTGATTGAGGAAAAAGAAATTACAGTACAGCCCTTTGAACGCGGCATTAAATATTCAATAATCTATGAAATCAAATTAAAATGCAAATTTCCTGCTAAATTATTACCTACGAAACGGATTTTTTTCATGCGTTATCTTTGAAGTTCGTTAATCTATTCACCGAACAGCGCGTTTAAGGAAAATAGGTTTGCATTCAATGTCGATCGCGACAATTATACGTTCTCATGGTCTATAATTAGCCGGCCAAGCCGATGAACCGCGAATCGGTGGCAAATCTGAGTTGCCATGGAGCCGTTTATTCGGTGCATTCGCTCATTCGTTCGTCAGCGGTGCTGATTTAGCAGCCAGCGAATCGATAAAAGACAAAGAGAGCAGGCGAGTTAGTGCGGGAGAAATTTCTCACATATATATTGCTTGAGAAAGTAATTAAAGCGACCGCTCGCAATTCGCGTGCATCGCTAATGTGTTTCCAGTGTCGCGGAAAACGGAAAACAGGAAAACAGTTGTTGCTCTAGTTTAAACATTGACACTTTCTCACGGCTTCAAATCGGGAGCTAATCGTCTAAGCTAAATCTGTTTAATTCGCTTTTCGCGTGACGCTGGTGTTTGAGTTGAAACTTCTAACTCTTCGCTTAATTGGATATTGGCACGACCAAGCTACGGACATGCTTCTGCTCGCTCGTTTACTCTCGCTTGTTTCGGGTTTTAAGCTCGCCAACACCAGGGTTTGATGAATTGTGTGAGTCAATAAGTACGGCATTTCGAGAGATAAGAAAATTCAGCGCCTGTGACTCATTCATTTCAAACATATATTAATTTAAGCTTTTTGTGTACAAGAGATTATCGAAAGGAGAGTAAACAGAAAAAGCGCCAGCGTTAGATAAATGCACAGCATAACAACTTGGCATTTTTTTTACAATCAATGTAAATAATTTCAAGATCTTCTGATGGAGTTTTCCATAAATTGCTATAGTTTCAAATTTTAACCGATGGAATAAAGAAATGCTATTTCCTTTTCCTAGATAAACCAATAGGTTTTGAAATTAATTTTAACTCACTTAAGCTTTTCCATTTTTCAGTTTTTATTCCTGTTCGTGGATCGCATTTCCTGATTGTGAGGTCTGCAAATGCCTCTGCTTGTTTCTACATGCTAAAATATTTATTTTCACTTATGGCAGATAAATTTCCTCCCACACTAGATTTATTTGAATCTATCAAAATCGTCTGATTGTTTTAGACTAAATTTCCTTCTTTTCTTTTTGTTATAATGTGGCCTATATATTTCCTTACATTATATAAGAATTTTAAACGATAATTATAACAACATGACGCAGTGCTGGTTCCGCATTTTTGCCAAGATAAATACCGCTAATTATTTGCACGAGTTGGCAACAAGAAGTGATGTTTATCGTTTTTCGTACTATTTTCTCCATCCTGAATCATTCAAATGAATGGTAATAACAACGTAATTTTGCTTGTCATAAATTTCAAGATTTTTCCAGCTCAGTCACAATTATATTGGGCGCAACTTAAGCCCGGCAAAATGACCTAGAAGTCTAAATTCGAGATGCCTCTGCGTCGCATTAGACACAAGGCCACGAAATGTGAGAAAAGTGTCTCTGATGAGCGGCGGCTGGAAAGTGTCCAGGCTATTTTGAAGATTACGCGTGAGGCTCCAGCGTTTGCGAGCGCAAATGGAGAACCCGCCCAGTTATTTTAATTAACCCAACTAAACAGCAATCTCCATTTTTTATCGTAACGACAAAGAATTTAATTAATGAAACTTTTGCACATCAGCAATCTTGAAGCATTCACCTGTTGAGAGGGATGAAAGCAAAAGCCTATTTGTCCTGATTAACATTTAAAAAAGAGCACACACATTTTCTGGCAGCCACGACGAGAACACTACTTGATGGCATATCTTTACGGCGTCGTGCAGACCTTGACAATAACATCAAGGAGCTATTCTCGTCGGACATTCGCTTTAAAATTGTCAATCGGCCCTCGTTGCTGACATTTGCTATTGTATACACACAGCATTAAATTAATCCTTTTGTACAATGTGTCTACACCGGTTTCACTCTTGAATCCTCAATCAAACCAAAGACAATCCAATGCGGTGTTTTTATGCTGACTAACTTAGTTAGAGATCTTGTACGGAGTCGGATTTTGCGCGCAGTTCCGACTGAATTGCGCTGCGCTTTTCAAGTTGAGTTCGAACTGAGGAGAAGTCTGTCGGACTAAGTAAGCGCTGGTCATTTGTTGCACACGCGCGACCCACTTCACAATTAATTCACGCGATGAGAAAACTGACTCTTTGTTATTGACGGTGACCGCTGTCTTGACGCCCGGCGCATTGTTGTTATTTAGCTCCTAAGCAACCTGATTGCGATAAAATTTAATCTTTTGACCCCCAACCTCATTAAACGGGTGTGTTTGTGTTCTAGCCTCTTTAAGTTATGCAAAATGCACTGCGAGATGATAGATTAACATACTTAAGTATTACTTTGCTTTCCAGAATATTTGTCAACAGAAGTCTTCACTTGCAGAAAATTAAATTCTATGGCTTTGACATGGACTATACTCTGGCTGGTGAGTTAAAATGACTCAAGAATCATCCCCTAATTTTCTAAATATTTTTCTAACCTTTTTGCAGAGTATAAAAGCCCGCAATACGAGACGCTGGGCTTCAACCTTGTGAAGCAGCGTCTTGTGCACATGGGCTACCCTGCCGAGATTTTAGAATTTGGTTACGATCCGAGTTTCCCAGTGCGCGGCCTCTGGTTTGACTCCACCTACGGCAACCTGCTCAAAGTCGACGCCTACGGCAACATCCTCGTCTGCGTGCATGGTTTTGAATTCCTCAAATTGTAAGGCAGTTGCTACTTTAACCTTCTTGAAAGCGTGTTTACTTAATTTTGTCCATCTCAGCTCGGAGGTGTATGAGCTATACCCCAACAAGTTCCTGCAGCTTGATTACAACCGCACTTACGTACTGAACACTCTGTTTAACTTGCCTGAAACTTACCTGCTTGCTTGCCTGATCGACTTCTTCACAAACTCGCCGGATTTCATCAGGTAAAATTAAATAGGTTGATATTTATGGTCTGCAATTTTTTTTTTTTAGCTTTTTTTGAGGGTGGTTTAGAGCTGTTGAAATCACCAGGTTTGCCAAGTTTTCCAGAAATTGGGATGAAACGGCAGTCTGTGTTAGCAAAAATGCGAATATATGGCGAGTTGTATTGATGTTAGAACCTTAAGCCTTCTGTCAAAAGGTGACCAATTAGTCAGCCTAAAACCTTTAAATTTAAACCACATCTCTTAAATTAAATCCAAAATTTTTAACCAATTTTTTTAAAATTTTGAATCTCTCTAAAACGGAATAAAATGTTGCCCTAAGTGCGTGTAACATTTGCAGAATATTTCAAGAAAGTGCAATTTTTATTTTGTGAGACTCCAGCCCGTTTCTCCGGAAAAACGGCATCAAAATTCTTTCGCCCCCATCTTTGTATTTTTAGCAACAGCAGAACAAAAAATCATGTGTGGTGCTCAAACAAAAATTTTAAAATCTCGTTGAAACAACCAAATTTACTGCAAATAAATTAACATTTAATAATCCTTTAGAGAGAAAACTGGTGTGAAAGGAGGCGACATCTTTATGTCGTACAAGTCTATCTTCCAAGACGTCCGAAATGCGGTTGACTGGGTCCACATTCATGTAAGATGATCTTATTGAAAAGAGAAATGAATTCGTCATATCGTTTAACAGGGGGATCTGAAGTCCAAAACCATCGAGAATATGGAAGAATATGTGAAACGTGATCCCCGTCTTCCCACTGTGCTAGCAAGGCTACGCGAGTCTGGCGCGAAAACATTCTTGCTCACTAACAGTGACTACAATTTCACCAACAAAATCATGACATTCCTTTTCGACTTTCCGCATGGCGCTCGAGTGAGTAATTTAAATTTGAAATTTTTCTTTCCTATATTTAATATACTAAAATATAAACAGCCTGACGAGCCGCACCGTGACTGGAAAATGTACTTTGATTACATTGTGGTGGACGCTTGTAAACCATTATTTTTCGGTGAAGGGACCATTCTCAGACAAGTTGACGTACGGACTGGAGGTCTCAAGATCGGCATTCACGTCGGGCCAATCCAGCAGGGATTCGTTTACTCTGGAGGTGAGAATTTTTAGTTATTCACCTCCTAGTTTTTTTACCCTGGAGTTTTTTTTTAGGAAACTGCGACGTGTTTACACAAATGATCGGAGCCAAAGGCAAGGACGTGCTTTACGTTGGTGACCACATTTTTGGTGACATTCTCAAAAGCAAGAAGATCCGTGGCTGGCGAACTTTCCTCGTTGTGCCGGAGCTTGTCCAAGAGCTGCATGTCTGGACTGACAAGTGCAATCTCTTCCAGGTATGCACACCTTTAATATGATGTGTGATTCCTCGAGAGATTTGATGGTCTGCAATTTTAAATTTTTGTTTGCACAACAACTAAATAAATCTAGGAAATCCAGACTCTTGAAGCTTACAAAATTGGGGTTATCTACAGTTTTAATGAAGCCAGAGGATGCCTATTTAGATGACCAACAACATTTATATTCGTAAATTTTTTAATATCTTCAAACCTGTATTTTTTCCTTATTGTGGAAAAAATACTGCCCCAAGAAGTGTTCAAATTTCCAAGATGGTGAAACACTCAGTATATGCGATACAAAGGGTCAAAGGTTGAAAAAATTGGTATTTTTGCAGCGAGAGTGGAAAAAATCAATATTGCACGATCGGTTGATTTATTATTATTGCTTGTTTATTCTCACCAAAAGATATGTACATACATGTTAAAAAACAATTTGTCAAAAACTAAAAAAATATAAAGCACAGTGAGAAAAGGCACCATTCCTGGCAAACATCTCGCTAAAACTCTACCCAGGAGGGCAGAGCCGGAATGGGCCTTGAAAAATTTTACCCTCAGAAAATGTTTTGGTTCGCCCTTAAGGTCAGAAAAAAACCATGAGAGCAGATAGGAAATCGAACCCTGGCGTCAGGGTAGCAAGATCGATTTCATTGAATTCCCACGTGTGACCTTTTTAATAACGCCTGAAGGGCTCTGTATTTGTTAGATTTGCAAAATCTGCACACCTTTGGAACAGCCATGTCAAGGGCTTTCAGAATATGTACAATTCGACCTTTGGAAGCCATCAGGGCGCTCAGGAAACGCCAAGATATACCTAAAATCTGGTCTCTGAAGGCTTCCAAAGGGTCGAATTGCGCACTCATCTTCCAGATCTTGCAGATCAAACCCATACAGTTTCCGTCAGGTGTACTTAAGGTGACCATACATGCAAATGCTGAATTTTCAATCTCGTGTGTTTACAGGAGTTGCAGGCGCTGGACGTGCGTCTAGGAGACATGTACAAGAACCTGGACAGCTCGGCAAAGGAAAAGCCGGACATCTCAAAACTGCGTCAGGCGATCAGGGACGCGACGCACAAGATGGACCTCACCTACGGTATGATGGGCAGCCTATTCAGGTCAGGCTCGCGCCAGACCTTTTTCTCGTCGCAGGTCGTGCGCTACGCCGACCTGTACGCCGCCACCCTGCTCAACCTGATCTACTACCCCTTCAGTTACATGTTCAGAGCGCCTGCCATGCTTGTGAGTACAACTCTATATATAGTTTCAAAGACTTGAGGATGAGATTTGTTTTGGTCAGATGCCGCACGAATCGACTGTCGCGCACGAGCAGCGCTTCATTATGGAATCGCCGATGATTGCCCGCTCAAGGACCTACTCCGTGCTTGACCAGCCGCATCCAGTTGAAGAGGAGCCTGAGCAAACCTTTAGTAGGGTGAGTGTTCGCTCATCATTTTTTGATGTCCTTGTTAAATTGTTATTTGCATGGTTCAAAAGGGTTTGGCTTGAATTTTCGGAATTTACAAACATTTTTAGCTTTTTCCTCATTTTAGATTTGTTTAAAAGGTGTGCTGAAATCATTTTTCACAAATTTTCTGTAAAGCTTACTTTAAAATAAGCATTCATTTGTTTGAATGACTGCGAACTTGTCAAAATTTAAATTTTTGCAAACATGAGCGCCAAATCTCGAGTTCTAAGTGTCAGAAATGCAAAAATGAACACCGTTTGACTTGGCTTGACTTCCCATATGGTGAGTTGAATGGTTTTCGGGGGTGCTCGCCCCAACCCCTCAACCCCTGTTAGCTAAAATTTATTCCCCTGAGTCGAAAAGTGAATATTTTAAATGGATGATGCCTCAGCCACGAGGTGTAAAGCGGCGGCTACTGGGACTTGCTTAGCCGAATTTTTTGACGGCGGTAGTGGGTGGCCATTTTTAACAGCGACTGGCGTGGCTGACAATATTTTAAACGTGTAGTTTGATTGTCTTTAACGGCTTGAAGAGCAGAAGGACATTTTTTTCGCCTGCACTTTTTAATTTTCGACCCTTTTTCACCGGCGGCCGGCGCAGCTTAGTCAGATTCACGCCGGCCGGCGCAACCCACGTGACAAAATTTGCCGGCTATGGCGTGGTGCAGTAAAAAACTGATTTTTAGAAACAACAAATTACTTATGTGTGTGGGGGCCATATTTTGGAGCAGATCACAGCAAGCAATTTTTTCAAAAAAAATACTGTGTATCGATGTATCGATAGTTCCCTATCCTTATACACGGCACGATATCAATATATCGCCCAGTATCGCCCGTTTTTAAGAAAAACGAGCGTGCCGTCGTCAGGAATTGTATGATGTTGTTTTGTGGGACAAGGGCTATTATTCAATTAATTATTTGGCCTTGTGAAAGGCCAGGCCCTGAAAAGGGCCGATTGAGGGAAGGGAGGAACCTTCAAGCGGACCGTGAAGGTTTGGCTCGGGGACGCGGTTCCCCCGGAGCAAAGTCCAGCACGTGGATCAAAATCCGTTGGCTGGCGAACGCATAATGAAGCTCCTCCAGAACATAGTCCTGGTCCACAGCATCCAGGCCGGAGCAGATCCGCGGCAAGTACAACTCGCGAACCCTGTGCCGCCGCGTGTAACGCGCCAGCCCAGCGATCATAAGATGTACGCCGCGAATATGACCGTCTGGATCGTGGTGGAGCTTCTGCGTCGAACGCGGCTTCGACACGCAGAGCAGCATCTTGGAATCGTCCGCCATTTTTTCAACTGCCACGTAGCCAAGGTCTGCACGCGGATGTTTGCGCCGCAACGCGTCCGGACGCCAGCCTGTCATCTGCCTTGTGAGCTTCGCCAGACCAGCACCCATGGCGAAGTCGGCGCCCACCGCCTGAGCTTTGACGCCGGGACATTTGAACAAATCGCCATGCGACACCCTGATACTGCATCTGCTGTTCGAAGGTCGCTTTATGCCGTGTCGCCGGATGCGATCCACGACCCTCAAGTACTTTTGGTACTCGCCGGACGGGAAACGCTGCTCCTGGCGCGACATGGAAAAAGCGGAAAAGCGAAAAAATGAACGAGAAAAAGCGCGAGGGAGCTGTGAGCGGGGGTTTTGTCGATAAACGACTATGGGCGCATTTCCGCTCGGTCAGGGCTTATATAACTTCTGCGATCTGCGCTCCCTCTGTGTGAAGGAATTCACAACTATACCTAAAGGTGCGAACAGCAAAACCCTTTAATTTATAATTATGTATAAAACATTCCGGTTTTTTCCCCTGCACGTTTTAATTTTTGACCCAAACTTTCTCACCGGCGGCTGGCGTGGCTGGCGCCAGCCGCCGGTGGCTGGCGCTGCTCAGCCAGATTCTTGGAGGCTGGCGGCGGCTGCCCACGCGACCTAAAATTTCCCGCGAATGACGCGGCGCAGCGCAGCTTTGGCGGTAATTTTAAAGTGGACTAAAACGATCGAAACTTATTTGAATTCTCGGATACACTATAAGCAGATGATCAATAAACAATTTGTTTTGCAATTTAAAATAATAAAAAAGCACCTTGCTACAGTAAAAATTCAATTTTTCATAACATTTGCCCCGTTTCTCCAAAATTTCCAGCGCTTGACCAGTTTTTTTTTGGCAGATTTCGATTCCTCTGGTCGAGATCTATATCTAACAGCGCGGCGTATGAAACCTTTTAGGGAAACTCTTTGTTGTGAAATAAAATAAGATTTCTAGTAAGGAGACAGTCCTCGCCATTTGAAAATCATGCTAACTTTGCAGCCACTTTTCTCCAATAATTCCGACGCTACTTTTAGGCCAATTTTGGCCTCAACTGAATCCTAAGGGATGAGTTCATGAATTGGCAACAAGCATATTTTCAAGGCTTTTCCGGTATCCTTTTTAAACCGTCTCGCAATAATATTATTATTTTAAAGAGGAAGGAAAGTTAATTTTTCCCGCTAATTCCTTTAACACACATACAGGTTAGGCCCTAAAGATCATGTACAGTAAAAAAAATTCATAGAAAGCACTGTAAATTTTCGAGAAAATCTGCCTCAAAGTTAGCATTGTTTTAAATAGAGAATTCTGAAAGGAATTGTGCAATCGCGATTTTCACTGGAATTCCGCATTTCCCCAAAAAAAGACTCTGGCTGTCCGATAGATCTCGATGAGAGGATTCCAAATCATGTCAGAAAACATAGTCAAGCACCGTAAATTTCGGAGAAAATTGGCAAAAACTATCCGCTGCTGGGTAACAGAAGGGGGCGTTTCACGCTGTCGCTTCTGGTTCTAATACAGAAGGCGGCCTGCGCGCAACTTTACTTCACTCAATTATCATTTTAATTACGTTTTCATTATCAGAAAAATTTGAAATTTTCGCACGTGGTAAACAATGAATTTATCCTTGAAAATTAATTAAAAACATTATTTGTATTATACGCAGTCTCTGATAGCTACTACAAGAGTCCGAGTTTGCCTCTGAAAATCATTATGAAATTATTAAAATGAAAAAAATATGTTTCCTGAGATGATTCTTGAATAAATTAACTTAATTTTGGGTATTTTGATTTTTCCCAGAAAAATTTTAGACTCTTTAACGGCCAGCTGAAATTTTCAGACGGAATTTGTGCGAAAATAGTAAATTTGAGAAGAATTTGTTCGATGGGGGGAAAAACTGGAAATTTAATCAGCTTTGTGAATTTAGACAACTGCTGAATTTTAATGAGGCTAAACATAGACTCCTTTCGAAAGTCTGAAATTTTTGAAAAAATAAAAAATAACTTTCTATAGACTCAGAAGTTTTATCTTCTCACTATTAAATTTTCATAATTTTTCTCACCCCGGAAGAAAAATTATGTTCCTTTTCTCAAAAAACAGGTCGTAACCAGTAAAATTTGTAAAATAGAATTTTGGGGCACTTCTGGTCAGAAGTACATGGAAAAAGGGTCGGTTACGGTTAACTTGCCATGAAATTTGATTTTTTAAATTAAAAAAAAATCACAATCATTCATCCACTTTAAATCTTAAATTTTAAATATGATCACACTCCTGTTTTGAACCTAGATAGAGGGTATAGTTATAAAATTCTGGAATGATTTAAAACATAAACCTTATAGTCTCAAATCCACGCTGTTGAATTTTTTTGCAGACTCGTCAGGTGGAGCGCGCGCAGAGCCAGGTGCCGCACGCCCGTCCGGAAACGCCGCGCCACGTGACGCACAACCACGACGAAGACTGCAGCGACGACGAATCAGACGAGGTGCGCTCAGGGCACAGCGACCCCGAAAAGGTGACCGCCGACCTGTCGGCCGTCAAGATGGGGCCGACGCTGATCGACTGTCCGGCTGAGGCGACCGACGTGGCCGGGCCGTGCGACCCGGGGGCCATCAGCGAGCGGGTTCTTGTCGACTGAGAGCTTTAAAACCGACTAAGAAACTGACCTTTTGTGATAAACTCGGTCATCGAATATAAAAAGGTATTGACACACATAAGAAACAGCGTTTGTGCCATTTGGAATTGTTTGGTGGCAAACCAAATCATTCAAAGTTGTGATACACGAGTTTAGAAGCTGGAGTCGAAGCCTTTAACTTATTGCCTTCCCTTCTGTATAAAACACAAACTCTCTCGCACACAATTTTTTTGCTTTACAACAATACTTAGAGAAGGTTTAAGCACAAATTCCTTTGCCTGAAGATACAGAATAAATACAATTTTCGGCTTCAACCCCTCTTAAAATTAGCAGGACTCAAAATAACGTTGCAATAGGAACTGTTTACTGCCTTTAAGCGTACGGAGCATTTTAAGCAATCTCAAATAAACGAAGCTATTAACTGAATTGATCATTCCATTCCTGCTGGTGAGAAATTCATGATTTTTCAGTTACTCGCTCACTTAAACGTTAAATTCTAGGGAGCTGTATTTCCTGTTTTCTGTTGCTGCATGTTAGCTTTTCAGAATGAATATATATTATTGTGTTCCAATACCTGAAGAAAATTAGTTGGTTGTTTAAATAATATAATTGACAAGAAACGTCGCATAAACTAATGTAAATCACGCTATTTTTTTCTGGACCTCATTTCCAGAACAATAAAGATGAAAATGAAATTGAAGTATTTTTAATTTGAATCAGTTCATAATCAGATAAAAATTTAAGAATTCAACAAAACATTTCCTTCCCTTTTTAGCTTTATACCCCAATATGTATTGTGACTCTCTCAAATAAAAAAAGTTGAATAGTAATTTTCCTCTCATTTCCTACCATTTTTAGATTTGAATGAAATATTTTCTGGACGATTATCCAGATATTAGTCACCTTTAAATATTGGGTCAAAATATTAAAGGGCTTTCATAACATTTGCGATTCTTTGAACAGGTGATTTGGATTCAGAGAATTAGAACTTTGGCCTGGATTGAGGTAGATCAAGAAAATTGGTGAGAAAATTTTTCAATACTAATGCAAATCAAGTTGGTCAACAAAATGTAGTAAAAATTTGTTAAAAAAAATACCTGGCTTGCCTTATATGAAATTTCGAAAATCCAAAATAGCCAAAATGTTCCCCATAAACTTCGCAAAAACAAAATTCAAATAATGGTGACACACGTTTACTCTTATTTTCGAGATAATTTAATTCAAATGTCGAAAATACATGGATTTTTTGCTCCCTGGAAATCGAGGTTTTGTGGCATGCCATTTTTGTGCAGATTTCGAGCGGCTTTGACCCAAATTTAATTTAAATTACTTAATTTTATCTTTTCGAGGTCATATTCGGGGGACTGAGAACCATCCCCTCTGCCTCCGGGGGTGAAATTTTCGAGTTAAATATTAACTCTGTTAGAACTGAGTGTTCTTTATGTTATTGCCTATGTTGTTTGCCGCGAGAACTCAATTCTATTAAATTTCTATTTAATTTCATCGCGTCTCGGTCCCTTTAGTCGCGATACCAATGGTAAACCACCGTCCTATTTAAAAAAAAACGTCCGTGGTGCAACAAGAGGGCGTTAAATCTGATTACTTACGCCAACAACGTTCATTTCAAATCATATAATGAAGATTTCATTTTATTTTCTAGTAATATACAATCAAATTAGCTGCCAAAATAACTATTTTATCAAAACTTAATGTCCCTTAATAATTCTATGATTTTTCATTATTTCGATTTTCTGCTGAAATTAATTAAAAGCAACTGATTTGAAACGGTGTGCGAAAAGATGTGCACAACGGCGGATCGGAGGCTTTTGTTTGTCGCGCGGGCGACTGCCAACAAGTGCGAGAGCGTTTTCGCAAAGGGGTTGAGGGGCTCTTTGGCCTCGCGTTGGGTCGGTGGGCGAGCGGGACGAGGGGGGCCGCCGAAAATAGCCGCTGCGGGGCCGAAAGCGAATATCACTGCAGTTCGGTGCGACGGCCGCCGCCGCGATGAGGATCAGCATCGCAGAGATTCTCGACGGTTAGATCTCTTTTATTCGTATACTTATCACTCCTATTTAGGCTCTCTCTGGTCCAATTTAATTGAAGACACTGTGCTCTGTGTTTGTCAATGATTTACTCTTAAAGTAAAAAGTTTATCAGCAATTTTTTAATCGGAAAATCCTGTAAGTTTTTATCCTTTTCAAGTATAAAAGGTAAAAAGAAGTTTTCAAAAATTTTCTATAAAGCTTTACTTTAAACTGAAACATATATTGTTGCAAGAATAATTTTGATTCTTGTGTAAAAATTTTCAGGTTTAATCTTTTTTATTATTTGTTTGGCTGTCATTTAACTAAAAATGTGTAAATTTGGTGGGAATAGGGGTGCGAGATGTGCTGGAGATCAGTCCACTCGCGTACTCCGTGTTGTGCATCGTTTTCACCGCCTCCCTGAGCCAGTACCTGCGGAATGCGGTGCGCAGCGCCTCCGACCCTGGCGTCTGGCGACAATGCCTCGAAGAAATGGTCGCCGCATTCGAACTCTGCGGATGCTGCTTCGAACTCATCATCAGTAAGCGAATCATATTTTTATACACCACTTTTAGAAAATTTCAACATAGTGTCAGAACGAACATAGTTTTTTTTGGCACTGGCGAAGATCGTCGCGTGTGTCTTTCGGTTTGTTCATTTCAGTAGACCGCCTCCTCCCCGTGGCTCCACTGGCCAAAATTTATTTTCGCGCACGGTTATTGTATACCGCGTGTTTTCTTGTTGACGTTCTCTCCTTCGACCACTTTGTAATGCTAAAAAATGCTTAAAAAAGTATGCGTTTTAATTCATTTTACAGGGCTGTAAAATCTAGAAATATAATTGACAGTTTTTCTCAACCGTTGCAGACCGCGTAATCATTGCTATGACAAATTATTTCTGAGTCAACGACTCATCGGAAATCAACAAGGGGGTGAAAATGGGGTATTAGAGGGAACTGCAAGAGTTAAATTTTGACAGAAAAATGCGATAAAATATTAAGGGTAAAAAGTTGGCAAATATAATTTTATCAGATACGTTGCACCATATTTCTCAAATTTCGTTGATTCTTCAGCGGTGGGGTCCGTAACGGACAACGTGATTTTTAGCTAAAGGGTTAAAAGTTTTTATTTATGTACTCTTTTCTCAGCAAAGAAAAAATAAACTTATCTCTCTAGGGCTAATTTTAACCCTTTTAAAAACTCATATCAATTTAAAAGGGATCACTAACTAAATTACTAACCAAATCTGACCGCGTGAAAGTATTACGACTACAATTACAGAGTCTAATATTGGGGCAAAATTAACCACGTTTTCAAAATGTAAATTCAAATTTCTCAAAAATGCGGAAAAATCATTTTTTATTTTTTCCTTATTCAATGAGGCACATTTTGGCAATCTGAAAAATAAACATTTTTGTTCTCTTCGATAATCAGGAATTTCTTGATATCTTAGGTCAAATTTTAGTGACCTTGGCCTTTGACCAAGAAATTTAGTCAACGTAGCAAAGTTGATGGGCGTAGATAATTTTAGACGCCTTTTTATATTTATCTTTATACTTAAATAGTTTCCCTGAAAAATCAACTTTTTAAAAATTGGCCAACTTTGAGCCCCTATAAAGTAGGCAATTTTGAAATTATAAATTTTATTGGGCTGGCCTTAGGTCCACTAGGGCAAAACACCCCCACCAAATTACATCAAAATCCGATACCCTTGCCGACAGCGGATTTAATGCAATTAGTTGAAATCCTATGCCGTCTTAAAATAGTCGACTATTTTTCCGAAAAAAAAAAAATGTTTAAAATTCACAGCCCTCAATAAAATAAAACTCAATTTCTTAACAGAATGTGTAAACAATTAAAGATACCAAGGAGAACAATATTATGCAAGAAAATTTTCACCTATTAAAATGATAAATGCTGCTGCGGCTGATTTTGAATTTTGACCCGCGCTCAGATTGATTTAATTCGAGTAAAGACACTTCAGAACAATTCCAACCTCAGCTCAATCGTTAATATCCTGCCTTCCTCATAACTATAACTCACTTTGCAGTCGCTGACAACTACGGCGTGGGAGCGTACGCGGTGTCACTGTTCCTGCTGACGATTTGGTGGTCGAAGCACTGGGGCGACGCCACCGCCTGCCCCTACACCTTCATCGAGGACCTGCTCGAGCGCCGCACCAACTACGGGGTCGTCGTGCTCAAGACAATCTTCGGCCTGATCGGCGCCCTCTCCGTTTTCCAGTACATTCAACTCATTTGGGGCCTTGAAATGGTCGAAAACCACAAAGGCAGGGCAACCGCCAGGTGCACCGCCGACTTGCAGGTATTTTTAATAGCATGGACACTCTGCTCATGTGTCATATAATTCACTTTCACTGAAAAATGTTTCCCAATTTTTCCAGGTGCCCGTTTTATATGGTGCCTTGGTAGAATTGGGCGCCACCTTTATCTGCCGTGTCTCCTCAAGGACTATCAGCGAGCTGGGTCCCAAACAAGGCGCCGCCATTGATTCTTTCATCGCCACTTCTTTGGTAAAAGCGTAAATCAATTAATGAAAATATTGCTTGCTGGGCTTTTCCACGGATTTATTTTCAAAAAGTATTTTTTTGAGTTCAGGATCTAAATGTCTAGTGAATTTCATTTTCCTAGAATTCTAGATACGCACTTACGCAGAGAGTAAAAAAGGTTGGAAAAACATGTGTTTTTGAGTTCAGGGGTGAAGTGATAAAATAAAAATCGCATGATAAGTCGATTTTTGCCGGTGGAACATGCTTAGACCCATCCCTTGAGGTAAGATAAGACCATCAGAATAGGTAAAAAAATCGAGCCGTAGCGTCAGGGTAGCTCTCCAGCAAGCGATATATTAAATTCCCATATGTGGCCACTTTAATGACGCCTGACGGGCTCTGTATTGGTTCAATCTGCAAGAACTGCACAACTTTGGAACGTGCAAGTCAAGAGCTTCCAGAATATGTACAATTTACCCTGTGGAAGCCATCAGGGTGATCAGGAAACACCCTGATATGCCCAGAATCTCGTTCCTGAGTTACCTCTGAAGGTTTCCAAAGGGTCAAATTGACAAATTCTGGAAGCTCTTGACATTGCTGTCCCAACGGTGTGCAGTTCTTGCAGATCAAACCAATACAGAGCCCGTCAGGTGTCATTAAATTAGCCACATGTGCGAATTTAATGATATCGATTGCTCGAGAGCTACCCTGACGCCAGGGCTCGATTTTTTACAATTTGTTATGGTCTTATTTGACATCAGGCATAATCTAGGGATGTTCCACCTGCAATTTTGATTTTATCACTTTCTCCTGAACTCAAAAATACTCGTTTTGCAACTTGTTGTTTACGAGAAGCCCGTTTTTTCCGGATTTTGCCATCTACCGAATTTTCTTTCTACCAATCTGATCGAATTCTCCAATGGCAAGGTGGTGATGGGCTTCAACTACTCTGGCGGCTATTACAACCCCCTGCTGGCCACGGGACTCAAGATGGGCTGCCTGGGACACACATTCGCGCAGTTCTTCGTCGTCTACTGGCTGGGCGCCACCTTGGGCAGCGTGGCTTCCTCTTACTTCTTCCGTTTGCCGGCAGTACACAACCTGCTGGTGCCCAAGGCTGCTGCGGAAGCGACAAAGCCGGCCGAGGAGGAAATCGACAGCGTCTGGCCCGACCATGAAGACTAAATCACCCTGCCATCCGAAGCAAACCCAGATCTCTTTCTGATCAAATAAAAACGTCCATCTGTGTTGAGTTTCACAGCGAATTTATTTTTGCGAGATTATATATGACATGTACAAAAAAATCACAATTCAGTCTCAGAATCTGCGGCTGTTGGCTTTGCTAAAGGCTTCTTGTGTCGTGAAAGGGAAGGATTGGACTCTGCCTGAAGACCAAAGGATCACCAACAAGGAGGCGCCCTTGGCGCCAGGGAAGAAGTTGATAGATGATGCTATTTCGCCTTCCTTGCCATCAATTACAAAACTGAAACACAATTAAATGTTGTTTATGAAAGAAATTAGTTTCTGCGCTGTTAGAATTAAAATTTTCTAACTGTTTGAATGATGAGCAACTTACTAAGGTCTAATGTTGAGTTGGGGATCAGTTCTGGTGCTGTAAACATGAACCGCAGCGCTGCCATGATGAATAGCGGCCAGGACCGTCCCATCCCAGGCCAAGGCGGTCACGCGCGTTTGCTCAATAAGGAAAGCTTGTCCGTCCGTCGGCAGACAATAGAGGCCAGCCTCATCGCCAAACAGCATCAGGCGGCCGTCTGGGCTAAAGGCGGCGGCCACCAAGGAGCCTCGCGCAACGGTCCACCGCTCAGCAGTCCAGGTGGCCGCGTTCCACAGGTGGAAGGAGGCTCCGGATGAGGCGGCCAGCAGGCGCCGGCCGCATGGTGACCAAAGCAGCAGATGAGCGGCCGCTCCCCGTGGCAGAAGCCACCAATGCTCAGTCTCGGGCCGCACCAGGTACAGCTCGTTGCCGGCCGCGGCCACCAGGTAGTCACCCTTTGGCTGCCACGCCACGGCGGCAACTGGACAGCTGTTTGGACTGGGCAGCAGGCAGTGCCGCCCGGTGCTCATCGGCAGATCTGAATACTGTTTGTTTTCCTGTCAATTAGATATATTTAATTTTTATTAATATTCTGGCTTTGGTTCTGCCGTTGCTTTGCTGTTTTATATTGTGCAGAACTGTAGAAAAGCTCTTTAGGTTATTCTTATTTAAAAATTAATACACAATTCACCTGTTTGGCACTCCACACGAGCAGTCCAGCAGCACAACCAGCTACGAGGTGGTGGGCATACGGCCGCCAACCAAGGCAGAGCACCCTGAATTTAGACTTGAAGTCGTGTGCCTGTCCTTTGGCCCAACCAACTACGCGCACAACATCCTCTCGGAAAGCGACGGCCAGCTCTTTGTCCGTCGGGTGGGCGGCCATCAGAGGCCGGTGACCCCCGACCTGGTGCTTGGGAGCCAATGAGCGGAGGACGCGGTCCAGCAAGCGATTTTGTTTAGAGAGCACTTCGAGGCCTGCCACCCAGCCGTGGTGGTAGAAGGCGGCCACAGCAGCTTTCGCCGTTGACGTCGGGGCGGACAGGAAGAGGCCGCCGGGCTGATGGTCCAGAGGGGCACGCCAGTGGTCATGCGCTTTGTCACTCGGTGCGTCCAAGTTCTCGCAGTAGGCCTAAAACGAATATTTTATATGATACGTTAAAAATTATTAATTAACTAACAGTCAGGGCCGCCAGCAGAGGTGACTCAGGGTTAAAAGATCCCTGTCGAGGCCGACTGTGTAGACGACCGTCCAGTTCGCAGAACCATCTTTGGCCGTCTGGAGGGACAGACGTCACGGAGAAATCCATGCCAATGTCTGTCATTTTTCAAGATTAAACTAAAAACCTGGATGAAATTTCTAATTTGTTTGTAAATTCCGTAAATTCCTCTTGTGCCGGCTGATCAGCGATTTTCCCTCGTTTCGTTGCAGTTGTGTAGCCCGTGGCGCCATCCAGTGAATGGAAACATTAATTGTTTTAGCAACGTAATGGGAATAAAAGCTAGCCAACGTGATAAAGTTTTTGTAAGTCCCCCTTTGCAATTATGTTAGTGTTTTGCATCCATTCAAGTTTTATTTTTGAATATATTACATACATAATATTAAAAAAATTATTTTTATCTTCCTTACCCTTTTTTGAGTTATGTTCGAAAAAAGAACAACTCATGTGTAATTTTGTAAGGTTGGTGTTTCTGTTTAACGTGTTACGAAACAACAACAGGAATAGGAAAAGACAATCTTTCTGCACCTTTGACTGTAAAGCATTTATCTAGTTGGAAAGTTCGCGACGAATTGTTTAGCCCATCGGACGATTACAATGAGTTATCCGAGCTATTTAGAAACGGAACGGATCCGCAACGAAGTAGAATATTTAAAAGGTGATTAATGAAAGAATTATAGATATAGAACGCCTTATTCAAACTCAAGGTCCGTCTGAACTCGCAGGTTTCCTGGCGAGGCATAATGTTTCCCCAGTCAAGGTCGCCCCCGCCATAAGAAGAGCTCCCAAGGGCCCCTCTCGTTCGTGGCGCAATCCAGCTCTTCTGCAGCCTCCTCTGCCAGCGGTGGTTGCTCCTCCAGCACCCACGAAGATTCTGGTGAATCCAAACTTCCAGCAAGGAGCAAAAATACTGGTCAATCCAAACTTCAAGCAGCCAAAGAAAATACTGGTCAATCCAGCCTTTTCACAACCAACGGCCATCCACGTCAATCCGAAATTGCTTTCATTGCCGAAGAGCCCTCGAGTGCTGTACAAGAGCAAAAACAAACTCATTTTGAAAAAACAGCCTGTTGCGGCTTCTCTTGAAAATAAGCCTAAGAGCTCGCCCTTCATATTCAAGAGTAAAAACAAGCTGGTCAGGCAAACAACAGTTGTTACTAAAAAGAGTCCCGCAGACCGGAAGAAGACGAGACCAGGTTACATATTTTTTCATCCGTTAGATATTTCCAGGAACAAATTATTTTTACAAGCAGACTTCTGCCGTGTGTTTGTTTTAGGAAACGTTACGCTGATTAGCGGCGAGAGATTCGTCAGCAATGGTGGCACGAGACTAACAAGGCTCCAAACCATTCAGAGGTAGATAAATCTAAATTAATTACATCGGGACCAACTATATACCATATTTTTATCAACAGGCAAGCCAAGCAGAAAAGCCTCTTGATTCTGTCCAACAAAAGGAAATCTACCTCATTGCCGTGCACCATATTCCACAAGTTGGGTCGTTGCCCCAAAGGTGACGCCTGCGAGCGTTCGCACCTGTCTCCCGTGTCTCTTTTCAAATACAAACGACCCACCCCGATTAAGGGAACAGCAAACAAGGTGATTTTTCCGTCTGTTCATTTACTTGAAGTGCTATGCTGGATTAAAAAAATTCAGGTGGCTGAAGGGGCTACGAAGAAAGCAGAAACTAGGTACTACCAGACCACCGAGGAGCAGGAGTGCAAAGCCGTGCGGCCAGAGAGAAGCAAGGTTTTAGGTGAGCTGCCCTCTTTTATTCCACTGTGATGCACCCGGCTCTAATCGATCAAGCCTTGCTTTTTTAATAAACTGATTTTTCGATTCAAATCGCCTTTAGGACCTCGTATTGATTTTAGATCGTTTTTTTATTACAATTTAAGTAGGTTTTAGTGTCTGGTGCATCACACGTACCTTGATTTACAAAAATAAAAGAGACTGCGAGCTGCGAAGCAATTGTATTGGAAAAAATATTTTCAATAAAGGAAATTCAATGATACTCTTCTTTGTGTTTTTATATTTCATCCCTTTTATTCAGAACATCTAGTTACACGTCCGCGGGACTGTTGTGTCTGTTCTTTCTATTTCACAGTCTTGGTTAAACAATCAGATATTATTTTAATTATTATTTGCATACTCTTGAACATTAAAGCCATTTTTCGAGAGGCAGTTTTTGCTTCCATCAATTTAACGAATTCGTAAGGCAAAGTTCTCTTTTGAATCGTGTTATGAAGTAATGGTTCTAAACAATTATTTAAAGAGGACTGCGCATGTAAATGGAAGAGAAAACTATATTTATTATATATTTGTTGATGCGACACTGGTAAACTCTTCAGAGGGTTTTTTAATTTCTTTTTATGACACACATTTTAAGCTGCGCGAAGAGAAACATTTACACAGTTATCATACACTTGGCGGAGGTTCAGCAGTGCCAGGCAAGGATGACTTTTCGGAACGGTACAAATAGGCCTCGGCCAGCCTCACTGCAACAGAAATTAATATCTTAGTTTATTCGTAACAATTTCAATAGTTAAAAGAGGTTTTTTTATAAGACATGCCTGCAAAATGGAATTATGGTTTTTGTGACCTTAAAAATAAAATTCATGACTGAAAAATTGTTACATAAAGACGATCGTGACTGGGAAACCTAGAAAAGCCGGAAAAGAGCCAGTTTCTCATGGGGTATATCAGTTTTGATGGTTTTTTGTATGCTAAAAAACCATCAGCAAATTTGTTGAGAAATTCCCATTTAAGCGTCCAAAGAACAAAACGAGGGAATTTTGAATGCGTCACGTATAACTTTGATCACGTGTTGGCTGTAGAAAAAACTTCAGACACGCCGTTGAACTCATCTCAACTCAGTTGTTGACCCCAAAAGTTGTAAGACAAGTCAAAGGTTAAGGTCACTTAAATCGAATTTTAAAAATATAACTCAATTTTGAATAATTTTGATTTAGTAGTCAGATTTGCTAGAAAGAAGGTTGATTTGCCTTATAATTTTATAGTGAAAAATATGAACTGCAAAAACTTCGCTATTTTGGATTTTGAAATATGTTTTCTCGCCTGAATCTCAAGCTTCTAATGGTTGGATTTTAAAAAACCGCACACTGCGCTGCTAGACTAGGTATTAATCTCGAAATGACAGCCGAAACAGAGTCAACAAGAGTCCTTCAACCCCCCTTTTTGTACCCTTCAAAACCAAAAATATTATTGGTATTTACTCCTCACTGTGTTTTTCACTGTGTAACCACTTCCGTCAGTGAATCATAGGACGTGAATTATACACAGTTTTTGTAAATTAAAGAACCCGACAATCTGTTAATTGATTACGGCGGCCTGCGAGGAAAATATGTTTTTCACCAATTTTTTGGCTTCTATAAGCATCAGTTTTTAAAAAACTACCCACCATTTGACTTGTCATGGTGTGTCTTTCAACCCCTTTACTACCCCTTCTTAAATACATAGTGAATGAATGAAATATTTATTAAACACCAAAAGGTGTACAACAGACATAAAATACAGAGTAAATACATAGTAAAAATGAATTTTTCGCAGGTTGCAAGCAATTGAAGCATCTATAAACGTTTGAGTGCAAAAAAATTAAAAACAAATAAATTCAACCTGATCAACCATCCCTATAGAATGCGCAGTGCTAGTTGACCTACCCATAATTGGATATAATTTTTTACACACTGTCGTTTATTTTACCCATTTTCAACTTGAACAGGAGGTCAAGTTCTTCTCTGCACCCTCTAAAACCACAAACATTGTCGGATTTTAGTGGCAATTTGAACCTGATTAACTTCAATTTTTGCATCAGTTTAAATCACAACATTTAAAAAATTTAAGTTGAGAGGCTGACAATAAGGAAAATTTTGCATTCCCGACTCTAGCAAGTAGTTCATTGAGTTTATTATTTGTTAAATTTTGCATTTAACTCTCAGACCAAGGATAACAGTTAAATTTCAGATTTTACCAAATTTCTTGAAAAATTCAATTATGTTATTTCGCTTGATTTCGGTTCCTCTCGAGGTGATTTATCCAATGGTGTGCCGAATCTTAAGGAAAACACTCCCTAAATTATGAAATAAATCGTGATTTTATAGTAGGAGGGATGCTTGATTTTTGCATTCCGATTTTCTCATTGTTTTTCTTTTTAATTTCAACCAACCTAGGAAATTTGTAGTGTTATCCTCAATAAAGGTAAAAAGGATTTTTTCTAAAAAGTTATCTTTAAAATAATCTCCTTTCAACAAACAACTGCATTTGATCTCTAAATAAAATATATCACTTTGATAGCGAGCGCGGACACTCACCAGGTGAAGAGTCTGTGGCCGTTGACGGTGCCATCCGAGTCGCCGCACTCGGCCACCTCGAGGCCGACGACCGGCTCTTTGAAGCCGGCAGTGGTGGCGCTACCGACGAAGCGCACCTTGCCGACGAGCACGCGCCCTTCAGGGCCGATCACCTTGGCCAGGCAGTCCTCTTTCAGGTCGCGCGGCTGGCGTGGTAGGAAGGGTCGCGAGGACAGCGGCGGCCGCAGGTCCAGCAGCAAGGGCTCCGTGGTTCGTAGGTCGGGCAGCGAGCCCCGGCACAGCCACGCCGCTGGCGGCGCCGCCAGCGACGGCGATGAGAAGAATACGCGGCGCCGGCAACAGCAGCATTGCTCGTCTCCAGCCCACTCAATGTACGGTCTTCACGAGAAAACAATTAAATAGTATGTTTTGGGGGTGGATAATCCACGGGCTTACCCAGGAGGAGGAACGTCCGGTGACGCGGGAACTGAACCCCAGACTGCGCTATTCCTGGTTAATGTTCCTCTATTAGTTTCCGCACTGCTTTGCGCCGTTCGCCACGAAAAACGTCTTCTTTCTGTAAAATAACAAAAAAATTAATCTTTCAATTAACTTTTTGCTCTTTAAATTAGTATTTTAAGGAGAGCTTTACAGGACAACTATTAAGATCATTTTGCATTTAGTAAAATTTGTTCATTGAGTTTATTGTTTGCGAAATTTAGCAACAGTTTTTAACTCTAAAATCAGAACCTGCCGAGGAACAAGTAAATATCAGATTTTGCTAAATTACCCGCAAAATTAAATGATATTTTTGCTTGATATCTATCCCTGTCGTCGCGATTTATCCAATTGCGTGCAAATTGTATGGAAAAAATAAATCCTATATTTTCTACCAATTTTGTATTATTTATCCCATGATTATAGCAAGAGAGTCCTCTCTAATATTTCATAGCATGGTAAAATAATGTCATGTATGCAACCAGTTAGACTTGTTAGTTGTGCACTTTGCCAACCCTTTTAAATCGCAGGCGCTATTAATATTGGATCGGTATCAAACGTGGGTAAATCATGGCACTCTGCCGCAAAAATTCTCCTTCAATGGTTTACCCCGCAGTATTCCTATTATGAGGCACATGAAAATGAATTTTCAGTCTGCGTTTTCGAGATTTTTAAAATAGAATTCCCCTTTTTGGCCGTAAAAGTTATCTGAAACGCCAAAAACGGAATTTTTCGTTCGTCCGAAAGATACTGAAAATACAATTTTTGACCAGTGCTTAAACTTATAGTACAATACTATTTTTTTCAACGAAGAGTGTAAAAGATCGAGAAGTAAACATTCAATCCTATATCAGCCTTTAGAAAAACAGTGAACATTTCTGATATAACATTTTTTTGCTTTCAGACGAATTTTGGAGAATTCGTTTCAGACAACTTACGCGTTAGCAAATAATTGTATGGATTATAAATTTCGAGTGCCGTTTTCAACGACCAGCACATCAAACCCCTCTTTAATCAAATCTGCAGAAAGGATTTTTCTTATTTTCAAATTTAATTAAATGATATATATTAAGTATTACGAGCTGCAAGGAATTATTTCCTCTTTAAATTTTCGCTTTTGCTGCAAATTAGTTTATTCAAACCGACTCATGTGCGTACCTTTATCGCACCAGGGACTGCGCAACGAGTCCCAGTGGTGCGTGGAGGCGGCGAGACACTCGCAGGGCCAGCGTTCGACTGTGCGCGGCGGCTGGCGCGCGAGGTCGTGGTCCACGGAGCGGCTCAGCTCGGGCACCATGGCCGTGAAGCCCAGGTTGGACAGCTGCTTGGAGGCCGTCGGCCGCGGCAGGGCCAGCACGGGCCGCAGCGGCCGCCGGTTGAGGAAGCCCTCGCTGCGCCACTGCACTGCCGTCACATCCGTCTGCGCGCCGGCACTGCTGCGCGACGCTGCGGGCGCACGCGTCGCGCGCAATGCGTCTCTATAAATATTGAAAATTGATTCGCATGAGATCTTTTGTGTGTATGCACATTGAGAGCAGAAATAAATAGTTTTATAGGCAGGTGGAGAGTGGGAAAAAGTTAAAAGAATTCTTCTGAATGTGTATCCTAGCAGTACCCTGGCAAAAACTGCATTTTTCTGGAAATAAACCTACACTGTATTGCGAAAAACTGTTTTTGCGTTTTTCCTGCAATTTAGCGCATCTTACAGAAACACATATGCGTTTTTATTTAAGTTTCTCTTGAAACATTCTCATGATGGCTGACCAAAATTAGGGATTTTTATAAAAAAAATCGACTGGTTTTCAATAAAAGACCAACAATTTTAGAAGTCGATCTTCGTAATTTCCCCAAATTTCTGACTTTATTGTCGCGAAACGTGACCTTTCCGGAGTTTAAATTTGAAAAAATTTCGAAAAACCCAAAACTGGTGGTTTTTGGCGCATTGCAAATGTAGCTAACCCTGACCCTGACGCCAGGGTTAGAATTTCAACCTTTTTCAATGTCTTTTCTGACTCCTAACAGGCTCGCTGCGTCAAAACAAAACGATCGCGTGATATCTAATTTCTTACTATTCACCAGATGCAGAAAATGCCGATTTTTATTTCAACTTTAATGACCCTCCGTATTGCAAAAACGGTTTCTCTATCGTTCAGGCATAATAAGAAACGCAGTTGGGACACATTTTTCTCAATATACCTAGAATAAACAATTAAGATGACGTAATTTGGGTATTCCGAAAATTCAAAATTAATTTGAGTGAACACATAAAGTTGTCGGCCATCGTTTGACACTAAATTGAAGGTTCTAGCTTCATTAGAACTCGAGATATTCACAATTTGGCAAATCCGGCGGGCCCGTTTTTCCGGGAAAGGTACTAATTAAGATATTTCCCGCGGAACTTGGTTATTATGACACCCCTATACGCCCCCAACAACACACCAAAAAACAGAAAAAATAAAATAAATAAAAACAGAAAAAACAAGTATTTGGGAATTGCAGACAGAATCAAAAGATTTAAATCTTTCCTGGGAACACCCTTTTTGAAAAATAATAACTTTGGAAATGGCTCTGTTATTCTGCGTGGAGTTAACAAAGGATGGGGGTGGATATGAATGAAAAAGGAAGAAAACCTAATCTCAAAGTGATTAATCATTCGTCAATTCTGTTCAGGGGCATTCCATAATTTCTTCATAATTATAGAATTTCGAGAATTTAAATTTAATATCGTTCGGAACAACCCAAACTGAGAGTATATAAAAAATTTAAACCCAAAACTAAATTAAATTTTAAAAAGATCATATTGACTATAATATTATCATCATATAAAATAATACTGTTATAATACTGTTTGCTCACGATAACATTTTCTGGAGCTCCAAATTTTATTTCTGAAATAAGCGTAGATCAAATGAACTACGCATCAGAAATCAGAACTTCAGAATAACATGCGTGCGCTCAAAGAAACTTTCCGGACACGCGTTTGCTTTGTTCAAGCACGTCAAAAGCCGCATCAATTCGTAACAAACAAGCTGGCAGGGGGAACGAAAGCACGAAACCAAACACACACACACTGCCCCTAGAAACGCATCTCGAAGACGGGAAACCCGCACCCCATTTACACGCAGCAGTCGTTGACCCTTTGACCCTTTTTTCCCTCCAAATAGGCGATGCAATTTACCTGTGCGCCAGGGGTCTGTAAATGGGGCGGGTGCCCGGGGCAGCGAGCGGCCCGCCATCCTCGATGATGGACTCGAGGGGCTCCTGCGGCGGCACGCTGCCGGCGCCCTCGGTCGTGAAGATGAGCTCGATGTCGTCAAGCTCGTCGTCCTCGTCGTCCATGCGGAGGCGCTCTCGCAGCTCGCGGTTCTGCGAGCTCAGCCGCTCGCCTTGCTGCTTGCAGCTTTCGAGGGCCGTTCTCAGGCCCACGACCGTCTGGTGCAGGGCCCGCACGGTGCCCATCGACCTCGTCGCATTATCGACGCCGCACTCCAGAGACATCTAGCCGACACGCACCACCCCGCCGCGAACCCTCCCGCCCGCCGGCCCGCCCCGCTCTCCTCGCTCTCTCTCTCTCTCTCACACACACAATCAGCAGCACAGCGCGGACAAACACGCTCGCCGCCGTCGCCTAGGTGACCGAGATAACCCCAACCACCCCCGAGAGCCGCCCCGGCCCCGCGCCAGGGGGTGTCTAAGGTCAGTGCACGCGCATTTTATGCACCCCCGCGTAACCTTCTCCACGCTGAATGCCACCGAGATCGTTTTTTATAGTTACTGTTAATTGCGCAAGGCTGTGACCTGAATTTAAAACAGCACATTTTCTGCGCCGTGTGAGCTGAAAAAAATGAGATTTCATTTCTTGGCGGTATCAAGCAGACACAATTTTATACAAATTCTTATAAAACTTGGAATACAGTTTTTTGGTGGAAATTATTGTTACAATCAATTTAAGTTGAATTAAGCAATAACAAACTTGGGGAGCACGTAACTGTGAAAAATGATTAATTGATTTTAGTGTGAAATCTTTCCTATCCACTATAATGTGTCAAATATCAGCATTTTAGGGTTGCTTCAGATGTTTAAGGACGGCCAAGAGCACCCATTCAATTTTCAAGTTTTCTGTTTAACACTACTAAATTTGTGAAAAAAATCCACGATAGGAAACACGTATTTTCAGGGTGCCAGTAAAATTGCGCATAGCTCAACAAACACTCAAATTTTAATTGTTGAAATGATTTGTTGACCAAAAATTGAGTTTGGTTGCTGAGCTACGCGCATCCAGCAACATGACAATATATAGGAAAATTCGTATACGTGTAAAAATAAATCAATTACATAGTTCATTGAGTATGATATATTATATTGTTAGTTTGTGAAATTTAGCATCTATAGCGACAGTTTCTCTACTACATACGTGCAATAAAGAAATCAGGACCGTGAAACAGTTAAATTTCCGATTTTTCATTTTGAGTTCATCCCCAAGGTCACAGGTCAAATTTGACAACGGTCCTCCACCTAATAAGGTGTGGCAAACAAGCCGTTCTCGCTGTTTCATCTTTGCACGTAATATACGTGCCCACAAAGGTGATATATTTTGCTCGAAATGTAGCCATAAAGTAAGTTGAATTGGTCTACAGTCTATTTTTAAGTTAAATAATTTTTTAATAATTTAGAACGTGGATTTCCCCCCGCAAAAAATGTATGTATCAAAAAATGTTTTTTAGCTTGGATTTTACCTTTAATGCCTCACAAATTATAACCAATCTTGACAGTTTTCAGCCCTAAAATATTCATTAATATCACCCCCTTGCCTTGTGAGACGAGTTTTCGAGAAAGCGTTGATTCAGTGTCACAGTAAAAGCGAGTTTGGTGTCTAATTTTGGGCAATCGACCTTTAAAATGTCGGATTTGACAATTTTTCTACGCTGTGATTAACCAATTTTGCGATTAAAATAAGAAATAATATTTTGTACATTTTTGTAAAATAAATTGTAGAGATACTAGAAATTTTGCTGAATTCACCGAATTGGTTACTTATATGAGTGTGAAAAATGATCAAATCAACATCCTAAGGTTTTTTACTGGATATACAAACGGGCAGATTTTTTATACATAAAAACTATTCAGATTTTATCTGAGATTAACAAAAGCATTATTGTTTCCCCATTTTTCATGGTACATATTAGACAAAAATTACGCATTTTTAGCTACACTATGTTTCGTAAATTTTCCTGTAATATATCCATGTAAGAACTTTATAAAACAAAATTTATAATAGAAAAATATAATAAATCAGATTTTACATGACTTCTTTAACAGTACTAAAATTTCGTCTAATTACGGATATAACTTGCAAGCCTTTGGCATTAAACAAGAAACTAAAATTCCAACTGGAACCACGGAGGTTTGACACGTTGCACGAATCTGAGCATATCCCTCCTTTCAGTGAGTGAACCGCCGAAGTGGTAAACAAAGTTTGAGCCGTCCCGCGTGCGCAGCGCGGCGCCAACTCCGGTGGCGCCGAACGCGAACACAGAGTGATTGCAGGCCGCGAGCAGAGCCATGCCGAGTGGAGAGTCGGCGCGCGGCGATGCGTGCAACACGTCGGCGCCGCCTGGAATATTGGCTGAGCACCAGCTGCCGTCGTCGGCGCCACACACAATCACGAACAGCGGCGCCCCAAGGCCGGTCAGCCTGAAACGCATCATTGCCAGCGCTTGGATGAAGAAAGATGAGGAATTTTTTGCCCCGGGCATTGCCAACACGCCGATGAATTCTACACGGTTGTGGTGCCCCTGGAAGAATTACTTAATCAGTGAAAAATAATGCAAATGTCTAAGTCTCAAAATTGGATATTTTAATTATTGTAGAGATGTAAATGATTATAATGTGTCAAGTTTCCCAAACTAGCAATGACTTAAAATAATAAATAATGGAGTTTATATTTTAAACAGCATGATGTCCATTAATAATTCTCACTCCTTTATACATCAATGGAATTTGATTGGCTTTGGCCACTTTACCTTGACCTTTTTATTTGAATAAAAAATTATGGAAGGAAGGATTTAAGTTTAAATCGAAAAACTGGAGATTTCAATTTCACCTTCAAAAATATTTTCCCTATTTTGGTAATAATCAAATTTGGCAGATCTCAGCGCTTCTTTTTGGATAATTATGCTAGTTCACTGCACCCGCCTGGGGTTTCCCAGTATAGGTCCCAGATTTATCCCATTTACATCACATTATAGGGAACGCAAAAAATATTTCAACCTTGTCCTCAATGGCGTTTGCGGCTCGCTGCAGAATCCTCCTGGCTTTCTCCTTCAGGCTGCGTTTGAACGTGAGCACAGCCGGCAAGGAACGCCACGCTTCGGTCAGTTCGTTGACCAGCAGTTTGTCGCCGATGACCAAAAGCTGGGCGCTTTTTCTATTGTAGGCCGACTTCTTCAGCAGGTCGGCTCGGTTGCCCTCAGGGCCGGCCGCGTCCAACTCCTGCAGCAAGTGGCTGGCGTTGCACTGGTCAACCACTTGTTCCAGCCCAACGACGCTCAGGTTGGCGAACGCATCGCGCAGAATTTCGAGTGCGGATTGGGGAAAGGCCGGCATGGCACCCTCCTTGCGCGCCAGGGCCCACACACCGAGGTAGCGCATCGCCACGGCCGGCAACGGTTCTCCGGCGGCCACGACCGCCGTCACCACCATGCCCTTGGGGCCCTCGCCAACCTTTGGACATTGCTGGTCGTCGGAGTCTTCGTTGGGTTCACCCTCTAGGTCGAGATTCTGGAAAGAAAATTTATTTTTATTTTTTAGAATGTGATAAATATTTATACTGTGAATCATGGAAACTCTATTGGAGGAGTTTTTTAATAGTTGGCGGTGAAATCAAGATCTGTGGAAGATTCATCAATTTTAAAAACACTTCAAAATGGCTTAAAATTTCAAAATTGACTCTAAAATAAATTTTTCATTCAATTTATTTTTATTTTGACGGGATATTTGCAGTGAATGTTAGAAAAATTAAATTATTCCGCAAATCATTATGTTCTAGAATCATTTAAGCTATCATAAAAATTAATTCCATAAATTTTGAAAGCTGGAGAAACATCATTTTTTTAATTTCTGCGGTAGATAAATTTTTTAAATATAAAAATAGAGAGGGAGAGGACCTTCAGCTGGTCAGGGGAGGTCGGGACAAGTCTAACGGTGTGCATATTTTGCAATTCTGATGGTTAAAACACGAGATTTGGAGTTAGCAATAATTGCAAAACACGAAAAAAACGTACTTTTTGAGTTTTGACACACAGAAACTGACCGTTAGCATGATATCGTCAATGACCCAAAGTATGGTATAAACCGCGTACACGGAAAAGGTGACCACGAAAATGCATCCCAGCAAGTCCCTGACGCGCATTCTGCTCAGGACTCGCTGTGGTGAATAAAACTGCATCCCTCTCATTCAAATCGAGTATGGTCGGCGAGTTGTGATAGATCACAAACACTGTTGAAAATTTCTACCGATGATGCACTTTCCTATTTTTTTTATCAGTTCTGCCGCGGCAGCTTCCGTTCTCGTTTCCCCATCACCGGTACACTTTTAAAGCGGTCACTCGGGCAGGTTTTGGTTTCTATTCCTGTTATTCTTGCGGATAAACATCAAATGAATGAAAAGGTATTTTGTAACGAGTAATAATAATCTACTCATCTGTACACAAAAATAAAAAAAGGAAAAAAAGTGAGAAATAATGAAATAATTATAATAACTCTTTTATTTTCCACTTTTACAGTCGATTTTTGCAAATCATTGAATTTTATTGTGAAATGATACATTTTCCGTAATATTTATGACATTATTGTAGCTCTTAATCGTATTTATCCCTTTAAGATCGGGATGCCAAATCCTATGGTTTTGGCCGAATTTTAGGTATTTATCGTATTTATATTATATAATTACATGGAAATTTAGGAGTGGAACGCCCCTGTTCACGCCTCTTTTTGGCAATTTTTCTGGTTACTCCACCCACTTTTTGAAATTTTCGCTAACCCACCGTCAAGCAGTCCCCCTCTCGCCCCCCTTGAAGCCCTAATTTACATCACACGTGCGTTTTCCCGCCAACCACCTACAAAAGTTGCAGCCAACGCCGCTGGGCGCTGATCGATGATTGCTCCGCTCAATCACAACAATACAATGACAAAGCGGGAAGGCAGTGGCCAAAGTGAGAAGAAATTATGATTTAAATCCAACCAAAGTTGAAGTAGTGTTCTTCGAATCTGCATTAACTGCAAGATAAGAAGTGCAGAGATAGGAGGAGATGAGAGTGTGCTCTTGAAACATTCGCCAGTTAAGCCGGCTGCGTGTGAAAATAGAAATGGAGGATTCTGAGTTGAACGACGACGTCGAGGGCTTGCAGCTGGAGGAAGAAATCATCCTTGCCTCCTGCAGCTCTCGCAGGCTTCGCAAAAGACCGATTTTAGTCAACCCTTTGGATGATAAGTCCACAGTAAAGAGAAAACGGTATGAATTTAACGATTAATATCCTCCAAATCAAAGAAAACATACATATTTATGGTTTCTGTAATTTGTTTACAAAGAGATAACATACATACATACATAATTAAAGTCTTTATGTACAGAAAATTTGTTAAAAATCTATTTTTGAAAATAAGGAAAAAGCTAAAAAAGAACCAAAATATCCCCGGTTGCCGTTTAAATTTGCGAGAAAGTCGGCTGTCTTGCATGCTAATCACGATTTATATCAGATCTATCACAATTTAGGGAATTTTTCCTTGAAATTCGCACACCGTTGGATAGATCGCGATGATAGAGATTGCTTATCAAGCGAAAAATTTCTTAATTTTTCGATAAACTTGGCGTAACCTGAAATTTAACTGTTCCTTGGCCCTGATTAGAAAACCTGCTTTCAGATTCGTGGAGAACAAGAAAGACTTGAGCGAGAAGGAGCTCACAAAACTGTACCTGAACGAGAACTTCAGGGCGCCAAAGCAGAACCTGTTGGAGACCGTCTACGAAGAGAGCAACGAGGAAGAACAAACCTGCACTGCTGAGACCAAGACTGAAAAGAAAAAGAGAGCAATTACTTTTCCTCTAATCACTACCAAAGCCAAGAAGCAGCAGAGGAAAAAAATGGTGAAAAGACTTGAAATGTCGTCCCCCACATTTCTGGGCAACAAAAAGTTCAAGACCAGGGTGAGCAAGCTCAAGTTCGAGGCAATTATGAAGAACATTGAGCTGGACGCTGAGGGAGGAGATGTTGAAATGAAAGTGGCGGACAAATCCAGTGACAGCAGTGCAGAAAAAGATGAGCTGGAATGAATGATTCGGTTATAAACAAGTTGAGTTCTGGGCTATTAAAAGCTATCTGTGTTAGTGCCAATGAGATGATTTTTCTTTAATTTTGTCATGCTGTTCAAATCAGCCCTGTAATAATAGGGACATTCATTTTTGTAATTTATATAACTTGTTTGTAATAATACATATAGCTTCACATCAAATCATTAGAGTCAAACATTGTCAAAATGTACTCATTTATTACCTAATTAAATCATGCACTTCATAAAAACTAAATGTGTATGCGTTTGAAACGTAAAAGATAAAAGTAGCATCACTTGGTCATGTTTATGGAATGGAGCTTCATCACACAATATTAAAAATCGATTTTTAATAAAAGAAATATGGGATCGCAACCACTACCGTTATGTACGTTTGAGGATACAAATAAACATGATGATTATTTATGTTACGAGGGTAAGCAGGCTGGGTTATAGAACTTAAACTGCTGTTTTTCCCTAAACCACAACATTGAAAATCATTTTTGTCTAATAGATAATCAGCACTAAATTTGGCTCTCAAAATTTCACTTAAATTATTGACCAGAACCTGACTAAAACATCCGAAAGACCATGCATTACGTATTCAACCGAATTAAAAAAAATAAAGGGAAGGACACACCCCGAAATTGCAAACAGGATGAAAGAGGAGAGTTCCACCAGAATGCACCGTCAGACTTAGTAATAATTATCAAAAACCACTAATTTTTTGTTTTTTTATTGACAGTAAAAAGTAAATTGAGTATTATGTATTCATATTTTCCATTATTTAACCTTCAGCGTGCTCAGGAACGAGATTATGGGTAAATCGGGGTGTAATCTGTGAGACCTGCGATGACTTCCCAAGGGTCAAATTACACGTATTCGGAAAGCGCTCGACTTTGCCGTCCCAACGGTGTACAAATCTTGCAGATCGAACGATTGCGGAGCCCGTTAGGCGTTGGTAAAGTGGTCACACAAGCTAATTTAATGTTATATAGATCATTGGAGGGCTACCATGATCTCAAGGGATGACCCCAAGCCAAAATCGACCGATTAATGATCAATATATAGATTTTCATTAATATTCTCATTTAATTTACCTGAGTTAAAAATGCCCGTTTTTCAACCTTCCGATCCTCATTATTTCAAAAACTAAGACGAGAAATCCTAGATATATATATATATATGTTACACACCCTCAGGGCAACAATTTATCAAGAAAAAACTTAAAAATACAATATTTTTGCTGTTCAAAAAATCTGGAAAAATTAAATAAATGTGGCTTAAATTCAAATTTTAATGGACATCTTTTAGCAGGTTAAATTTAATTTTCTAGCATTAGAAATCAAGATGATCTGCTGGGAGACAGAGACAAACACTCAACCGTTTGCATCGTGTTGAACAGGACTAATATTTATTTGATAATCACCATATTACAACATTTTCACCAAAAAGAAATTAGAAAGATAAAAACTGCAAATGTAAACAAGGTCGTTACTACTCACAAAACTGATAAAATGCAAGTCGTGCGTGAGAAGAGCGGATATGTCATAAAAATTCATTCATTTTTTGCGATAACTGTGCGCACGTTAACAATAACGTGTGTCGCATCAGACCGTTGGATTTTATTAATCCGGCCAATTTTTTTGTAGCTTTTCACTGAGAAGGCGCAAAAGTTTGAATCGATCTGCAGAGAGGCGGCACTCAGGAGCCGTACACGTGTATGTATAGGCGAGCGGGCGGGCTGCTGCGGAGAGCGAGAGGCGCCGCGCTTCTTGGAGCGGTGACGGGCGCCGTCTGGCCCCTTCGCTACCTGTGTGTCAGTCTGCGGACAGAATTAATCACTATCTGGCCGACGCTTTTTATCCCCGTCGATCTCGAAATGAGCCGTGCGCCAACTGTAACGAACGCCAGCCAGCGCGCTCTTACGAAGGCCAAAATATATTTGCATTGTTAATTCGGGTATTTGCATCTCTGTATTTCTTTTCAGCGATTGACTATTTATTTCTGAGAGTTTCCGAATGAGCACATCACATACCGAATAAAATGTATTTACATAGGGATACAATTTTAGGGATAAAAAGTATGCTCTAATTATAATTAGTTATAGTTCTAGAGGATTGATACTGCAAAATCCTGGAAAATCGTTGTTGCTGAGTGATTAAGCCAGAATATATAGCCAAGTAAATTTTTGAGAAAACGTGGTTGCAAAGTTAGCATGCTTTTCAAATAGTGAGGCGGACTGTCTCCTTACTTGAAACCATGTTTTGTTTGACAACAAAGAGTTTCCCCAAAAACGCTGTTGGACAGATGTCGACCAGAGGAATCGAAATCTGCCAAGAATATCTGTGGTCCAGTGCCGTAAATTTTGGAGAAAAATTGAGAAATTTTAGTTTTTACTGTAGAAAAAGGTCCTGTTTTTATTAATGCAAATTGTAATACAAATTTTTTATTGATCAACTGCTTATTGCATTCAACAATTCTAATAATTTTCAACTGTCACCCTGTATCGATCCATATACTTATAATTGAGGGTACTTCAACTGTGACCCGCGGCAACTGTGCCCTAAGTTAAAATGGTGGGAAGAGGAGGAGTGTGGCATCAGGGTTTGGTCTTTAGGGAGGGTCTTTTGAGGGTGGTTGTTGCCTAAATATAAAGCTACTTTAAATAAAAAAATTTGCTTACAATATCGTTGATTTCCTGCTTAATTCGCATCGTATATATTAAAAATGTGTGTTGATATCAAGATAATAACATGAAAATCGAGTCTGCTCTTAGTAAATTAAATTCTGAAAAATTTACTTTGGGCACAATTGCCGCGAGTCACAGTTGCCGTTCACTCGGTTCAACTGTGACCGAGAGACGAGCTTGCAACGCAGCACCCTCCGAGGGTGTTTCGCCCGTGCACATATTTAGGCTGTGCATAAAAGGGGGCGCGCTGCTTCACAATTAAAAAATCGCTAGCAGGTCAAACTTTTCCTTTGCAGCCGATCGCTTTTGTGTGCTTTGACAATAATGCATTGACTGGCGCGATGCTGCGGGTGCGTGAAAAATCACGAAAGAACCGCTCTTGGTTTCTCAATTCTCATCCACAAAAATCGAATATCAAGCGCGGAAAAATTTGTGCCGTACACCAGTATTCTAAATTAAAATCGTTTTTAAAAAGTTAGCAATCAAATGAAACGATAATTGAGTATACATTTATTTATATTTGTAAAACGCAGTGGAATGGCGACATCTGTACCGTAAAAATATCAGGAGAGAACTTATATTCTTGTGTTCGAAGTTTAAATAAAAAATTAAAAAATGGAAATATTTAGATCAAAATTTTCTTTTGACATTGGTAATTTCCACATCAATGAAGGCAATATATTTTTACTAGTTAAACAACTGTCGTATTTTAGGTGGTTTAATATTTTAAATATTGTAAAATTGGTGTTTTTAATTAATATCTCGGTTTATAATAAGTTTAGCGGAAAATTGTTCATGACCAATTAATTTCTAAACTAAGAATTGAACTATATTTTTTCAAGACCGAAGCGTTTACGCCAATTAGAACCGAAAGAATAGATCGATCTGGGGCAAAATAAAATCCGGTAGCACTCTTGAATGAATCGACGCGGGCTTGTATACGAGAAGACCAAAGTCGGTATAAAATTTCATTTGTTCTCATTATTTCGCTCCCTCATACCATTAAAGCAATGAATATTTTACACAAGATAAAATCACAATTCTATATACAAAAGTTCATTACGAGTTTGCCGAAAAAAGCAAAGATCTAGACTTAAACTACAATTTTATCCTTTTTGTGTATTTAATTAGTCGTTTTTGTTGATGCAATAGCTAATGAATAATACTGCACGCAGCTAAAAAATTATGGGTTGTTTGTTCAACCGTTGATTTTCCCCCACAGTTGTTGGTTGAATTTAAATAAATTTAAAATGTACTAAAAACGTTACAAAGACGTGTAGCTTTTGGGCTTTATAATTTTGCAACGAATAGACCGATTGACACCATTGAGGTCATTTTATGTACGATTTCACGAGTAGTTTGGACTTAATGTATTTTAAAGCCCTCAAGAGGTCAAGGTCAGCCGCTGCCCTCTTGGCATAATCAACGCTCTCGATCTAAATTAGCACCTAGTTAAAGACAATTTTTTGTTCTTTCCAAAAATGTTACTCTGGTCGAAATCTTCGCGAGCTTAAGTGGACAAATAATTAATTATAAACACGGACCCATTGCAGCGGCTGATGAGCTCTGTGTGCTCGATTCTCGCAGCTGCTGCATGGCTATTGAGAGCCGAGTGATTCCATTATTTTCCATTGCACTAAGTGTGCGATGTGCGGTCAATCTTTTTCGCAGATAGCAATAACCATATTTTGCAAAATAAGGATATTGCCGCATATGCTATTATTTTATTGCAAAGATTTTTTTTTATTTAGCCGTGCAGGCATATTTTCCATAAAAAAAAACATTTATATCGAGTTAATACTTCAGAGAGTAAAAATATGTAATGGAATTATCTAGGCATTGACAGTTTCACACTCTTAAATTTACCGAAACAGCTATAAATAAAGAAATATTTTCTCTAGTGCGTTAACCAAGGAGGATGTCTGTTCACTTCTTGATTTTTCACGCATCCCCAGCATCGCGCCAGTCAATGCATTATTGTCAAAGCACACAAAAGCGATCGGCTGCAAAGGAAAAGTTTGACCTGCTAGCGATTTTTTAATTGTGAAGCAGCGCGCCCCCTTTTATGCACAGCCTAAATATGTGCACGGGCTAAACACACCCTCGGAGGGTGCTGCGTTGCAAGCTCGTCTCTCGGTCACAGTTGAAGCGAGTGAACGGCAACTATGACTCGCGGCAATCGTGCCCAAAGTAAATTTTTCAGAATTTAATTAACTAAGAGCAGACTCGATTTTCATGTTATTATCTTGATATCAACACACATTTTAAATATATACGATGCGAATTAAGTAGGAAATCAACGATATTGTAAGCAAATTTTTTTATTTAAAGTAGCTTTATATTTAGGCAACAACCACCCTCAAAAGACCCTCCCTAAAGACCAAACCCTGATGCCACACTCCTCCTCTTCCCACCATTTTAACTTAGGGCACAGTTGCCGCGGGTCACAGTTGCCTGTCACTCAGAGAAAATCATCCACCATAAAATTAGGGGGTGTTTTGTTTTGACGGCTCTTTATTTAGACAAGCAATGTAAACCAGAAGGTATGTCGCGTCGTTTCCATGGGCTTGTCTTCATTCATGAAAAAAAAACGATACAATTTATGATGCTGACAATACATGCATCCAAAACAATGGAATTAGTGTAGGGGGCAGACATTCAAGATTGCCGCGCTTGTGTGGTTCCATAGGAAGAGGCTGGAGTGGGTCAGGGTGCGAGGGGGTGACTTTTGTTGTTATTGTAAGGAGCACAGTTGCTGAGCTTCGTATATCTGCTCAGATTTATTAGCATACATTGTTTATTTTTTGCCACCCACGTAGTTAACAGAATGTGATTTTTTTCTTGGAAAAAATAGCATCTTTGACGGGATGGTAAAGCTCAGGTAGAAAACCTGCTATATTCATTCTTCAGGTCCTTGCACTTCATATGTGTGCTTCAAAATCGCATCAAGGCCAAGTACGCTGCTAAACAACGGATGGGCACTATGGGCAGCACGGAAGCGTCATGTGAGTTCCATTCAACTGAAAATCCCTATTGTCACCCTCGGTTTCTTGTTCTCACCAAATAATGAAAACTATATAATAGATGCGAGGCGAATTTTAGTAAATATGTCGATTTTCGCTGGAAGTGCTGGTGGGTTGAAAAATTGCTTAGGCTCATTGTCAGGTGTACTGGCCGCATCTCTGGGGGAGACCAGAGAATAAGAAAAAGTGGGCAGGCGGCTTTCAGGCTGGCGGAGGGGAGTTGGACGGAGTAGACAGCGTGGCACCTTCATCGGCCACACTTTATTCCTGCACCTAGAGGTGAAACAACTACCGCAGCAGACGCGCAGCATCTTTACCTAATAAAGGTGAGCTTCACATTGTAGTCAGTTCGAGATTTTTAAATAAGATTTTTTAATTGGGATGGCTGAATATTTATTTATTTTGCTGAATATATCGAGTCAAATAATGAAGTTTTCAGATGGATGATTTTTTATAAATACATGTTCACCAGAAACTTGAGTTCGAGCTTATTTTGAGCGTGCGGCAGGACGGTATAGGAGTATATTTTATTAATTAATTGCTTTTTTGCGGATATGGAAACAGGATGGGAGGCTAAGAGGGAACAATTGATGAGAAAAATAATGTCACACGCGCTTCCGTATTCTTCAGCCAGCGGCTTCAGCCCCGCAAGCCTCATCAGCAGTACTTAATAACCCCAAAAAAATTAATTACGCCAAGGTATTTGCTTCAGGGCGACCATGGGGGTTCCTAATGGCGGATTTTCAGGCTGGGATAGGTGAAAAATGAATATTGGCGGTTTTTGAGTTATTTTTATTTAAGGCCTTGATTAGGCTACTTTAAAGGGTGGAGTCAGACCATTGAAAGAGCGAAAGGGCCCTTTTCTGCTTTAGTGACAAATTTACAGGAACCTTGATCCTAGCTGACAGGCATTAAACTATCGTTTATACCTGATGGCCCTTTCAAAATCGACTACTTTGCTATATAGTATAAATGACAAACCCTTTAAAAAATTAAAAATTAAGTAAAATATCAAATTGATTTTACAGACCCAATAATTTCGAGCAATCCAGGATAATTGCAATTAATTTTTGACGACATTTTGTGAGAACCCTTATTCATTCTTTTCATAATTACTTGATTGAAATTTTAAGAGAGGATAAACTCGAGTCCTAATCCCGATTGACTGCAGAATTCCTTGCAGGCCAAAGCCACCCGTTGTTTTCAAGATGTTTTCAATTAAAGAAAAAAATAAACCGACTTGTCGGGTCGGCACGTAATTTACAATTTTGGGCGCGTTCTCTCGTTGTCACGTTTATCCCTGGCGCGCGGAGCACAAGAGAGCGAGCAGGGATTTTATTTGAAGAGCGCAGGTGATTAGGCTCGCAGGTTCGTCTCTGATTACCTTTGGGTGACGTCATTTCATGTTCATTTGTGTCCCACCCACGCTAAAGGGATTATACGCGCGGTGAAAAAAAAGATTGAACGCCGCATGCAGCAAGTGTGCTGGAGCGCGAGAGTGAATTAAAATTGCTCGCTGCTTGTCGCTGCTCGGCTCCGTCGGTTCGTTCGTGCACCTGCAACTTTGGTTATTAGTGCCCGAGAGAGTCAGTCGGATCGGTCGGCTGCCGCGCGGCTTGCTTGCGATACCTCTTCCCAGGGCATTGTTGGCCGTGCCAGCCCGCCTGTTCAAGCCTTTTCATCTATCTCTTCTCTCTCTCTCTCTCTCTCTCTCTCTCTCGCTCTCGCTCTTTCACCGCGAGAGAGACACCTAAATACATTTATAATCGCATCGTTCGTGCTGGGAAAATCTGGACCGTCCGCACAGCAAACTGGCCCCTCGACAAGTCCGTGAGTCCTGATAATAAAAAAACATTATATGGATGAGAACAATTTTTTCTGACCTGGGACCTGTCACGACTCAATCAGAGTCTTTTGGGCCGCACTTGAAATCATCTAACATTTAAAAGTAACAAAATAATTTCAAAGAAATGTTTTTAATCTGCAAAAAAAATTCAACCAATTTTTATTTTGCTTCTGCGAGAGGAATTTTATGAATTTTGAACTTTTAAACGTAAGTTTTAGCCGTAAAATGTTTTTATCCCTTTTTTGGGACCGGAAAATTTGACATTTTTAAGAAACAAACGACAAAAAAGATGTGAGCGATATGAGAGATGAAGAGCCTCAGGAATACATGAGGACTAACGAAGAACTAAAAACCCTGCAAACCATTTAAGTCTGTCTAACAACCTTTGAAAAAGTGTCATATTCATTTTAACATGTAGTTTCAACTAACTCTGGGGATCTTGCGGATCTTGATATTTTTTAATGAAACTAGACCCTATGACTGGAAACGCAGTTAAGAAAGCTCTGACTTTCACACTTTTGAGTGTTATACGTGCGCTTGAAATTTGAAATTCTCTGAATAGGTTCAAGTTGGTCGTAGAACAAAAAATTTGACACCGTTGTACTCGTCTCGTCAATTGTAACAACTTTCCTACATTGAACTCAAAGCGATAGGTGGAATATCAAAGTCACTGAAATCAAGTTTTCGAAATGAAACTCGAAATTTAATATTAATATATTGCAATTTTTTAATTTTTATATTGTTATCTTGAAGAGAAACTATCAAAGGGTTAGATAATTTAAAATCTGGAATTGTATTGCTCGTCTCGTCAATTGTAACAACTTTCCTACATTGAACTCAAAGCGATAGGTGGAATATCAAAGTCACTGAAATCAAGTTTTCGAAATGAAACTCAAAATTTAAAATTAATATATTGCAATTTTTCAATTTTTATATTGTTATCTTGAAGAGAAACTATCAAAGGGTTAGATAATTTAAAATCTGGAATTGTATTTAGCCTTAATTTTTTTTATTAAATAAATGAAAACTAAAAAAAATATGATTTTTTTATTTTCAAAAATGTTTTAACGCCCAAATCTCAACTTCTACTTGTCAGATTTTCAAAAACCACACACACCTCTAGACTAGTCTCGATCTCCCCTAAATAGCCAACGTAGTCTAAGGGTGCTAACCTTTCAACCCCTTTTTTTTGCAACCTCAAAAACGCAATATTTGACAATTTTTTTTCACCTCCCTACGCGACGGAATTTAATGTTTATCATCCTAAAACCACTTCAGTACATCAAGATGAGTCGAGTGATATGCAGTTTTCGTTAATGAGAATCTTTGAAACCGAGATTTAGTTGACACACTGTTTATTAATATGCCGACCTCCGAAAGAATACACATTTTCCACCAAATCTCGGTTTTTGACCATCAGATTTACAAAAACTGCACATAATTCGACTCGTCATGATTTCTCCTAGATTGCTAAAGGGTGTAAACCCCATTTTCGTGCGGTGTTAATAAAAGGCAACCACACAATATTGTGTTTTAGTGTCGAAACTAATTATGGCCAGAAACTTGTCCTCGATATATATTTATTTAGCAATCAACAATTTAAAAAGGATGGCAAACAGAAAACTATGCAAATTACTCCAAGGGAGTCAAAAGCAGGAGGGGGTGTGAAGAGCCGCCAGCTCTCGCTCGCACGTAAGAAAATGTTCTTCGGTCATTTCACACGCCGCGGTGGCGAGGGAAAGACTGGTGAGTAATTCATAGCCAAGTTTACATATGCGTCTTGGGAATTAGCCGAAATTGCTGTGCTCCAATTGATCTCCTCTCCTCCTCCAACTGCGGAATTTTAAAAACGTGAAATTTTTTACCTGCAAGCAACTACGCATTTTTTTTAGATATCACAAATTTTTATTACTGCCCAAATTCGTTAAGTACTTGACCGTCGAAACTGGTTGTCCATTACGCAATAATTGGCCAATTATATTTATGGAAATCGCGCGTATTTAACACGTTCGCAATTTTACGATCGCTCGTCTGCTTTGCGTGAATTGTCGACTGAAGGGCGCGTCGTGCGCTCGGAATTGTATGGGATGGGAATGAAATTCCGTAATACGGCATGAGCAGCTCAGTGCTCTGGCAAAAACATGAAATTCTGGAGGCGTCTCAGCACACCATTTAGCAATAAAAATAGCTGCGTACGTACAAGAACAGTCTTGCTCACACGACTGCATCCTCGTGCATTTCAAAAGAACTAATCAAATCAAAAAATAGATTTACAAACTAATTTACAACGAACAAAAATGATCTCATTTCGTTTTTTCGACTGTCAATGATTATTTCTCACAGCATTCTCGAATGAAGTGCAATTCATATCCATCCACATTTAACGTATCAACGAGAAATTAGCATAAATATGTCGATGCCGAGCCACGATTTGAGTGACGGAGAATTGTATCAGCGCACAAGTAATAAAAATAAAACACATTCACACGTTTACGCAAGCGATCGGCCGCGTCATTTGTGAGAACGAGTGTGTGTTGATGATGAGAGCAAATTCAGAGCTGAAAAATCTGCTCTGTTAGCAAGAGTGCTGGGAGAAAAACGTATGTCAGCGAAAACCGCTGCATGCGTGGGGAATGGCAAAAGTAAATAATAAATAATTATGGAGATAGCATCCCTGTCATAAATAATTTCACGGTTGAGGGCATCTTCCGTGTTTCTTGGATTTTAATTTCAATAAACTGGAATTTGAGACTTTTCAAATTGTCACATTCCGTAGTGTGTCTCCGGAATATGAACTAATTAAAAAGCGATCGCAGTGGAATTTTCCTCATTCTTGGCTCTTGTCCCACGCACGAGTGAGGCAAAAACGGCTTTCAATTCTCGTGCACGCCGCAAAAGGTGTAACCTTTTAATTTCCATGATTTATTGCCACTTATTTTGACACACGCAGCGGCCCCTTTCGCATTTTTTGCTACCCTCCTCCGCCGGTCTTCTCAGAAATACGCTTGTTTTCCGCAGATGCGCGGGCCAAAAATTTCCCTTGGCAGCTCGATTTTCTGTTAAATGAACGACGACCAAAGCACGATCCACATTTGGCTTCTTTTTGCTTGCAGTCTGCAACTCGATAGCGATTGACCTTCATTAAAAAGTTAATTCCAGTTTTTAAAGTGAGTGGGCAGCTCGCGGCCGTGCTCTCTGTTTTCGCGGACAGCATTTTTATATAAAATGTACACGTGTAGAAACGCTTCTTGTTTTATCCTCCTTACCATACACGCACTGACTCACTGAGAGGCCAATGCGAACCGCGAAACCTCGCGTAGTTAATTGAAATAGCGGAAAATTGTTTGCTCTTGTAATTTGAATGCGGATAAAGGCTTTTCTAGTTTGTAGATATTATCCAACCGTCAGCGCCGCGGGTGATTTACAAAATTCTGTAATTTCAAAGCTGCCCAACCCTCTTGTCATAGTTCTAAGTAAGCAAATAAATTGTTCCTTAAAAAAACAATCGGTTTTCAAGAGTCAGGAAATTGAATTTAAAAAGTGAAAGAATTCAAATTGACTTTCGTTTTTTGCCGCGGTTTAAATGTAAGGCTTTGCTGTTGAAGTTAGTCCAAATTTAGGAACCAGACTGGATTATTAATAGCTGCGGCGGTATATGCACAAAGCGCGGATTTGCATAACAAAAGAAACGAAATTCCAAGTCACCTTGATGGTACTGAGCAAAGTGCGATATGTGTGCGTCAAGATAGCAGCGGCAAATACACAAAAGGACGCAGACGATCTTGAAAATGCTGCACAAAGAAAAAAAAATAAATTTGGATTTATTTTTATGTATACTTGTCATAATGTAAAACGTGTACCATTGTCGACAGCGTGACAACTTGTTGGCCCACAAGTATATCAAAAGAAAAGAGGCATTTGAAAAATAAATCTCGATTGGTTTTAAAAATAGAGTGCCAAAGTTAAATTATTACATCAAATCACTGCTGCAGCTTTTTTTGTAAATATTTAATAAATTTTAAGATGATTCGCTTCAATTATACTGTATTTGAGTAATATTAAATTAAGAAATTAACAATTTCAGGGAAAACGTTTCATTAGTAAGTTATGGAGCCCTAAAGGAATAATATCCAATATGATTCAATTTTGAGAATGCAATAACTCATTTTTGGTTGGTGCAATTTAAAAGTTAAGGTATGCGTTGAACTCCTTCCGTCAAGCCCGATCGAATGAACACCAATTTTTAGGTCATCGGTCAAGGTCAATGGTCACAAAGGGTAATTTTCGAATATTTAAAGGTGTGTTTTTTGGGAATTTAAAACCATCTCCTTTCTTTAAAAATCTGAAACGGCCCTTAAAAGGGATATCATAGTACTTGCAAACTCGAGTGAAAATTTCAATGTGACATTTGGCTTTGTTTTCAAGAAACTAAATTTTAATTTCGAAAAACACTGATTTTTTAATTTTTGCAAATGTTTTGAGCGCAAAATCTCGGGTTCTAAGAGTCAGAAATGCAAACATTGCTCACCGTTCGACTTGGCTCGACGTCCCCTGGTGAGCTGAACAGTTTTTGGGGTGCTCACCCCTCACCCCTCAACCCCTATTGGCATCTAATTCATCCCCCGAGTCGAAAAGTGAATAATTTCAAACTGTCGCGATTGTTTATTCTTTTTTACCTGGAATTAAAAAATATGGCATTGAACACAGGACGGTTTAAAAAAAATTGAATGGATAAGAGGCATTTTAGCATTTTAGACTCTTTCATAGCCAATCTTGGCATCTGGAAAAAGGGATATTCAACAATGATGTTCCAATAACCAATTTTCTTTTAATTTTTTTGCAGCTTCATCATGGGTAACTTCATAATGACACTGCTGGCTACACTGATGCTGTGCCTGCTGATGGTGCCTGCAGAGGACATCGGCACTCAACTCCCAAACAAGTCGCCGCACGAGCTGCTGCATGACGACGCGGATGACTCCATGAATACAGGCTCTGTGTACATGCCGGCAAAATTTTGGATGCAGGCGCAGGTGCAAAACCAGGAGATGAATAGGGAGCCCAACAAGGTGCAACGAGACCCGTACCGGCTGATGAAGCTAATGCTGGATGGAAACCATTGGGACAGCCAACGCATGCGACTTGGCAAATCAGAAAAATCTGTAAATACACAAGATTTTGAATCTATTTATGATCTCGACCAAGATCTACAGTATAAAAATTGTAAAAACCCCGACTACTTGAAGCCAAGATAGCGCCAAAATTTGAAATTGGCTAGAATATTTTGGAATAAAAGAGTCATTTGTGAAAGTGTTCAAAGCCGCTAACAGATAGCACCACCGCATACCTACGATTTTAAGAACTATAAATCCTGCTGCTCTAAATTATCCTCTTAAAATGATTTCTTTTGATTCGCTCAAACCCAAATTTGGTTAAGCCAACCGTCGTAGAAACGCGAAACACAATTTTTTGTTTTCAAAGCTCTTTGCTGACGCTTTTACGGTGATTGACTGGACTGTGGATATTGTGTAAAACCTAAAAATAAATAATTTATTAAAGTGAAGGATGCATTGTGGCAGGATTGTGTCTGGCAACGCCTTAAAATCCAAAGTAACCGCTGGCGGCATTTATCAGCGGCTTTGACAGTAAAAAATAATATTTTTCGTTCAAAAACCAACTTTAAAAAGCAGGAGAGGCTTCGGAAAGCATCTTAATTAAAATTGATTATAACCATGTCAAACTAAAGAATGTTCGCCATTGCCTAATCGATACCATTAATTTTATATCATTTTGATCTGCTGCAGTTATTAGAAAAACGCAACATCACCGTTGACCGTGCGACATCGAAGAGCATCACGCGCGATTCATCTCGCCTCTTGTTCCGGGAAGCGCGGCAGTTCAAGAAACCGAGAGGCTGGAACAACGCGATGTGTGAGAAGGCGACCACGTTGCTCTTCAACCTGGGCTCCTGTCCCATCAAGAAGAAATGGGTGACCCTGAGCAGAATTTTCTGGCCACGCCACGTGCAGATGGTCGAGTGCGCCGGGGCGAAAAAGTCCAACCTCCAGCGACATCAGCAGGTCAAGCCGGCATCGTGCGGCTGGCCTGTGGGACTCCTCACCTGCAATGTGGTGACGGAAAACGTGGACATCTACAAGTGGCACTGCACGAAGAAGTAAGTTAACGGCTTATATGAATATATTCGGAATATTTGCAAATATTCTTCAATCTCTAATATTTCTTGATTTTTTTCGATTTTCCGCCATCAGCACTGGTCTTTAGGGAAAACTTTCCCTCAGAAAGACGTGCACGGAAATTTCAAATTTGATTTTGATCATCATCCCCCAGCCAACCCCTACACGAATCCACCCTTATCATCTGGTTGTCTGTTCGAAAAACGAATATAAGAAAATTTCTTTAACTTCCCTCTTTCGAAGACAGTGAAGTGGCCACTCGGGACAATTAATGGTCTCAAAATTTACCACAAAAGCTTGGACCGTTTCTGCTCACATTTCAGTTGTAATTATTACTCTAATCCAACCACTGCCTTCAGTTCAATATTTTCAATCCCTGTATGCCGTCTCCGTGTGAGTTTTAGGATTGAGTTGAAGCCAAAATTGACCCAAGTATAGCTTGTAATTTTTTCTTTTTGAAAATTGGCTGCAAAGTTAGCATGCTTTCCAAACGGCGAGGACTGTCTCCTTACTTGAAATCCTGTTTTATTCCCCAACAAAGAGTTTCCCTAAAAGGTTTCATACGTTGTTGGATAGATCTCGACGAAAATAATTTAAATTTGCCAAGAAAATTTGGTCAAGCGCTGTAAATATTGGAGAAAATTTATAAAATTTGAATTTTTACTATAGCCAGGTCTTTTTTATCAGAAACAACTTGTTTATCGATCAAATGATTTTTACATCCATCCATTAGAATGATTTTCAACTGCCACCCTGTATCAATAATCCACTTTAATGGGATGTGTAATGCTTTTTGTTTCAGGAGAATCGTACAAGAGTCATACGATATATGGTGGGAGAACCCAACAAAGACGGAAAATAGCACGGAGCCTTACTGCTCGTGGTTGTCGATTCCCTTAACCATCAGTGTCGACTGCAAATGCTCCCTGCCCAAGAATGAAGAATGATTACGACAAGACTGAAGTTAGATTAAAACTTGATCTTTTCGCGTGTTACGTGGACTTTTAAACCTAGACTATGATTTAGCAATATGTATGGTCACGTTCATTCCGCAGAAAAGGTTTTTTGCGATTCATCATCCTAGTAACATTTCCCTTTTTTGCTAATCGCAAGTGCAATAATTTATAATGATAGATTTTCCACGCAAATCCATCTGGAATCCGAAGAGTTTTTTTTAATAATGTTAGGCTGCAAACGCTGATGATCCTAGCTGACAATAAATTGTAAAATAGTTTTCCGTACTGGTCAGACTTTTATTTTACTCCAGCCCTTACTTTTGTTCATCTTCAGTCGTTTTTTCAGGGGAGACATCATAAACGGCTTTAAGCTATGCAACCTGCGCCGCACGAAAGTATCTCGGGTTGCATATGAACTTCCAACTAAATGTGCAGTCAAGCCTCACGCCAGAAAATAGCACTTGAAAACGTGCCGCGAATGGACTGAACCTTTTTTATTGCTCGAGGCTCGACTTCTAAACATATTTTCGGCAATTTTCCTGCTGCCAGCAGTAAATTTTCGAGCTTAGAACGACACGTAATAAAATTAGCAATGATGTTTGCAGTAATAAAACACAGTGGAAAGGCAGCGAGGACGTGCTTGAAAGAAGTGCGAGCAGGCACTAGGCAGGCGCCTGCTGCGACTTTGGAAAGTCATAATTCCGATAATTCCGGGCGGAACGCAACAAAATTGGTTGTCGCCAACTGCGACTGCACAATACGACGCCTGGTTGACTAAAAACGCGCTTCAATATGAACATAATAACCAAAGCTGCCTCATATAAATGCTGGAAATAGTTGTACGCCGTTGGCGTTGAATAAATATTCTATCTAATATGAACATAATGAATTTCGAACACTTGGCGCCAGAGGTGATTCTTCGAATTTCACCTTATTTGTGTGCCCTGTTGCAAGGTCGACGGCAGGTATGGGCATGGAGTAACGATTTCAACAGTTTCTTACCCTAATCCAGCAGAACAGCATGACATAATATCGATTATTAAAACAATAATTTCCTCACTTTTTCTACTCTTAATTGTTTCGGAGAGCCTTAAAAATTACGTTATCAAGTTTTGTAATAAGTATACTTTAATCACTATAGGGTCGGAAATTTAAGATGATCGACCTTTTTTCTGTGCTGCAATCCTTCATGCGAGGGTACAAATTTAAGCAGTATTAAACCAAACTAAAAACTGTTTAAATCAACAATCTTATTTGTTCAATTTGTCTTCAAGCATGGGTTTCTCTTTAAAACTAGAAATATAATGAGAAATTGACTATTTTGCCGAGGCAGTGACCAATCGCTGGCAAACAAATTTTTATTTTTCGTAGCGGAATTTTTTCCATTGGACCTTGACCTAGGTTTATAATTTTTTGGACCTAGCCAAGAGCAATATATTTTTGCCATTTTTTGCTCTTTCAATTTTTAATGTGTTTAATTATTGCCTATGTTGTCATTACCAAATCTCGGGTTTTAATGTTCAGAATTTCAAAAACTGAACACCGTTTGACTCGTCTCAACCTCTCCTAGATAGCTGAAGTGGTTTGAGGATGATTGACCCTCATCCCCCTTCCACCTCATGCATTGAAGTAACGATAAAAACACTTTCAGCAACATTTTTACTGATTAAACTCCTTTAAATTGATAAAATAATCTACCCCAAATTCCATCGGTTATCTAGGGGAGGTTAAAACGAGTCAAACGGTTTTTAGTTTTTGCAATTCTGACAATTAAAACTCGAGATTTAGCGATTTTAATGTTGGCAGAAATTTAAATTTTTGAACTTCACACAGTTATACTCGCCTTAACCTCCCCTAGATAGCCGAAGGGCTTTGAGGGTGATCAACCCTCATTCCACTTTCATCCCAGGTATTGAAGTAACGTTAAAAATCGCTGTGCTTTGCACTTTTACAAACATTCACTGTCTAAATCCTCTTAAATTAATTAAATTTACCCCAAAACTACCCCTTCATATCCTTTTTAGAGAGTGAAGAGTTTGGGAATAAATATCTAAATAGCAAATAACCAGACATTTCTTCGCATTTTTTACGTGAGTCAGAAAAATAGGTGAATTTGGATCGAGGCAGGGTTGGGGGCGATTAGATCACCCCCAAAGCCACTAAGGCTGTCTAAAGGAGGTTGAGACGAGTCCAACGGTGAGGAGTTTTTGTAATTCTGATGGCTCAAACCCAAGATTTGGTGACGATAATAAAAATTAGAAATTTATATTTTTTTTATCAAATAGCTTGATCAAAATGCTTGATTAAACAGTTCAATAAATCATCTATTACAATGAAGCATTAAAAAAATTAAATTTTTGCAAATTACGGATATTTAAAAAAATCACCGAGAACCTTTTAAATTACTCCAAAATAGTCTACACATAGTCAACTATTATTATGGCGGAAAAACTGTTTATATCTATCACTGTAACCAAACTTACTATTTTTTTCTACTTGAAGAACATTATATATTCTATTCAAATTAAAAAACGTGATATCAAGTCTCTGAAAACAGTCTCAATATTTTGAATGCAAAGAGTTGGATAAAAAAACCTTCACGTCACTTCTCGACAAAAATCGTCCGAGACTTGTGCCTTTGTGCCGGTGCCGCTCAATAGGTGTGTGAATTCGGGCGCATCTGCAGAATAAAAAGAGCTCTTTCACACGCAATATAATAAATATTCGCGCAATTTAGACAACGCAGGTCAGCCGGCAGCGGTCCAAGGCGCGTCTACACGAAATAATCCGTCGGCTTTTTGAAGCGAGCAGCACAGCTGCCGGCGCATATTATCAAATTGTGGGTGGCATCGCACATCCATGGGCACGCATAAAAGGTGTAAGAATATGTGTAATCCCGATGGCGCCGAGCAGTCGCGCGCGAGGAAACGCGAGAAGAACCTTCCTGACTTTTCGTATTAGCCGCACGCCATTCAGGGTGTGAAAAGGACTTCGCGGCTCAACGCGACGCCTGCATTAATAAAAAACCGAATAGAAACCGGCGTGAGAAGCAGCGCTCCAGCCAAGAGGCACTCTTTTGTCCAAGCCGAGTATTTTCTCCCAATTCAAAGAAATATTTCCAGTGAAGCGTTTTTTACATATTCAATTAAGCATCATTTTTTTATCTTGAATTTTTTGAGCTTTTGAGCTTTACAGGACAATAATTAAGACAATTTTGCAAAGGTTGAGAAGCAGTTCATTGGGTTTATTGTTTGTATAAAAATTAGCAACAGATTATCGCTAAATTCAGGACCAAAAAACAGTTAAATATTAGATTTTTCCCAATTTCTCGATTTTCGATCCCTCTGGCCGCAATCTATCCAATGATGTGCGAATTTTGAGGAAATATTCCCTAAATTGTGAAATAAATCGTAGTTTTACGACAGGGAGACAGTGCTTGAATAGCATTCAAATATTTGAGCCGATTTTCTCAGAATTTTAAACAACAATTTAGGAAAATTTTAGATTTTGCCTAATTTTAAGATGGCAATTTGCGTATTAAAGGTATAAAGGACTTTGAAAAAATTTCTGCAAGGCTTTAATTCAAACCAGGTAAGTTATTACTGACATTTTGCTACAATCACCTGAGCACAGGGTAGTAATAATAAAGTAAAAAATAATTTAGTCATTCCTGATTGTGAAGCTAACGCTAGTTCTCTCCTTATTAACCGGGCAGCGTTTTTCGGTCTTTTAAATTCGTAAACCAAAATAAAATTCTACGAAAAAACGCTTTCGGCCCTAAAATTGTAATGTCTCTTGCTGTTTTCAAGATGCACTCACTCTAATAAATGTCCTCCTTTGTTCTCCAGTACAGTGTCATGTCCCCAGAATCGGTTACCCTTTCTCGGTCATAAATTTACATTGGTGTTATTATGCTGTTTATACAAACAACCAGATGTGCGCGTCTAATTCGGTTCTTAGAAATTCGCAGGCAGTCTGTCTTTGAATTTCTATCTTAAAAACACAACACAAAAGCGTTCCAGGATGAAAACACTATTTTATGGAGATGTTTTGGGTTTTAGCTGACCCAGATGTGTTTTTATATTGCTGGTTGCCAAGCAAAATTTATCAAAGCACAAGTATTGAGTTTAGTTTATTATTGGTTTAATCAACTTAATCATCTATCCATTCCATTATTAAAATTTATTTAAACCTGCTACAAGAGCATAAGGGATATAACATTATTATGACAACCTCGTGAGCTTCTGCCACAGAAAAAGAATAACTCATTGTCAAACTTGCCTACTCATGTGCAGGTATGTAAATAAACAAATAAGGAATTTCACCTGAAAACATGAAATTTAATACATATTCCCCCTTCTTTTTCCTGTTCCCCTGAGGGTAGAAGCGTCGTAAAATCAGGGAGGAATGAACTAACAAAATCGAGGAGCCATTCATTTCATGGAAGGGAAAGGCTGGTGCCAACAATCTGAGTGTCACAACTAAGCAAACATAGGAGTAGACAGGTACGTCTGGTCCATTGTGCGCACTACAAGATCCTTTAAATTAGGTAGCTCTACACTGGTTGATTGTTCGAACGTCGCGCCACAGCCACCGAGTAAAATCAACCCGATGGCTCGCGTTATTGTTAAAGCGTATTGTCCAAGCGATGTCAAGTATTTGAGCAGTTTGGGAGATCGATTACTTGCTGTTCAACGTCGGAAATATGGCAAAAGGACTTGAAATGCTCCAAAGTCAGCGGGAGAACAGCCGCACCGGCGCCGACTCGCCACTTAACTGATTCTCGCGTCTTAGGGACGTTTTCTACAGCGTTTCAATGGAAAGACCTCGGTGCGGGAGGAGAATAGCTGCCTAAATGGGGCCCAAGCACTTTTTCCGTCAATTAATTTTGAAGAATCAACCTTGAGGGAAGAAATAAAAGAGTATAGTGCCTAGTACCACTTTTAATTTAGTATAGGATGGGATTGCAATTAGGTCCGTTATGAAACTCAGTTTTTATGGGTATTATTCGTCCTGGTCCCGGCAAAATTGCGCAACGTTCAACAAACACCCAAATTTTCATTGTCGAATTGATTGTTGACTTTTCTTGCAACATGGAAATTCGCGTTTGGTTGTTGAAAGTTACGCAATTTGCCGGGACCAGGACGTATTGCAAGATAAGTTTCTAAATTTTTCCAAGAAAAATAAGAGATGGATATATTTTTCCTAGAAAATTGTTGACAAATTGAAATTTCTGGTCTAGAACGTTTGGAATAAGTGGAAAATCACTCATGTGTGTGTTCACACTTTCAGAAATTTATGAAAAATGGTTTTAATTCTTAATTAAAAATATAGAGAGAGGTGGAAACGATGAAATTTGATATCTCTTGTCTAATTTCATAATGTGATAGTAAGATTTCTCAAGGGAGTACAGCTAAAACGGACCCAATTTTATTTTGCGGGCGTTAAAAATTTCAAATTGATGGCTTAGAAGTGGATCGATACAGGGGGAAAATTAAAAATAATTTGAATTGTTGGATGAGAGTAAAAAATTATGTTCCATGCACAATTTGCAATAATCAAAAATGGACCTTGCTACATTATCAAACCTCTTTAAATATTTTATGTTTGATTTTTTATTTAATTAAAGGAGAATTTGTTGAAATCATTAATGGTTCCTTTGACATTCCAGAGCGACACGCCAACAAAAGACAACAAATGTGAAACAACCTATTATGACCGTTAAATTTTCCCTGTCGGAAATAATAAGTGAAAATATGCAATTGGAAAGATAGCGTTGTATAAATTCCACGGATCAAACAGCCCGCTCTAATCCTCTGAGTCCTCTGATCCTGGCCGGCAGGTACTCTTTTGTCCAGCACTGATTATTACAACCAAATCCGACACCCTCGGCCGGTCGCATGAGCGGGTTAACCCGCGCCGCGCCGAGAATGCCTAGCAAATGAAGTGCCTGCAGTTCTCTATCCGGCCTCACCCATCAATCGGTTTTATGGTCGCGACGGGGGTGTTATAATCCCGCGGTTAGGTTGACAGCACACGGCTGGCTCATTCGGAATGAATGACGCAACTGGCCACAGATGTGCCGGCAACCTTTGCTAACAGATTAGAGCACGATTCCTTCAGTCCCGACGCCAAAATTCCTGACTCGTTTTCCATCATGAATACAATTAATCGCGGCGGAAGGCGAAAGTCGCATTGCATATATACACGTCAAGGGGTCTACTCGTATTTAAAACTGCGCAGGCAAAATGATCAAGTGTTGACAGGTTTATGATAGAGCCTATTTTCAAAAGGGGCCGAAGAAGGAGACCCAAACATCAAATCTCAATAATATTTAATCGACGTTTTACACAGGCTTATCTTCCTTTATATTTTTATTCCATGTATAACAATGAATTGAATAAAATACAATAGCAAATTAATTTATTTTTCTAGGAGATGTGGTTTGGAAAACAAATTTCGTTTTTAAATTATATTTAAATCGCAGATCAGCTGACAAACGAATTTAAAAGATAATTTATCTGTCAGAGATTTACATCATAGTAGTTTTAGGAGTTGTAAAATTGTATCGAAATGTTCTTGACAACCTGATCACGCTGGAAAGATGCTACATCGCCCTGAAGAACATAATTTTATTAACAAAACTAAGCGTTTAATGGATGTTCACGGAGGGAGAAAAAAGGACGATAGTTCAAATTGTCTTGTTTACGCGCCCAATTGATCGCACGAGTGGACAAGGGGTTTAATCTTGGCAATGTAGAGGAGAATGATGTGCAGTTTTCGTAAATCTGATATTTAGAAGCCGAGATTCACGGAAAACCGTATTTTTCTTTCTAGGGGATGAAAGGTAAAATACTTTGGCCATCTAGGGGAGATCGAGAGTAATCTATTGGTTTGCGGTTGGATTATCGGACCATTAGACGCTGAGATTTGGACGAGCAAACTTGACAATAAGCGCCATTTTAGTAATTTTTATTTTTAAATCAAAAAATTTAATTTTATGCAAAGAACCTGTTGTATTTTTTCCCTTTCAACATCAAATAAAGTGGAAGAAAACCCCTTTTATCCATAACAAGGCATGGGGGACATCACAATGTCATGCCACAAGGGCCTTGAGAGCTGTTGTGAAATTCGTTCACGCTGAAAAGCAAATAATTAGTAGAAAACGTGCCTGCTCATTCCTCAAATAGACCAAAATTCCTCAAATAGACAAATCATAAACAAAGTGAGCCTGCCGTATTTTTGGTCTTCTCATGCGAGATCTACCATTAGTTCATTGAGTGAAGCGTCTCCCTTGATGGATTTGACTGGGAATACAAGAAAAATATGCGGTCGCACCGACCACCCTATGTGGATCATTGATGGATTTGACGTTTACTGGAGCCACTCTTTAGTGGTCATTGTGTTGAAATTTGTTTCCAAAAAGTTGGTGTAAGGCATCGCTCTGGACATCCTGAATGATCAAAAACACTTTATACTCTCCAAGTCATGCCAAATACTTTTAACTTTGTAGGAGGGTGATAGCTTTGGGACTTTGTTGATGACAAAGGTTTTTTTTTTAAAAAATATATATATGCTAGTTTACAACATGGATCAACTGACGGACGATTGGGAAGAATGAACGAAATTTAAAAATTTTAATGAAACATTATTTTTTTATTCCCAATTAAGAGACAAGAACCCAATTACAAAGAAAATTATTTTGGTCAGTGTCTTCTGCACTACTAAAGGGTAAAAGAAAAAATCGCTTGAAGTGCATGAAATGTTTCTTTGTGAGTGAAGAAATAAGCTAATATGTTTAACAATAGCTATGCAAATATGAACAGTCTAGTGGCGCTGAAGTTAATTCGCACGCAAAAAAGTTTCGCGCTAAAAACGAATGAGGCCGATCCTTCCTCTCGCACTTTCCGGTGTGCATTTGTTCGCAAGTAATCCTCAAATGGCTGAAATTGTAGAACGCGACAGGAAGGCGCGCATTCTTCACCATAGCGCCATCGCCCGTCGCCGGCCGTTCGGATTGCCGCGAATGCAATACCGTCGCCGGTGTCGCAGACAAAAGAGGCGCTGGCTTTTTCCACGTATTTCGATTTCTTTGGGCCCGGTTTGTGGCATTAATTTGGAGAAACGTGCCGCTCCGCCAAAAACACGGTGCCAAGTGGTGGCGCCGTCGACGAACCGATTTTTCCGTGACTCCAGAAGTCCAGAGACCCAGTGGCGTCGTTTTCCTTCTCCACTCGACTGGATAAACACGCGCCTTATCATTTTTCGTATTTTTAAACGCGCAGCACTCTGCCATGTAAATAAACGCGTGCGGAGGCCGTCTCCCGGCAGCTTCAAAATATTTGCACGCCGGCGTCGCTCTGCCTCGCCAATCGATCACTCTAATCCCTTTTAATTTTCTACCACGCGAGATCTGAATTTACAGCGGGAAAAATTTTGTTTGAAAAGGGCAATAATTAAAATATTTTTTTCCCCAAGTCGGAAAAAACTGTTGTCCAGGCTTTCCAGACAAAATGGATCATTTTTAAATAATCATTAAAAATTACTGTTGCGTTAGTAAATATTTGGATACGCCTTGACAAAACATGCTTCCGTGAATGATAAAATGAAACCTCCCCTCGCTCTCCGACCCACTTTAGCCCCTTCAGCATTTCCGCGAGCTGGAGCCATTCATCTCGCCTGTCGCCTTTCAATTTCACGGTTCTTATTTTCGTAGTCTGCAGCATTCATCTAGGTGTCCATCCTAGAGGGAATTCAGCCTGAAAACGTCGCCAGCCATCAAAAGCTTATTTAACTTCATATTATACTGTCGCCGATCAACCTTTTTTTGCTCCAATGAATTTTTTGCTCCGCATTATGTTCAAGCAGTGCAAAGGAGTTACGATTTTAACTACTTCAGTGCAAGACGCGTTAAATAGTATGCAGTTTTTGCATAATATATTACTCTTAAAACTCGAAATTTAGTTTTTTTTTTAATTTTATACAACGTCCTCCGAACTAAAAACACGTTTTTCACTAAATCTCAGCTTCTAAGCATCAGATTTACAAAAACTGCATACCGTTTGACACGGCATGATCTCCCCTAGATAGCCGAATAAATCTATAAGGGTTTCAATCCCTTAAACCTTTTTTCCACCCCATCTATAATTTATTAACACCTAGAAGTATTTTTATTGAACTCTTTTTTTCTTAAAAAATCACAAAAATTCGTTTCGAATTATTTTGCAGAGTAATTATGCGAAAAATCCAAACTAAAAATCGTTGTGACCTGAAATAAATGCGTACATTCGGAAACTAAGGCTGGGAATCGCGCCAGACAAAGTCAATCGGCGTCGGGTTAAGCAGCCATAACTCTCGGTTGGCACCAGGTATGCGCAAATAAATCAGACGAGGCCAATTTTTATATTTATTGCACGGTGGACGTCATGCAGAAAAACTTTTATTTCTTTCTGCTTCCTCTGCATCTTTTTCCAGTGTGTGTTGAACATGTATTTGGCGAGGGAGCGTCGGCTTTTCCTGGAAAACCCTCTGTTTTACGACTCGCCCGACGCTATTGTGGAAAAGCAGAAAATTCTCGACAGCATCTTCTCGGAAAATGAGCTGACAGGCTTTTCCGCAGAAAACTGCGCTTTTATTTATTTTTCATGTGCAGCTATGCATTCGATGATTAAAATTTCAGCATCAAATACGTTTTTAGATCTTGTTTTGAAACAAAACGCAATACGCAGTTTCCGCCCTTGCGCCACAGAGACGCGACGGTTTTCCAGGAATTGCTTTGGTAAGAAGTGGAAATACGCAGGAGACAGCGATAAATAATGGAAAAGGCGCGCGCGTGCTCTATATATTTTGCGGCTTGCTCATCCGCCAGGCATGGTTTATTGATGTTTCGCCATCATTTCTACGAGTTTTCATTCCATTTGAACATCTGCCAAGGCGTAGCGCCCAACACTGCGGTAGATGGAAAAAACGTCACCTTTGACTCGCGACCTAAACGATCTCGTCACATCGTAATTTTATCCAGACCCGCCTTTTTTGAAATATTTAATCTAATTTACAAATGGCTCTACCCCTCGATCAGAAACAGGGTCCGCCAAAACCCACTGCATTGCAAAAAATGTTTTTTTCGCAATTTTGCGCATTTTTTTAAGATGAAAAATTCTCATAATATGATGATGAAAATAGGGATTTTTAGAAAATCCACTCTGGTTTCACCAAGAGACCGTAAAGTTTAACACTCGCATCGTAATTTTCCAATATCTCTGACTTTTTCCGGCGCGAAATGTGATCTTTTTGGAGTTAAATTCGAAAAAACGCCGAAAATAAAATTTGTGTTTTTTCCAGCTGGTTTCTTGCAAAATTGGCGAATCCAAATTAGGATAGACGGCCATGAACATTCTTTTTTTCATTTTCCAAGAAGCACGCACGAAAGCAGGTAATTTCTTTTTGCATCTTGTTTCGCGAAGTGGAGCACTCAGAATGATTGCATTCGTTACAATGACAAAAAACGGAGTAGACAGAAAATTTATGTAGTGTTGCACAAGGTGAATAGGGTAATATCACTTTGCAGCGCGAGGTCGGCGGTTAAGAAGTTTTCTTTCTCCGCTGCACACTGGATTTTTTTAGACTTGATGAGGCCAAAGCGCATTTCCATAAATCACGCGACGCCCGCCTTTATTACACAGATATCGAGTGCATTTCTACATGAAATGATTTGCTGATGGGACACTTTGCGAGTTAGCAGTCGCGGAAATGAAGGCCGGATGGGCACTGTTTGCAATTTTATACATCCTCTCTTCACATTCACGGCGCGCACCAAGTTTTCTGATCAAATCAAAATGTTTCCCTCGGTCTCAAGAGATATGTGTTGTTATTGTTGCCGCTATACACGCTCTCAAATTTCGCCAAAGCCAAAAGCTAGATCTTTACGACTTATCACCATTCAGGGGAGTGGAAAAGCGATGGATATATCATTTTTAGGAGTTTTCCTCTGCACAGGAACGATTTTAGATGATAGTGCAGCCTATACGTCTCATTAGGAAACGGCAATCTAATTACCATTAGTTTTTGAGGTCGATCATTACGATTCTTTGGCTCTGCGCAAGGTTTGAAATCTGTTGACCACTTCCCAAAACTCGGTCTCGTTGTTTGTCGTGGATTTGCGAAAGCACAATAACAAAACTCTCACAAATATCAGCAGAAGTGTCTGTCGTTTGCTACTAATATGCTGACTTATATTTCATCGTAATGTACTTAAGCAAGATTTACGGAGAAAAAGTTACAAGGTTCTTGGAAATCTAGCAGACGACACCCAGCAAAGCAAGTAAAAGCTTGCAGATTCTTAAGTATGTGCGCGTGGTTGCACATTTTTTTTGTGCGGAAACTCTCCTTGCTTATTTAGCTTGATTTCCATAAATAAATAAAAACGATAAATAATTTATTTGGAATCTATTTTGTATAAAATTAATCCTGAGTTTACTTTATTCAGGTTTTGACAGGGACTTTTTTACTGCTAGTTTATTGACAATATTGACATAAACAAAATAAAAGATCTAAATTAATATTCAAGGTCTATTCGTTCTAAATAAACTGAGTTGGAGCAATTGAATTTGGGGCTAACAATATCACGCGACTCTTCACAATCAAATTGGAGCTAAAAAACAAAAAAAGGGTTCCGAAAATTTCTCTACAGTTGATTAGAAATACCATAAGAACGCTAGAATTTTAATTTTCAGATCGGCAGCTGTCCTGGCCAATAGAATTAAAATTATATTTGGACGATCGTAAAATTTCTGAGCTTCCAATCGTTGCAGGACCATCAAATGGGCACGAAATGAAATATTATAAGCTTTTAAACCATCTATAATTGTCGAAAACGTTGAAATGCGTTGGAAAAGCAACTGAAAATCGGCTAAAAATCAAAGGATAGGTGCATAATTTCGTTTCGCGTTACTAAAATTATCTCATGGTTTCAATATAAATGGAATTTTTGGGCCCAAATTTTATTTAATCAAAGAGAACCAATTGAAAAACAGAGATAACTGCCCTCGGATTGGTTAAAAAATATTTAGTTAGTTTCCTTTTGGTAAGAAAATTTGTACTTGTTTTCCACAAAGAAATTCACTCCTTGTTCGTTTTGACAGAATAAGAACTATAGAAATAAAAAAATAGCAATAATAAATTATCTCAGATATGAAATTTAAGAACTTTATACATGCAATTAAAAATATGCCCTGCTGTTCTTAATACAAGAGACCTTTCTTAAGGGATGATTCCGAGAACTATCGTTTAGGCCTCTTCTCAAAAGTTTCACTTTTACAAGGGAAATGATTCTCTTCCGGCTACATTGTTGTGTTATTTTATCGACATCTGGTCACCACGTTTGTTCATTAATCATTGCACAAGTATTGAGTTTGGTATCTAATTATTGCCTTCTTATCAATTTAATTACCTATCCATTCTATTATTAATTGCGAAAATTTATTTTATAATTATGCTGAAATAGCATAGAGATATTACAAAATGCGTTCAAAAGAAAAGGAAAATAAAAAATGCAAAGTTTTTTTTATACTATTTACTAATTTAGGAGGAACAATTTAAAAAGATTAATTAAAAAAAGAAATGATTTTGGCAGTAAAAACCTGTGAATTGAAACAAAACGATGTCTCGGAAAACCATCTTAAACATCTAATTTACACGGAAAAATAGTTCAAAATTTACAGTTTTAGACGACGTCACAAAAGTCACACTCAAAGTAGTACTTTACAGACCAAAGAACACTTTGCAATGTTGCAAGAAGTATTTTTATTTAAATTTTGCAACAGTTTATCTCTAAAATCAGGACCGAGGAACAGTTAAGTTTCAGATTTTCCAAATTTCTCGGAAAATTAATGATTGTTTGCTTGATTTCGATCCCTCTTGTTGCGATATATCCAATGATGTGCCAATTTTGAAGAAAAAATCGCTATATTTTGAAACAAATCGTCGTGGGAAGGAAGTGCTTGATTAGCATGCAAACTTTGGAGCCGACTCTCTCAAAATTTTAAACAGCAGCCTGGGAAATTTTTCTCATTTTCAGATAGCTTATTTTTTCATGAAAAAGTAAAAAGAATTTATCTTGAAAAGCTTTTGCTTTCATGTACACCTTGCAGAGGGAGAAAAACTGTGCCGCCGAACAGTCAAAAAACAAGACCGTCAGCACGCATCTTTTCTTAAACTCGTAGAGGCGTTGCCGACAAGTACAAGTGGTATATTGCTCCCTGAGAGACACCTTCGCGAGGGTGGCTCCGGCTCGGGATTGGTTAACAGGTCGCGCAGGCCCAATCACTTTCGGTGGATACACGCACACCGCAAGCTGGCAGTCGGCGCGCGGTCAGTCAGTATCTCGACTCGCACGCTGCAGCCAGTCAGTCGCTCTCCTGCCTAGTGCTCCGGCGTATCGTGCGCTTGACGTGCTTCGCGGTTCCTTATACCAGCTCTCTCAGGACGAATTTTCTTCTCACTGAAAATGGGCAACCGCTGACTGTGAGACCGACGAGGCCACAACTGCAATCAGGAGCCGTGCTGATTTCGAATTTTTTCCTCAAATCGAATCCAAACTTTATAATTGTGAGTAAAAAAATGTTTTAACACTAAACTGTGTGGGAGGAATTTAATTTGTATTCTCTGAAAAAGACGCAAGATAGGCAAGTCTATCGGATAGCTTACACGTGTTTATTCCGACTGACATAACTGTTGATATTTTATCATGCGACTTCGCGACGTGTTGGCTAATTGTCCTCACCAGGTACGAATTGTATGGGTGGGTAATTTTCCATTCACGCGCCGTTTTTTATGTCTTCACTCGCTCCAAACTCGGCATCGTATCGCGCGCAGCGGTGTTTATATTTTTATTGTTATTAATGTGGATATCCAGAGACGCGCATCGTGCGCTGATTAGGCGGAGATTTATTTATTGTGGGTTTGCTAAGTGCGGCATTGACTTCGCTCGACGCTCGGCAGCAGCTCCATTTTCATAAGTGCAAGCTGCTGTTTACCGGCAAATTATGCGGCAAGGTAATTTTGTTGCACAAAATGATATAAAGACTCATTCTCTCGGTAAACGAACAATGAAGCAAAATACAGAAGTGCGTGGTTTCGAAAAAAAAATAATTTAAATGTCGCAACTGGATTAAAATTGTTATTTTTCTAAACCAATTCTATAAAAGGAGGACAAATTCAATGGAAAAGCTCTTGCTATTTCTTTTAATCCGCAACTTACGAAATTTTTTTAAATCCAGCGATGTTGCAATAAAATCCCTCTTTTCTATAGGACGTGCAGCAACGCCTGTGGAAACGCTGCGAAAAAGTGCAAACCAAGATAGAATTTATACCTTTACGCTTCGCCATTTGTTGTCAGGTGTATCTCATCATCGCCGCAATGCATTACACTCGAGTTGAAAATCGAGCCGCGTGCTTGTGTAAACAACCGCTCTTTATGCTCCTCGTGTGAAATAAAATAGATTACCGCCAATCCATGCGTACATATTTTATAATGCACACACTCACACACGGGGTTCGAGCCGGCTGCTTTTGTAAATAAAGCCCTACTTTTCCCTCGCACGTCATATGCCGCTAGAGACCCAATGACCAATCAATGCACTCTCGTTCCGCCGCAAGAACTGTCAACGAATTGATGATTGTCAATGATATAGCAGTATGAGATAGTTGTGCATAGCGAGAAAAATAGATTATATATAGCTGGTTGCCCTTTTCTCGCCGGCGGTCTTTCCGACCGACCACACAACTGTGCAAAATCAGAATCGCACTGTCGCATCTCCCTATTCTACTTCTTTCTCCAATAAATTGTGCATACAAAATCCCCACTAAATCAGGATATTTTTAAATTGGTTTCAGTTCCGTGGCATTCTTAGTAGTGTCAAGGCAATTTTAGTATTTCTGGGATCGATTATTTGCTGCCCAATGTCAGAGATGGCAAAATTTTGCTCAAAGGGCTGGTAGAAGGCGCCACTAGCTGGTTTTCGCACATTTCCAGCGGCTTTAGGAACAAAATTCTGGCGTTTCAATAAAAGAAATTTGTGCAGGGAAGCGAAAATATAGGCTCAAGCTCTATTATATCCGCTTGGCAGTGTTATTGGGACCTGGGGAACTCAAATTCTACGAGATGTGCTGAGCAAAGGTTAAAAAAGACAAATAATTAATAAACAAATATTGAGAACTAACAAAATTATAGGATAAACTGCAAACTTTGTGTTTAAACTTTATTTCAACCAAAGCTATACTTCAAATAATCGAATTAGCTTTGGCATTATCTCTCCAAATTAATTGATCATGATTTTTCGAGCGTAAATCGAGATAAACACTGGTGGGGCATACGTGCGCGCGGCGAGGGATGCTGCAGCGTCTGCGTCTGCATTTAGCACCAAAAGCAGCATTGCAATTAAAGCACTCGAAATAAAAGTGGCTTAATGTGTTTCTACTGACATGAGTCCCTCTCGGCGGCGCCTCGCTGCAAAGAGCAGAAGCAGAACGGCAGACTAGCTAAACTTTGTTTGTCGCCGGCAAATATTTATTTCGTGTGATTTGATCAAGATAAAAACAAATGAGACTATAGCGTCGTCCGTCTCCCGACCTTGCAAACAGAGAGCAGCTTTCCCAAGCCTAGAACCCATTTTTTACTCAAATACAGGATCACAACAAAAGTATTGAATATTTCAATGACCACCAAAGGGGGCGGAACAAATTTTACTGCAGCGTGGACACGATTTACACTTGGCGTGGGAACCGCGCGGACGGTGGTGCTATTTCGAACAGAATTGTTTGAAAAAGGGTACAGCACAAAGCGAACAACGAGACGCGTGACTTCTAAAAGCGGCGCCTCCGCGAACGGCAGACGCCGATGAAAAAACGCAATCGTGGGATTCCTCTTGTTTTCGGATTCTAGTCGCTTCACTAACTAAGAATATTCAAACGAGAGAAGCAGAAGCAGGTCGTTGGCGCTGCTGCTTGGCGCGGCCGCGGCGAAAGAAAATAAAAGAAATTGCTATTGTTGGGTCCGCACGGCTGCAGGTGCGCTGGCGCCGCTCACTCAGACAGGCGCCTCTTCATCGTGCTCGCTGCACCGCCTCTCGTCTCTCACGGCGGACGGATCCTCCGTCGCCTCGCATTCTCCTCGCTGCACGCATCGCTGCCGCCGACCAGCCTCCCGCCGAAACCACAGATGGCCCTCCATAATCCACGTTCGATTCGCTTCTCAATTGACTCGTCAAACGTTTTGCACGCCTCTGAGAATTTCTACACACTACGTGTTTTATGGTCGGCATTATTTGTACTCTTGTAAAATTCTTTCCTCGGATTAGAGGAGGGACAAGCCGATGCGCTTGCACTATTTTCTTGCTGATAAAGATCGGATAATGCAGCAAAGAATGTGTTTGAAAAATCTTCGGCGCTGATTGGCTGACGCAATGCGCATGTTGACAAATCCCGCGCGATTTACGACATGCGCGTTGCGTCAGCCAGTCAGCGTCGAGAATTTTTCAAACAGCGTCCCTGATAAACATTCTCAATTTAATTGGTTTTAATCAACTTTTAATGTATTTATGCGATTTTAAACTGGTATAGCCGCCAAACAATCGATCGGTAGCAGAATAGGAATCAATTTACCAAAAGCAATTAACATTATGGGAGGGAAAAGCAGTTCAGCGACCTTTTTAACTCTGCGTTTGTCTCTCTAATATAGACGCACAAATTGCATATATATTTCTTACGTTTTCAACATATTTTTTTCTGGAGATCAAGTAAAAACAACTTGTTGCCTTAACGAAATTATAGCGACTTGTTAAATTTTGTTAAGAACACAAGCAATGAGAAGGATTCCCACTTAAGAGGCTGGGGATTCGATCAAAATTGAAAAAAAACACATTAAATTGCTACACGCATCGATGACAAAGTTCTCAGAAATGTTTCACTTTTTTCGTAAGTGTCACATTGCTCTTAAAACTTGCCATACCGATTATTTACACCATTTTGGAAGTGGTCTGGCGACAGCCATCCAGACGCTTCTAGCCCACCGATTTGTGTGCTTACGATGACGAGATAGTAAAAATCTTTTCTCGGTAAAACGGCCTAAATCAGTGGACCCTACAAATTTGGGATGCTGCATAAACAAACACCCAAACCACAACAAACATTACACGACTATCAAAACAGACTGTTTGTGTTATGAAAATCCATTAAATCTCGTTTTGAAACCGACAGATTATTGCTTTGTATTTTGTATTGAAGGGGGAAGGGGAGGGGAATTAGATTTTTCTCGTATACTGAATGATAATGCCAATTAATAATGATTGATTACTTAAAAATAATTAATGTTTTTTGCACGGTTAGCAAAAAGAACTACATGCTCTGGACAAAATTAAATTTATTGGACTCAATTTATTAAATCCAGAATGTCCGGTTGAGGCACAAAAATATTTCAAATTTAGCTAATTTAAAACCTATTACGACTTAAAAATCGGAAAATAATCTTTTCAAGCAAGAGCGTAAAAGTCCTTAGTCTTCGCAGCTTTAAGATCTCTCTGAATATCGCGACTGAGAGAAGAAAAAACAGCCGCTCTTCTTACAGTTCTTCTTCTCGTGCAGCTATGTAATTCCTCCTCGGTCTGGCTTTGGTTGTCGCTCTCGCGTCTGCTCCAAATTGTTTTGAGCCAAAGTTGCACATTCCAGCCGCAGACTCCCGCGCATTCCGTCAACAGGAAAGGAAGACCGGCGCAATTAAAGCAATCCGCGATGATTCGTGGCTGCCACGCGAACCGCCAGCGAAAGTAATTCGCGTCGTCAGCTCCTCTTCGCGCGCGTCAATGCCTCTCCTTTTTTGTAAGTTTTTTTACGTATAACTCGAGCCGTGCAGTCGCAGCGCTGCTGAAATTTCAAATTGTACAGAAATAGGAGATTTAAGATTAATGGCATGCAACAGGAATAAATGAATATTTCCACAAAAATGTCTTGCTCAACTAGTTTCAAGAGATAGGATGGAATTCAATTTCAAATGAAATTAAAGACCATCTTTGAGGAAGTTTCAGAGCACACGAATCGATTCTTGAGGGTCGAATTAGGTAATGTGAACATTTTTTCCGACCAAAAAGTCCAGCTCGACGTGCGAACTTTTTTTCCCGCCAAAACAATATGAATGCGAGAAGTGCGCATGCGTCAGAGCTGGCGGGATGTGACAAAGAAGTCATTCGCACACGCGGTCTTTCGGCAAGTGCTCAAACCAGCTCTGACGCATGCGCAGTTCTCGCATTCATATTGTTTTGGCGGGAAAAAAGTTCTACTTGTGCTACGCTCGTCGCGCTGCACTTTTTGGTTCGCAAAAATACCCACGACTCCACCTAATTCGACCCTCAAGAATCGATTGGTATGTACTCAGAAACGACAGATCTATACCAAAAATATAAATTTCGAAGGTATGGCTGTTGATCGCATGATATTGTCCATATTTTCCGGCCAGCATAGAAACAAGCATGTTGAGGATGACTCAAAGTTGCAATTTTATCAGTTCCATATCAAGATTGAGAGCTTGGGATTGTAAAAATAGAGAGAGAAGTGTGTCCTTAGAACGTTTTTTCCAGAGCTGATAAAAAAGGAGTCCAAACAAACCCACTTTAGCAACTAGATCGAACCGGAGCCTGATTACAAATGTCCAGAATATCAGTGTGTGTGCACTCGAAATTTCCTTGTAATTATCATTTACAGTTGGGACGCGTTGGCACACCCGGTGCTGGGGACAGAGTTAGCCGAGAGAGAAGATAAGAATGAACTGCTCTTGCGTCGCTTCTGGGAAAAGGATGAGTCCCTTTCTTAATAAATCATCGCACACGCGACAATTAGAAGCACACAAGACAAAAGAAGCGGAGTTTCTGAATGGTTGCTGCGCAGTCTCAGAGAACGAATAAGCTGCATTATTTCAAGCAGATTTTATTTATCAAGGGTTGAGTGAGTCACTCTGCAGAAATGAGGAAAAAGATTCGCAATGGTGATAAAATTGCTGTCATGCAATTAATTTCATTAAGAAATTGCGGTAATTAAAAGTAAAATGTGCCAATGGAATAAATAATAGAGGCCGCCGGTGAAAAAGGGTCAAAAGTTAAAAATTGCAGGAGAAACAAATGTCTTCCGATGAAGCACTATCAAACTTGACGTTTAAAATAAATCTCACGGCTGAGACCTTTAAATAAATATAAAATGCAAAAAATCCGAATTGAGTACACAAATTTTTGTGAATTAGCAGCGTGGTGAAGGTTAGTGCCCCGTGAATTAAACGAGAGACATTATAATCATATTCGGCGGAGCTAAATTTTTGAAAGGAGCAGCACGGTCGTCCCAGCAGCGCGGTGATGGGCATGGCGCCTGTATGGAGCGAGTCCATCAAGAGACGATTGTGTGTGGGTGAAGCGCTCGAGTTGGATACACACACACACACATACACAAGGACCATAAGAGCCACAGCAGCAGGGGGCCACACAGGGGATTTTTAATTTTGTACGACGTCCTATGTGTTGGAAAATGTCGAGGGCTGAAAAAAGGATTGATTTAAATTTTTTGGCAGCTGCTATGTTCGCGGTTTGGCCGATTTAACCATTTTATTGCTTTATGGCAGGGCCGGCTAATTGGAATTGCTGCTGCCATGCCATTTATTAGCTCAAGCTGCTAAGCACTGGCCTGATTAAGACGCTTTTAAACACACACTACCAATTTTTCTCGATTCGAATTAGAATTAAACGCGCATATACATGCCGAGGGAAAACTCCCACTTGAGTGTCGAAAGAGACGGCGCAGCTCGCTCGATCCGCATGTGCCGCCACAATTGCTGTGTTAAATTGTAATTACTGACGCGCTGCCATAAAGTTGGGAAGAAAGGCGCGTTTTTATGTTTGCTACTTGAAGCAGCCAGAAATCCGCGGGCGCGCAGAATTGAATGGGCGACCTTTGCGCTGCTGCTGCTGCTGCTGCTGCTGCTCGACCTCCCATCAAAAAAGGATCAAACCGCACCACGCAGTTCAAACGGTCAATACAATTGTAAAAATTTTAAAGTCGAAAAGGTCCTGTTTTATTTTTAATCAGCCCTGAAATTGGCCACAGGTCTCTCTACAGTTTATCATGCGAGAGAGAGAGAGAGAACAAAGAGGCTCGGCTAATTGACACTGATTGAAATTTGAATGGCGATAAGCGAGTGCGCGCCGGCCGGCTCCATGCCCGGCCGTTTGGCGCCAGTTTTACCTACACACGCCGCGTGCTGAGCTCTGGAGCCATGGGTGGGTCTGCTTCTGCTGTTGAAATAAGAGCAAGAAAACACCCCCACGTTTTAACCTGAGCCGCCGAAGCTCTCAGCCAGCGACTGGAGAGTAAGCAATCACTCATTTTTCGCTCGCACACTCCAACAGCCTCAGTCGGTTTAGCTCTGTGTGTGCGTGCGTCGCCCAGCCGGCCGCCGTCATCTCTCTATCTGCTTCCCCCGCGCCCGCCGTTCCTGGTGATTCGTGACGCCGGCCAGCATTGTCTCCTGCCCTTTTCCATTCGTGTATGCTTGCCCTTGATTTTTTATTTAAATTGTATGGCAGTAAAAAGTGATTGATTTTGTATGCTGACAAAATGGGCCAACTCAACGAAATTTACACCAGTAATCAGTCTTTACTGGTAGATTCACAGGACAATTTCAAAATGAATGGTTTTTTCGATTCCTGTTCGAACTAACAACAAATTTGATGTCCCAGGTCAAGGTCAAACTACTGTCAGTTAAAATTTAGGAAAAGAACTCAGGATTTTGGACTTTTTAAAAGTTTTCCATGCCATTTGTGAACTTTTGAAAGCATTTCAGCATTACAAAACTAAAAAACACACTTTCCGACTTTTTGTATTTTTTAATTATTTCTTACTTCAAATCTCGGTTTCTAAAAACCAGAATTGCAAAAACTACCCACCGTTCAACTCTTCTCGACCTCCCCTGAACAGCTGATTTTGTCCCATCCTTCTTCCTGGATTTGTTTTTGTGCTTTTAGATATAAGGATTAAAATGTCAGCGTCGCAGCGTGACAATCAAATGTCGGCGTTTAGGATTGAGCAGGGTTCAACTAATAGACTCCGTTTAAGCCACCTTTATTAATCCTTGCTCCGCAGGTCTACACGGAAGGTCCAGCCTGGGCATTTTGCGTCGAAAAAAGTATCAATTTTCTCTCACGACTCTTCCCAAAACGCTGCTACCGAGAATCTTTTTTTGTGTATATCTAGTTTCACGTGCTGGCGCCATCATTATGTTCCATTGTCAGATGTAAAACCCGCGTGTCAAAAGATCCCAAGTGAAGCAGATGGAGAGAGAGTTCTCAGATTGCTTTTTCACTCTCCTAAAGAGCAAATGTCACGCGCGCACAAAAACTTTAACCCCTTGACGGATCGATTGCTCTTGAAGCGGAATTTTTGTCAAAATCGTTGAGAGTCAAATACTATTTTCCGTAAAAATCACACTATTTAAAAAAAGGCACAGCATTGCTCATTAATAGCACATGCACAGAGAATTCTGTTATTCCAAATCGGTGTGGGTTCATTAGAACAGGGCTTTACAGGCTAAAGAACATTATTTTGTGTTGTTGACAATAGCAAGAAATTCGTTGAGTTTACTGTTTGTGAAATTTAGCAACAGTTTAAGACTAAAATCAGAACCGAGGAACAGTTAAAATGAAGATTTTGCCAAATTTAAGACACTTTAATTATGTTTCGCTTGATTTCGAACCCTCTCGTTGCGATATGTCCAACGGTGTGCGAATTTTGAGGAAAATTTCCCTAAATTGTGAAATAAATCGTGGTTGTACAGTAGGGAGACAATTCATTCAAACATTTGAGCCGATTTTCTCACAAATTTAAACAACTTTTTAAGAAAATGTTTAAATATTATTTACATCAAAGATAAAAAGGATTTTCACAAATTTTCTTACTTTCAAACACAGAACTAAATTTTCAGTCTATAAAATCCAGAACAAAGAACCGTTTGCAGAAATTTGTTTGTTTACGTTCCATTGAGCGTGTTTCGAGAGTGCCTATTTAAATTCGCAAAAAGAAAAAGAATGCGTGTGGTTGCGGGACAGAATAAATTTCCCAAGGCTGCAATATCATTATGCTCGCGCGATGCGAGTTTATAAAAGGCGACGGCAGCATTTGCTTCTCTGCTCGGCGCGAATGAATCGCTTGTTTGAATAATAAATTATTAAATCTCGCGGCTGCGAGTGCTGGAAAAGTGCATGAGGCCAGTTCTCCTACACTTTATTAATGGCGCGACACCAGTCGTACTTGCCACCACCTACCGATTCATTCGTGCATGTACATGCTGAAATCGAACCACCGCACCACCACGCATAATTGATACCGGCTGTCTTCAATTAGAACGCGTAATTATTATCGCGGCCGCCCGCCCGCCCGCCACTCTCTGCCGTGATTTATCTCACCCGGATATTGCCATCTTTGCATTTAAATATATACCGCAGTACAGCTCTGAAATCTCAATTCAGAAAATCGATGAAAACCTCAACTGAAGCTTCGTGGTCTCAAGATGCTCTGTATTTTTAGAATTTGATACATTTTCCAGAAAACCTTAAAATCATATTTTTATGTTCTGATGAATATGAAAATTAAAAAATATGTATTTAGTAATTTAGGTCGGTTTTTCTACGAGTTTGACTTAGCCATTTTTCTTGTAAACTCTATTTTTTATACCGAGTGGTTTTCATAGATGCATTCTTGATGATTTCATGAACTAATTTCGATCTTAAATTTGTCCAAGATATAGTTGTTTAGTTATTCAAGCTTATTTCAGGACAATTTGATCACCGATTAAGATAAGATTTTAAACTAAAGAACCTTCAAATGAAAACTCTATAAAACCTATAAAACGCGCGATAAAATTGGGATAATTTTTATTTCACACCATTCTTATCGTTTGAAGCTTATAATGCCAAATATAATATGTATTTAATAAAATCGAATTTCCTCTTCTCTGTAGCAAATAAAATAACAATAAACGAGGATTTTTCAGAATAATTGTGAAAAATCGTTTTTACCTTTAATAAAAATTAGGAAAAGGCTAAATTATTACAATAACTTGTTCTTGGAAGGTTTGGACAAATTTTTATTGTTTCTTGATGCGAATTAAAGAAGATTGATACTGCAAAATCCTGGAAAAGCATGTTGCCAATGCATGAACTCGTCCTTTAGGATTGAGTCGAAGCCAAAATTGACTTAAGTTGCAGTGTAATTTTTAGTTTACATGCTTTTCAAATGGTGAGGACTGTCTCCTTACTTGAAATCCTATTCTATTTCAAAACAAAGAGTTTCCCTAAAAGTTTTCACACGCTGTTGGACAGATCTCAACGCAAGGAATCGAAATTTGCCAAGAAAATGTGGTCAAGCGCTAGAAATTTTGTAGAAAATGTGAAAAATTTGAATTTTTATTGTAGGCAAGGTCCTCTTTTGATTAAAACAAATGAATGAAATATATTAGATACCAAAGGTTTACAACAGACATATACAGAATAATTATTAAATAACAGATCAGTTTTTGCTTTGGCGGCTTGGCACAATGTCAAATTGTTCTTGTCACATTCAAGGAACTGGTATGAAATGGAATAAAACCAATTGTTTATCTATTACATAACTGCTTATTGCATCCAACAATTCAAATAATTTTCAATTCTCGCCCTGTATATCGATCTACTTTAAAAGCATGATAAGCGTTTAACTTTTATTTATTGCTCATTTTCATTAAATTCAATACACTACAATTACAAATATCCAGCCCATTTCAGCTTAAGTATTTCCTCTGACTCTAATAATTTATTTTCTGGGCGATATTTTCTGAGCGATATATACAGCCAGAGTATTAAGTCTGTTTTTAAAGCTGTAAAATATAATTATGCTAGAATCAAGCACTGGGATTTGATAATAAAAGTAGTCTGCACACTCGCGTTTTCGTGCACTCGTGCCTTTCAAGCTGCGGCAGCGCCGCTTCTGCCGGTCTGGCGTGTTTCCCTAGCTCATGGTCAAACATAAATAGGCGTGTGCACTTTAATTTCGGTTTTACGACCTGATAAAACTCTGAAATAGATTCCAAGTGGCCGTGGCAAAAAAGAGCGCAAAATCAGCTCGTTCGATCCGCTGTGTCGTCGACTTTGGCGAAAAGCAGCCGGCGCCCAAGGGGTGGAAATCGCGACGCGAGTCACGTGGTGCGCTGGGAATTTACTATAACTCCTACTATGGTACTCCCTTGTTTACCGGCTCACGAGAGGAGAGTACTACGCCAATAAAAACACTCGAGCGAGCATCTCTTGTCCAACAAACCTTTCCTTGACGATAAGAAAAAAATGCTATCGCGCCGAGCGGGATATGGCTTTGGTAAAACAAACTTTTCCTTCTAGCGCTACTTCAGCAGACTTTTATTTTTTTCTAGCTCTGGCGAACAAGAAGAATTGTGGCGGCAAATAAAGTGTGAAAAATAAAACCGCTGTCACGTTTGCCCCTAGGAGAATTTTTTATCCACATTCTTTCCATTTTCCAATAATAAATACGAAACCAGATAACATTTGATATGAAAAGGCAAGGAATATCGGTATTTTTTGGATGGAGAGACAGTTTAAAAAAATTTAGACAGTTCTTTATGGATTTAGCATCAGCAATATTTTTAAAACAAAATATCCGGCTTCAAAATATAAATTGAACTCGAGATCTCGGCTTCTGCTGGTCAGAAATTAAAAAATTGCATATCGTTTAACTCGTCTCGATGCCCCCTGACGAGCCATAAAGGTTTCAGTTTGGCAACCCCGCCCCTTTTCATCCCTCCTCCACTCCTCGTAGTAAATTTAATTTTCCAGCGATAATTGCAGAGTAGCTAAGCTTTGAACGTTTGAAAACCCTCCCTCGTCAACCCCTAACTCACCCCTCAACAAATTACCGTGTGTCAGTCAATACGAAAACGTGTATACTTTCCTAAGTTGCCAAAATATTTATTTTCTTAAAATTGATTCAAATTTTCAGGGTTTCCAATTATTTTTACATGGCTTTTGCTTCATAATAAAGATGTTCAAGGTTGAATTCAGAGAATATTTCAGTGGGAAACTTCGATGAAAAAGGTTTCTAACTCAAAACTATTACTGAAAGCGTTTTGAAAAGGTTAACGACTTCCTACAGAGCTCAATAGGCCCTGAATTGTTCCAACTCGACTTACTCACTGATAAAAAGCCCAAGTTGAAATAACTAAGATTTTGATTTTACACAATTTTTAACCAACTTTCTCTCTTTCCAGATTGAACAGGTTTTAAATGCAACTGAAAATTGAAAATTTCACAATCAAGAACAAGTTCGAGTATTTTTGAGTTGTTTTGAAAGGCATCTGTGGCAATTTTAGATGCTTTTCTGAATGTGGATCAAACTCACAGGAAAAATAACTCTAGAACCAATTGAGTCATTTTGTTTTAATAATTAATAGTTCAAAATGGGCTGATTTTTGTCTTCTTGTATGTCAGAGGGTCTCAGAAATAAAAAGGACGAAATCCTAACCGCTGTTTTCAGTTTCATTTCGTGATGCATTTGGAAACTGTGGTGGTCTCGCCTGTTTCATATTGCCCGTGAAAGTGGCTTAATTAAAACGTCTGGTTGCGCGGGATCAAAATGAAGCCGCAGGTCTGACACTCCTTTCTCCACGCACAGTTCAACAAACTTTTGACCGTTGTTCCAGCAGTGCGACAAAGTCAGGCTGCCGATCATTCGAGTCGGCCGTAGATTAAAATCGCATACACGCACACACACACACACAAGGCAATTTATACGCCCGTCTGATAATTTTTAGCGCCAAGATAACGCCGCGCGCCGCGAGGGCAATGAGCACAATCCCAATGCGCGCGTGCAATTCTGCTCTTATTTGCACCGCATGCACTCGATATTGGATTCTTACGCGCCGGTGTAAATAAATATAGGAAGCGATTACTCAGCGCGTATCGAGCACAAACTGCTGCTGCTGCGGCTGCTGCGCGCGGATAAGATTTATAATCTCGGCCAGCCATCGAGACGCAGCAGGCTCGCAGATTGAAGGGGAAAAAATTGAAGCATCTCTCTCGATTGATTGCTGAAGAGAGCGAAATTCGAGTACGGCACACTCCATCCGAGCCGACGAGCTGAACAACGAGACTAAACGGCAATTCGATCCGTATTATGTAACTGCCCTTCATCCACAATAAATTAGTTTGACCGAAAATTGGCTATCGCTTTATTTTACGAGCGTGCATTAGATGAGTTATATCACGAAACAGGGGTCGATCAGGCGGCAATATGCGATAACCTGAACAAACATTAGAGAGAGCATAGCACCGATAAGATAGCAAACAAGGCGACCCGAACTCATCTTTCTAGTATTGTGCGTACCGGTGCAGCTCATGGTTCTGCGTGCAGCTCCACAACCCGCTTTACATGCATATCCTGGAAGGACACTTCCCTGCAGCACTACCAGGTACCCCCCCCCCCCCCGCGGCACGTTATGTTGATAAGATCAAAACCTTCCAAAATTGCGATGCATTTTCAGCCACCATGATCAAAACACCTCTGATTTCTTTCTTTATTTATACAGAAAATCGTTGTTAAATGCATTGATTTTAATCCACAAGGCTATTTAAATAAATGATAAAAAAAATCCTGAACTAGGAAAATGATAAAAAAACGATCCGCAGACTATTCCCTATTTTGCTTTTGTTGAGTCCTGCTGGGGTCACCTTTTTAGCAATTTTTCATTCAGTTTTCGCACAGGAAATAGAAATCGATAAAAAAGTAGGACAAAACCTAATTAAACATTTTCCGAATCTTCTTTGGACACCACTCCTTTCATACCTTGTATTTGCTACACCATTGTGTTTGCACTTGAGACAGAAAAACCTTTTTTTTTCGTGACATTACAGGTCATAAATAAGAGCATTATGCATTGTTGACTAAAGGAAAAGGTTCATTGAATTTTAGCAACAGTTTGTCTTTAAAATTTCAGATTTTGCTCAATTTCTCGAAAAATTAAATACATTTTCGCTGAAAATGATCCCTCACGTCACGATCTATCCAATGATACATGAATTTTGAGGAAAATTTTCCCAGATTGTGAAATAAATCGTGGTTTTAGAGTAGGGAGACAGTGCTTGATTTGCATGCAAACCATAAGCCGATTTTTCTCAAAAATTTAAACGGCGTCCCGGGACAATTTAAACTTGTTCCTAATTTTTAAATAGCATTTCAAGTAAAGGTAAAAGGGATTGTTCACAAATTATATCTGTAAAGCTACACTTTAAATTGGATCGTTACAGAGCGACAATTGAAAATAATTTGAATTGTTGGATGCAATAAGCAGTTGATAGATGAATATTTTGGGACCTTGCTACAGAAAAAAATCAAATTTTCTCCAAAATTTGTAGCACCACATTGGCTTGGCAGATTTCGATTCGTCTCGTCGAGATCTGTCCAACAGCGTAGTGAAACCTTTTAGGGAAACTCGAGTTGCGAAAAAATAACATTTCAAATAAGGAGACAGTCCTCACCATTTGAAAAGTATGCTAGACCCCTTTCTAAAAAAATACGCATATACTTTGGTCAATTTTGGCTTCAACTGCATTGGCAACAAGCATTTTACATTGCATAGTATTAAGTTGTCAATTGCCATTCGATGAAACACCCCCGGAAGAATAATGTACATATTATCGAGTGAGTCGTGGCAGCGGCTGCAGGCCGGAGTGAGTAAAAAGCGTCTCGATTGCATTGTTTCCAGTTCTCCGTGTTGGCATCTTTTAATGAAGAAATCAGCATCATTGTCAATGCACACGCGGCACTTGGCGCGCGCGAGCGAGCGAGCGAGCGAGCAGAGGTCAAGGCGGCGTTCTTCCTGCAATTACGCGCGGCATTATTTGGCGTGCGACCGCCAAGGAGAGCGAAAATTGCCCGCTAATTGCAGCCGAACAAAGGAAAAATCATTATTCAAATTGGAGTAGCGCCTCCTGCCGCATTAGGAAATCGAGCCGCACAGACACCACGCGCGTTTCTGCCGCTTTTTCGTTTGACCAATTTCAAGTCGCTCGAGCTTGCGTGCCAAAATTTACATTTTAACTATTGTTTTTTCAAACGATCATTTTATACGCTAATTTTTATCGGTATAGATGAATTTAACCACATACCTCCATAAAAAGAGGAGAAAAATAATTGGAAACATGTGAACTTGAATAAGATGAAATTTACACCAGAAATATCCATTTTTACTGGTTTAGGGGATGCATATTTTGGAAAACTTTGAGACCTCAATTTCTCATCTCCCCGTGGTGCGATTTCAAAAATAAGGTGTGCTTTGGATTCCTCTCACTGAGCCTAACCGAACTCATACTAAATTTGATGCCTAGGTCAAGGTTTAGTTTCTAATTCCAACTTTGGAAATGAGCTCTGGCTTTTGGAAATTTTAAAATAGGCTCAAAAGTTGTCCTATGAACTTTGTGAACTTGTGTGAAAATTTCAGAGCGGTGTTGATAACTGTTTTCGAGCAAAATTACATTCAAAACTTAAAAAACGTGTTTTTTTTATTTTCGTGCTTTGCAAATATTGCCAACTTCAAATCTCGGGTTTTATCCATCAGAATTGCAAAATCTGCACACCGTTAGACTCGTCTCAACTTTCCCTGAACAGCTGAAGGGTTTAGGGGGTGCTTAAACCCTCCACCCCTAAATTTCTACATTTCGACCTCTTTGAAAAAGATTAAAAATACTTACATAGCAGGAATTTATTTTTATTTCGCATTTTGTGTATATGTGCATTGTTTTTATTACAAAATGTCAATGGTGGCAACTAAGAGAGTGAGTTCTGCATAGTTTAAAATATTTTTAAGCCTCGAGAAGGCATGCTTACAATTAATAATATTAAATTTTAGCTATTGCAATTGTATCAGGGGGTTGAAAGGGAGGGGGTGAGAACCCTCTAGAGAGTTCAGCTGGTTAGGAGAAATCAATAAGAGTCTAACGGTGGTTATTTTTTGCAATTCTGATGCTTAGAACCCGAGATTTGGAGTTAACAATGTTTGAATACAAGTAAAAAAAATAATTTTTTTGCACATTTCATTTTTAAAAATGAGACTTTTTTTGAAACTTGTCTCTCATTTATGTGTATCAGTTGCACAGCATCAGCCGCGTTTCATCGTTGCAAAAGATGAGAGTCTGCACCAACTTCCTGGGCGAGAAATGCGTGGCTGCTGAAATCGTTTTTGCCGGTCCGGTCGGTTTCCTTTTTCACAAACACGCAGCGAATTACAGTGTTAAGGTGCGCGAGCGATATCATCGCTCGCGAATATAATATGAGTAGGAGTGAACAAAGCATTAAATACAAAAGATTTTATCTGTGCATCTCTTAGGGAAAATTGGGACGGTCGAGGAAGCAGCAAGCGCCGCTTTGTTTGAAGCGCGCGGCTGCTGCTGTGCAGTGCACGTTACTTATTGCTGTGTACAATGAAAAATGATTGCTTTTGACAACGTGTTTACACGGTCACTCGCGGCGAGAAGTGTGTGGAAGCCAATAAAATGTGTCTCGAGGTGCAACAACGCCGAGAGCTGGCTGACTCACTTTTTATGCGCGCGCGCGACCGAGTGGGTGGCACGAATAAAATCTCGCTTTTGCTACAAAATTACGTGCGCACACCTCTATTTTGTAATCAAATTTATTGGTCTTTACTCTATAAATAGCTCCAAGTGCCGAATTTTATTGCTCGCTCTGCAAATTTGGATCCGCGCGCTGCTACTCGGACCGAAAACATCGTAAAATTGCAATCTGTCGTGTGCGCAGCAATGGTAAACTCGTTTTTTTTGTTTCTTTTCAAAAGGAGCTTATCTGGTGTATTTCAATTTCCTTTTCTTAAGTGCCGCAGTTTGTTGGAAACGTCATTTTTCCCCTGTGCCATTAGGGAAACACCTTCGCAAAGAATCCCTTTCATCTCATTGCGCGCAAATGGGCACCGAAACATACTCAGGTTTTCGCTGCGTAGGCTAGACCAATTTTCTTCTCGTCTTCCTCCAGAGCGAATTTATGTGCCCTTCACGTTCTTAAAAAGCACGCGTAACAATATTTCCTCTCCGCCTTCTCGCACGACAAGTAATGGAGACACAAATCAAAGAGAAAATATCATTTTTGGCCGCTGGATAAAGACCGTACTGATCCTTCGTGGAAACTCTTGCAAGCAATTTATATAGTGGTGCAGCCTCCAACAGACGCCAAAACGTCGATTTAAATTTAATTCTGCTGGACTTTCAGACAATCGACTGAGGAATGAACTGATAATGAATATGGGTTGGGAATTTTAGAAGTTTTTTTTCTAAAAATATTCAAATTTTTCGAATAAATCAATGTTTGTTAGGTACATCATAACATAGTGCATTTAAAGCTTAAAATAGCATTTTCCCGAGAATTTTTAAAATACTGTTACGATTTAAGGATACTTTGGAGACTATCTAAAAAGGGGGTTTAATAATATGATTTTACAATGACTGCTCCCATTGGCGAACAACGAGGAAGAAAGGCCAAAAAATTCAACTAAGTTCTACTCTATAATTAACTGACTATTTTGGTTTGAATTTTGAGATTTTCCATAAATCTCAATAATAGAAAGATATTGTATTTCTTAAGTAGATTTTTACTTATTCAGACACTTTATTAATCAAATTTAATTGAAGCAGGAGTGACAATATATTTGCTGGATTTTGCCCTAACGAACATCAATTGTGTTTATTTTTGCCCAATTCAGATGATTTTGGTAGTTTCCTATTGTCTGTAAAAAATTTTCTACTACTTCAGCTATCTAGGGGAGATCATGAAGAGTCGAATGTAGTTCAGTTTTAGTAAATCTGACGCTTAGAAGCCGAGATTGGATGAAATACATCTTTTTCGTTCAGACCCCATCGTTATAAAAAATAGTTACAACTAAATTTCGGGTTCTAAGAGACAAATTCACTACAATTTCATACCAATTGACTTGTCATCACGTTCTATGATGCACTGAAGCGGTTTCATGACGATTAACATAGAATTCCGTCGCGTAGTGAGGTACAAACAAACAAAAAAAAATTGGAAAATTGTAGGTTTTTAGGGTGTATAGAAAGAGGGTTGAAGGATTGGAACTCTTAGATTGCTTCTGCTATCTAGGGGAGGTTGAGACGATAAAGGTTTTCGGTTTTGGAAAATCCGACCATTAGAAGCTGAGATTTGGGCGTGACAACCTTTTATATATAAAAAATTCCATATAATTCGTTTTTATTGTTAAATAAAAAAAATTAAAATGCCAATACAGATTTTCAAATTGAAATACCGATTTTTGTTCTACGGCCAACCTGAACAACGTCAAACTAAAAAAACCCGACGTTTTTTATCTCTAAATTACCGTAAAACCTGCAAAAATGGGATATTCGAGGTTTTACAACAGCATTTTGTGTCAATTAGGGCCAATCTTTGACTCAAAAAGTGACAGACAAGTTATTTTTAGAAGAGAATTTGGTAAACATTTTTTTCTCATTTTTGATAAATCATTTTATCCGACAAATTGAATGTTTGAAGTTTTACTGAGCTCGATTTCCGTTTGTCCGCAGATGCGTGCTTGGCTATTCATGCTGGTGGTGTCCATCGTCTCTGCAACAGCATCACGGCGCCGGGGGACACACGGCATCAGCAATAGTCATCCGATGTCGCCCAACGATCTGGGACTGGAGGCGTCGGACAACGACGATTTAGAGTTCCCCCCCGAGTCGCCCGACCCGAGGCTGGACCCGCGGCTGGCCGACCTCAACGCCACGGCGCTGCTGCGGCGGCTGGACCAGAGGTTCAACCCGCACATGTTGTCTGTGGAACGGCCGTACTCGATCAGTAGCCGCGAGTACGACTTCCCGTTCCGCAAGAACAAACACGGCCGGCTGGTGCCCAAGCACCCGCTCGAGATGCCCAAATACCTGAAGGGCGGCTTCAAAAGCGTGACGATGCCCAACGGCAAGAAGACGCCGACCATCGTGCAGTCGGACAGGCTCAACCTGAAGATCCAGACGACGCTGTGGGCGCACACCGCGTGTCCGGTCGAGTTCAGGTGGCGCGACCTGGGCAAGCGCTTCTGGCCGCGCTACATCAAGAGCGGCAGCTGCGTCAACGACAAGGCCAGGTCCTGCTCCATTCCGCCGGGCATGAACTGCCAGCCGGCCGCCAAGATCAAGCTCAGCCTGCTCAGGTGGTTTTGCAGACCGAGACGCGCATGCTCGTGGCACGATTTTGAGTTGGAAGTCGTGAACAAATGCGAGTGCAAGTGTCCCAAGAACTAACTGCGTGCGGTCGCGCACCGCAGACTTTTACCCGCAGTGTTGGAAGGGTGCGGCGAGGGCGGAGGGTGCATGCACCGTAGTCTATCTTGTTACACGCGCATTACGCATCGCAAGCCCAACTCACTTCCGCCTCTGCGCCTTTCAGTATTTTTTTCAGGACTGACGGCTTCGCCGCTGATTGTATATTTCCGCTGCTGCACACTTTTAGTAGAACGAGAACTGGAATTAAGCGTTACGACTTGTAAATAGTACTCTATAAGTTGGCCGCGCACACGGAAGCTCAAAAGGACTGAAATTTGAGTGCCATGAATACCGCAAAACTATTCTCATTGTCAGCGCACATTCCTACGTAAGCGTGAATGTTATACTGCTTGTGCATGTTGTTTGAAGTTGAAAAAATGAGCCGTTGTAAAAATAAAACTCGATTAAGCAGGGCAGACAAAGAATTGGTCAAATCCAACCATTATAGCAATAAATAATGTGTATGAAGATTAAAACAGTTCTTGCTCTTTTTCATTTCAAAACTACCCCCGCATCTTGTGATTAAATTTGAGTGAATTTTGGTTTGACATGGGACGAATCGATCAATAGGTCCTATATTTTTCATTTTCGGAAAATTTCTTTTATTTGTTTTCGAGAAATTCCACTTCGAAGCTAAAAAACACAACTATTTCGACTCATTCGCGTTTTGCCAATATTGCTAAAACCAAATCTCGGGTTCTAACCATCAGAAATGTAAAAACTACCCTTAGTTAGACTTGCATTGACCTTCCCTGTCTAGCTGAAAATTTAAGGGGAGCTATAACCTCTACCCCTAAATTGCTATAAACCCTGAGCACCCTGGATGCCAATTAGTGAGTTTTTTCTATTGAAATTGTGCAGGGGGTTGAAATGGGTTGGAGTTAAGCATCCCTAAACAGTTTGGCTGGTCAGGGGAGGTCAAGACGAGTCTAACGGTGTCTAGTTTCTGATATTCTGATGATTAGAACCCAAGATTTGGAGTTGCAAATAAATGCAAAAATTGAAAAAGTAAAAAAACGTGTTTTTTCGAGTGTTGAAGTGTAATTTCTCGAAAATAATACGGAATTCCGCTCTGAAATTTTCACAAACGTCCACACAGGTAATGGGACAATTTTTGAGCCCATTTTAAAAATTTCAAAATCCCAAAATCATTTTTAAAAATTTAACTAGAAACCTTAAATAACGGTAGTGACTCTTGAACTTGACCTACGACATCAAATTTAGCGTTAATTCGATCGGGCTCAGCGAGAGAAATCCAAACTGCACCATTGAAGTCTCAAAATTGTTCATAAATGTCCCGTAAAACTCGTAAAAACGAATATTTTCAAGACTAATTTCTGGAGCAAATTGTTGTTTCGCATACCAATTTTGTCCTCCGATCCGTGACATTTCGTCTGCAGTTTTAGTTGATTTTTATTTTAATGACAGTCATCTCAGGCATCGATATAAATTTGTCATCCGTGAGTAAAGTGGATTCGTTTAAGAGAGCGGCCAAATTTATGCCGCGCCGTGCAGCCACACCTGCTGATGACCAACTTTGAGCGTCGCCCAGCTGCCCGGCCTCCCACTCGGCTGGTTGGACGCCTCCCTCGGAGCTGCAACCCGCATCCCCGATGACGCTTCCTGCTCGAATACAGAGTAGGCAGTCTGCGCGACATCGTGGAGTGGCCGGTTGCCTATCTCTTCGAAAATTGTCGGGTTTGCCGCTGATTAAGCGCGCCGAGGGCAAATTAGAGGACGCATCTTTTGCTCCTTATCTTTTCGCTCGTGCACTCACGCATTCTCGAGATGAATGGAGCACCATTCCAAAAATAGCCGACCCAGTGAACCTTGAAAAGGTACGTGTTATGCAAGTACTGGCGTGATTAATGAGAGTGGTCGCTTGGCTGATCGTCCGGTGTACGCGACCAAATAAGTAAGCGCGCGCGCGCGCACCGCTTTCAGGGAAAGCTGTCAACTCCCCCGCCCGCGTTGCGGCAACGGCAGGCATACCGGGCAGACGACGCTCTCGATTAATTAACTAATAACCGCACGACGCCGAGAGCCGCTGCTGGTCCGCACGCCGAGTCATAAATTAATTTTCAACAAGCCCATAAATTTCTACGCCGCCGAGTGGAGAGCAATTAACCCACGGCGCGTAATTTGAGCTGCGATTGCAATGCAGCCTTTCATCTCGTTCAACAAAGTCTACTAACTTGCCATGCGTTGATTCAAATAATGTTTATAATTATCAAGCGACTCGAGACTCACTGATTTTTCTTTAAAGAAGAAAAATAGCTATATGCTTTAATTGCCACGTAATTTTTTTTTAAAGCCGAAGTTTGAGGGAAACTAAATCAGAAAAACTTCAATTGGTTCCATTTTTTATTTGTAGATCTGCATGGGAGTTTTGGTCGGTTTTTTAAAAAATAATGAAATATATTTAGACTGTTCTATTGCATCAGCCTAATTCAAATGCTAATTTTGGCATTTCCTTGGTAAAAATATTGATTTTTTATGATTTTTTGGTATGAATTAATTAAAGGAGCTCTGGAATTTCATTTTTGCCACTGCCAATCGATTTCTAAGGGCTGAATTGGGTCAGGAAGTCACCACGACGTGCTATAAATCGACGGAAAACCGTTATACTTTAGCGGTTTCTAGTCTGAATCTAGCCAAGAAGAACGCAGGCAACCAATCAGAAAAGGGAGGGGTTCTCTCTGATTGGCTAGATCGAGACAGCAACTCCACGTTGATAGCCAGCCAGCGGAAGTCAAGGGACAAGGCAGATCAGCCAGCATTGGAGCTTGCACTGGCTGTCCCTGTGGCGCTGCTGTCTCGTTCTTATTAGGCCAATGAGCTACTTCAAACAGCCAATCAGAGAACAATTCATTTCTCTGATTTGTTACCCGCGTTTTTGTAGCACTTTCTGCTAGTTTCATCATCCCGGTTGAGTTAATTTATCCTGATAATTTAGCGAGAAAATTATTTGAATTGTTGGATGCAATAAACAATTTGTTCTGCAATTTGCAATATGTAGTAAAAAAGACCTTTTGCCACAGTAAAAATTCACATTTTCAAATTTTCTCCGAAATTTCCAGCGCTTGACCACCTGTTCTTGGCAGATTTTAATTCCTCTCGTCGAGATCTGTCCAACAGCGTATTAAACTCTTTAGGGAAACTCTTTGTTAAGAAATAAAATAGGATTTCAAGTAAGGAGACAGTCTTCACCATTGAAAAGCATTTGCATACATTTTTTTCAAAAATTTGCAATGCTACTTAGGTCAATTTTGGCTTCAACTGAATCCTAAGGCAACAAGCATTTTCCAGGATTCCTCGTCAAGTGTGGTTTCAATGACTCAAAATCGAATTATTCGCGTTTAATTGTTTGCACGTATTGTGCTGATTGCAAAATTCAGTGCCCATCAAGCTCATATTCCATTCACAAGTTTGTCACACCTTGATCTCTCTCTCTCTCTCTCTCTCTCTCTCTCTCTCTCTCTCTCTCTCTCTCTCTCTCGCATCTCTCCGCTCTCATCTGTGCGCGGCTGCGGCGGCAGCGGCGCAGCGTGTAATTATTTTCTTGTTAAAATTAAATAACATCACATAGACCGGAGGCTGTGGCAGTGAGAGGAGTGTGGTGTGCTGCTGCCTTACAAGTCGCTGGCCGCCGCCCCTGCCTCTCGCTGGCTCGCCCACCGCCGCTTCCTTCTTGGACGCGCAAGACCTGGACGGAGCACCTCCGCGCTGGCGAAAATAAAATCGAACTGAGCAGAAGACGACCGAGAAAGAAAATCGCGCGGCGGCGGTGGCGGCGGCGGCCGAGTTTGCTCAATGAAAATGCCATTAAAAAAAGCAAGCGCGCAGAGCCGAGCACGTGGGCTCACTCGCTTGCTCCAGCCGACCGAGTAAATGTTGGTCAAATTAAAATAAAAAAGGAGCGAGCAATACAGCCATTCAGCCAGCTGCTAAAGTTACTGCTCACCGTCCACACCGCACCGCACCACAGTTTCACTACATGCTCCAGAAGTGAATGAAAATTTTTAGAATGTCATTTTTCGTTGCTTATTTTCTGTTGCAAATGAATGAAAAATCTGGCATTTTTTAACTGTTATGAATATTTTGTACTTTTAACTGAATTAAATCACTATCTTTACCGATTTAAATGTTTTATAAACATTTATTATTGATTAACAAAAGTCAGAGGTTTAGGTTTAATCTTATTTAATATTTGAAGAATATCACCAGATGCATTTACTAAATTTTGTGTTTTTTGGAACAATGTTAATTTTTTTCTATTTGAATATGACTTTCCCTCTGAGAATTATTTCATTGTCTAAACTGTAATTTTTATTTGGGGCTGATTCCAAAGCTAGAATGAAACTATCTAAGGAAGAGATCAACTTACGGTACTTTGTTCTTCCGAAGTACAAAATCCCAACTTACAAAGGCCCAAAGTTTGGACTTTTGCTTTAAATTTGATTATCTTGGCTTCCAGATGAGTTAATTATCCAAATGACAGCTAATTAAGAAGAAATAATAGGAAATGAGTGTCAAGATCATAGGTCAAAGATCTGAGTCCTTAAAATCGCCGCCAGACATCGAAGGGCATAATTTGTTTTCGCTTTTGAGTTATTTCAAAGTAAAGTATAAAATTAATGATTCGTTTACAGGCTTCAACTAACAAATAGTGTCTTCCAAGAATCAGATTTTCAAAAACCACCTATATACCTTTAGACTCGTCTTAACCTCCCAAAGGCCACTAAATTTTCAACCCTTAAAAGCGTACAAACTGTAATTTTTAGTTCCACTGCTATATTTGCACCTCAATGCTTGACAGAGTAGAGATTTTATCCCTCTAAAACCAATTCAGCGCATTATTTGATGTGAAAACAAGTCGAACGGTACGAATTTTTTGTAAATAGGACCATTAGAACCCGAGATTTAGTTAACACCCTGTTTTTGATCACGTTTTTCACCAAATCTGGGCTTCTAACCATCAGATTTGCAAAAACTGCATACCATTCGAATTTTCATGACCTCCTCTATAGATAGCCGAGGCAGCTTAAGGGTTTCCACCCCCCATCAACCCTTTTTTACCTCTCAAAAATGAAAAAAATATTTTTTTTCAGTGATTAATTGATCATAAAAATTCAAAATTGCTCAGATACGATCTGAATAATCATCCCTCTTTCTACCTTATATAAAATCCCACCCAAAATTAGTTTAAATAAGGAAAAAGGATGTAAGTAAGCGAAAATCTACTCGTTCTAAAAATTAAATTAACAAGTTGTTGAGAGCCAGTTTTTCAGCCATTTCATTTTTGGAGATTTATTTCTTTCTTTCCACTGCCTGCGAACTGTGCTATCGAGACTAATTACACCCACTTTGCTTCCTAAGCTATGGCACACACATCCCATCAAGCATTGAAGTGCAGTGGAACGAAGCCTCTTTAATTTACGATCGGAGCCAGTGTTTTTGTTTTCCATACTTGGACTTCAGGGGCTCTCGAGCCGGCCGGCGGTGGGCAGATCTTAAAAGTTATTGACTGTGGAGGGCTTCAATGGACGTCCCACGCGCGGCTCGTGTCGTGGGATTCGCCGCCGCCGAGAAACACACGCTGACGCACCATTCACACTCCTGCTCTCGCCTCTCTCGAATGTATACAGTATATGCATGCACTCTCGCTCGTCATTGTTTCCTCTTTTTTCCTTGCTTGCAGGCGCCTGCTTCGCCGAATTCAATATCCTGATTTCGCCCAGATAAAATCTAATGACACAAATTTGTTTCTACGAGAAGCGCCGCGTGCGTTCCTCTAATTTAATAATCTTAATTTTCCTTTCCGTGAACAGCTTCGTAAGTGATTTTATCGCTGTTTGCGAATTAGCGGTCTGACTCTTTCTGACAATCGATGAGTCGCGATTAATTTATTGCCGCTAAGTCAACACGGAGACAATCAATAATGAGGAAGATAATTTTTTATTATCGCGCCGAACAAGCAGCAACTCCCTTTCTTGTGTTAATGATTATCCTGTTCCACGTTTGACATCTCCAATCAACTAATCATTTCAAGGTACTAATAATTGTTGTAGTGGCTAATAAAATATTTAAATTAAACCAGTTTTTAGAATAAATAAACAATTAGCGTTTTATCTCAGATATATTTTGAGCATTGGACGAGATTTTTTCTTAAGTCTCGCGAGGAGTTAAATGAAATGAGATTATAATATATATGATGTGGGTTTCTTCTTCAAGTTTCTAGCTCCAGTTTCTTGTGCAGCATCAACTTCAAATTCCCTGTCTCTGTCTCTTGTGTTTTGACTTCATTCAAGAGTTATATCATTTGATGACAGCCCTCTCATTTCAATACTGAATGAAGTGCGTAGACAGACAAGATGTATAAAGCCAAGAAAGATTATTTGTTTGTTAAAATAAAATATATAACACTTTTTTGGTTGCAACAGTGCCAAAGTTTTTTATGTTTGTAAAAAATAAATTACAACAAATCAATGACTAATTGAAAATGCTTGGCAGCATGAAAAATTGACATTTTTATGATTTTTCAAGATCGAAAACAAAACGACACCCTTGTGGTTTATTTGGCAATTTTCTACATTTTGAGCCTCAGGGTCAAGTCAGGGTAAGGACTTGAACTTTAAAGACCGTCTTTGACGAAGTTTCTGAGCACACCAATCGATTCTTGAGGGTCGAATTAGGTAAAGTGGATATATTTTGCGACCAAAAAGTCGAGCGCGACGTGCGCAGCACAAGTAGAACTTTTTTAACGCCAAAACAATATGAAGCTGAATCTAACAAAGAAGTTGTTTGTACAGGCGGCCTCTCTGCAAGTGCTCAAACCAGCTCAGACGCATGCGCACTTCTCGCATTCATATTGTTTTGGCGGGAAAAAGTTCTACTTGTGCTACGCACGTCGCGCTCGACTTTTTGGTCGGAAAAAATGTCCACTTTACCTGATTCGACCCTCAAGAATCGATTTGTATGCTCAGACACGTCGTCAAAGGCGGTCTTTAAACTTAATCATATTGCTTATTAAATCGTTTCACCGATAAAAATATATATTTTCGGTCAAAATGATAAGCCGGATTGGAAGGTGTAGGTCAGACAAAACTTCTCATATATCTAAATTTTCATTTGTTTTGCGGGTGACTTTAGAAAACGCATCATTCTCCTTTACTTTCCAATGATATTCCAAATTTCCCGTTGTCAACCCACTTAGTAACAATCTCGATATTTCGCAACTCGTTCCAATTTGCTGAGAGTAACGAGAGACAAAACATCATTAGCAAAAAGCATGAGGAGATAAGACAAATGGCTGATCGGGACGCCATAACGCCACTCTGCCTCCAATGTCATATCTCAATCAAAGCGGCGCAGGTCGGCGCGGACTCGCGGAGGCGGTTGCCTCGCGCTCGTTAAAATTAACGCTGCGCCGACTGAAGAGACATAAACGCGCAGATTGCCAACTGCCACAAAAGGCCGCATGAGAAATCGGCTCGTCGTGGCGTTTGGCATTTTTCAATCTGCACACGCAACCATGAAAAATCGCTGTCGCCATTGTCAACTGCAAAGGACACGTAATGATTTAGAGGAGAAATATCTATTAAGCCACGAAGGCTTGGAATAATGGACTGGATCATTGGAAATGGGTGTGTTCCCAATCTGCAGTTTTGTTTATTTAAATTTTAAAATTTTGACTAATCGGGTTCTTTAGGTTTTTATTATTATATATGTTTTTTGGTGCCCCTGATAAACAACCGAAATTGGAAGGAGGTCATTTTGCTAACAGACGAAGCGGTTTCTTTTAAGAATATTATATGAAAAATACTTTCATTCACGTTCTTCGAACGACATTATCGGCACATCAGGGTGTTTCCTGAGCACTCTGATCACTTCCAAAGTGTAAAATTGCACATATTCTGAAAGCTCTTGACTTGGCCGTTCGAACAGTTGTACAGGTCTTGAAAATCGAACCATTACAGAGTCCGTCAGACGTCCGTAAAGTGGCTACAAAAGGGAATTTTATGATACCGCGCGTTCGATGGCTCTTCTGACGCCAGGGTTGGATTTCTTACCTGTTCTGAGAGTCTTATCTGACCGCAGGAGTGCCTCCCAGCATGTTCCGAGGGTAATTGATCGTGCAATTTTGATTTTCCCAATATTCTCTAAAATACTCGTTTTTTAACCTTTGACCCTTTGTGTCTCAAAAAGCAACAATTAGTTTTAAATTAAATTGGCCGTTTTTAGATATTTAAAATTTAGCAATTTGCTTAAAAATTACTCTAATTTGAAAATAGAAATATTTTCTCGTTTTCTAATTAGGCATCTTTTGGCACAAAGTTTGATGTTCTAGCTTCATTAGAACTTAGAAATTTTTTAGTTTAAGGTCAATTTCATTATCAGCTTTGAAGGGACTCATTGGTAAATTTTAGGTTATAAACACTTAAAAGTAGAGCTTTACAGGCCGACAAATAAAAACATTGTACATTGTTGACTATATCCAAGTAGTTCATTGAGTTTATGTATAATATTGTTTTTTAAATTTAGCAGCAGTTTATCTCTTAAATTAGGTCCAGTCAGTTAAATTTCACATTTTACCAAATTTCTCGACAAATTAAACTATTTTTCGTTTGAATGGCTTCAATAGTGTGCGAATTTTGAGAAAAATCCTTACATTGTGAACTAAATCCTGGTTGTACTGTAAGGAGACAATGCTTTATAAGCATGGAAACTTTTAAACAGATTTGATCAAAAATTTAAACGACAAGCTGGGAAATTTTCAGCATATATGTTAATTATTTTAAGTAAACATATTAAAATTGATTTTTTTCACAAATAAAAGGTGTATACATATTACCCTAATCTAAAAAAAAAATCGAAAAGTCGAAATTGTTGTTCCAATTAGGAAGCGAAATCGATGTTGCGCGCGGAGTCAATATCCTCCTGTCTGAATGTGAGTGAGCGAGTGTTTGTCATTTGAGCGCATCAAAATAAAAGTCCCACGCGTCTGTTTGTCTTTATGGGTCGTTAAGTGTGCGCTCGGTGGGCCGCTTATTGGGTGAAGGCGGCATATTTTGCACCGAAAAAGAAAGGAAGGGTTGTGCGCGCCGCCGAAGCACCTGTGAGCGAATGCCGTGGGCCGCCGCCGCCGCATTGCACACACATACACACACACACTCACACACGGACGGAGGGACGCGCGGTGTGGGTCGCGCTGCGCTAAGTGCTGCTCTCTCGTCAAAACCCACACCAACCACCACCGCACCGCGCGCGCGAGAGCGCTTCTTCACCTGCCCTCGAGAGCAAAATTCCACGAAAAAGTCGAGAAAAAATAATACGTTTCCTCGTCGACGCCCAAATACGCACTTTCGGGGGCACGTTGGCGTCTGCAAATTGCGCCCGGCGCCGCCGTAAAACCAAACGGGATCCGTGGCTAGATAAAACTGGGCGAGAGTCTAGAGAGACTTCAACACCATTGTTTTCCCAGGGCAAATTATGGTCCATCAACAATAAATGAACATGATATAATTTTCTAGTAAAATTTTCCTCTTAAAATATTGATTGATTTATTTATTAAACGCCATGGTGTAAACATGGAAAAATTACACCTTTTTATAGGCGGTGGCCTTGGAAAGAGTCATTAGTTTTTTGTCACAGTCTAATAGGTGATACATGCCAGTTAATTTCGAATTACAGTATATGTACATTTATACATTTACCACAAGTTTCTTGATGAAAACATTGATTAGAACAGATTAGAAAGTGATATCCGTGAAAAGAGTATCTTATTAATATAGCACGGTCTTAAAATATAATTTTCAAAATTATTCTGCACATTTTCGTAACATAAAATTACGATTGAACCGAGCAATTAATTTTTTTAACACACTGTTTTCATTTTAATGGTCTCCAAAAGAAATAGAGGCATGTCATCAAATCTCGACTTATATTATCCTCAGAATTAAAAGAACTGCACCCCGTTTGACTCGTCATAACCTCCCCTAATAGATAGCAGAGTAGCTTAAAAACTATTTCAACCCCGCCAAAAATGGAAAAATTCTTTTTTTGCAGTTTAAAACCAAACGACGTGACTAATTGAGCGTGTTAACAATTGGAAATGGCTCAAATTCAACCCGATAAATCATCCCTCTTTCTCTTAACCCTCTTATCAAACTGAAAATGCATAAAATTGTTTAAATTTTCCAAAAAAGCGGCAATATTTCCGATTAAATACCAATCTTGCATTATATTTTGCTTTGTAAGCCGAAAAGTAAAATTTTTAACTTTTAATGAATTGTAAATTAATTAGTGATTTGCTTACTTTGTGCATTGCATAAAATTCTTTCCATTTTTAGAAACAACGCAAATAATCAGGAAATTATTTTTCAACTAAGACTGGATTTAGAAAGAGAGCGTGCGTGTGCCACAATACTTGAGAAACACAACTGAGCTTACTCACTCATCTAACACACAATAATATATCTTATCTTTTGGTAAAGCAGAAGTGCACTTTACCAGGTTCAAAGGAAACGCTCAAGAACGGTCATCTAAAAAAATTGCACGGTCATCTAATCCCACAAAGAAATTGCCGGGACGTGGCTGGCACTTAAATGGCCCGAGGTTTATTTCCTGGAAAAATTTCAACCCTTAGCACAAATAAAAACAACTGTCAGTCGAATGACGAATGACCTAACCAGGAATGCACAAATTCGAGGAACTGTCGAAAAAAATCAACAATAACAAAAACTTATTTGAAGAATGACTCATTTCTGTTGGTATAGAAATAGTCGGACTTATCCTCGTTGGTTTAGGTTGAGGTTTGCTTGGGCAAACTGATAATCTCTTTTCCCAGTTTTTCCAGATCCAATCTGTGAATAATATCGATCTGATTGATAATGGGATTTGACGACCGAAAACGTCCAACAAGGGTTTTTTAATGCATTACCTTTTAGCTTTTAAATACTAAAGAAGAACAAAACGCTTGAGAAATAAATATCTTTTTGTTAATTCAGTCTAGTAAATATCGACTCAAACAAAATAAAAAACGATCTGAAACTATTTCTCCAAAAAAGTCATCATATTTATCATTTCGGAGGAATACAACAACTTTGTGTATCATTAGTGAAATTCATATTAAAAATAGCACAAATTCTTTTACAAATCTGTTATGCATAACACTTCGGCACATTATACATTTTATTTATTTTTTGAAAATTTCGTCAATTAATCATCAAAATTAAGTGAAGGCTGACATAAAAACTGATTTTAAAAAAACAATCGCATAGTTCAAATACCATGAACAATGGTTTACATTAACTTGGATTGCAAAGACAAAAATATGCAAGATTGGTCGTTAATCAGAAAAAATACTATTAGCATAATTATAACAATTTATGCATTTTCAACCTGAAAAGATGATTTTATGCACCGCATTCAAGCGGTGAGAAAAAGGGTGATTTATCAGGTTGAGTTCGAGCAATTTTATGTGTTAAACACATTCAATTGATCTGATTTTAACCTGCGAAAAACTATTTTTTCCAGGGTTGACGGGGTTGAAAAATGGTTGATACCCTTATATTGCTACTGCTATCTGGGAGAGGTCATGACGAGATTAATGGTGTGCAGTTTTTGTAATTCTGATGCTTAGAAGGCGAGATTTGGTGAAAAACGTCAATTTCTTTTGGAGACAGTTGAAATAAAAAGAGTGTGCTAACTAAATCAAGGGTTCTAGGAGTCAATTTAACAAAAATTATACACCGTTCAACTCGTCTCCACATCTCTTGAGGAGCTGAAGGGGTTCAAAGGTGATAAACATTCAACTCCTTAGCACATTGAGGTGGAAACTGCAAACATTAAAAAAGCGTTCTTTTTAGGCAAAAAGTAGGATTCGCAATATCTCGAATTTTTTCCACTGCATCGCGAAAAATTACTTTTCTGCGGGTTTTCCGGCAATTTTGCACATTGTTCCAAAATGCACGTTTCTGTATATTAGTTGGAAAACCGAACTAATACTTTAGAAAATTAATTTTTGTGCCTTTTAAGACTTTTTACAATTTAAATTTTTGGCGCAAAGTATGACATTTTCGGAGGTCAAACTCGGAAAAATGCAGTTGTTTTGCGCATTGGAGCATTACTTCACATTGCAAAATATTCAAACAGCAGTTGTTGTTTAATACCTCAAAAAGGCTGGGGGTCAGAAGGACGTAAAGGGTGCAGCGAGGAATGCAGCATCGATGTCATTGCGCATTGGCGCGGGTGCGGGCTGGCTTTAATTTCCTCTCTCTGCTGATTGTGAGGTGAGAAAGACGGGGTGTGCTTCGGCGCGGCTAAGTCATGGAAATAAGAAACGTGTTTGTTGGGTCTTGGGTGCGCGGCGGGCGCGCGCGAGCGCGAGAGGCTTTTCTCGCGGATGACGCGTTGATGAAGAATGTGGTCCGAATTTGAAAAGAGCGGCGCGTTATAGAGTTAATACTCTCATGGCTGGTGGCGGCCGGGCCGGCTGTTGTCGTGCGAATTATGAATAGCAATCGGCGGTGGCCTGTGACCCGCGAGCCTTCGTGTCAGTCGTGGGCTGAATCATGCAAGCTAGGCGCGCCGACCGCGCGTCTCGATCGTGAAAATAGACGCTTTCTCAGCGGCACCAGCAGCAGCAGCGGCAATACCTGTCCTGCGACGGCCGAGTGTCGCTTTTGTCAGCCCGAATAAAAATAAGATCAGTCAATCATTAGTCACACGCATTAATCTCTATTTTCACGCTCTCCATTCTGCCCGCTCGCGCCAAAGACGGCACATCCGTTCCGTCGCGAGAACAAAAACGCCGCCTCTCTACCCCATGCAGATATGGCGTCGGAATCCTTTTTGTGCATTGTGTCCATTAGCACGACATTATTGCTCGATTAGTGCATGGGCCAGCACATGCGGGGATAAAAAAATGCCCCTTGAAGACCTGACACGTCCCTATTAATATTTGTTTTATGTGCTCACAAGAAATAAGAAAATGAAAAAGCCATTTAAGTCGTTAAGAAAACACTGCTGAGGGGTGAAGCGTGTTCTGTGCGGCAAAGGAGAGAACTGGAATTTTACCTGTTGGCTTGGACAAAATGACAGAACCTTCCTGCAGTGACGCGTGTGCTTTTACTATCCCTCGCTGGGCTATTTTATGAACTCCACATTGGTTTTACAATGGCTACTTGGAAGGATAAAAATACTAAAATTGTAAAAAGAAAATAATACTATCACGCGCGCTATTGTTGTGTACAGCTGCTGTTCCAGCACAAAAGGCCTAGGATCAGCAGGGCTTTATTTACCTTAGAAACAAAATTCATGACCAAATATTATATTTGAAAATGTGTGCGCATGCACTCATCTCTTTTAAAACTTGAATAATATTTATTTATACTGAGTAAATCCTCAAAAGAATTCTAGTTTAACAATCCTTATAGAGCCTTACAGAAAAATTGTGGAAATATCCTTTCAATCTTTACCTGAAATAAAATCTAAAAATTTCCAAAGTTGCAGTTTAAATTTTCGAGAAAATCGGCTAATCAAGCGGTGAGCATCAACTCCAAAATTATGATTTATTTCACAATTTATGAAATTTTTCTCCAAATTCGCATACCGTTGGATAGATCCGACGAGAGAAATCAAGCGGAAAAATTATTGGCCAGCCGTTTAATTTTGTCAAAATTTGAAATTTAACTGTTCCTCGGTCCTGATTTCATTTTGTTGCACATTGTATATATGTAGAGATAAACTGCTGCTAAATTAAAAAAAACTACTATGTAAATACATACTTCTTGCTATACAGTCAACTATGCAAAATGTTCTTAATTGTTGGCCTATGTAAAGCTCTACTTTAAATCAACTAATTAATTATTTATCCGTATATATCATAAAGTTTCATGAAGGGTCTGTGCTTTTCAAATCGTGAGCTCTTCTATTCTGGCTTTTTTACTGATTTAATTTCAAAACAAGGAGTTTCCTCATAGATCTCAACAAGGTAAAATCTGTCATGAAAAATAGTCCAGTGGCGTAAATGATTGAGAAAATTGTCGAAATATTGGTCTAAATGGTCATCTTCAATTTCCGGCCCCCACACATGTAGAGGCCGTGCACTAATCCGATAAAAGGATTACGAATTGCATCACAAGGTAACTTTATAAACTCAACCGATCGGTTACTCTGATAGATACACAAAAATCGGCAATATAATTTCACAAGAGTCCATTTCTCACTCTGAAAGGGACTGCACTTTTGTTTTTCTTGTGGACCCCCAAGTGACAGTCAGAAGTGCGGCTGCTGCTCCCCACTGAGTGGCGCGCGGCGGTTTTAGGGTGCTTGTCAGGGCAGTTGCAATTATCGTTCAATGATCCTAATGTTGCGTACAACCCGAGGACTGCCTTTTTGCGGCGCCGCGTTGATGAATCCGGGCCGGACGACTGCGTTTATAAAACGCCGGCTCCGGCTGTGAGTCACGCGTCATTCGTATTTAACTGTGAAGATGAATAAAGCCGACGCCGAGAAGGGGACAATACGCGAGTTAAGTCATCCTGTTCAAAAAAAGAACATTAGACCCCAATTTTTCTTCATTTGCAGACAAAAGCAGCAACACAGCTTGAAAAGATGAGTGGCGGATATATTGCTTCATTGGAAATTAGAAAGCTCTTCTCTGTATATATATCTATTTTGCGCGAATTCTGGCTTACGTGACGCATCGCGCATGCAAATTGAAAAACAACGCAAAGCTCAAGGCTTTCCATAAAGTGTCGGGTTCAATGGCGAGAGATTCTCATCGTAATTATCCAAGGTGTGGCGCGCGCACAATAAATAATGCCCCTTTATGTCAACAATCGTATTATCTGCCGCGTTTGCATTGCACACTCACTGACACACCGCGCGACGGCAATAACGCCGGCCGCGTGCGTGTACTGTGTACGTGTATCGGGCAGCTGGGTCAGAGGCAGGCGAAATCATGATTAATTGAAAGGCGATTCGGCACGGCGAATGTAATCAAGCGGGCAGGCAACCACACCTGATGGCTATTTGCGGCCGTGAATCACACCTTTGATCTGCAGCAGCATCTCGGTAGCCCTCGCAGCATCTTTCCCTCTGTTTGTACACACACGTTCGAGACGCTATGCGGCACACGGGCCCCGCTCCAAACCTACGTTGGAATAAAAATCAGGCAAAAAAATTAAAACGCCGAGCCAATTTGATAAGAGCGGTGACCGTAATTGCCTCCTATGCCTGTGTATCTTTGACTGCATGAAGAGATATCAATTTAATCTTTCTTGAGGGATGCACCAGAGTTTTGTGACCCAGTTAAATTTCTGTTTTGTGCTGAGTAAAATTAGGAATTAATTGTTATGACAGTTCAATTTCAAATTTTGCTGAATTTCTCAAAAAATATATTATTTTTTCGCTTGATCTATGTAAATGCGTGCAAAAATTACCTAAATTGTGAAATTTTTAAACCCGGTTTCCTCAAAAATTAAAAAAGGCCTTGCAGAATTTTAGCTTCTACATTCCCAATCTGCAGAAAATATTTAATTAATTATTGTTTACATTGTTTCAATAGTAACAGAAGAATTTGAATAAATTGTTAATGGCCCGATTTGCAGGAGGTCTCGTCGCGGCTCTGGTCGGCCGCCGCCGCGCCTATAAAGCAATAAAAAATGCTCGCATAAAATTAAGGATGATGTCACATCGTGTCATTATTAATTTATTGTTGCTACTCGGGCCAATCACGCCGTGCCGCCCTTTTCAATCTAATTGCCGCCGGCGCTATGGTGCCTTCCTTGCTCCCATGTGTGTGTCGGCACATTTTTACCATCTCGCGCCTTTGATATGCAGATCGATTTGCCCCCTTTTCACTCTTTCGGTCCAGCGCGTCGTAAAATTTACTGCCCATTTATGAGCCGCTATAGCTGTCTATCACTTTTAAATCGTCCGCGCAAAAAAGCCGCCCGCTTATTTCTCTCTCCCATTCAACTCGTCAGCAAGATGCGACTTGACGCAAACTATTTATGCTGCGTTTTTAAAAATAAGAGGCGGGATGTGAAGCAAATATTCATGATTTTTTTTTATTTCAGTTGCAAATTAATGTTTCCATAATTAAAACAATATGAGAACCTTGCTATTAAGTAAAAATTCAACACTTCCAGTGCTTGACCAAATTTTCATGGCAGATTTCGATTCCTCTCATTGATATCTGTCCAATATAGCGAATATACCTTTTTTAGGGAAACTCTCTGATGTGAAATAAGATTTCAAGTAAGGAGACAGTCCCACTAAATAAAAAATTACAGTGCTACTTATAAATATAGGCCAATTTTGGCTTCAACTGAATCCTAAAGAACGAGTTCATGCATTGGCCACAATCATTTTTCAGTATTTTGCAGTATCAATCCTCTTTAAATTTCCCTTTTCTTATTATTCTCAAATTTGTTGAAGAATACCATTTTTAGAAACTAGAAAACAACGTTGAATAGTAAAACGACTGAAATTTCTGAGCCACGAAATATTTTAATAGATGTTTTTAAAAAAAATGTATCCAGTAAACTAGATGAAATAAATCGCTCTCAAGAAAAACACAACGCAATTACTTTGAAAACAATCAACTGTCCACCTGGGCATTGTTATCACAGTCACTTGTTTCCTTTGTGAGCCACCACATCTTGAGGCAGCACTCTTTGTCCTCATTGTCAGGCTCGTCATCTTCATCGTCGCTACCAGCGAGGTCAAAATGTCTTTGGCCGCTGGTCGTGGCCACCATGGGCATGCTGGGGTGCAGGCTGACCCCATTGACGCAGTCCGAGCTCGCCCTCCAGCTCTTTTTAACCCCCATCGGACAGTTTTCGCCTCTGGCTTCGTTCAGGTCGTAAACTGTGACCAGGCCGCTGGTGTTGGCCGAAAAGAGAAGGTTCTCACGCGACAGGTCGAACTGCACTCGCTGGTTGGTCGACACGCTGCGCTGCATGATGGCAAGAATGCGGCCGGGCGAACGGGTGTCCCAACAGATTATCTCGCTGTCCTGTCTGCAATGATAAAATATTTTTCATGAAAAATCGGATTTATCTATCCAATTCTCCCTGTTTGCGATTTTCTTGTGACATTTTTAGCTATTAGAAAACATCAAGTAGTTCTTATAAATTTGTAAAGCAAAGAGTGATTTTTTTCAATTCAATTAATTTATTTCATCGTTTTTGAATAAATCTAAGGTCTCAGCCAGCCGCCAGTTAAAAAGGGTCAAAAATTAAAAATTGGAGGAGAAACAAATGTCTTTCTACCCTTTAGGTCATTACTGTCAAACTTCACGTTTAAAAAATTGTCAGCCGCGCCAGCCGCCGGTGAAAATGACCCAGCTGCTGCCTTAAAACTCGCGGCTGAGCCCTCTATTGTTATTTACTTTTTTTATTTATTATTAAATCTAAAAGCCAATTAATTTATACCTGGCACCACTGAAAAGTTTTGTTCCATCTGCAGAAAAAGCGAGCTGCGTGATCCCACCCCTGTGTCCGTGGAGCAGGCTGATGAGCTCCCCGTCCGGTTCTGCGTACAACCCGACGCTTTTCCTGTAACTTCCGACCGCGTACACCTTGGGGTTGGCCTCGCTGACTGCGATGGCAGACACGATGCCAGGCTGCCGGTACTCGGAAGGTTGGAGGTGGTGCTTCAGTTCCCTTTTTTCGCATTCCCGTCCTGGACGGCCGAGATCGAAGAGGCGAATGAAGTGGGTGGAGCCGCAGTAAAACCTCTGGCCGTCAGGGGCAAAGGCCAGGCTGCTGGCGCCCTCAACCTCGTCCACCCTGTCGATGGGGGAGTAGGAGGCGCGCAGGCGGCCGTCGAACGCGTCCCACAGGTGCACCGGACACCTCGCGCTGCAGGACAGTAGGCAGCAGGTTGCGGCGTCCATCGAGGACATCTGCGGGTACCAGCAGAAGTCTTGAATGAGGCCGCCCTCTTTGATGACCACCGCTTGTGGAATGGTGTCCGGTTCGGACGGAAGGCTGGAAGACTCTTGGTAGAGGAAGCCGGGCAAATTGTAGATCCGAAGAGTGTTGTCTGAATTGTTGGTCAGGATGCAGGTGCCGTCCGGAGCCCACTTGCAGCCCTTCAAATACTGCTCAACGCTGGTGGTTTTGAAGGAGATATCTTCTCTCGCGATTTCTGTGACCTGAAAGGCCGTTAGTTGCTGGGCTGGGGCTTTGAGTTGATCAGTCTCATTGCTTGAAACCTCTGGAGTTGGTTCATCTGGTGAAATGACTGGCAGCGCTTCAGTTTCAGGCTCCTCTGTTGGCATTGGTTCTTCGCCGGCAGTCTGAGTCTTGCTTTCAGCAATTGAGTCATGGTGAGCCTCTTCTGGCAGTTCTGGCGGCTCGCTTGTGTCCATGAGACTATCCTTTTCCGTACTGTCCATTTTGTTAAATATTTTCAGAGGCACCTGACAAAAATTTGAATAATTTATTAAAATTAATTCAGTTAAAAAACTGTGCTATATAATATACCTGTTATAATTTATATAATTATTTTATGTGTATAATTGTTGACATGTTTTTGAATAAAAATCAAATAAAAGAACGGTTCAAATTTTTATCTTCAATCCACGGATATTGAATTTGTTGATCTAAAAAGGAAGAGACCAATAAAAAATAAAAATACACGATTCCTGCTCTGAATCAAGGAGACGAAGAGCAGATTTGTTTACACCACTAGTTGGGCATGCTCCCAGCAGATGGCGATTTGCAATTGCAACCAAGAAGGCAACAAAAAAGGCATGACTGAGTGGTCCTTTATAAGCTTTGAAGTTGTGTTTAGTCGAAAATATATTTTGCCAGCATTATAGTATGGACTAAATACATCCAATTTAAATAAAAAATCACCCATCTCAGTTTAATTTTCAGAGTAATCTCTGTCCGAAATAACATGCAACCTCCATAAGGCACGACCTATTTCAATGTTAACATCGCGGTCCTCTCCAGCCTCCAGCAGATTTCGGTAGCATGAGATAGTTTTTGATGATTGGAATCGAATGAGCACTAAAATATGTGGTGCAAATAATGTTGACTTTAAGAAAAAAACATGCCTCAAAGCGATTGCTGCGCTGATTGGCTGGCTTTGGTTCGCGCGCTGACCTCTCGCTGCGTGCTTCTGTTGACTTAAATTCCCTTTTACAAAACCATAATATCGATTATCCGTGCATGATTTTATCAACACTGACTTCGAACTTTAAAATATTGACACATTTTCTAACTTATGATTATCTGTTAAGCTGAACTGTTAAATTGCATTAGTATTTTATAAAATAGATACAATTAAATATTAAAGCTAAACTTTATAATTCCGAACAATTAAATATATTTTGAATCCCGATTTGACTGATTAAAGGCAAATAAAAAATAATCATTCCACTATCACTTGATCTTTTAGGGATTTATTTTCACCATCGTGTTATACGGCTTAAATATATACACAAACGCTACAAAGATTTTTTTAGCAAAGATTCAGCTAGAGCAACGAGGACATTTCATTCATGAACTGCATGTAGGCGTCGTCCTTGTTCTGGGTGTTTGCTTGAGCGTGGCTGGCTGCAGCGGCAGCCTGTTGTTGCGCCCTGGCAAAGCTGTTGGCCTCAGCTCTTGCATCGCTCCTCTTGCTCGGTTTCTCATCTTTTCTGGCCCTGACCGACATGGGCATGAACCTGGTAATGTCGGCACTCAGGTTCCTGAAAACATTTGGTCAGTCTCAAAAGGAACACAATTTTTGTTAGAAATTCGAACCTGATTTGCGGTTTAGCCTCGATTGTGGCGCCTTGTTTCTTTGAGGTTGACTCCACCGTCTGCTGCCTGGAAATGAGTTGCGGAGCTGCGGACAACACGTTGGGGTTTCCCGCGCCCGGAGGTGGCGGCACCATTCCCAGAGGAGGCGGGATGCCGGGAGGTCGTGGGATGTTGCCCATCATTCTGCCCGGCATGCCTGGAGGCATACCGGGCGGCATCCGCATGCCCATTCGCATGCCAGGGGGTGGCGGAGGCATGGCTGGCCGCGACTGCGGGTGTCCCGGCGGCAGTCGTACACCGGGTGGTGGATGCATCATTGGCCGCATCATGGGTCGGTACATCAGGGGCGGAGGTGGCGCTGCAAATTTTATTTTCCATTAGGTTGATGTGAGAAGTGCGTCAATAGAATCAAAAAGATTGGGAGGAATTCTGTCGCATACCAATTCCAGGGGCAGCTTTCTGGGTGTCGTCTACAACCTTATCCTCAGCCTCTAGCCTGGATATTCTGCTGTTCATATCTGCCTGCCTGTCTTGCTCTCTTTTCCTGTGCACTTCCTCCATCTATCAATCAAAAATGCATTCAAACAATCCCAAAAATTTACTTGACGCGAGCAATCACCTCTTTCATGAACTCGTCAATATCTTGACCAGCCATTAGCAGCATTTTTTGTTGGAGAGCGGTTGGCTGAGCCTTGCCATTGTTAGGCAACTCCACGTCCTCGGTTGCTGGTGGCATCAGGTCCTCTTCTGATTTGTCCTCGGCAAACCGAATCGTTCGAGGCCGGTCTTCAATGCCATTTTCGTTAGTTTCCTCTGTGAAGACGAATTAATATCAATCAGTTCAAAAACTGGGCATAAAATACGTACCATCAAGACCTTCCTCATCGTCAATGCTTAAGTCTGGTGGAGGTCCTGGAGGAACTCCAGGGCACTGGCCATCCATGATGCTAAAAGACATAAAAAAATAGTTTTATATTTCTTGCTTCTAAATCCTCAAAGCACTAAGCAAATAACTAAGATATAATTTACCACATCCTGGTCAAAATTCTGGAAATGTCCAAAATAGTAAAATTTTGTTTAAGCGCTTTTTAAACATCATTATACCCATAGGCTGACGACTTCTTCAATATTCCGTGGACAACTGTGGAGGGCAAGTCCGTAGGCAGGGGGATGCTCGAGGTCAGACTGTCTGGGATGTTGATGCTGGGCAACGGGATTTCGTTCACGGAAACGTTCTGGGCGTATTTGACACTTTCGTAGAACTGAATCAGCATCGCCCTTCTTTTATCATATTCCATTTCCAGCTTCCTCATTTCCATCCACTTATCAGGATCCTCCTTATTCTGCAAATAAAAACGTTAATTTGGCGCAAATATTTGCTTGAATAACTTGCATAAAGTTTCATGACTCGGTTGAATGTCTCCTTCAGTTTTTTCCTCTTGTCCTTTAAGACTTTTTCGTTCAAAGGCGATGGCTGGTAAACATTGTACTCTGCAAGATTTTCAATGAATCAGAATTCATAATAATAGTCAACTTGAATCTTTTTACCCATATTATCAATCTTCTCCAACTCGAAGATGATCTGCGAAGGGTCTTTGCCTTTCAACACAGCCGTCCGAACCGCTTGTCTCTGCTTCTTGTTTTTCTTTAGCTCTTTTTTCCTTGCCTCTTTCCCTGTAAAATGAACACAAATTAATTAACAGAGTGTGTTATTGATAAAATGTGTGGTAAAATTTAGCCACTCACTAGCTTGATCAGTGGGATTCATGTACTTCCCACTTTTCGTGGTGTTAATCGACCTTCGACCCATGGCTGAAACGGACTCTCAATCACTTTTTTGTTCTCAATTAGGCCTCTCCAAGAATTGAGACAAATTCTTCCGCAGCAACCCGTCTGAAGTGACCGCTGACTTGCTGCAAAAATATATATTTTTCGGCATCGACAAAGTAAACACAGGGATGTCTAGGTGTTTGTATTTTAGTTTGATATTTACGACTTTAGTTACAAGTTGGCTCAAAAGGAGGCGCAGGCTTTGATTTTCCCGACAGCAGAGGCGGGAAGTGCTCGCGCATTTACGAGACAAACTCACTATTTTTCTCGCCTCTATTAACCTCGCGTAAGCAAAAAATCAGGAAATTTTAAATAAAAATATGAATAGTATATTGTAAAACATGAATGAATTTTAAGATACATAGGGAGGGAAACGGTGAAAATGGGGGTATTTTTTATATAATAGATAAAATTGAGGTTTCACAAATTCAGTCCATTCACTATTATTTTTTTAGCTTTTCCGAAATTTCTCCTAAATTTTCCACTTTTTTTATCAAAATTACAAAGGAAAGCACGTGAGTGTGTATGCGTGCGAAAGTAAAAAGATAGTTGCACGCGCACGCATTTCCCTTTTTATTAAACTCCCACCAAAAACCTTGACATTTATTGCTGATAAAAACCAGCTAGCGTGCTCTTATGTACAAACTTCAGTTGGTGTCAAACATCCGTATTGAATTACCCGAATTTTCCAAATCCTAAATTATCAGTATAATTTGGAGATGAGTCAAAATTTACTAAATTTCACCGTGGTGTTGTCCCTTATGCTGATCGCCATGTCTCACGCGTCTTTGGGAGTTCGTCGTGTCGAGTTTCTCGTAAGATATAAATACATATTAATATCCTTAAGAATTTCATAGTTTTATATGTATTTTTGATTTCATTAATTATCAAACGCAGCATTCCGGTGGGTGACACCTAGGGATGTTCCCAGGCCCAAGTCAATTTTACTACCTGCATTTAAATAAATAGTAAGCGCGGAAATAACAAATTATTATTCAAATTTATCCATTTTTGCTTACAATTAGCGAAAACACAAGGAGCATCGTCATTAAGAATATGAAACCTACATTAGTGTTCTACGAGGATGATAAAGTAATTATTTTCAAATTAACTTGATTCTGGCAAACATTAAAAATTAAATTTCGTAGGAAATCGGGCGGGAGAAAATCTGGTGGAGAAACCAGGTAGAAGAGATTCACGAGTTGTTCAAGCAGTACGAAATTAAGCTGAAGGAAGTGAAACCAGCGCCGAGTGCTGCTGAGACTCAGTCACCAAAGGAAGATTTGTAGCATAATTATTGCTGCTGCAAATTTGACCTTATTTCGTTTAATTTATGATGTCAGTGGCGCAAACCCATCAAGCGGTGGCCGCTGATTGACGCCTTCAAACGGAATAGTTCAAATTTTCAAGCAATATTGTATTTGTTAAATACAAAAAATAAAATCCTGCCCGTCCACTATCTAATTGCGAAGTTTTGTTATCTCTTTCCCACACTGGGATTCGTCCACGTATTGCTCGGCATTGTCAATATCAGGGAGCGGAAAAGAACACGTAGGAATTCTTACAGTTGGTTTCCAGAGGTGGTCGACGCAACACGGATATATATCACAGCAATGAAAATACTCACGCTGACGTTAGCTTTAGTTTTAGCCGTCATTTCGGAAACCGTACAAGACGATGAGGGAAAAGCAGTTAGGGCAGTTGTTAAGGTAAATATTTTCAATGTTTTAATTCGCTTTCTGAATTTCATAGAAATGATATTCTTTTAGCTCCCTACCAAGTGCAAGGAAACCAAATACAAGGAGATGTGCAAGTTCTACAAGAAAATAGTACCAATTTAGTAACCTCTTCTATAAAAAAACTGAATTTTCGAATGAAATTTTTTTAATTTTAGCGAAAACGTAGAAATTTGGAGGCTGGAGGATCAGAAACCTATGGTGACCTTCTACGGCGATCGCGACCAGGTTCGTTTGCGTTTTTGCTGTTTCAGGAGTATATATTGTGAACTTTTGTTCAGGTGGTTGACGATGTTCCCATTTGGATTTTGCCCAAGGATGAATGGGAAGTTGTTTTTCTAGACAACGGACTGAACGTCAGGAAGGAGTTCAGGCAATCGCATCAGCCACCAGCTAATGCAGGCCAGTGTGGAGCAGAAGCGCCGGTCACTGTGCCAAAAGCCAAAAAAGAGGCTGGCAAGAAAGGACAATCGAAAAAGGAAAAAACAGAGTTGTGATTGATATTGAAAGAAAATTGTATTTTTTTTTAACTCACGCGTCATATTTTATTGACCTGAAATTGTATCAAAAGAAGTAAAAAAAGAGATGAGACAAAGAACAAAGGAGGCTTTTCAGTAACTTATGAAATCGGGAGTTCTATTTTGCAATTTAAAAACCAAAATCTTAACTTGAAAGACAAGGTTGGGAGCTGAATCATCATAAGTGATTAAAAGGTTCGTGATAATGTACAGTCTTTTTCGCTGAATACAAGGAGGAAGAAACTGGATTCTTTTAAATGCGGACAACTTGTTTCTTTTCGTAGATATTGCGTCAAAAATATTCTCAAGATGCACCAGCAATCATTATTGAGCCACTTTCAACCGTAAAATCTCTTATTAACTACACAAGGCCGATTACCAAAAATTAAATAGTCAATTTTGGCTTTTTTCATAATACCTGAACGCAATTACTGTGCCGAGGCCGTTGCATTACTAGCACCTGCAACATAAAATTCAAGTGGTTAACAGCATTTTAGAAACAAAATCAAGTAGGTAGAGGTCTCTGCCAGCCGCGCTGCGCCAGCTGGCAAATTTTGGGACACGTGGGCAGCTGGTACCCACCAGTGAAAAAGAGTCAAAAATTGAAATGTGCTGGAAGAAATGTATTTCGGCCCTTTGGGTCGTTAAAGACCATCTTTTACGGAGTCTGAGCACACCAATCGATTCTTGAGGGTCGGATTAGGTAAAATGGATATTTTTCCTGACCAAAACACCCAGCGCGACGTGCGAACTTTTTTTGCCGCCAAAACAATCTGAACCTATTTGCGTGAACTGCGCATGCGTCAGAGCTGGCAGGATCTGACAGTCATTCGTACAGGCGATCTCTCTGCAAGTGCTCAAACCAGCTCTGACGCACGCGCACTTCTCGCATTCATATGGTTTAGGCGGCGAAAAAAGTTCATTGTTGGGGGAAAATACAGTTGTTACTCACCATTGTCTTTTGTGTCTTCGACAGGTTTCTCGTCGGCCTTGATTTTGTTCTCAAGCTTTTCCAGTCTGGGCTTCTTTCCCTTGTGAGATTTCTGCTCCTTTCGGTCGCCCTCGTCCTCACTGTCGGAGAACTCATTGTTGGCGGACACCCGTTTGTCCTTGTCGGCCTGGTTCTGCCGGCTGTCTGGGTTGTCGTCGTCCTCCCTGTCCACCTGCATGGCGTCCTCTGGAATGGCCTGCATCTGCACGCTTGGCGCGTGCGGTAGCATGCGCAGGTTCTCGAACAGCTGGTTCTTGATCTTGTCCAGGTACTCGTTTGTGTTCTGGTTGGTCATGTTGGATGGGCTGATGTGCAGCTTGAAGTCTGGCCCAAAGTACTCGAAGTAGTCTGTGTAGGGCAGCTCGTTAGGGATCTCCTCGCCGAGCGCGACCGCCGTCTCGTAGGTCCAGCAGCGCGACACGTTGCGTATTGTGTAGCCGCCACCACCCACCATCAGCAGCGGGATGTTGTACTTCTTGACGAACTCGACGCACTTGCCGTGTCCCTTGATGGTCAAGTTGAAGCAGCCAAGCCGGTCGCCGGTCAGTGAGTCCGCGCCGCACTGCAGCACCACTGCGTTCGGCTGGAATGTCTCCATCACCTTGGCGATGATTGGCTTGAACACGCTCTCGTAGCTCTCGTCGTCGATGCCGTCCCTCAGCGGTATGTTCACCGAGTAATACTTGCCCTGAAATCACAAAATAACAGAGCTTACATTAGATTGTGTTTGTATAAGAGCTAGAAATAAGCTTTCTTGAGACAGTAAGAGCAATAGAAAATTTTATTCTTATAAAAGACCGTCTTTGACGAAGTTTCCGAGCACACCAAATCGATTCTTGAGGGTCAAATCAGGTAGAGTGGATATTTTTTCCGACCAAAAGGTCCAGAGCGACGTGCGTAGCACAAGTAGAACCTTTTCCCGCCAAAACAATATGAATCTAAAATATCCAAGAAGTGCGCATGCGTCACAGCTGGTTTGAGCACTTACAGAGAGAATGCCATTACGAATGACTTTGTTCCAGCCAGCTCTGACGCATGCGCAGCTCTCGCATATAGGTTCATAATGATTTACAAAGTCAAATTAACTCATAAAAATCATCACGATCAAACATAGTTTGTTTCTAAATTGATTTTAAATTTTTCCTAAATATTTTTACAGTACACGTAACTCGAAAACAATGCTAGATTAAAACCTATGGACTAGTGGTCCATGTAAACATCACGAAAGTAAACAAATTTACCTTTCCCGCGCCGATATCCTTGAGATCACCAGTTCCAGGGAAGTACTCTCCATACTTGTGGAAAGAGACGCACATCACACGGTCTGTGGTGTAAAAAGCCTCCTCGACTCCATCGCCATGGTGGACGTCGATGTCGATGTACAACACCCGCTGGTGATATTTGAGAAGCTCAAGGATTCCAAGGACAATGTCGTTGACGTAGCAGAAGCCCGACGCCTCAGACTTTTTGGCGTGGTGCAGTCCGCCACCCCAGTTGATGCAAATGTCTGACGCTTGCTTGTTGATTTTGACAGCGGCTGCCACGGAGCCTCCGGCCGACAGCTGGCAAAACTCAAAGAGCCCATCAAATACAGGACAATCTTCACCGACGTTGACTGCAAAATAAAATTTGTTTTATTTGAAACACTTGTCGACAAAATGCGGATTTGATCTCTCAGAAATTAGGGTATGTTTGCGAAGGGGAAGCAATATTTTGACTCACATCTCTGCATTTGTTTGCCATAGTCGGACATGTTGTCCGGTCGGATGGACCGTAGGAATTGGATGTAGTCATCACTATGGAACTTGGTCATCTCATCGCCCGTAGCCTTGTATGGCCGGTAAATTTCCATTTTGCGATAGAGGCCATAGTTCAGCAGCAGGTTGTGGGTCATCCGCATGCGGTGCGGCTTCATCGGGTGTCCCTGCCCGTAGTAGTAGTTGCCAATGTCACTATCGTAGTAGTAGCACACCTTTCGGCGGTTGTGTGGTGTTTGAGTGGTCATTCTGAAAAATTATGTACAACATAAATAAACTGGACTGAATAATGTAATTTGAGCTCTAAATGCTATAAATTTAAAACAATTTCTTCATGCAAACGCAAACAGCAAGCACTGAAAATCCGAATCTCACCTGCTGAATTAGGAGACCCTGGACAATGCAGAGATTTTTGGACAGAGATTAACTATCGCGGTCTAGGCTGCTGATTAATGCATCAAAAGATGTAACCTGAACAACCGCACCGATTGAAAATGAGGCCTGGAATAGAAACAATAAATTTGTTTACAGATCACTCGGCAATGTAAATAATGCTGAACCTCACCGACAAATCCTTAATCACCGGGCCAAGTTGCTCCTCGTTCTCGCAAGCTGCAATCTGAGCGCGAGCTTCTTATGCGTTGTTAATGCTGCTCACCCGCACCGCCACTTTCGTATTCGTAGTCACGATTGTCACGGTACAAGAGCAATGCTAACGCTTCCCTTACAGATCCCAGTCCTGCAGCGTGCTTTATAGTTTGGGACAGTGGACACAGATGGCGGTAGCGGTAACAAAAACTGAAAAGTGGGAATGCTGCTCATCCCACTTCTTCTCAACGGACCATTTGGCGCGTATCCGAACTATCGCTCCAGCTGAGGGCGGGCAGGCACACTTACAGTGAAACTGAGGTGAGAACGTTGGTCGTTGAATTTGTTCTGTTCACCTACACATTTTTCAAATTTGCTTAATAGATACATTATATCGACGGTGCTTTTGCTTTTTACGTGCTGAGCTGCCCAAACAGGTTGGCGTGCATTTTTATTTATAATAGTACATAATTTATATGTAAGATATGTGTGTATGTGTATGATTAAATTTTACGATTCCTTAAAAATTATCGCAGCATGTCTAAGGAATTAATAATGCGAATTAAATAGTGTTACATTACTTGCACATTATTTATGAACATAAATGTATATATGTACATACTTTAATTTCTAGCAAGGACAAGATGAGCAGGAAGAGTAGCATACCTTTAATAGCAAACCCTACGCGGCGTAAATCAAGCTTCCGCTATTATATGTCTGGGAGTCAAGGAAGCCAGGACAATGAAATGCCATCAGTTTCAAGACCTGCGAATTCGGCAAATTCCTCATATTTCTCGTAAGTTGAATTTGACGGAAACTGCGCCACTAAATAATAGTACATATTTATTTAAGTACATATATTGTGACATTTGTAGGTAGGTTACATACCATATATACATACTTATAATATACATAAATATCTAAGAAATTTTTATGTAATATAGATAGATATATTCTTAATAGACTTGAATACTTTTGCAGACAGCCACAAAGTCAGAACAGCCGCCAAACTTTGATGCCTAATGATTTTATGGCGGGTCCATCCTCTTCAAGAGCTGGTCGTTATGGCTCGAATGCTGCTCCTACAAGGAAGAGGAGGTCATCCTCACAGGAACCTCCAGCCTTGGACAAGAGAAGGACTTTTGATATGGCAGTCTTTGATCAGCACAACGCCGCAGGCCTCCTTCTAACCCCAGTGAGACCAAATCCTAGCAAAAGCCCTGGATTCAGTGGCCTCGCCTCAACCAACAGGTAGGCATCTTTTTACAGAAACGAGGAACAAGACTACATAGAGTTTCTTTTATTTTTCAAAGGGGAAGTGCCTCAAGCAGGCGCCACAGTTCCAAACTGCATGTCATTCCCATCAATGGCCAGAAAACCAAAGATCCCAGGCCAATCAACGACAAAAATTTCCAAAGCAACGCTATCTCCAAGATCCAGAACTTTTTGCGACGCTGCTCCCCTTCCATGGCAAACATCAAACTTAAGCCGCTAAGCAATTCCACCCTGGTGCAAGTATTTAACGCCATTTACAGAGAACTGGACCCCAGCACGAACGTCACTAACAGTGACTACGCTGACAAGATCAGCAACATTATCAAGAATCTGGGCTATCCGTCTAACATCAGCAAGTCTAGTTTCATAGCAGGTGAGAAAATACCAGAGGTCCTTGGCGGCGTCTCAAACGGTTAAACATTCAAGATTTTTAAAAGGGATCTGTGTTTAAAATTTATGAATAATGTTGAGTTGATGCTCATCCGTAACAACTCATTGTTTGCAGTTGGTTCTGGTCATGGTGGAGTTCAAATTTTGGCCATGCTCTCCTGGCTTGTTGATTGCGTTGAGATCCTGACTACTGTGGACTTTGAGAAAAGTTGCTTCCTCACAGACACCACAGATAACAAGATGCACAAAGGGGCCAGCCTCACCATTCTGGGCATGTATTCGAATGCTAAGGCTGGGGAACCTGAATTGGAACAGGAAGAAGTGGACAGGATGTTCTGTAAGTTTTCGATTCGCAAAGAATTCAATTTTTAAAATTTGTCCTTCAGTCGAGGCGATTGGTGACGACACTCCTGATGTGCATACAGAGATGGCAAACCAGATTGAATCTGTGAAACAGGAAATAGATGTCATGGAAAAGGACCCACGCAAAATTGAGGAGGATGAAAAAGTAATAATAGCTCTTACCATGCTCTCCAATTATCTGTATTCTCTATTTAATTAGGTCCAGCAACTGGACATCATTGAAAAGAGAATCCACGAAATCAGACAGACCATTGAAGAGTACAAGGTTTCCTCGGGGACTTTAAAGGCGAAAATCAACACTGAGAAGGAGTCCATCAAGTCTCTTGGTCAGTTGCACATTTTGGAAATTGCTAATTTCACAGTCTGAATATTTCACTGTTGCAGAGAACGACAACAAACGTTACAAGGACATGTGTTCCGAACTCAGTGACCGGATTGAAAACCAGATATTGAAGGCCACAGAAAGAGACAGCATCATCGCTCAGTGCAAGCAGTACACTGAGCAGATAAAAAGTCAGAATGAGCATTTGGAAATCGTGCACCGTCTGATTGGAAACGCAGACCTGAAGATCTCAAAGCTGCAATTAGAAGTGCGTTTTTTCACTTAAAATTGTATGAACCAACTTTAATGACAAGTTTTCCCCATTCAGACTCGCTCCCTGATTCACGAAATCAACAAAATTGTGCTGGAGCACCAGTTGCAAGAAAAGTACAAATGGAGTCACGCTCCGACACACAACAACGCCAAGGAGAACATGCTGGAGACCAAAGCCATGTGGCTCAAGGGCATTGAATCCATGGAGCATGTAAATGACAGAGATTCCCAGTGCCTTGCTAAACTGGTGAAGGATATCGAAGAGGTGAGATGATTATTTAATATTAATGTATGTGTTAATGCTGTAATTTTGACATTTCCAGTTGAATGAGGCAAAGACGACTCTAAACGATGAGCTGCAGAAACTGAAAAAGGAATGCGATCAATTAGACAGCATGATTACTGAGCGGCAAGGCCAATCTCAAATGGTGAGAAAGATGTGCTTGTTTGAATCACTGATTTATTTGCCATGTCATTCAGAATGAGCAAGAGCTGAAGGCCAAGATTGAACTCACTCAAGAAAGATGTTGCAAAGTGAAGAAGGAATTGGAGGCAATGCCCAAATTAGCGGAGGTCCAGGAAATGATTGACAAAATCAACAAGTAAATCACTGCCAATCAATCTATTTCAATCCACTAAAAACCGTTTCACAGGGACACTCTGCAGGCAAAGGAAGATTTGAGACTCAGAAAGGAGTTTTTGGAGGGCTACTTCTTCCCCAAATTCCTTCAAAGGCAAGCTGAATTTGCAGAGGAGTTGGTAAGTTTATCCTATGTCAATGTAAACACTTTAAATATCTTTGGACCGTATTTCAGACTCGAAGAGTGACCGAGCCATTCAAGAACATAGGTGTGAAAAAGGCTGAAAAGAAGTAAGCCAGTGTCCTCCAAACTTTGTACATAATGTTCCTCCGATATTCTTTAATATTATTCAGTCCAATAATTTCAATTTTAGACTGGAATTTAAAATAACCATGTAGCATGCAACAAAATAAATTCAAACTTTTAATATGCCAGATTTGTTAGAAAATAAGTTTATTATTTATAATATTGTTCATGCCGCAACAAACTGGCGCAAGACCTTTTACCAACAGTAAAATTTACCAGTGTCCGACAAATTCAAACAATATATTTTTAAAGGTTGATTTATTCAAAAATGCTATTCAAAATTCTAAGATCTGGAAAATATTGGGGTGAAAGATTTCTAGGCGGGTACAGTTCAGAATTCTCAGGAAGTGTGGAGGAAATGTCTTTGATAAAAGCGTCTCCTTCCATGATAGAGCGCATCATGAATGGATCATTCTGGAAAAAAATTTTAAAATATTTTTGTAAGAGAAGCAACTTTTAATTTACATCATGCCAGCATTGAGCGCATTACTGCAACTGCATTGGCTGCAGCTGCAGCAGAGCCGCGTTAAATCGAAATTGATTGCAGCGCCGAGCACCTATTAGTTTCGCAGCCAACAACGCATGCATCAACGTTATATTATTTAACTTAGTTAATTTATTAGACACCAAACGACGAAACGACTTCGATTGTTACGTTTTTTTATAACATGATGCTTGAGGTTTTTTGACACAGTCGAGATAATGCTATGTATAATAGTTAAGCAATACATTAACAATTTTCAGTAACTAAAGATGAAAACAATAATGAGAACAGATGCGTGGAAATTATACTCAAATTATAGCCGTGAATTGTATTAAATAATATAGTCCAATCAAATTTAGACATGGCAGGGGTTCCAAAAAATTTGGGGTCAAAATATATTATTGTCGTTTAATAATACTATGAAATAATATTGTTCAATAATTTCATATTATTTTTCATTCGTATAATAATCTTTTAAAACTTTATTTAATAATGTTATTGTTTTATGATTTATTAGTTTATGTAGAGATGCGTTTACTGCTGAATAAATAATCATTTTAAATAATATTATATATGTGGCAGACTCAATCTTTTCGCCCAACACTCACTCTACTTCTCGCTAGGATAGGGCATTGCATTGATTCTTCCCATCAGAGAGCTAGAAGTGTGAGTGAGCGGAAAGTGTGAGTCCCCCTGTTTATAAAATAAATGTCATCGCCATCAATATTTCTTATAGTTTTCAATTAAAAAGGATCAAGTTATTGCTTAAAATGAATTGCGAGCTCACTCTGCTGCTTATTGTGCTTTTAGGAAATTATCGAAATCTATGTAGTATAGTGTGAATCAGGTGTGAATCGAGCGTGTCCTCCCTACCCCCTTTCGCAACATACGCAACACGTAAACACAAGTCCAATGTTACGTTGGTAGCTCTGCTTAATTGTGACGTGTCTGTGTTCTATCATCATCTGGCTGTCAGCATAGCAAGGGATTGTGGTCAATTCGGCACTTCTCTGGTAATTTTTCGTCAAATTTTATTTAAATAACTCTGAAGAATTCGACTGATGTGCTCGCATTGACAATACTGACACTTAACCGGCTGTCTTTATAATTTCAGTCTGAACAGAAAGAAGTCCAAGAGAGCACAGTCTGAGCGGCCCCTCGGTGTCACACATTCATCTTGAGGGCAAAAATGACGACCTACGAAGAATTCTTGCTGCAAAACGAGGAGAGGGACGGCATCCACTTCACCTGGAATGTGTGGCCGACCAGCCGGATTGACGCCCAGCGTCTCGTTGTCCCCCTCGGGGCCCTATATCAACCGCTGAAAGAACGCCCAGGTCAGATCTTCTATCTGATGTAAAATTTAATCAAACTAATTAATTGGTTTTCTCAGATTTGCCACCCGTGCAATACGACCCTGTTCTTTGCAGTGGCAATGCCTGCCGTGCCATCCTGAATCCCTTTTGCCAGGTGGACTACAGAGCAAAACTCTGGGTGTGCAACTTCTGCTTTCAGAGGAATCCCGTAAGTTTTTTCGATTTACACACTATGGTTTAATTATTAAGTACCCCCCTTTTCCCAGTTTCCCCCTCAGTATGCAGCCATCTCGGAACAACACCAACCGGCAGAGTTGATACCTCAGTTCTCCACCATAGAGTACACACTCATGGTAAATCGCACCAAAATTTTTTAATGCACATCCCTCTAAAAAAGGACTTTTCCAGCGGAATCAAGGCTTGCCACCGATATTCCTGTTTGTGGTGGATACATGCGGCGATGAAGAGGAACTCACAGCAGTCCGCGATTCCTTGCAAATGTCACTCAGCCTTTTGCCACCGAATGCTCTAGTTGGACTCATAACCTTTGGAAAAATCATTCAGGTTGGATTTAAAATTGCGTAAAAGACCAAAATTTAATCCAAACGTAAATTCAGGTGCACGAATTGTGTAGTGAAGGTGTTTCGAAGAGCTATGTATTCCGTGGCACCAAGGACCTGACCGCAAAGCAGGTGCAGGACATGCTGGGCATCGGCAAAGTGGCCCCAACAATGCCGAGGCAGCAGCCGCAGCAGCCTGGCATGCCCACCATGATGCAGCCTCAAGCTCAACAGCCGCAGAGTCCAGCCAACAGGCAAGTGGAGCTAAATTTAGAAAAATAGGGTTACTGACTAAGCTGATGCAGATTCCTCCAACCTGTGCACAAGTGTGAAATGAGTCTGACCGACCTGCTCACCGAACTGCAGATTGACCCCTGGCCAGTGTCGCAGGGAAAGAGACCGCTCAGAGCAACTGGAGTTGCGCTCTCTATAGCCGTTGGATTGCTGGAGGTAGTTTTTACTCTCATTTAGTTTTTAATCAGAGGTCTCGGCCGCTAGATTTAAAGCGGCAGCTTAACCATTTTTTTTTGCTCGGCAGCGGCTGACAATATTTTTAACGTGAAGTTTGATAGTGCATAACGATCCAAAGAGCCGCAAGACATTTTTTCTCCTGCACTTTTTAAATTTTTATCCTTTTTCACCGGCGGCTGGCGCAGCTAAGCCAGATTCACGGTGGCTAGCATAATTTTGTATTTGCCGTTTTCTCCAAATCTGCAAAAGTTGCTTAAATCGTCAAATCGATACATTCCCGCCGCTGTACGCGGTTGACATCAGGAAAAGATGCACGAGAATTCAATGACTTCTAGAGTTTCCTTGTTAGGTCCTCTAAAAATTCAACAAAAATACAATTTGTGAAAAATAAAACTAAAATTGGAACACTGCAATGTTGTATATTAACAGGTCACGTCTTTGATGGGCCCTTATTTTGCAGGCTACTCTTTGCATTGGTCCTGATTTTAAGAACTATGGTGCTAGGGTAAATTGATGAAATGATTAAGTTTGACTTTGTGCGTTTGGTAAAATAAATAAGCCCTCATTCTCATTACTAAACAAAGCTCGCAACTTTCGCCCTGCCCAAAATGCCCCCACCCCAGTCATAACATTTGTATGATTTTTGTTACGAGTTATTTACCATGATTCATCATAAATATATTAAATGGGGAATTCCAACCAATTTGTCAACATTCTTTGACTAGGCAATTTATAATAAAATTAATAATCATGAAAGTTTTGCCTCTAAAAATTACATACAGACAGGATCGCAAATACCCGCATTTTGTGGAAATGCAGTGTATTGGTAAAAAATACCGTTTTTTTTTTCAATTTTAGCAGTTTCTTGCAGGCAATGTTTGCACCTTAGTTTTCAATAATTTTCTAATTATTTGCTTATGACCTCGACTCAAAGAGATTATTCGGAGAAATTGAGGCAGTACATATCAGTAGAAAAAATCTGCTCAGTTAAACAGACAAAATATTGACCACTTCGACCGCAAATTTAAAATTTTCACAGGGGAAAATGGAAAAATTCATTCCTTGCATTTCATGCGCAAGAAAAACCAGTGGTGAAAAACCAGGTGGTAAGCAAATGCAATCCTGTTTACAGGTTTTTGCATCCCTTGGTTTCACTATTGCGCTTTCACCTTCATGTCGAGTTTGCATGAGAAAGTTTTGCTTTGGATTTGTTCTTTTTTTAAAATTCATACTAAAGACTGGCGATGTTTTGAACTTGACTCTCTCCGCAGTGCTCGTACCCAAACACCGGTGCTAGAATCATGCTGTTTGTCGGCGGGCCGTGCTCCGAGGGGCCTGGCCAAGTAGTCAACGATGAGCTGAAGCAGCCGATCCGCTCGCACCACGATATCCACAAGGACGCTGCCAAGTACATGAAAAAGGCCATCAAGCACTACGAGGGTTTGGCGGCCAGAGCGGCGACCAATGGCCATGCCATCGACATTTACTCTTGCGCGCTCGACCAAACTGGCCTTTTGGAGATGAAGCAGTGCTGCAATGCTACTGGGTAAGCACACGCTCATCACAAAATTTGGCAATTAATAGTATTTAACTCTCCAGGGGCCACATGGTGATGGGAGACTCGTTCAATTCAACCCTTTTCAAACAAACTTTCCAACGAGTTTTCATCCGTGACGAAAAAAATGACTTCAAGATGGCCTTCAATGGAGTTTTGGAAGTGAAAACCTCGAGGGAACTGAAAGGTATGCGCTAAAATCGTCTGTTTTATAAATTCTAATCTGACTGATGCCAATTTCAGTGCACGGAGCCATCGGTCCTTGCGTCTCAATGAACATCAAAGGCCGTGCCGTGTCGGAAACAGAAATCGGCTTAGGAAACACCTGTCAATGGAAGTTATGTACATTAAGTCCCAGCACGTCTGTTGCAGTATTTTTCGAAGTTGTTAGTCAAGTAAGAACTTTAACTCTAATCATTCTTGACTTATTGATTTTAAAACTTTTTTAACTTTCAGCATACTGCACCCATTCCACAAGGCGGCAGAGGTTGCGTTCAGTTCATTACCCAATACCAACATTCTAGTGGACAAAGAAGAGTTCGTGTGACAACCTTAACTAGAAAGTACGTCCTCCTTTCATAGTTGATATTTACTAGAGGTCTGACAATATTTCAAACGTGAAGTTTGATAGTGCTTAATGGCCTGAAGGGCTGGAACACATTTTTTCTCCTGCACTTTTTTTATTTTGATTCATTTTTACTAGCGGCTGGCTGAGAAATTAAATTTTACCAAGCTTAACTCTCTTTAATTGACAGTTGGGCTGACGCCTCGTCTAATTTGATGCACATTGGGGCCGGCTTCGATCAAGAATGCGCAGCAGTGTTGATGGCCAGACAGGCTGTCTTCAAGGCGGAGAACGACGAGACTCCCGACACACTGCGCTGGGTGGACAGGATGCTGATTCGCCTCGTGAGTGCGCCGTCGGCTGGTCCAGCTCGAGTCTAACGCTTTGATTACAGTGTCAAAAGTTTGGTGAATACAACAAGGACGACCCAAACAGCTTCCGACTGCCGGACAATTTCAGTTTATACCCGCAATTCATGTACCACTTGCGTCGCTCACAATTCCTGCAAGTCTTCAACAACAGCCCGGACGAAACGTCGTTCTACCGGCACATGCTGATGAGAGAAGACCTGAACCAGTCCCTGGTGATGATCCAGCCGATTTTGTACAGTTACAACTTCAACGGCCCCCCGGAGCCAGTCCTGCTGGACACAAGCAGCATCCAGCCCGACAGGATCCTGCTGATGGACACGTTTTTCCAAATCCTTATTTTCCACGGAGAGGTGCGTTAGCTTCTAACAAGTTGGGGCCTATCTTTAAAAATACTTTGCTATTACAGACGATTGCCCAGTGGCGAGCCCAATCCTACCATGAGAAGCCCGAGTACGAAAACTTCAAACAGCTGCTGCAAGCGCCGATCGATGATGCCCAGGAGATCCTGCAGAGTCGCTTCCCGATGCCGCGCTACATCAACTGTGAGCAGGGTGGATCACAGGTTAGCTGAGACAAATTTTCGACCAAGAGCACAAACTTTGAATAATTTGTTTCCAGGCTCGCTTCCTCCTTTCGAAAGTGAATCCGTCGCAAACCCACAACAACATGTATGCGTACGGAGGCGTAAGTACAGTTTTAGTCTTGATTTTTCTATTGTGATGCTAAATTAGTTTGGTTTTAATGCACATTGCATTTTTTGTACAATTAAATTAATAGAGATTGATCCTTTTGTGATGCTAATCTGATCTTGATTTTATTTGTAGCTCATGGCGCCAGTTCAGCAATCGGTAGAGTTTCTTTTGAATTATTTGCTTATCGTCGGTCTCAGGGCTCAGGGGCAATTATTGATTTATTACGATAGGGCTGTGGAATTTAGACGGTTGAATATTATTCTTTTTCTGAGCTTCTAACCATGAATTAATGCAATTTCAAGCCATTTTATTAATATTTAAAATCGTTTCATTCGGGCAAACACAAAACAAAGTGAATAATATTTTCTTCGCGCTTGGAAATGTTTTTCATTTTTGACACATACGAAAGTAGGCTTTGTTACAATTTCTCAGACATGTTAAAAACAGTCAGAACTGTTCTCATTTTGTTTGTAATAATTGTTTTCATTTCAATTTTAGACCTTTTTGACATTTTAAATTCATTCATTCATCTTTGCTTCGTGGAAAAAATTCTGGTCCTGCTCCTTTTGGTAGTAATGGAAGACGAAGCAAATTAAGGTTCATGAAGGATTATAAAAGGGTTCAATTTATTCTAGAAAAAAAACAATTTTCGTTGTAAATAATTTTCAATTTATGCTGCAAAACATTGACCGCTCAAATTTTCGTTATCAGTTTTGTCATTTGTACAACTACCTCAGTTTTTTCAGTGAAAATGCTGAATTTTGACGATAACGACTAAATATTTGTACTCTTTCCCGTAAAAACCGTCTAAAATTTAAAGCCCTAGTTATGAAATGTAAATTAATATTCTCAATCTTCCGGAATGTTTCCACCCACTTGGAACTACGCATGTCAATATTTATGACTAATTTCCTAACGTGATTTGCATAATAATTTCAAAGTGATAACCGCAACTATTTTCGTCTAAAGTACATTTATGTTCACTGTGCATGTATTTCTAACTTGCTTATTTACTCATTACTTCTCACTCGCTGATCTCTGTTGTGCTTACCAAATTTTCTTACTGATTCCGCACTCTATATAACTGCGGGTTTTATTTTCACTCCTGTACATCTGGGTGAGCGCCGACGGGTCAAGCTGTTCTGCTGTACATACGTATCTCTGCTTGCAGCGCTATTTTCCATGTCGAGTTGATTTCTGGCCGAATTTTTCTGATTCGGTTTTAAATTGCAGGCCGATGGCGGTGCTCCAGTTTTGACTGACGACGTGAGTCTTCAGGTGTTCATGGAACACCTTAAGAAGCTGGCCGTCTCGTCCACGGCTTGAAGTGACACCAGGGAGCGCCGATAATAAATTGTTGTTTTAAATTTATTTCCATTTGTTACACAAAGTTTTACTGCGATTTGGAATTTATACGGAAACAGCAGATTGGCTAAATGTGTACCGAAAGCTGCTGGAAGTAAATAAAAGGTTCGTTGACCATAAGGCTTTGCGTTTCATTCATTATTCACACGCGCTGTCAGCGGTGGGATAAGTGGGATTGGGGGAGGATGCAGAGATGCAGTGCGCGCAGGACGGCAGGGGGAGAGATGGGGGAGGCGGCTGGCTGGCTGGCTGGAGACACTACCAACTTCCAGCTCGCATCAAACGCCCTTACACGGCGGGCACGCCTCTTTTGATCCCCTTCTCTATAGTTGATTTAATTAAACCATCCGGCCAGACAAAAAAGCGAGCGCGGTCGAGCAGCACTTTTTGTCACTCCAGCCAGCGGAAGGAGCGCCATGGTGGACGCGGAGCCGCCAGAGTTCGTCAAGTACCTCGGCGAAGACCCCCTGTCCAGCTGGTGGCCGTGGGTCGTCGCCCTGTTCGTCGGCGTCGTCACCTGCATCAAGTGAGTGCGTAGGGTTGTCAAGTCGCACATTTTTTATTCATTCGTCCATTGCAGGGGGTACATGGGGGGAGCAGATTGCCCCAGCAAGGCGCGCATCGACAGCAAGTGGGTCATCGTCACTGGAGCTAATTGCGGCATCGGGCTCGAAACGGCCAAGGAACTAGCCAAGAAGGGTGATTTTTTTACGCTAATTAAATTTCGGAATAAAAAACGGGATTTTTTTTAATAAAAAATTTAAAGTGGTATGAAAAATCACTACTAAATATATATTTTTTTAAATAAATATTTTCCAACTACTACGTTACACGCAAGTAAATTAATCATTGATCCAACATTCTCCACTTGTTGTGTTTGATGGATACAAGCAGCAAAAAAGTAGTAGTAACGACACTCCGAGCATAGAAAGCCTAAGAGTGCAACTTTTTATGGACGAATATGTCGTGCACTCAAGCAAATGTACAAATTTGCATACAAGCTGTATTCGTTAGCTATTTTTCTACGGCTTCCGTGTAAAATTTAAAAATCATACTATTTCTTTCAGGCGCCAAACTGATTCTGGCGTGCAGAGACGAGAAAAAGGGCGAAGAGGCGCGCGACGAAGTTCGAAAAGTTGCGCAAAACGCCGTTCTAATCGTGGAAAAGCTTGATTTGTGCAGCTTTGAATCAATCAAGCAATTCGTCGCCAACTTAGGTAATTATTCTATTATTTTTAAAACACTCAGGTTTCACCTGATTGCCAGGTATAAATCGCTCTTTGACGGATAATCACTATTCATAAAAAAATTGTTTTCAAGAAATTGCACGAATTTTTCGTGTTTCGCAAATATTTTCAACCCTAAATTTAGAGTGTTATCCATCAGTATTGCCCACCGTAAGGCTCGTCTTGATCTCATCCAAAATCCTGATCTCATTTCCAAAATTTTAATTATAAACTTCAATTAACGTAGGTGAGTTTGATTGGGCTCAGCGAGAGGAACCATTTTTTTATATTGCACCACGAGGAGATGGAATCTTAGAGATTTCCAAAAATCATCCCGTAAAACACAAAAAAATAATTATTTAAAAGAAATATTTAAATGGTATGTAGAGAATGATGAATTTCGTAGAGTTTTCTTGACCTCATGCCAATTATGTTTCAAAGAGTAATAATTGGGTTGTTAGCTCGTTGGATTTAGTTCGGAAAATCAAAATGTTATTGGTATAAATTTTAAGAATGATTAAATTTCGTCGATTTTAATTTAAAATGACGTCTTGGCAAATAACAACTTTGATTATGGGTTACTTCAGAATGCAATCATTCATACTTATCACATAAATCAACACTTAGTTTTCTTCAAAAACGGTATCCTCCGCGTCACGTTCAGATCCGTCAGCGTCAGACACTCACATCTTCAAATCTGTCTCGGCTACACAAATCGTAGAAGAAGTTCTGAAGTAATCTACAGCTTCTGGTCAGGTTCCCTTTTTGAACAAACGTTTTCGCTAACATTAAAATACAATCTTTTCGACAATAGCAGAACGAAAAATGTTTTTGTGGCACAATCAAGATGATAAAAATCGTGAATAAGACAAAATACTCGAATTCACAAAGACAAAACACAAATATTTCTCATTCATACGTTCGGATGACGAAATAATGAAGTTGACGGAATACTCGTTTTACAAGTATGTACTTGAAAAAATAATTTTAACAGGAAACACTGAGGTGGACATCTTGATCAACAATGCAGGAGTGGTTTTTCACCCGGAAGGAAGGACGGTCGACGGATTTGAGTTTCATCTCCAAACAAATTATTTAGGCAAGTGAAATGAATCATTTTGAGACTTCTTTTAAAACTAGAAATGTGAAACAGGCCCTTTTCTGCTGACCCACCTCCTATTGCCAAAGCTGAAAGCGCGCAAGGGCCGAGTGATCAACGTGAGCTGCGTAGCAAACTTTGCTGGAGACATTCACATGGAAAACCTTAACATGGAAGGGTGTTACTCGTCTCGCGAGGCGTTTGGTCAGAGCAAATTGGCCTTGGTTATGATGACAGTGGAAATGGCAAAACGATTGAAGGGTGAGAAAATCGTTGTACTAAATTTAGCTATTCTGTATGCCGTGGCACGCGCATGAAAATTATTGCATGAGTATGATCCTGCAGGCGTCAGTTGTAACGTTTGGATTTTATTTTAAATTAGATTTTGCCATATTTCTTGAAAAATAAAAACAATTTTTTTGCTTGATTTCGATCCCTCTTTTCTCTATCCAGTGGTTTGCGTGTTTTGGGGAAAATCCCTTAATTTTGAGATAAATCGTGGTTCTACAGTAGGGAGACAATGCTTGATTAACAAACTTTGCAGTCGATTTTCTCACAAATCAACGGCAACCTGGGAAAATGTTAGATTTTCCCCTAATTTAAATAGTATTTCAGGCTAATGTAAAAGGATTTTTCACAAATTCTCTGTATGTTTAATTTAAAGGAAGCGGCGTAACTTTCAACTCTCTGCACCCTGGAATGGTACGCGGCACGCAGCACATGAGGCATTCGCCCTTCAGCAGCTCTATCATCCTGAAGGCACCCATGGTGCCCTGGATTTGGCTCTTCACCAAAAACCCTCACCAGGGTTGTCAAACCACTGTCTACCTGGCCATCGAATCCGGATTACAAAAAACGACTGGGAAATACTTCGCGTGAGTACCATGCACGCATTCAGAATTTTCAAAATTATTATTAAAAATTAACCAGGGACTGCTCTGAGACAAACATGGCAGAGAAAGCCCATAACGGAGATCTGACCAAAGCCCTGTATGAAAAAACATGCCAACTGGTCGGCATCAAAAGCATCGAGAAGAGCAAGCACTGATTCCGCCTTGACAATAAATATTATAACCATTATTTGTATGGTAGAATAGCTTGTTCAGTGTGATTGTGTGTCTGGATTTATGGAAGTAGCGCTCGAAAGTGTCCCCAAGCAACAACGAGACTTCGCAACAACGCCAATTTTCATTTTTTCGTCATCTTTAGTGCATTTACTAGTAATTTATTTACGCAGATAGCATTCCTTAATTTATTTTGACTGTGTAAATTGTTGGCGAAAATAATAATAGTAAAAAATAAACCATATTGCATTTAAAAAGTGCTAATCCCATATTTAATTTGCATACCTATCACAATCCTTGCTGGCCTGAGTCCACCTTTCGCTGACCGCCCACAGCCACTTGGCCATCGCGTCGTCATCACCTTGAGGCGCCACAGGGTACTCTGCGCACTCTCTAAGGAACAAATGGAAGGAAATAAATTGCATTTAGCTCATTCCAATAATTCCTTATTCAAATTACTTGAAATATTTCCCTGAAACCTGGGTGAGCGATTCGTCCAGGGCGGCAAACAACGTCGTCTGGGCTCCTTGACGAGCAGTTTTGACGAAAGGCCACATCAACGGACGCACAAACAAGCTGGCTGTTTTGCTTTTGAAAAAGCCCATGTGCCTGAAGAGCTTGGTATCGACAACTCCAGGGTGGAGGCAATTAGACGTCACTCCAGTGCCTGAATCAAGATATTGTTAATTGTATCTGTTCCAATCTGATGAACTAAGTGCCGATGCAAACCTTTTAACCGTTCCGCCAGCTCTTTGCTGAATAGAACATTTGCCAGTTTGCTCTGGCTGTATGCGTCGGCTGGGTCATATTTTGCTTTGCTGTTCAGGTCGCCCTTGTTGATGGTGCCTCGAGTGTGTGCGATGCTGGAAACCGTTATCACACGGCTCGGTTGGGATTTCTATACAATTAAAATAGCTTGTGAGTAGGTTTACAAGATCAAGTTTCATATTGCGAACCTTTAACAAGTCTAAAAGTTGACATGTTAGCAAAAAGTGGCCCATGTGGTTGACTCCGAGCTGCAATTCTAACCCTTCTTTGGTGAATGATTGAGGACATCGCATCACTCCAGCATTGTTGATCAATATGTCCAAGCGATCCTGTTCTGCAATTTAATGGTACACATAATATCGATATTATTGTAAAAAAATAGAATTACCATTTTTAAATCTCTTGACGAATGTTCTTATCGACTCCTGAGAAGATAAGTCACATTTTCGGCAGTATACATACTTGTTTTTCGATTCTATGACTATTTCTTCACGAGCCTAAAGTATAATTAAGCCTAATATATAATTGTTATAGTGTATTTTTACCTCTTCACACTTGTCAATGTCTCGACATGCCATGTAAACTTTCGCACCTCGTTTGGCCAATTCCCTGGCAGTTTCTTTGCCGATTCCCGTGTTTGCTCCTGTGATGATCACAACCTTTCCTTCTGCCTGCTCTTTCCCTTCGAACTTCCTTCCACCCATGTATTCCCTGTAAATTTTAAATTAAAACAATGTACGTAATGAAAATTGTTGATTTTATACATACTTCATAAAAATCGCTCCAGCGAAAGTGGTGCCGGCTGCGCTTAGCGCGAGAACATATTTGTTCGAGAGTAAACTTTTACTTCTCTTCATTTTCAAAAAGACACTAATGTGCGTAGGTTGAAGACAAAAGAAAAATGAGACGACAGCAACAGTGAGTTACGAAGAAATTAGAAAAAAACTGGAGAGCTCTCGGCAACTCTAGCCCTGCTCTAGCCTAACAAGACAAGCAAAGAACTTATTTTTGTCAGCTGAGAGTTACGCCCCTCTCTTCCCCCACTAGCAATAGAGTAGAGAGAGAGCTTTAACAACGTTAACAAGGTTAACAACCATGCAACTGAGTTCGCAAAAACCCGCATTTTTTCCGACAAAAAAATAAAACTTCCATTATTAATGTTTTTCCATTGTTTAACCCTATTTTCACAGTTAAAACAACCGTTATTAACGTTTTCCCTTATTTAACCCTTTTTTTCATTTAAAATCATCGTTATTAACGTTTTCCCCTTGTTTAACCCTTTTTACAGTTAAAACCATCGTTATTAACGATTTTCCATTGTTTGTGAGAGAGAAAACACCCTCTTGCTTGCTTGTCGTCAGGGGAGCGAAAAAATGTAGCTAGCGTTCCCGAGAGATGGTCTCGTGTGGTACTTTTATTATTCCCGATTTTCTCCCTCCGTTCTCCCCTGCGCGCTGTGTAGGCAAGGCAGGCGCCCGAAAATTTACATCGTCACTTTTCGGAACACAATTTTATCGAGCATAATACCGTCATGTATGTTCATGTTTTTTGAAAAACGCATTTATTACAGTTGCAGAACCCACTAACTGGCCAGAAGTTAGCCTTTACTTCACATAGAAATTATTTAAAATCATCATTAATCGTTGATACTGTGTCATTAAATTGAAATACCTTTATGCATATATCTTCTTGGTGCTAGGATATATTTTATATAGATGTGATATAAAGTAAATCTTAATTGTAGCAAAATCAAATAATTTATTGCGCATTGTGCAGGACAGAAATAAATGAAAATATTAATAATTTTGTATAAATAAAAAAGAGACATGCCCTAGAATAAGATTAAATCACAAACCACCAAATAGAGAACATTTTCGACTCTCATGACAACAACTTTACTTAACTACGAAGTATCTCTTCCCCTTATAATTAACTAAATTCTTGCACCGCACAGCTCTGCAAACCATTTTTTGGTTTGGCCACACCGTGCGTTGACGCAGTGAGGGCACCTTGTCAGGAATTTGGGCGACACACCTGGAGCAGTTGACTTGAGCCGCTGCTGAACCAAGTCTGTAAGAGCGTCTATGAACAGTGGGTGGTCGTTGGGAGCAGCCGCCCTGCGAAGATTCTGCACCCCGAGCTGTTGAAGAATGTGTTAGACCTCAAATTCTGTTAAGGGCTGAAAAAATACCTTTTTTCCTAAGTCGTGGCAATACTCGATATCCAGCTCGTGCAACGTTTCAATGTGCTCATTGACGAAGGCAATGGGCACCAATATGAAGTTCTTCTTTCCCTTCTTCACATATGCTACGGATTTAGTCTTTAGTATTTCGGAAGGCACAAAAAATGCAAACAAACCTTCCAAGGCCTCATCTGTGAATGGTCCAAGCCATGGGAGAGGCCCAACCTTTGACTGCCAAACCAGGTTGAAGGGATTGCAGTGGTTCAGTTCGTTCATGACCATTTGGACGGTCGAACCGACTTCTGATGGGTACGGATCGCCTCGCTGCACAGCCTGAAGGAGGGGATTGGTTTTAATTTGCTTCTTCAGATCGTCTTAAAAGGAAACTGTTGGGATACAGCAACGTTTTGGTTCTTTGCACAGTTGTTGGATTCAGCGGGGGCGATTTAAACTGGCCCAAATCTTCAAAATTGATTTTAAAATATTAGCTTTCGCTCAATTTAGCTAAATTTTGGCTTAAAGACACTGTTCAATCAGACAAATCGATTGGTAGGTATTTATCGCATTCTATAAAAAATATAAATCTCTAACAAACGTTAGTTCCAAGCTTTGTAATTTTTTTAACCAGTTCAAACTAGTGCAAACTGGTTTCCTCTTGCTATTTTCTGCCTCGATTTCTCTATAATATTCTCTCTGGCAATTCTTGTTCACAAGCGAATAATTAGAAAATTAATGAAAACTAGGAGGAGTAGGAGGTGAACATTGCCTTGCAAGAAACTGGTGGAAAAATGTTTTTACTTCTGGACTGCATTTTTTTGAATACGTGTTTTTCGCAGCCCCGGCCGGTTTTGCTCCCATATTAGCAGCGCAGAGGGTAAGTTTGATTGGTTTTTCGCACCTTTAGAGGTAGGGAGTGCGCAGAAAAAAGAATGATGGTGTCATGTCGCACATCCTCAGGGATTTGATTCAACTCGGTGCGGATTCGATCAGCGAAAACCTTGGCCAATAGAGGATTCGTGGACCATCTGTCGATCACGCTCCACTTCATGCTCTCAGCGATGCCCTTGCTTTGATGCAGAAATTATAAGTCTTTAGTAAATAAAATCAAAAGGTCATCACTTTTTGGCAGCGTAGTCAAAAATAGCGTTGAAGCTGGAGCCGGAGGTGGCACAGCTGTACTGCGGATACTGCGAGAAGGCAACCACGTGCTCCACCCCGTCTCTAAAATTAGACGCCTAATTATGGACAGGGTCACGCAGGCTATCGCGACAAAAGTACTTTTTCATGGCTTCAATGGCATCGTCAATGAATGGAGTGACATATCGAAAGGCCACGTAGTGCTTGTGCGGCCCCGTCTCCTTGGACACTTCGTTCAGCTTTTTGCACATCAATTCCCCTTGCCGGTTTGTCCACTTGAGAATGGGAGAGCCGCCGCCGATTTCACTGTATTTCTTCTGCACCTCGGGAGTGCGTCGCTTGGCAATCCACGGACCAAGCTTGCTAAAAGAGAAATTAACAAAATGTTCATCAAATTATCTTATGAAACTGCAGTATTGCTACCTCTGCACGGGCAGCTGGATCATGTCCCGGTCAGTCATGATGCCCAAAAGGTAGTCGTGGACTTGGTCCAGCTTCTCAGGGCCACCCATGTTGATCATCAAGACTCCCGTTTTAACTTTTCTATTTGTTTCAGCAGCATTTCGCAGCACTGAGGCTGTTGAAAACAGTCTCCGCGACAGCCGAGTGATTTCCATCCTAAGAATTAAAAATATTAGACTAGAATTATGTGAATGAAATTGTGTCAATTATGTAAAACAAACATAAAAAACAGCACGCCACAAATTTCACATAAAAATAGGTTTTGTTCTATATACATAAACCATTCTCAAACTTACCTAAAAATTGGGCAAAACTTTCGATTCAAAAGAGATTTCTACAGTTATAAAACTGATCCTTTCACTCTGCGGGCTCAAACTTTTTAATCTTTTTAGATAAATGCGATATTATGTATGTAATAAACTGGTAAAGCAAAGAAGGCTGCCGGCTTTTTCTACTCTGCTTGCTTAAATCTTCAAAATCTAACGCAAATTCAGCAGTTTGATGCTCGCACAGTCGGCACCGTCTTTGCCGTCTGGGCGTCTGGCTCGAGTAAGGCTAAGGCTCGAGTGGCTCGTGTTGGTGTCGGTGCGGTTGCATTACATATAACAAGTCACGTGGTGTTCCAGCTGGCGATGGTAAACAAAAATCTCAGCATGCTCACCATGCACTGAAAGTCTGTTTGTGGACTGGAAACGCTCAACGTTTGAAATTTGAAGACAACACCCGATGTTTTCAGCGGACTTTATAGCTATGTAAATTGTAATGTTTTTCCCTAATGTATTTTCTCTTTAACGGGGGTTCTTCTAGGTTCTTGAACCTCGCACAAGCGATTAATGACTGCAGCATGCTTCCATGAAAGCTCAAATTTTCATTCTGCTGTGATACGATTTTTGGCCATACACAAAGGGTATGTATCTATACAGATATTTTTTTATAATCATTCATACACAAAATGCATTTTTAGAAAAATGTTGAATTGATTCTTTCCTTTTTTACCACACACACCCTACCTTGTGTAATAAAGCGCCCCTGATGGCGTCGAAAAGGTCAAATTAATTCAAAAATGCAATAGTTTTGCTATTCAAAAATAAAGAATAAAATTGGAAAATTCATTTAAGTCGTCAAATCCAAATTTTATTGGCATCTTTTGGCACAAATCTCTTTTTTCTTAATTCCTAGTATTATTAGAACTCTAGAAATTATCAATTTTGTGAGCGCCTAGAGGCCATTTTCCAGATTTCTCCCTAATTATCCGGTAAATTCTGCATTAAAATTATTTTGACGCCTCTAAACAACAAACCAATTTAACACGATGATGCTCAAAAACATGATTAAAATCATTTTGAAGCATCCCAGTGCAGATAAGATTAATTAATAGATTTTGAATCCTGTTTTTAGTTTTTAAGATGGTGCTGGGACGGTTGTTCTCCAAAAAGTGGCTATTTTTGACCAACACAATCACCTCCGGTGGCCTTTTGGCAATTGGAGACGGACTGCAGCAAAGTATTGAAAGGAAAAGTGCGATCTCAAACAAGTATGACTGGGCCAGAACAGGTTAATATCAATCTTTAATTCGTTATGTATTGAAAATATAAATAAACATCTGTGTGTTGCAGGCCGAATGTTTTTGGTAGGCCTCGCTTGCGGTCCTCCTCACCACTATTGGTACGTCTGGCTTGACAAAGTTCTGAAACCCCATCAAGTCTGGAAGAAAATCTTAGCAGACCAGCTCATAGCAGCTCCGTTCTTTGCTGCATTTTTCTTCTATGGAATGGGCTCTTTAGAAAACAAAACTCCAGCTGAAGTCACGACGGAATTCAGATCCAAATTTCCCACAGTATATGCGGTAAGGATGTAGTTTGTTGGGAATACTGATCTGTCTATTAATCTTTTTTATTGATTTTAGTTTGATTGGTTCTTCTGGCCTCCGATTCAGTACGTCAATTTCCACTACGTTCCTAGCAGGTTCCGAGTTCTGTACGTCAACGGAGCAACTGTGGTCTGGGACGTCTTTTTATCATACATGAAGCATCATGTAAGGCGATATTAGAATTCTAAATAACTATCAGTAATATCTTTCACTTGTAGGATCAAGTCATGAAGAATTTGCAGAAACACCAGGCAGATGAAGGTAGAATCAAACTCAAGTATTCAACTTAACTATAAATTTATTTTGTACCTTAAATTCTACACAATGTCTTAAAATGTTGACGTTTTTCTGTGAACGTCTTACAAATACAAAGTCATGGATTTGTACCAAAAATAGAATCACTAACCAGCAAGCAAGATGCGGAATTATTTTAGTTTTTTCTCACTCCTAGAAATAGAAGAGATCAGTCATTTGTATCAGCAGCGGATTTGGTCTAATTTCAGAATTAGGGGTTTATTCTTTTGCGTATTGGAGTATTTGACTGTTGTATTTCCGCCACAGAAGTACCACCTAAAGTTTGAAATCATTTTATTAACTGCATCAATATTACTAATCGAAAATTTACCTTTGCTTGTCTTGGTTTGTGACTGTTATTCTGTCCAGCATAACTTGTTGGCTTGTAATTACTCCAGCCGGCCCTGTTTTCGGCCTGAAAATCAACGCAGCATACAAAATCGGCGTCTTTTCTGAAGTTATACTGTGAGCATTCGCCACGGCGATGGCACTCAGCTCTTGTCCACCGCTAATCATGTCCAAAGCTCTGAAAGCAACGTAATATTTTATTTATTAAACTGTTATTTCTGTTTTAAATGCAATTCATTTTCTATTTCGTTTTTCCTCTTACTGAGAGCCCAAGCGTGAGGAGCTGAGCTCAAATGTCGTCACGGTTGAGCTGTGGTGCAGCTGCAAGTACATAGTGCCTCTTGTCAGCTTTGAACTCGGGGAAATCTCAACAGACGTTCTGATCTGTTGTCCTGCATGAGAATACAAGTTTTGCATTATTTTTGGTCAATTTAATCAGACGATTGAATTTAAGGAGGAATGATAGTGGATTTCCCCGCCAAATCCTTTAACACACATACAGATTGGGTCCTAAAAATCATGTACAGTTAAAAAAAGACATAGGCAGCACTGTAAATTTTCGAGAAAATCGGCCTCAAACTTAGCATTGTTTTAAATGGAGAATTTTCAACGGAATTGTGTAATCGCGATTTACTCTGAAATTCCGCATTTCCCCAAAAAAAGACTCTGGCTATCCGATAGATCTCGATGAGAGGATTCCAAATCATGTGAGAAAACATAGTGCAGCACTGTAAATTTCGGAGAAAATTGGCAAAAACAATCTGATTGGTCAGCGCCCAGCGCTGCTGGCCAACAGAGGGGGGCGTTTCATGCCGTCGCTTCTGGTTGCATTACAGAAGGTGCCCGGCGCGCAACTCAATTATCATTTTAATTACGTTTTCATTATCAGAAAAATTTGAAATTTTCGCACATGGTAGCAAATGAATCTGTCCTTGAAAATCAATAAAAAATTTATTTATATTACACGCAGTCTCTGATAGCCATAAGGGTCCGAGTTTGCCTCTGAAAATCATTTAAATTATTAAAATAAAAAAAACATTTTTTCTGAGATGATTCTTGAATAAATTAACTTAATTTTGGGTATTTTGATTTTCCCCAAAAAAATTTTAAACGTTCTTTAACGGCCAGCTGAAATTTTCAGACGATTTTTTTTCAAAAATGGTGAATTTGAGAAAATTTTGCTGAGTGGGGAAAAACTGGAAATTTAATCAGCTTTCAGAATTTAGGCAGTATTTAAAGCTACTATGAACTAGTGAATTTTAATGAGGCCAAACACAGACCCCTTTTGAAAATCTGCAATTTTTGAAAAAATAAAAAATTTCTTTAAAGACTCAAAAGCACTATTTTTTATTTTCTCACTGTTAAATTTTCATAAATTTTCTCACCCCGGAAGCGATTGATTTCCTATGCTAAAAAAAGAGGGCGTAACCGGTAAAATTCGAAAAATTAGATTTTGGGGCACTTTTGGTCAGAAGTACATGGAAAAAATAGGTCAGTTAGGGTTAACTCAACATGAAATTTCATTTTTTTAAATAAAAAAATCACTATCATTCCACTTTAAAAGGGGAACACGCCTATATTCATCTGAAAAAATGGCTCTTTTATCAACATCATACAGAGTTTAAAATAAGATGACAGAATTCTGGAGAAAAACGTTGCGTTGTTTGCGGTTTTCCAGGTTGCACTCATTCAAATCTCGAACTATAAAAATCTTTCAAATATATCTTGGATTCAAAAATTTTTTCCAGATTTCAATAAAAAAATCGAATTGAAAATAAATTGATTAATTACAAAAGGCCTTTTTAATTCAACTGCTATGAGAGCTAGATTAAAATTCTTTTCAAATTCGGAAAGCTGATAAAATTCGCAATTTTTGCGTATTTTCCTCTGCCGAATTTCTGGGAAAACTTTTTTAAAAGTTGATCCAAACTAAGTGGGACAGAAAATATTTTTAATTGCTAAAATGAAGCTTCATTTTATGAAAATTAATAAGAAAAAAATATAACTTCCACAAAATCCGTTAAATTTCTAAATTCGATTTTCCAGAGCACTGGAAATGCATTTATGATGTTGCCTGGTCGTACAAAATAAATATATTAGTCTCTTTAGTGTTTCCCATACCTACATCAAAGATGTGACTTTGAAAGAATGTGCCCAATAAATGGCAGTTCTTTCGTGAAGAACATAATGATTAATCTAATTTGATTGTCATTCCGAATTCCCTAACAAGGTTGAAAAATCTGGTATTAAAATTCTCTCTTGAAATTTTATGGAAATTAATTTAAATATAACAAAAAAGTTTCTTAAAATTTAAATGCTTTTCAAGAAATTAACTCGGGCGTGTATTTACCGAATCATAAAGGAACGGGAGCTATTTGTTTTTGAAAATTGTCATCCTTTTATCACAAACTTTAAAATTGTAGCTAAAATACCACATTTTTTTGGATTAATAGAGGAGCGTTTCCCTTGTCAAGACTTCATTGCACGAATTTAACAAGTCATCTCTCTGAACGAATTTTGTCATCACCAACCACAATAGGGTTTCGTAGCACGCGTGGCTAAGTAGAGGGCTCCTCGGCCGCTTCTTTGGGGCGCTTTGATGCCCATTTCGCCGCACGAACTGCCATCGCCGCAGGTGAAGCAGTTGCCGTGCGTGAAGTCCCTTCCGTACTGTCTGAGCCCGGGGCAAGGGAAGGCCAGGAACTGGCAGGACGGGTCGAGCGACTCTATGAACAGGTCGACGGCCCTCGCGTGGCTGCACAGGTGCGTGCTGTTCATGTTTTGCGCTGAAAGAACCCCTTTATTCGAAGTTTAGTAACACGATCTTGCACCATGCTTTAGTTGCCTGCCCGCTGTTAAGTTTTGTTAATTAATCCATCTTAACATCCACAATTTAGATTAAATAATATGTAAAAAAACGGCAAAATGGAAGGGTTAACTACTTTTTTCTCAAAGACTGTCTTGTAAAGAGTTTTACATAAAGTTTGTAAAAATCCTTTTAATCTTTAACTTAGAATATGATCTTAAAATTTAGAATTAAATTTCAAAATTTTAAATTTTTGAGAAAATCTGCTCAAATGTGCAAAGTCTATCAACCATTTGTCTCCCAACTGTAAATTCACGATTTATTTCAAAATTTTAGGATTGTTTCCTTAAAATTGGCACATCATTAGATAAATTGCGATGACATAGGGATCGAAATCAAGCGAAAAAACCTCGAGAAATTCTCAATCCCTAACTTCATTATTGCACGTTAAATTTAAAAAGAAAACTCAATGAACTTCTTGCTACAGTAAGCAACGCAAAATGTTCTTAATTTTTGGCCTGTTTTGATTATTGTGATTATTTTGATTATTCTTTGTGAGTGGAAAATGAACATATTAAGAAAAATAAGTAGTAAGCCGTGATTTTGCCTGCTGTTTCATGCTATCCTTAAGATAACCAATAATAAAAAACCTTAAACGTGATTAAAATCGTAAATACAATTCTTGACACCATTTTATCTAATAATTAAAGTCACATTTCAAAACAGGCAGCTCTATTAGAATTGCCCAGCAATCCAAAAAGCAACATAAAATTATTCATTTTCCCGCGACAAATTATTAATTAAAGCTTACACCGCTACAAATAAATAATTTGTAATATATTTTATTACTTGCGGTTTTTGTTTGTCTTTTCGTAATTGGTAAATTTTCACACTATGTTTTCAGATTTGATTTCAACTTACTGAGCTGGAAGGTGAGTGCACCAACGTAGCTGTCTTTGCAGCCAGGCTGGTCCTGGCCACCGTTGGGGTAGAAGTCGACGTGTCCCACAGGCGCTAAAAGTCCGAAACCGTCGGACCAAATCAAACTGCCGTCCGTGTGGATCACGTCCACAAATTCGGCATCAGTTAAGTCAAGTCTCTTGTCGGCATCCAGGCCAGCCCTCTCGAAGGTGAAGGACGCAGGATCCAGACCTAGGAAGAGAGTCAATTTTAGGGATTTTGTTTTAATAAAATGTGTGGCACAGAAAAGGAAACTTTTATGATCTATTAATTGAATTCTTGTATCTATTTTTTTAGGAAAACCTTAAGATAATTTCTATTTTTCACGTTGATCAAAATTTTCCCGCATCTTTCCCCAGAAGTTTAAGTTGAATATAAGTTAAAAAATAATTATCTGTACCAAAAATGTCGAAAAGTGCACAAATGTATGTAATGAAATAAATTTTCCTGTAAGCCCATTTTGAAAGCATTAAAAAATTGATTCCAACCTGTGATTCTTCCTATTTTGAATCCCATCTTCTGCACTTCTCCGCCAGCCATGCCGGCAACTTGTGCGCCCAGGCTGAATCCTACAATGTGAATGTCTTTGGGATTTGCACCCAACGCGATCATTTCCACGATGAGCCGAGCCATTTGTCGCGCCACGAGCTCTGCGTTCGCCACGGCGCGGAGGTAATTGGGCCCTTTGGCGCCGTTGGACCAGTCCACAGAAATAACATTCACGTTTTCCTGCATTTCAAGGGATTATTGCAATCGGCTTTATCAGAACGGAGGATGTTTTTTACGCGATCGAGAAAGGCGTTTCTGATCCTCCTGGCGTTGGTGCCGTCTCCTCGCCCTTTGTATCCGTGAAGCAGGATTTTCGTTGGCTTCGTCGGGTCGAAATGGGAAAGCGACAGTTTCTGGTAGCTAAAGTAGTCCAGCATTTCTGCCTCATCTTCGACACCTTTGTGAGCGTTGCGAATTAAAGAATGGAGAGAGCAACCAGAAATTAGGAAATCAACATACCGATCGATCGCTGCTCGCGCGTCTCGGGGCCGCCGTTTGTGTAAAGGTAAAATTTGGTCTCCAGCTTCTCTGGGCTCTCCGGCACCGAGCGTAAATGCGCCAACTTCCCAGAAACGTGGAAGCATCCGAGCAGACCTGGAAGTTCAACTTTCTACAAAATCCTTGAATTGCAACCGAGACCCCTACGGTATTTTCGCATTTCATCTAATTGAGTCATTCTTGCATTATTTGCAAAACACACAAAACCCAAAGTCACGATCACTATCGTTCAAAGAAAGTCACTCAAGTGCATCTGCCAACTTCATTTTCACCGTGATTTATTGTGACTGACAATTTGCTCATCTCGTCTGTGCAAAACGCGAAGTGAAAGCTAAAGGAGCGCGCAGGATGGAAATTGCATGTTATCAGCTCTTGCGGCAGGTCGAGGTCGATAGTTAACATTTCTACGAGATTTTTGATAAATTAATTCCGCTGTTGCTGTGGGAATGGCTGCGCATTAAAAGCTTTTACGCCGCCCACATGAATTTTCACGTTGGGAAAACGTTTTGTCTTGTGTCGCAAAAATCCTTTTGTTCACCATTAGTTGCGTTAAGCGCGCGCGCTCCTCTATTTAGTTGACACGCAATTTGCGACCTGCTGTGGTTTTACTAATTGCAGCATTTACACTGCAGATTTTCTCATTATAATGATTGCACAAATACAATTATACAAACCATAGCAGACAGACTTTCGGCCGCTGCGGTGCTTGAAAAGCATGTGGCTGAGAACCTGGTCCAGAACTCTCCTGATGTTGCCTGGCTGAACCTCGGGGGGCATCGCCACTCGCGCCACTTCCTCCGATAGTGCGGGTGGAGGCTCACCTGTCAAAATAACAAATAGTCGCGTATTAGCAAACGAGTGATTAGGGCTGTTATTTTGAGACGGTTTTTTATGGGTAACTTGCTAAAACTAACAAATTTTTATGTAAATAATATATTTCCCCGCTATTTTTAGAAGCATGAATTTAAGTTCATTATTTTAATTCATTTGCATTTTAAATTAAAGTTAAGTTAAAGGAGGTCAAGATGAGTCGAACGGTGTGCAGTTTTTTCATTTCTGATCGTTAGAGCCCGAAATTTGGTGGTGAAAATATTGGCAAAAATTGGAACAATTTTTGTGTCACTCGCGCCTGCCACGGCGAAATAATCAATTTTACACATACACACGACGAGGCTTATTACTTATTTATTTATTGATGAAAAAAACCAGCTTGAAGAACAGGTTTTATGCCAAAAACTGAACAAATTAAATGGTTTTGACAGATTTAGACGATTTCAAAGTGTGTTGTGTTTTAATAGGTTCAAAATTGCATGCTCACTTAATAGCCTTGTCAAGATTTGAAGTTCAGAAAAAAGTCATAATCGTGTAATTTTTGACAGCCCTTTTATTATTATAAATTGCAGATAATAATAAAAATCGTTTTATCAAAATTATTTATAATTTTCCTAGTTTTATTTGCCAGTATGCCTTTAAAACATTTAGGTCGGAAGTTGGTTTAATTATGATTTTTTAAATGTAATCCTAGATTATCATTAAAGATAATGTAAAATGTATTTGGTTTACATATTTTTAACTACCAAAATTACGTTTAAAATAATAAAGTTTTCATTGACCTGTTTGCTTTTTTCCAACATAACACATATATTCAGTTTAAATTATGCTTGCTCTTGATTGATCAATTTTTTGTATCATATAAGCTGCACACTTTAAATCCCTTTAAATCGTTAACGTAGCCTATAGCCTTGACACGAAGCTGGTTTTTTGATAGTATAAATGACAACTTTGCGTGCTTTTTGATACCCTACATGTTCAACATCTGGTTTTACTTGTTTGTGTAACATCTGTCTCTTATTCTCTTGAGACAGCATCAAGTAATTAAATAACCTTCCAGACCGCATCAAAGAGCAAAGTGACGCTGATTGAGAAAATGTTTAAGCCAATGACAAAAATATTAAAAATAATTTCAACTGCAAACCAGAGAATCGTGTATGCGTTTTCAACTTTTAAACAAATGGTAAAAATTGATTAATATCTTATTGGCTTCAAGAAAAGATTAGTATGGCCCTGAGACGCGTATTCACATTCCCCGCTATTATAATGCGCTCTAATAAGGCTTAATATATGTTATTTAGCACAGCAGGTGCCGTTATTATAACAAATATTCTAGTTAATTATTCTAAAAAATAACATGTTTAAAACACCTATAACATGGGTAAAACATTTCAATCCAACATGCCTGAGACATGTGTATTAAGGATATTATCACATATTGACACGGAATATCCATGCCACTCTTATTACATATATTATAATAGATCAACCAGGTCATGATAGCTAAGTAAGGGAAGAGGGATTAATTCTTTACAGTGTACGCAGTTTTATTCACGGCTGTGTCGGCGGGGTTACACAAGTTCAAAGGCACGTGAGTGAAATATAAATATTATTAGTTTTTTTTTATTTTGTGGCTTGTGCAACGAGACGTGTGATTATAGGTTGGAGCCGCAAAAATGCGAATGCAGTCAATTATTTTGTTTATTGCACGTGCAGTTTAAAGCAATTTATGAACGAGAGCGCAGCGGAGGAAAGTGTTGTTCGTGCATGTGTCTGCTGGAAAGGGGCAATGAGTCGCTTCTTACGAAGGGAAGAGCGTGATCCGCTTTCACCAAGGTCGCTGATACAAATTCTAAATTCTCGAGAGACGTACGTGCACGCTTTCTGTGTAATTAAAATGTTATCAGCAGTGCGACACTATCACAGGCATCGATCACAATGGAGCAGTTTCACTCTCACTCGTACAAGAGCATAGAAAAAATTTAACATGCACTTCTTCCTAATTCCGCTGCTGGCTGGGAGCAAAAATTTGGAAGATTCGATCGTCTTCCGGTGAAGAATTTCACTATTATTATCGTGGTAGCTACGCGTGCTTTAATTTTTATCTTCGAGAGCTAATGTGCATGATTTTAAGTAATGTGCGGCGCACGGTTAATTTTGAGTCGGCCGCAACCAGCCGTGAAAATAGACGCTTTTTCTAGAATAGAGAAGCGTCAGCCTGATAGGTAGTAGAAAGCTACTAGGAAATATTTTCTTCGCAGCCTGATTAAAATTCATTTTTATAGCTTTGAATTTAACAATAAATTATATTTTAATTTGTTACTTGGTATGCTAACAGTCCTGTAAATTCAAGAGTAGAAAAAAGGCAGATAATTGGATGTTTCAGTGTTGCGGCTGACCATGAATAGAAGGGACAGCTAATCGACTGTTCGCGTTGCGTTTTGCGGTATTCTCACTTTTTATCTCGAGCGGCACAGAGCGCGCTTTTATACAACCATTACATAATTCAATGCAAAAGCCGCGGCTGTATTTGCAAAACCTACATTGCATTTGGAGCAGAATAAAAGTGTTTGCCGGCAGCTGTAGGACGATTATTGCTCAGAATAATAACATAATGCACACCGCGTTGCCAAAGTTTAATCGAGTGAATGATTTTTATGGCTTTTCTTTGCTTCAAATTGTTTTATTATTCGTTGTTGATGAATTTTTCAGAAATATTAAAAATAAAATCCATTTAGTGAACAACAGATCATTATTTACACACGTTGATTATTTAATCACCCTAAATTCGCTAAATGGGGCCACATTATGTTGAAACTCATCATGCAATAAACAGTTTTTAGGTGAGCGGTGAGAAAAAACGCCTGTCTCTTCCATGAGAACATTCAAACCAGCCTGATAAACACTTCTATTTATTTGTCGCTTAGCATGCGGTGGTACAATTAACGCAATTAATATTGTTCCTTCTTCCTCAATAACTAAAGCTCTTGACATACCGTGTTTAATTCAAATTTATTCCGTGAGGTGAATAGGGGCCTCATCCACAAACCGCAAACGAGAGCTATTGCCAAAATCCCATTCTTGTTAACCTTGGTGCTATATACAAGTTATTCGTTGGGAATTCCAAAAGCGCGAATCCAGATTGCATTATTTGTCTATTAAAGGAATAGCCCAGAACAAGTTTTTTGTCAACGGAATAATCCACCAATCCTTAAAAGGCCAAGGATTTCCATTAACATTTTCACACATTTTCGGCATTTACCTTGGAGAAAAATATTTAAAATGAAATAGCGGGATGACTATTCATTTTTCCTTCTTTGCAAAAATTAAGCAAATGAAAAGTAACTTGTTCAATTTTAAAGGAGTTCTTTATATTATTTTGACAAAAAATCTCTGGAAAGCTTAATAGTTACGGATAATCGTCAGCTTTCATATTGCTGGAAGGAACAATTAATAAGTAAAATCATCCAGTCCAGAATCATTTTACAATAATCACGTTTGCATTTGAAGAGAAAGTTGGACAGGAAAATTTTGGGATTTATTTCAAGTGCACCATCGAATTATTGCCTCTCCGTTAAGCCGCGAGTGAGAAACAACTCAGTCAGGATATCCCTTCATCACGAAGCCTTGTCCTCTGATTATTTACAGCTCGAGATTTGTTGGCGTTTCTCAAGGAAAAGTAGTGACAAAACGAATTGTGCATCATGTGCTGCAGCATTGTTTGCGTTGTAGTACGCACGAAGGTTAGTTACTCTAGCTCTTTTTATGCTGCCCTCTGCGAAGGCAATTTTTTTTGCTGGTTTTTCGCACTACTAGCATTCCCAAAGTGGATTTTCGTATGACGTTTCACCTTGTTCAAGCCGTAATTATTTGGCTCAAGTTGAAATTACTCTGGCGGCTTTCGTATCAATAAAATCTTGAAATTCGGGGCTGAAACAGGTTTTTTGTCAAATCAAGGTCGTCGCACCGGGACTGCAGGCACCAGATAATCTGATGCACTCCGAGATTGTAACCTGAAGCAGTGCCCGCCGGTGTATCAAACTGGACGGCCTTAATTGGCAGCTGCCTTTCAGTGGGCATAAACAGACACGCACTCGCACGCGACCTTTTGAGCCGCGGCAGTTGTAAAAAATTGGTAAATGCATTAAAGGTGCGACGGGATGACCTCTTTGATTTACTCAAACTCAAAAGCAGCAATTTTACTGTCTAAATCTATGCCCTTGAATGTTTATGGTGCGCCTAACTGACCTGAAAGGCGTTTACTGAACGCGTTTAGGCGCCGGGCATCTAGCCTTTCCTTTTTTAAATTGGCGGGAATCAGTAAAATTATATTTTTAATGAAAGCCAGACTATCATACAAGCTTCTTTGAAGATGACCTTCGCACTATATTTTCTTTCACTTGCACAGAAATAGTAATAAACTCATTCAGGACCAGCTTTTGCATCCTTCATTTCACTTTTTAGTATTTTAAACTGTGATAAAAATACTATTATATGATATTTTGTTCACTCTCGAGTTCAATAAACTATTCTCCCCTTATGATTTTTAAACAACAACGAAATCATTGTTGCCCCTTTCAGCAAATAAACGTGTCTTTATTCATGCGCAAAAAGCGTTTTCCTTGTGCATATGACGCACCTAGATCTTCTTTTAAATGTCAGAAATGGTCAGAAAAAATGATCAGCGAGGAAATCTCTGATTCCCATCCTAGTTTAAACACTTGACTTGCTCAAGAAAGCAGTTCTCGGCATCTGCTTTAGCGAGTTAAATGCGCGTAACTAGAGTTGACTAAAGCAGACTGTCTGGTGTGTGCAAGTCACAATTTATTGTAAAACGCTCACACCGGCAAGACGAGTGAAGTAACGCCGCTAATTACATAATAGTATACCTCCGACAAAAGCGGTCGCGAGTTGCTGCTCAACGCACGCAGCACTCTAAAAATATCTTTATGCAGTTGCTGGATGAATTAACACGAGAAAAATCTAAATATTGAATGAAAAAATAATCGTTTATCTTGGTCAGACCTTTCCAATTAGGAAATTCTGGCTTTTTATGGTCTTACATAAAACTATTAACTAATAAAATAGCAAACTAATAAAATTAGCACGAACAGGGAGGTGTGAAAAATGCGATTATTACGTCATTTAACTCGGCACACAAAACATTCTACTGATTGCTAATCAATGTTTACGAATTGACAAATGAAGCGAAAGTTTGAAGCACATTAAGCTGTGATTGTATTTAATTTAAAAATTATATGACACCTACCATCAAATGTCAAGTGTATTTGACCAGCAAAATATTTTTTTACGCATATTGTGGTTTAACTGGCTGCCTCTGTCTTGACTGCGAATGCAATCCTTGACCCTCTCAATATTTATTTATAGGTCACCGAGTTTTCATGATCTTATATACATATATATAGATGCTTAATTTCAGGTCAGAATATTTAATTTTTGTTTTAAGGCTCTTGATAAATTTTGATTTGGTGAAAATAGGCTGAACAACAAGAGCGATAATACAAAAAGAGATGAATGTAATGAAGATACCTTAATATATTAAATTAAATATTTATATTAAAAATATAAAATCGGCACAGTACCATCTTTAATTAAAATTAAGTAAGATATAATAGCATTATTTGTGGTTTGTGTCACTCTAAATGTTTGAAACATTTTAGTTAAAACAGAGCAAAGCGGAAGAAATAGATTAGGTGACAAAGGACGAGCATCGCACGGTTCTGGCTGATTTAATTCGTGGGACTGTTAGTGTTAGCACCACTTTTTGGCGCTTATCCAACCGGCCGGTGCGATTTACGAAGCGGAAAGATAGTCAAACACCATGCGCCCACAGACTGAGCTTATTTAGGAGGAAAAGCAACTGTTCATTTGACTTTCATCTCAAATTTTCGACACTACTTTTAGATTTTAAAATCATGTATACGATTTTAGTAATTAAAGGGATTTACCTAGCAAGCCGGAGGCGAGTCTAGCCGCGGCGAGGTAGATCAGAGCCGACGACAACGAAAACACAAACATCGCGAGTGGAAAGTGGGCGCCGACTGGCTGCGAGAAGAGCACTCGCTCGCTATTCACTTCAGGTGCCGCTCAGGGAGTACCTTCGGAGGGAATTCCCCACCGCAGCTACTTTGTCCCTCATTGATTCAGATTATCTCGCGCTTTTTGGTGAGATCTGAAAGGGAACGACGAGCAGCAATTAAAGCTGAACACGAGAGCCAAGCAAGATTTTACGCGTGAAAAAAATCCAGCACAACACAATGAGGCTCGAGATCTCTTTAAAAAGAAATTAGTTGTTTTCTAAGGTTAAATTTATTTTGAATATAATTAAAACCAGGCTTCATCCTCGTTGTCAAATTAAAGAGAAATTCGTCTTCTGCGTGTTATTTAACAAAGGGGTGGCTTAGAATTTGTTACATTTGGTCTTTGGAGCTTGCCTCAAGTGCCTCATGAATAGGTGGGTGTTTTTTTAAAAATTGTATGGAATTTATATGATTTTAGATGTGACATTATTGTATTGTTTGTTATTTGATTGTAATTGTAACTCATGATTAGGACGTACTTGGTGACGTCGAAACTGGTCGAGAAATAAAGAAGACGAATTTCTCTTTAATTTGACAACGAGGATGAAGCCTGGTTTTAATTATATTCAACATGAAAACAACCTCGAGTGGTCGCACTTTTCAAATATTAAATTTATTTGTTTTCACAAAAAGCTGAAAGCATAACAGAGATAAAATATTAATTTATTTGAAGAGGTGTAAAGAAAATTTGCAAACAATAATTTTTGTCTTTTTTTGAAATACTAGGAAAAGGCTAAAAATTTCCTGGGTTGTGCCGTTCAATTTTTTTTTTAAAAAAAAGTTTGCATGCTAATCAACCACTGTCTCCCTACTGCAAAACTGCGATTTATTTTCACAATTTATGGAAGTTTCACTCAAAATTCGCTCACCATTGGAAAGATTTCGTCGAGATTCGAGGGATCGAAATCGAAAACAAAAAATTGGAGAAATCTGAAATTTAACTGTTCATTTGGAATTATTTTGGAGATAACCTGTAGCTACATTTCGAAAACAATAAACTCTACTTTTGCTATTGAGTCAACACTGAAAAATGTTCATAATTGTTGGCTTGCAGCTCTAATTTACAGTGAATTATTTCTGAACAACGTTTGAAAATAAATAGAATTGTCGAAAACAATAAGCAGTGCATACATTATGATAAAAAGATAAAAAGAAGATCTTTGCTACAACCATAATTAAAACTCTGCCCATATTCTTTATAATTTATTTCAGCGCTCGACCATATTTTCTTGGCAGATTTCCATTCCTCTCGTTAAGATCTATCCAACGGTGTGTGACACATGTTGGAAACTCTTTGTTGTGAAATAAAATAGGATTTAAAATAAGGAAAGAGTCCTCACCATTTGAAAAGCATGCCAACCTGTCTCAAAATTGTAAAATTTTGGCTTGAAATGAATCTCTAGTAATTATTTTATGCATTGAAACAAGGATTTTTTCGTTTTTTTATAGTATCGATCCTCATTAAGTTTGATTTCATTCAATCTGCACTGCGAATACAGCTCGCAGCTGCTTAATATTCAGTGAACTACTTTCATCAGAGAGGTCTTTGTGCCAGGTTACATGCTTCATGTGGAGTCGCGTCTGAGCTGGCAAGGGCAATATATCAAAATATACCGATGTGAATGTGTTCCGTTCACATTAGAAAAATTGCTAGTCGTTACGAAAATTACTGACCTGTAATTTTTTTTCTAACTTGATAATTGAAGCGTTTCATGCAGTTTTTCATGAAAGATTATTTAATTAAAGTAGCTCAGCAATATGCAAGTGATCAGCCGAGGAGTTACATAATTTGCCCGACATTCTCGCACATGCCAGACGCACATATATGCACCAGACGCGGAAATGCAACAGCGCAGAGCCCTATAGTTGGTCAATGTTTTGAGCCTGCAGGGAAACTGGTTGTGGAGGAAAATATGGGGTCAGCCAGCACATAGCACAAGCAGAGTGTGCTAGACCTTTTTGCTCCACACACGATTCCTTCGCAACCTCCTAGGCACATTCTCGAGATTCGCACTCGTTTTTGCCGGGAAGCAAGTAGTGGAGTTGTCCCCCTTATCTGAATAGATAGAGTGAAAGGGTCAGCAGATATATAAATAGAAAAAAGTGGCTGAAATCTGCAGGGTTTTGACATCAGCAGCTTTGGTTCAATTGAAAAAGGCGAGTGCGCGGCAAATAGAGGAGTCTGCGATCGCACCGAGGCGGAGAAAGGCGCTTTAACTATTTTTTAAAGTAGATTCGAGCTTTCCAGGCCAGCAACTAAGAATAGTTTACATCGTCGATTAGATCAAGTAGTTCATTGAGTTTATTGTTTGTAAAATTTAATTACAGTTTATCTCTGCAATGTGCAAGAATGAAATCAGGACCGAGGATCAAAACGGCTAAATTTCCCATTTTTTGCTTGATTCTGATCCTGCTTGTCGCGATCTATTCAATGGTGTGCGAACTTTGAGGAAAAATTCCCAAAATTGTGAAATAAATCGTGGTTTTACACTGCTTGATTAGCATGAAAAGTTTAGAGCCGATTTTCTCAAAATTTTAGACAGCAACCTGGGAAATTTTTTGTTTTATTTTTAATTTTTAGATATTATTTATAGTGAAGGTAATAAGGATTATTCACTCTTTTTCTGTAAAGATTTACTTTATAGTATAAATATCAGTCACCTTGCACAAGTTAAATCATTTGGGTTTCGTGGGGAGGTAAATAGAATGAAAGAGCTTGGTTGGAATTTCTTTCCTGTAGATTTATTAAAAAAAGAAAAAACAACGCTACATTCTCAAAATGCAGTCATATTATTATAAATATTTTTTTTGTCATAAGTTCTTTTTATAAATATGAATATAGCATTCATTTTGTGTGCATTAACAATTATTTTTTTTTTCTCAAATGATGACCACAATGACTTTTCCTACACAGCATGAGGTTTAAGAGCAAATATATAATATGAGATTATTCTGTCCAGTTGCACAAATTTAACAATGACTTATATGTAGTTCGTTGTTCTCTGCGTAAAACATGAATTATTAATAAATATGACTGAGACGAGAGTTGCAAATTTGGCATCAGGCGAAAAATAAAAAGAGAGCCCATATACTTAAATGAAAAATTAACAACATTAGCAATCACATGACAAAAAATACTAACAAAAACTACAAAATATGATGTTAAAATACGCTTGTGTACGGGACACAATATAAAATTTGGCAAAAGGGAGAAAAATATAAATTATTTTAGCGTCAACCTTTTTTATTCCTCTTCATGTGCACCTTAAATCGTTAAAATTAATTTCTGTTGTTATTTGTGCACCATGAGAGCTGGTTGCGCGAGACGGCTGACTCCTACGGTAAAAATACAAATTGCCAATTGCGAATTTGGCAACGTCACAAGTGATGCTAAAAAAACGATATATTGCTAACAATTAAGGCTTGACTGGTTGATCACAAGTCACAAATGTAATGGTTCTGACACTGGCACCACCACTGTGTAGTCCGGAAAGTCTCGTCCATGCTTCTGCTCCGCGGAAGCATTCGTCAGTGGTCCACCATGGGCGGCGGTGATGGAGGCCGCGTCGGACGGCGTGACGGCGGCTGCAGGGGATATGAGGGCACCGTCGGGTGGCTGCGCTGCTGGCTGTACCTGATTATCAGAAGTTACAGAATATTAGAACACGTGCATTTTCAGTGAGAACTAATAAATTGCAACGTTTTGTCTAATGCAGATAAATTTGAATATGCATGTCTGAAAAAATATCTCCCAGAAACGCTGAGCTAGAAGCAAGAGAGTTGGTAAAAAATTGCAAATCTGGCCCATAGGGGCCCTCAACAAAACCCGTTCCCTTATCTTCTCACGTAAAAAAACTGCAAAGTGGCGTATTTCAGCGCAAAACTCGAGCAATCGACACGTTTCATCGCAGGAATGCGTGTCTGCAAGTCAGATTCGCCATTCGGCCCATAGTGGAATTTAGACAAAAAAAATAATAATAAATAAAAAAATAAATAATAAAAACAAATCAAAATATTTTAAGTAGGACATATTTTGGGGCCGTTGGCGGGTGGCATTAGGATCCATGAAATGCGAACGCAAAATTTTACGGCGCGAGTCTAACCAACTTTGTTTTTTTACTCTCCGACCCATTGGAGCTTAGTGATTAATTTTTAAAGTTGAAAAAACGCGACATGTGACACTTGCCAACTTTAGTGTTTGAGGCCCAGGCGGGGACCAATGGGCCGGACGGCGCCAATTTTGGTACCAATCGATGCCCCTCGGTGGGACGCGTCCACCCGTGTGCGGTTTTTCAAAATCGAACCATTTTTGGAATTACCACAAATTATTTTCATTTTGTATACTAATTTCCAGGAAAATTCGCGATTATTTCCGAACGGGGGCCCACAATGGGTTCCCACAAACTCCATCGCACACGCAGATTAAAAGCCAACCTGAAAACTAATTTTGAAATTTTTCGCGCCCACAGAAAAATTAAAATTAATTTTCTCTTTGCGCGATGCGTAATGTTCAAAGGCGAAAATGGTTTTGTTTTTATTAAAATTCGGCCGCTCATCCAATCGTCGACCATGACCCTTATCAGACAGGTCTCGAGAAGGGCTTTGACCTGCATGTTCAAACGACCTTTTTTAGGGTACCCCGTGACCTGCGATCCACTCGCAAGCCGGTTTTTAATGCTTTTTTCAATAATTTCGGGCACATTTGGCGATAATCGATTTTTCACCCTTGCCTATCACCGACCTGGGGACATTTTTTACGGTTTTGCCGACGCCGACGCTTATAATATATGAGTTATTTGGTTAATTTCGCCGCCTGAACAGACTGTTGCTTGTTGGGGCGCAAGTCACTTGTTAAAAATCTATTATTCCCTGCCGAAATGAATTGCTCTCACCTGTTTAGTTTTCTGGCTTGCTGGTAGTAATCCTGCTCCATCTGCGGTTCCCAGCCCCTGGGCAGAGAGCAGAAGTTGTTGTTCAGCCTGGGGGCGGCGGCAGAGGCGGTCTGCTGCTGCCTGCGCTGCTGTTCCTGCTGCTCCCTGTGCCTCTGCTGCTTCTGTTGCTTCCTGATGCCCTTCTCGAGAATGGCGGCCACCTCCGGCGACGGCTTCGCAGGCTGTTTTTTCGGCGTGACGTAGTCGTTGAATCTAGTGTAGAAACTCTTGCGTCGAATGCGGTCGCTGACCGTCTCGTCCTCTGGAGGCTCTTGCGGGTCCGAGTTCACGGACCAAGAGTCGAAAGAGTCGTCCTGCCCGTCACGGCTCGAGTTGTGCCGCATGAAGTCGTCCGAGAGGTCGTCCTCCAGAGACTTGTCCTCGCTGTTGTTGCTTCTGTAGGGCAAGAAGGCACTTGGCGTGCGCGACGACGACGTGGGAGCCTCTGGACGCTTGTATCTAACAGAATAAATGGATCACAAAATGAAACGGGTCGTAGAGCAAAATTTGCATGAAATTTAAATCGAAAATAAGTCTTTTATGAACAGATTGCGACTAAATATTCATATTTACGGGACAATTTTCGAGAAAGTCCAGTACAAACTAAAAAAAACACGATTTTTTACTCTTTTGTGCTTTGCAAACTCCAAATCTCGGGTTCTATCCATCATAATGGCAAAAACTATCCACTATAATACTCATCTCGACTTCCACTACCCAGCTGAAGGGATGCTTACCCTTCACCCCTTTAAACTCCCCTGCTACAATTTTAATAGCAATAATTTCCTGCGCATTGTGACATTAAATCATTACGATTTTTAAGATCTTGAATCGGAAAATATATTTCCAAGATTTAATTCGCGGAAAATACAAATGACATCAATCGTTTTGAAAGATTCTTACCTAGAATAATCTTGCTGATAGTCGGTCGGGACAGAGTCGCTGCTCGAGTTTTCGTACACAGATTTCGCTCGCCTAAACCTGGAAACTGCGCTCCTGTCGGGCGGCCTTTCCATCTTCCTGAACATGCCCAGCACCGAGTTCACTTTGCCAGAGCTACGGGGAGACTCATTCAGCTGCGCGCAGTCGTCAGAGGAAACTGCTCGCTTTATGAAAGAGGATTCGGTCATGTCCTGGCCGCCAGATCGTTGTTTCAAGGAGGATATTGCTCGGTTGATCCTGCTCCGTGCTTCTTCCTCCGCAGTTTGCTTTAATAGCAAATAATTATATTTAAAAAAATTGTTTTGGACCAAAAGCATGAATTTAAGTCCTTTCTAGAATCTGTTTCTAACGTTATATCTGCGCAAAGTGACCTAAATGTAGAAATTACAAAATTACGTTGATCAATTAGTCTCGTCAAATTAAATCTGATTATTTAGTAAAGATCTAGATTTTAAGAAAATGTTATTTTTAGAGGTCTCAGCCAGCCAAGCCAGCCGCCGGTGAAAAAGGGTTAAAATTAAAAAAAAAATCACGCTTAAAATATTACCAGGAAAAAAATTCGGCTAAGCCGGTCCCGTTAACCACCGCCTTAAATCTCGCGGCTGAGACCTCTAGTTATATTTAAAAATCCTTAGTGAGAAATATAACAAACCATTTGGCGTCTCTCAACAGAAGCTCTCCTCTGCTCCTTCCTCAGTCTGGCCTCTTCCTCCTTCTGCTTGGCGTACACGCTCTCCTCCTTGGGTATGTCAAAGAAGTCGGGCCGCAGGAAGCGCGACGTGCGACGACCCCGCCGCTTCTCCTCGCTGGTGAGCGGGGGCGGGGGAGGCGGCGGGGGCGGCGACCTCTCCTGCAGCTCCTGCTGGTTGATGTACCTGGACAACAGGGAGCGGTCGGGCGTGGCCCTCTGGTTCTTCTTCCAGCTGTTCTCCCTGTTGAGCGACAGCGACCTGAGTCTGTTGAGGCCCTGGCCCTCCGAGAAGACGCCGCCGCTGCGCCGCGCATGCCGCTGCTGCTGCTGCTCCTGGCGGTAAAGCTCGGCTGCGTCGGCTCGGTATGGGGTGGGCTTGTACAGCTCCGAGGGTTGGTGCGAGTTGGAACGGCGGAACTGCTCCTGCTGCGGTGGTTGGTAGTGGTGGTGCCGACGGAAGTCGCTGTTGCTCGACCCCTCATATTCTCCTGCGGGGTCAGGCAGAAGATCAGAACCTTGCGTGGGTTAGCAAGCCAAAGGGACAGCTCTTTCAGGGCATTACATTGTGTTGCAATTGCAAAGGGGGTGAAAATACAAAGCATGATTTTGTTGTGCAAATAATGCTTTACGTGAGATTGGAATTTTAAAAATGGTTTGGATTTTAATGCTGAAAAAATAATTAAAGTGTGATGATATTTATGTAGAAATGTCACGGGTAGTTATTGGTTTGTAATTAAAATTTTGATCCTCGACCCAAACCCGTTCCCTAATTCCCGCGGCATTTTCGGCGCAAAACTCAAGTAATTGACTCGTTTCGTCGCGGGGATATGCCACCTAATAGCCAGGTTTGTCTTTGACCTTGACCAAGAACACAAATTTGGTGTCAGTTTGATCAGGCTGTGCGAGATAAATTAAGACAACCTTATTTTCGAAATTGCACCGCGGCGAGATGAGTTACGGAGATCTTAAAATTTTTCAAAAATCACCTCATGCCAATTGTGTCCTTTTAACCCGTGAAACTTCGTCATATTTTTTATCAATAAAACAAAAAATACTGGTAGATGCTTGCAATGTAAAATCAAGAGAGGAAACAATTTGGAAATTTTCGTAAGGTATAAAGGAGAGCTGTCTCACAATTTCTCAGATATTACGGGCGGAAGCTTCTTTAGACACTCTTCCTGAAAAACCAAACTAATCGTGTTGGAGGCTAGGCAAGCACGGGGCGGTAGAAAGTAGAAAAGATTGATTTGGAACGAACAAAAAACACCATGCTGGTGGACTGAGAGTGGTGTGATACGCACCTGTCAACGCTTACAGCCAAGTCCTGCAGGAGTGAGTGTGATATTGATCAGTCTTGCTTATGTTATGGTTAAGGCCAGCGTTCCGGTGAAGCAACTACAAATGGTACAACAAAGGAAACAAAAACAAAATCAACAAGCTGTTAGATTAATCAGAAAACCAGTCGTTTCTTGTTCAGTGGAGTTTACATAGTGTATTACTTTGCGATTTATGCTGCATATCTCTGTGGAAATTTAATGAGGCGTTAGCTCGAGATAAAGAGAGAGAATATAGAAATAATAAAACAGCTGGGGGTGCGTCTGGAGTGCTTTTCCTTGCGATCAACACAAATGGGCTGAGCAATGCTTTCTAAATTACGACTGAAGTTAAAGATGGGAGGGCGGTGAATGAAGAAATTAATGGTTAGAAAGCATTGTCAGGCCTATTAGTGACACAGACATTGAGAGAACGAGCGGTACCCCTGTAAAGAGCACTGCAGCCCCTTCTGCCGAGTGCCAGGTGGGAGGGGGTCGTGAGACTGCGTCAGTAGGTTGGCAGGTCTCGGCGCAAGCCGAGCCCTGAGACCCGTGAGGCTGTCAGGTTGCGCGGCAGGGTGGAGAAACTGGACGTGGGCAACTGCGTCGTCATGCGGACACCGACAACTGAAATCAGACATGTCACAGAGACAACACGAACGCACGGACCGCGCGGACAAAACGGGCTGCTCGATCGCGTCTCGCATGTAACTCGCCGCAGATTCCCACAGAGATTGCGCAATTGACACACACCGATTCTCATTTTGTAAAGAACCGACTTACTGCGTGTGGAAAAACTTATCTATCGAGGGACTTTCACTGTTCTCATGCAACAAGCCAAAAAAGACAATTATTTCTCTTTTCGAACGAAAATCACGAAAAATGTAAAACTTTGTTCTGATCTGACAAGATCTTGGAGAATAAAAAGGGGTAGAAAATGCACTAGAATATGCAAGGTGAGGGTGCTGGAGGCGAGACCGACAAAAATACCTCTTGGATGATGTTCCGAGTAGACGCTGTCGCCGTCGGACGCGTCCCGACTGAGACTGCGCCTCCAGTGTCCTCCAGCATGCTCTTCGCCGCGGCTGTTGTTGCGACTCAGCCTCGAGTGCTCACTCAGCCTCCTAAATTCAAGCACAGCTTGTTAGTATAGATAAACTTAAAACAAAAACGCAAGATGCACTACAGGGAGGCAAACTGCTCCTGCCAGGCCTAAAGAGACTACATGAAGGGGAAGCAGGGTTCGCCAATTTTGCAATGCGCAAAAAACCAGCATTTTTAGATTTTTCGCATTTTTCCGATTTTTTATACAATATTCACAAGAAAACTAAAATTAGATGTTAGTTAACAAATTGATCGGATCAAGAGCCACTTGAAAGTGTGCCTGGCAGCAAAAAATGCGGGATTTTGCGAACTCTGAGGGAGAGTGATATCAGGCACTACAAATAATTCCAAGTTTGAACTCATGCTAAAATAGACATCATGATTCGAATGACTGCTAGCCAAGACAACTGGATGAATCACCATGCAGCAGAATTGACAATTTCATTATTGTTACTTACACATGACTAGTTACAATCCTTTCATGATGAGACACTGAGTAACTGGCACAAAATCGCAAAAATCACTCATTTAGAGAACCACACTCCACAAAGTTTAATAAAATGCATTTTCAAGTTATCAACCACATTTTAAGAGAAATTTATTCTATCCTAAAAGAAATTACCTCGTGAGCGGCTCTCCAAATCTGCTGGGGAAGTTGCTGCTGAAGAGGCTGGGTTGCGGGAAGTTCTGGCTGAGGAGTCTGCTGCTCGGGAAGCCTGGTCTCAGATCGTTGTCAACGTTGAGCCTCTGAGTGAGGCTTCGAACCTGGCCAACACGCATCTAAAGTCAATAGCATGCATTTCTTGACACACAGAGAATCTGCTATTGTAAAGACTAGTGCCCTCAGCCTCGAGTCTTTGATAGACCAGCTGAGGTGCGTGCTAGTTTAATTTGGATGCAGCATATGATGCATTCGTTCGCTTAATGATAAATACCCGTGAGAGGAGAGACGAGAAGAGCGTTTCCGCAGTAAAAGCCTCAAAGTTGTCTTCGTCGTCATCTTCGTCTCCAGAACTCAGGCTGTCGTTGTGTTCCAGGGATGAACGGCTTGGACGAGAACTCCTATAGAATTGAAATGTTCAGAATCGCATGGTTTATGAAAACTAGAGGTCTCAGTCAGCCGCGTTGCGCCAGCCGGCAAATTTTTGGTTGTGTGGAGAGCCAGTAAAAAATGGTCAAAAATTAAAAATTGCAGAGAAAAAAATTTCTTGCGGCCCATCAGGCCGTTAAGCACTACCAAACTTCACGTTTAAAATACTGCCAGCTGCCAACGTCGGGCAAAAAACTCGGTAAGCCTGTCCCGTCAGCCGCAAATCTCGCAGCTGAGACCTCAAATAAAGGGCAAGTTTACCTTAATCTATGCATGTGCAATCCTCGACCAAAGGTGCCTGCCATCGGGCCTAGTTCGTCCTCAGTTTGGTCACTATTCATTCTGCTGAACGAAGGAGCCGCTCCTCCGTTTGAATTGATAGTGGTTTCCGTGTCGCCTCCTTCACTCTCACTAAGTTGACTTTATAAAATTATATTAATAGAACACACAACATCAGATTCAAAATAAAAATACCTCATAAACCTTCCGAAGGGCTTGCTGAATCTCATTGACCTGCCTTTAGTTCCTGGCGTAGATGGGACCGAGTCGGAAGAGGGCTCCAAGCTGCTGGCTCTGGGGGTGACGTAGCCGACTCCCTCAACCGCAATCGGAATGATAAACTCGCGCGGGCTCTTCCTAATAGGCTCGCCCTTCACGGCTGTAAATAGGGCATCAATTTATGTCTCACTCACTCTGTGCGTCTGATTCTTACTTTCAGCTTCCGACTCGACTGTGCTCTGCCTCGACAGCTGCTCCTTCTTGACTGCTGCTGCTGCTGCCGCCGGTTTTGGAGGAGGCGGCTTTGCCTCTTTGGCTACCTCCTTCTCGCCCTCCATTCTGATCGGAATGATCCTCTCTTTCTTAAGCTCTGGCTCTGCAGACATGGACCTGAAGGCGTTGCTCGTCGGCGCTGTGTTTGAGTGTCGGTATGGACGTGGCACTCTCGGCGACGCAGCGCCTGCTGCTTGCGCGTTCATGGACGCAGCGCTGGATGCTGCGGACACGGGGAACGCAACCTCTGAGCGCTGCGTCTGCACTGGCTGTGGTGTTCCAACCATGTGCTCCACCTCGGTCCTACAAAATTAAAATTATTCAATTAAATTCTGTTGCTAATTAATGATTCAAATGAAATGAGGGGTTTTCATGGAAAATATATGGAAATTCAAGATCAAACGTTCTATCAGATTTATTTTTTAAGATTTTAGCCAAACTAACCAAATTTTATTCCAAAACATGGGATTATTTCAAGTTGGCCGTCTAAGAAACCCTCTTTCTTGGCTCAGCAACTAACACTTTTGATTTATTTCCACGTTTACTGATATCTCATTGACATGCTAATAAAGTTTACCTGTATTCCACTTGCTTTGGTGGCGTTGGTGCAGGGGCTGGCACCGTAGCAGTAAAAGCTGGTGCAGCTGCCGGTGGGTTATTGAGCCTGATTTCAGCCTTAGACGTTCTTCTAGGAAGTGTGGCAGATTTCGGACTAGATTCAAGCGTGATTTTCATGGAGGTCGACTTCTTCTTTTGAGCTTCAGCAGCCTGCTTCGATTCAAAATCTGGCGACTTGGCCTTGGCAACCGCTGCCTTGGGCGGCGGAGATGGCTGCTTGATGGACTGTTTCTGCGGAGAAGCAGGCCTAACGACCTCTTTCTGAGGCGACTTGGGCTTGATTTCAGGGGCCACGACAGGTGCTTCTTGCTTTTTGGGTTCTGGCTGCTTCTGTGGGGTAGCTGGAGGCGTCGGGGCTTTGGCTGGTTGTGCTGGGGCGACTGCTGGCTGTGCAGGGGGTGCAACCGGGGTAGCTGCCTGTTGAGGAGCAGGGATGGCAGTCTTTGCAGGGGGTTGAGCTGCAGAGGAAGGCTCCTTTATCGTTTTCTTCTCAATCTGAGGAGACTCGGACTTTGCTGGCTTTTTCAGCGCTTCTATCTTTGGCTCCTCGCTGGCCACACTTGTGCTGGCTGACTTTGTGGGAGGTTTCTTTTCAAATGCTGATTTGAAGTCACTAACCTTCACCCCTGGAATGAACATTTTCTTTCCTGCAAAGTGAACTTCATTAAAACTGGGATAATAGAATATTAAAAAAATTAATACCCTTTTCTGGAGAGGTCCTGTTGATGTTATTCGAGGACATGCTGTTGAACATTTCCGCTTTTTCAAATATACTCGACTTTCGTCGGACGTCATTTTTAGGAATCTCCCTCTTTTCAATAGACTTTTCAGGGCTGACGGATTTGGATGTAAGATCTTCGGTCTTTGTTCTGTATCTCAGACTCTGCGGCCTCCTCTTTTCAACAGCTGGCGGCGAGTCTTCCTTCTTGGCTTGCTCTGCTTTTACGGTTTCAACTGGCTTTGGCTCCGGCTCTGTCGGAGGAGCCGAAACAACAGCTGCAGGAACTGAGGGCGGCGGCTCTGCCACTGCAGGTGCAGCAGCGGCCTCTTCCAAAACCGGTGTAGGGATGAGCGGCTCAGCTGCGAGAGGTACTGGCTTTTCATCAGTTTTGGCGCTGGCGTTCACAGCCTCGATCGGAGCAGGCAGCAAAGCCTCGTCTTCCAGGGCTGGCGCTGCAGCTTTCGGTTCTGGAGGGACTTCTCCATTGATCTCAACGGTCTTTTTCTTTTTCTTCAGGCTCTTCGTTTTGTCAGAGTCGGAGAGCGGAGTGGACGCTTGAGACTCTGGAGTTTCAGCTGGCACCGCTGCCGCGTCCGCCTCTGGCACTTTTCCAGATTCCTTTTTAACTCTGACTGATTTGCGTTTTTCTTTGCTCTTTACGGTCGGCTCAGTGATTGTTGACGATGAGGTGTCATCCACCTCCATCAGCTCCTCCCTTTTCTTCGTCTCAGCAGGCGCAACGGGCTTTGACTCTTTTCTCTTTGCGCCAGTTTCTCCACTGGGGCACTCCTGCAGTTTTCTCTTGGGCGCCGTGGCGGGCTCTTCGATGGGTAGAATAGGCAACGGGGGTGGTGGGATCGTTAACCTTGGCGGCGATGATTTCCTCTGAGGGAAGTCCAAGTCCATTAAACTTCCAACAGAATGCGACCTTGCTGGGTAGCTGGTAGGCGGAATCGGAACAGGCAGCCCCTGGTAATGAATATTTTAAATTAATAGCACCAAAGTGATTATCAGTGCGGCAACTACCTCTTCTTCTTTATCAGGAACGACAATTTTGTCAGAACTAGGAGCCGGCGCCAGTGAGAGGAGGAGATCAAGTCTAACGGGAGTTTGGTTGGCCAGCGTTTCTGCAATTTCATAACAATTTTCGTTGTAGCCTTCGTTGACCCACCAGTGATTGCAAATCTTTTCAATGTCAGCCCTTTTCCTTGGAGTCACAGTCAACATGTCACGGATCAGAGGCGAGGCAGCTGAAAATTGAAGAACGATCAGAAAAAAATCCTGCTCGAGTAGGAAGACACTTACGGGAAGGCTTTTTTGGTTCAAAATAATCTCCTTGGGATATTTGCTTGACTAATTTCTTAAAATTTGAGCCATCAAACGGCATTGCACCATAAACCAACGTGTATAGAAGTACTCCAAGGGACCTTATGAAAATAAAAATATGAAGCACATAGATTTTTTTTGTGGAGTGAAAAATACCAGCAGTCAACTTCTGGCCCGTGGTACGGAGTGCCTTTGACAATTTCTGGGGAAGCATAAAGCGGGCTGCCACAAAACGTGCTTAGAAGCCTTTTGTTATCAAAAACATTCGATAGACCAAAGTCGGCAATCTTCGCATTGCCATTCTCGTCCAGGAGAATATTTTCCAGCTTTAAATCACGGTGGCAGATTTTGTGCTGCAATAAAAGCGGAATAAGGTCAAGTTCGCAAGTGGATGTGGTGCCTATTAAACACCTACCTTATGACAGTAATAAGTTGCAGTCGCTATTTGCCTGAATATCCTCCTCGCCTCGACTTCGCTCAGTACCTTTCTCTCACTCAAATAGTCGTAAAGCTCGCCACCAGCTGCGTATTCCATCACAAGTACCATCTTCTCCCTATTCTCGAATACCTCGTAAATGTGAATGATATTCGGATGCCTCACCTAAAAAGAGAAAAAACCGTTCAAGAGGAAAAAGCAACTTTTATAAATCTTACAGAGGACATAATTTGAATCTCTCTCCTTATTCTCACTAAGTCTGCTTCAGTTTCGATCTTGGCCTTCTTGATTGTCTTTATTGCAACCTGAACAGAGAACACGTGGGGTCATTTAAAAAGCAATAAAACCGCCAGATACACGTACTTCTTGTCCAGTTTCTTTGTTGATTCCGAGTTGTACTTTTCCATAAGTGCCCTGCCCCAGTTTGCGGATGATGTCGAACCTGGAAGCAACAGATGAGACGAAATCAATCATCAGAAAACAAATCTCTCGTGCCTCGTTGCGTTTTATTTATACGTTGGGATTAAAAGGGGCGCTCACTCAAGACCGCGGGCCTAATTAGCTAGAGCGCTGCTCTTTCAAGTTGGAGGAAGAGAGTTGCGCTTTGATCCGACTCTTGCCGCCTATCGATATGATCAATTCGAATTTTAACCTACTCTGATTTATTCTCCTCGGCGCTAATTGTGCATCAGACTGGCATTTAGGCGCACGCATTCGATAGCAAGCAATGCCCTCGGATTGCAGGGATTAAGACAGCAAACGGAATTAAATTATTTGTGATTTTGATCGGGTGCTCTGCGATGATTATTGGTTTTCGCTATTTTCGTTTCCCTTCATCTGAAATTTAAATATTTGGATGAAAATTATAAAATTTAGAATAATAGAAAATGAGCCTAAAATCTGTCCCGTGACATTTGTTAACTTGTGTAAAAATATCTAACATAGGTTATTTATCGTTTTTGGGAAATTACGCTTCAAAACTCGTATTTTTCAAATTTCGTCAATTCTAAATCTCGGGTTCAAACCATCAGAATTGCAAAAACTGTACACGGTTAGGCTCGTCTCAACCTCTCCTGACCAGCTGAGGGGTTTAGGGGAGGGGATGTTTTCAACTTTGAACCCCGTGCTACAATTTTAATAGCAAACATGATCTACTACAAATTCTTCCTCAGATGGGGCTTAAAAATTTGTTTATAATATTGAAATTTAGGGGGTGGAGGGTAAGAATCCTCTAAACCCCCTTCAGCTAGTCAGGGGAGGTCAAGACAAATCTAACGGTAGGTAGTTTTTGCAATTCTGATGGTTAGAACCCGAGATTTGGAGTCAACAAAATATGAAAAACAATAAAAAATGTGTTTTTTTTATTTTCAAACAAAAAAGAGCAGCCCTAAATTTAATGGGACTTCTATGAAACACATTTAAAAAAATCCAAAATACAGAGCTCATTTCCAAAGTTTTAATTAAAAATATTTATTTTTCGAAAAGCTTAAAAGCGCGAAAACACGCTAATTTTTATTCTAACTTAAAGCAACGAGAGCGAAGTTCTTTTTAACCAAAGCATTTTCCTAAAAATTAATATTTCTTCGATTTTGCTTGACCTATTGCCAATTCTGTGACATTTCGTCACCCAATTAACAAAATATTGTCACTTTTTCCTATCCAAAATGTGTGTAATTAACAGGGATTTTTTAAAGCACCACATTTCACTTATGAAATGTCATTTGCATCACGAGCAGGAGAGCAACTCATTATTCAGGGCACCCTAGCTTGTTCGTATGGACAATTGGCTTAACCAATTACATTTAAAGCCGACGGCGTGACGTCGCCAGCAGCTCTCTTGCGGCGGAGGCGACGCCGGGCGCAAATTATTTTAAGCCGGGCGCGGCGAGACACACGCCGGCCTGCCTCGCCGTTGTTTTTCCCGTTTGCATATGAGTGTAAAAGCGAGTGTGCACAAAAGATGAGCAATTATGCTTTGGCGCGCGCCCCGCGATTTTAACTCGGCTGAAAACAAAAACAAACAGAGCTCTATTTTCGGCGTTGATTCACGGAAAAGCACGAGAATTGAAATGAAAAAAAACGCGTTTGAAATGAATGGAATTGGTTTGAAGTGGGTTCCACTCGATTCTTGTTGGCTGAGGTAACGAATTCGCCTCTTTTAGGGGAGCTTTTTGCTTAAAGAGCTAAGGGCCCCGTAAAAAATGCGGCGTGCAGTTCGAATCAATTCGCTATCAACGCGGCGGAACGCATCGGAAATAAAAATAGCCCGTTTGGCAGAGGGATGATCAGAAGTGGGCCGTCAGCGAGTCTTTTGCATGATGTCACGGCCAGTATTCCGTGCTATTAACGTATTACTTATACTGATCCATGCTCTAATTTTAGCTCACTTTGGGCTAAAACCAGCCTCGCGACTATGGCTCACTGATTAAAAAACTAGCAAGCACAAAGCCGAATTTTGCACTTAGCTTGTTGCTCTGACGCTAATTTAGAACGCAAACAAACTCGAGGCACGTGGACGCGAACGCTCCAACATTCTGCAATGACTAATTATTTTCCTTATGGATCTCAAAGTATATATTCGGATATTATGAATGCCTAAAACGAGAAAAGCAGCTTTTTTAACGCCACAGCGAGACTGAATGAATTAAAGTTGCAATAAAATAATACAACTACCTTATTTCAAGCTGCTAAATATAAGAAATTGCAGTTAAATAATATCGATATATAATGTACTCTGTGTTGTACACCGTTGGTGTCTAATAAAATAAATAAAAAAATAAAATGCCAGATGAAATTAAAAATTCGGGCCCATAGGGCTTAAGGGGTGAGCACCCCTAAAACCAATCACCAGGAAAAGCCAATCTAAGTCGAACGGTGTGCAGATTTTACATTTCTGAAGGCTACAACCCGAGATTTGGCGCTCACAACATTTGCGAAAATAATGTTTTTCGATGTTCAAAATATAATTTCTTGAAAACGAAGCCGAAACACCCCCTTGAAATGTCCACAAAAGTTCACACGTAACCTGAGATCACTTTTAAGAGGCGTTTCAGATTTTTAAAGTTTTCAAAATCCCAATAAACATCTGGATATTTTCGAAAATGAACCTTGGTGACCTTTGTCCTTGACCGATGACCTTAAATTTGGTGTTCATTTCATCTGACTTGACGAGAGGAGTTCACTGTACACCAAAACATTCAAAATGACTTATTTGCATTCTACAAATTCGCCAAAGCACGCAAAAATGGAAATTTCGACGAAAATATTTTTGGTTACTCTTTGAGATAAGACTGGTGTGAACTTTGTCAGATTATGTTGACACCGTCAAACCCGTCCAGTGACCCGTGATTTTTCACTCAAGGGAATTATGCTTTGAAGAAGAAGAATGGCTCCACTAAATGCCAGGCCAACGCCTTTTTTTAGACGAACTCTCTGCAGACAATAACATACGGACCTTTTAGATTACTTCACCATCGGACGCATCGTTTTTGTTATACCAAACATGACCCACATTTGTGCATCAGCGTCTGCGATCGAACCCTATATCCTTTTCCTAGGAAGCGGCGGCGGCGTCTAATTATCATCTTTATCTGGCAAACACGCGCTCGCGAACGCCAGACGTGCAGAAACAAAGAATACATTAACGCACGCAGTTGATTTTGTATACAATTTAAATCTCTCTCCAGCTCCAAAGCTGCTGCACTGCGCAAAATATCACACAACGAATCGCGGCACGGGTTGTGCGCCTTGTCGCATTCCTCTGGCCGAGCAGATGAAATCGATGTGCATGTTTCGTTCACACGCTCGCGTATTTGCAAGTGCTCCCAGCAATCAATGCCCGCGCTCGCAAATTTCGCACACAGCTGCGGACTAAATATATATTATCCCAGCGCCAGTCCAGTATATTACATCAGCAAAAGGCATTTTGTTAAGGATCGCGCACTACTGAATAAAATGAATGGAATACAGTGTTTTGCTTTGAAATAAAGCTCATATTCACAGAAAATAAATGAAAAATCCTGTTACTTGATATACTAGTTAAGAGTGTGGAAAAGGCTAATAATATCCTAAACTGTCGATAAATATTTGGAGAAAATCGGCTTACAGGTTTTTTGCACACCATTGGATAGATCGAAATCATATGAGGGAAAAAATCAATTTTTCGAGAATTTTTCAAAATCTCGGACCTGATTTAAGAGATAACCTATTGCTAAATTTCTCAAATTAACTACTTATCAATGATGCAATATGTTCTTAATTTTTGGCCTGCATGTAGGGCTCTACTTTAAACTCCTCCCTTTATGGAAATATTTGCACGCGTTCCAGTTTCTGACAACAACGCTATTACCATATCAGGATGTTGCCACAACTCAGGATAAACTTTCTGGCCAAAATGAACGACAAAAGTTTGCAGACGGCTGAGTCGTAATCTCCTAATGCAATGGGGTGTTTCAAATTTCAGCAAGCGGCGCCGGGACCTTGCAACTTTTGCGATCCATTAACGAATTGTTAAGCGAATTCGAGTGCCCTAAATAGAAAGTTTCTAGACTTTACCACTGGTACAAGACCAGCTTTTTTTGCGGGTGAAGTGTGGGTACAGAGAGATACACAGTATTTTTGTTCGGCCTTCCTTCACCCACTGACCGAAATAAACTGCTAATATTTGGCAAATGTGTCAAACGGCTGCTTTGTTTCAAAATGAGGCACACTGAGGACGGCGACGACAACTGCCTGCTCGTCTGGAAACTTGTGTACCGTCCTTCAGCATGTAAATAGTTTGCCTAAATTGCAGTCTATTTTTACAGAGACTAAAGCCCTGCTAATTCAAATTTTTCGCAGGCACAATATAATTTGATATTAAAACTTTCATGCAGTGTTTTCTGCCAATTTAACCAATCTCAATTAGGCACTATTTCAATGTGAGGACACCTTCCCGGGTTTTGATTACTTAGTAACCATTAAAACACATCTAAGATTTTTTTGTGCTACCAATTTTCCATTTTAAGAAACAAGCCATCACAGTAAATACACATAAAATTAATTTTGCCAAATAGTGCGTCGCATTGACACTGTTTCAAAGGGAACTGCGTCTGAAAAGACGCAGTCATCACAAGGCACTCTCCTTCTCTTCTGAAGCAAGTTCCCTGCGACGATGTGAAATGAAAAACAGGCGACGGATGTCAAAAGAGCTGATCAGCAGTAAATAGGCCGGCGGCTGGTGGCTAAAGACGAATCAATGCGTGCGAGTGTGCAATATAGCCTCTATTTGCAGGCACATAGTCATCAGAACGACGGCCCGCCGATTACCCCCTGAAAACGGGGCCGTGCTTTATCATCCGAGCCAGTAGGCCACCCTCGATTAACATGCGTATCACTTGCACATGTTTGGAGGAAATGTTTATTTTCTAGGTTGGGCAACGGCAAAATCAATGGTGACGAAAAAGTTACAGGAAATTTGCACATTGATGATAAATGTAGCTAATTTTGTCCTCTGTACGTTTGAGCGAGGTCAAGCAATACCACAAGGGAAATATATTGATGTTTCCGCAGCTTTTAAGGATATGAGCAATATGCGCTCATGATATTACTCGAAAATATATTTTAATCTAGAGGAAAATACATTAATGATTTCAAATTACAAACTTCACAATAATTTCCCATCTAAACATGTCTAATGCGTCCAATTATTGAGCTTTAATAAAATATTTGTTTTTTGGGTGTAAAACAGGGGTGGCAGACTACTATGTTTATTTACGGGAGATTGAGAAAAGTCTAGCAGTGTTCGTTTTTTTTTTAAATCTGACTATTTGGAGCAAAGAATATTTTTTAAGTCCCCTAAAAACACTATTTTAGTTGTTTTAATTTTATTTAAAAGAAAATTAAGAAAACAACTTGTGACACTTTGACATGTTCTATAAATTGCTATAGTCAACACTTCAAAATCTTGTCGCCTCTTTATTTCAAAATTTGACTTTCACACTTAAAAACCCGATCTGATCGTTCAAAAAATGTTAAAATAAAACCGAAAAATGGGAAATCCTGATTTTCTCAGTTAATTGGGGAAACGTTTTAGCACACAAAAAATCATTAAAATATCCGGAACCCAGGATCACTTTCTGCTGATTTCAGAGAAGTTGGAGCCAGACTTTGAGGCCCTTGCAACACCATATTTATATACAGCCTGTTGCGCCGTCTGCCTTCTAGTTTTTATGGAAATCGAACCCACCGCAATTGAAGTTGCGAGTGGGAGATGCACCCACACCCACAGCGGAAAAGAAAAAAAATAACTCTTGATTTCAAAAGACTTGATTTTCACCAAGGGAATAAAATCCAATTCGGTTGATAGACTCTGCAGAAACCTAATCCGCATACGAGCTGATTTTGCCAGGCAACCGATTTGCGAATTTTACTTGTTTTTTGCTTCAATCATTCAAAGCTTTCTGTGCGTATCGGAAGGAATGTCAGAGGAATTCTGTTCACCTGGCAACGAAACAGACAAGGTGACTTAAACTTAAAATCAACACACAGTGCTATTTGGCAATGGCCCAAGAAAGCCCCCGAAAGAAAATCTGTTGTTGGCCATTACTGCTGCTCTGACACAGGCGGCCGCATGGCCGGCGAAAAGCACACACCAAGAATTAACCTTCATGAGCGTGTGTAATTACCAGAGGACTTGAGATGGATAGCTTAGGCGCCATCAGGATTAACAAACCTTTGTCTGAGTTTCCTGCGGTGGTTGTGCAGTTTGACGCCGGCAGTGCTCTCCATTCCGCCCATGATGTTGTTGATGTTGCTCGAGATGGCCGGCTTCGTAGTGGGCCCATTTTTTGAGGTGGTCGTCGCAGCGGCGGCCCCCTCGTCGGGGGCAGCGTTGCTCGCCTCCTCGCCCACCACCATCACTTCCTCCTCTGGGCTTCCCCCTGAAATAATTAAACATAAATTATGTTCATGAGCTAAAATTACAAACAAGGAAGAGTCACAATACTGGCAGTTATTTAATACACGAAAATATTTGTGGCATGGAATCTTATTTTCGTAGAAATGATTATAAAAATTAAAAAGCTTAAATCGATCCGTTTTCAAAATATCGATCAGTAAATAACGCTTTCAAATAATTAGTAAAATGAAAACCCTAGGGTGTAGCATGTTGGACACACCGGTTCTCGTTAGATCACCAAAGTTAAGCAACTATGCGTGCAGTCTAAGCTGGATGGGTGACGGCCTGGCTGCCGGCTGCATAACTCTGGGCAAACTCGTTACTCGCTGGATTGCACCTTTCCAGCATGCGTGATTTGGTATCACGGGACGAATGTCTAGCGTTTCAAAAAATCCTCAATGCGGAGGCAAGTGGGCTTATTGTGTTATTGGGACCCGGGTTTCAGCATTCGTGCTAGCACAGTGCGCGAAGAAAAAGACCGATTTCAATAAAAGTTTTTTAAGCCTCTTGAATTTTTGTTAAAATTTTAGAATTTAACTATACATCCAGAACTTTTTGACTGGAGCTATCAATAAAATTCTCCTTTTGAATTGAAGCTCGTGTTGCCAGCTGGACCGTTTCCGGTGTGCTGCTGAATGGACTTATGAAGAGCGCGTGTCAAAACAGTCCATATAGCGCCTTCGTTATGAAGTACGCAGTTTGGTTTTCCCAAGTATAGCTGTTTATTTACAGACAGTTTAAAATTAGCGCGGTGCTGCGGCACACAGCGTCCATCGAGACTGCTAGATTTTTTTCACGAATTAAACAGCACTTGACGGGCATAAAAAACAAATTAACATTAGAGGCTAATAGCGACAGCGGGTGTTGCTAATACGAGGAAAGTTACAGAAAAATATATATTACGAGTCGAGGTGAGTAATTGATCTCCGGTTCCAGGAAACCGCGTGAGTAGTATTCCGTGTGTGGTTTGTGCACAAAAAGTGAGCGGCGAAGGAGTAAATATTATTCGTGCAGATAGATGGACCAGCTGACGTCGGGCTATTTTCAGCTCGGAATAACACAGGAAAACACAGCCGCTCTTCTAGAAAATCACACCCCTCATTTGGCTGTTGTAAAACGCATATTTGCATTTGGTATACGTGCCGGGCAAGCGTCCACAAAGCCTCCTTAATTGGCAACTATCGTAGAATATAATGCATTTGTGGTGCACGAAAAGAGCACATGATCGCATTTAATGGAGCCCGTACAATTGCCTGAATTGCCGCAATCACACAAGAGCCGAAAGAACTTGAACCGTTGTCGTCGGTTTGTTTGTTTTGTCACGAAAGAGGTGTTTTTGTTTTGCTTCGTTGAATTCCGCGTCTAAGGGCTTTCCTGGTACTCATGGTTTCGAGTTATTCAACTTGATTACTTGCGAAAATAGATGGCACACCGATTTTCTCTTATTGTTAGATGGATTCGAGAAAAAGTTGCGTTTCTATTCCTTTTTTCGTTCGAAAATTACTCGTTTGCTTATCTTTGATTTTTGGACAGAGATATTTTGAATTAGAATTAAAGTAGAACTGAAATTTTATTTCTGCTAGTGCCCTAGGGGCCGAATTATGATTGGCAGCCGAATCACTCGATTGATAATTAGACCGAAAATCGGTGGAAACGATAAAACCATTTTAAGGTTTTCGTTCTGAATCAAGCAAAAAGTGCGACGAGAACGCCGGCCACCAATCAGAGAAGAGAGCTGATCTCTGACTGTACGTGGCACTGTCCTAAGATCGAGACAGCAGCACCACAGCGACAGCCAGCGGAAGTGGAAGCGAGTCAAGGGACAAGTCTGACCTGCCTTTTTGCTTACGCTGAATGTCGCGGTTTCGCTGCTGTCTCGATCTTGATCTTTTAGACCAGCGCAACGTCAAACCAATGACATAACCGCTTGGTCGCCAGCGTTCTTGATGTGGTACTCTTTGCTAGGTTCAGACGTCGTGTCGAATTGTCGAACGAGTGATTTGGTTGACTAGCCTCTAATTCGACACTCAGAAGTCCGTGTCAAAAATGAAATTCCAGAGCTTCTTTAAGAACCATATATGAGGCTTGACACTGCGAAGTTCTTGTTTGCAACCATTAAAGACGTAAAGATTGAGTAAAAGCCGTTAAAGCCAAAATTAACTTTGGCAACACACTAATTCTCTAGAATGGTGGCTTCAAAGAGAAATCAAGATCTTGTTTAGAGATCCTCGTAGTGCTTAGAATATTTTCATTTGTGCGGTATAATTTTTCTGCCAACCTAAGCTACATAACCGCTTATTGCAAAGAAAATAAATCATAATAATTTTATTTCACTTAGATCAGTGTAAAAATTTTCTCATATTATTTCCCCCCTGGTTTTTGCATATTTTAGAGGTTATCAAAAATATTTCAAAAGAATTCAGGTGTAAATAATTCAGTAAACAAGTTCCGCGCGACAAGCGTTTGAGTGAGTGAGGCGTTTAGCAGGCGTGACAAGGTCGGCAGATTCCCTTAGAAGGGCAGAAAGCGCGGCAAGGGCACTGACATCCCACGCTTTCCCACTCGCTCGTGCAAAATGCGAGCAACCCACCGACTGGCGGGTCAATAGTGTTCAGACCGGCGTGATCGGGCCAGACGCCGGGCAAAAACTACGTGCACATGCTCGGAACCATATTCCGGTCTTGGTGCAAAAATCCCGCTAGGTGAAAAACCGAGCACGAGAGTGCCCTCGAGAGAGGACTTCGGGGCCTCTTCCGCCGCCGCGTTCATTGTTCGCGCAAAGCAAGCAGACGAGTTTGCTTATTCAACTCTGTGTGTGTAGCTCGGCCGTTAAATTATACTCACTCAGTGCCGCTATCATAAAGGATCTCCACACTCTCGCTTGCAAAATTTATTTTGCTTTATGAACGCCGGCTCCGAGCGTCGATAAACTATGAAAGGGCTACCCACCCGCTATGGGGGCTCGGGGTAATCGCAGTTTTTGCTGGGAGTGGTTGCCAAATTTTGAGCAAAATTCATCTATCTTTATAATTAGAATAATTTGAACTCACTGCATGTCATATAAAAATAATTATTACAAGTCAAACGCATCGGGGGAGCATAAATTCTGCAGCTAGTTTTTGACGAGCAGGCAGTGGAGGGGGTGAAAGAACACGCTCCCCCTCCACTCGCAGCGAAAGAGGAGAACAAAGACACTTGCTTGTCTAAAAGACAACTATGCTTGTCGTAAATAACGTATTGAGTGACAAATTCATGAAAATAATTATCTTTTAAAAACTTTTAAATAAGAAAAAAGAACAAAAATTGGTATTTGGTTGGAGAGGGTAGAAAAATTGTTTATTTTCAGCACGACCCTTCAATAAAAACGAGTGCAATCGCTGCACGTCATTGCTGAGCCAGCTTTTTTATTAAAGCCATCCGACTGGAAGTGAAAAACTTCTCGCTTTCACGATTCTTTCCCATGGAAGCAGTCAGTGGAAAAAAGAATCACGTCATTTCTACCCGCAACGCTTTTCTGTCTTTCAACTGGAGAGAGTGGCGGTGTTTCCCGGACAATCGCACGCAGTGTCGCTTTGCTCAGTCAGTCCAAAGAAGGGCGGCCCGCGTGGAGTCTGGCGCGCGTGACTCATCAGGCGTGGTGACGTAACACATTGTCTCCGTCCATCGGCTCTAATCACCAGAGCGACTCCTGCCAACGCGAGTGAATTTTCAAACGTCCCCAGCGATCGTGTGTCTCGTGTCGCCTTTCTCGAGTCAACATGAACTACGCATAAATTTGGTTATGAATCGTCATGTTTACGTTCCTTGTTATGGCTAGCAATATGGAAATTTGGACCTTTAACCTTAAGAAATACTTAGATATTAGGAATTTCGCGCAAGCCCTTGAATTTAATGAAAAAGGCTGATGAAAAAAGTTTATCTACTATACACAGCACTGATTTTAGGCGCCACAGTTATTAATTAAAAGCAACAAGGCCGATAAGTACACCCATTACTTTAAAGTAATTTTAAATCTTATCGTCTCAAATGTAATGAACATTCTATGCTTCGATTTTACTGATATCAAAGGATATTTAATGAGGAATTCCAGATATCTTACGAGGGTAAAGTTGATAAAAAAAATTCTCGCTTTTGCACATTATATTTGTCCACTGCGAAATGTGGGGTGGCCGATAGCCAAAAGCGATAGATAATGTCCATCGGACTCGAAGTGAAATATATATATATAAATGCATACATGCATACATTAGCGCAGCAGCACATGGTGCAAAGAGAAGAAAGCACTCTGGCGCCAATCTCGCGGTCTGCTTGCAACTTTTCTCGACGCCGCTTACCAAACAGTCGCAGTTTCCCAACTAACTGGGCTACTAACCGACCAGCTAACTGCGGTCACTGCGCGCGTCTCCGATCTCCGATGCCACTCGCTGTGCAGCAGAGCGATTTGTTAATTGCTCAATTGGCAGTGCAAATTTCCGCAGTAGTGCCAAAGTCGTTCGCAACCGACTGATTGTGAGAGAAGAGTTGTACACTTTGTAGACGTCGACTGGAAGAGAACAATGCACCAGCACGACGTGCTTTTGAATTATTCAGGTGTGATGTGTTATTCTGGTTGCCTGCAAGGGGAGCGAAACAATGCTCGGTCTGGAACACTTTTTTTCATGCGGCCTGCAGCTTCATTTCAGACCACGGTCGCTCCTCCGCACTTGACGACGAGCATCTCGTTTTACCTCCGCTTGTAATGCTCACTGCAATATTTGCTCTCGCGCTGACCCTCGCTCCAGAACATGTTGAGACGCGGGTTCAACTTGTTGGAGAGCACGGAGCGTATTTTTCATAGGGTTGGAAATATTTGTTTAATTTTGAGCCGCGTTATTTAAATTGTGTATATAGATAAAAAAAACATCCAAATCGTCTTTGAATTCTAAAGCACCTTTCAAAAAACTCCAAATTGTCTATATTTCCGATGCATGAGACATTTCTTTCAAAATTTCCACTCAACAGTCAGGTTTTAAAAATGTTTATCTCTATTAGGAACCCGTTTAAGGCAGTTTTCATTCCATATTCGATGAAAAAACCCGACATTTTCGACTTTAAAATATTTTGTTTAATTTGTAGCTAAAGTCGAATTGAATTAGATTGATGCAGCTTCCCTGCTGTCTTATCTATCGCCATTTTTTGCCTCTTTTATTCAAATCCGAGGCGTCTAAGCTCCAGCTGTCGTGTGGTATTCAGACGCTCGGAATAATTACGAAGGCAGCTGTCGCGCTTGGCTCTTTCCCGGCTGTAATATTAAAAAAACACCCACTCTTCGTCGGCGGGAACAGCTCGGTCAAGTGTGAATGCACCTTGGAGCTCGACATTCGCGTTCACAGTCATTAATATAGGACGCAATTCCTGGATTTTGACTCACTCGCACGGTTTTGTGATGGCAGACTGCTGGACGCGTGTATTTTCGCGCACAATTTGGAATAAAAACGAATAACTTGGGAAACGAACAGATGGAAAGTATTATCTGCGCAAAAAGAGCTCGGCACTGTGACAAGACGAGACAAAAAATGTTTGTTGTTGGCAGCATCTGCTAGAAATGATTTTAGCGATTTTTCTAAAGGTTTTTTTATGATATTAACGCGTGCCTCTCAAAGTGGATCGATATAGAGCGACAGTTGAAAATTATTTGAATTTTTGGATGCAATAAGCAGTTTTTCAATAAACAATTTTTGTTCTAATCAAAAAAGGACCTTGCTACAGAAAAAAATCAAATTATTCAAATTTTCTCCACAATTTCCAGCGTTTGACCACATTTTCTTGGCAGATTTCAATTCCTCTCGTCGAGATCTGTCCAACAGCGTGTTTAGGGCAACTCTTTGTTGTGAAATAAAATATGATTTCAGGTAAGGAAACCGTCCTATCCATTTTATAGCTTTGCAGCAACTTTTCTAAAAAATGCCAGTCAATTTTGGTTTTGGCTTCAATGCAATCCTAAGAGATGAGTTCATGCATTGGCAACACGCATTTTCAAGGATTGTGCAGTACCAATTCCCTTTAATGTCCCTTGCGATTATTTGCTGGTTGGCCACGTCGTGCAGAATTTATTTTTTCGCATCGTGACGCGCGATGCGGCAAAGGAAGCTATCCTTAAAGCACACTACTGAGATTTCCTGCCCCTTTTGATACTTTTTCAAGCCTTCTCCGACCTTCCCTCGTTCCTGGTCTGCATTCACGTCGCAAAGTGAAAAGCGGCGACTTTGCATAAAGCGTGTCCGAAAAGCGGCGACCATTTTTTGCTATTTCCACGACATTTGAGCTTTTATCTTTTCTTTGTACAGGGCCGGATTAAAACTGAAGCCGTGCTTTATCGCTCGCATCTACTCATCTTGGCGCCGGTATTTACTTAGCTGCGAGATTGAATCCAAACATGCATGAATATATGAGAAAAAGATGTCGAGCGCACTCGAAAGATAGAGGTTTCATCTACAAATATGGACTCTTCTTCTCGGCAGTCGAATAATGGCTAGTAAACACCAACTCCAAAGGGAAAATTCATAACGTAGCGAGCTTCTGAAAGAAATTCAGCTTCTCTTGAAAAGATTTTTATCAAACAACCTTGAGTTCATAATCCTACAAAAGACGTAATGCATTCCTCAATCTCTTAAAGCAGCAAAATGTTGCCATAATTGACCAACGAAACCGTTGATAAATTCTGAATTTCTCAAATTAAAGGATTTTACGGGTCAGATTTTGAAAAAAATGAAATACCAGAAGATTAGTCTCGACCTCCCCTAGATAGTCAAGGCACTCGAATGGTGCCAACACTTAAACACCTTTTTTGCACTATAAAAAAGGAATATTTTAAATTTTGATGTTGTTTGCACCTCACTGCGCTACGAGGTTGAGTGTTTATCACCCTTAAATCACTTCAGTTCACCATGGGACGTAAAGAAAAGTCGAACGGTATAGAATTTTTGCATTTGTGACTCTTAAAACCTGAGATTTAGCTGACGCGCTTTTTTTAAAGACGTTTTCCCCAAATCTCTGCTTCTAAGCATCAGATTTACAAAAACTGCATACCGTTTGACTCTTCATGACCTTCCCTAGTTAGCCAAACCCCCTTAAAATGTGAAAAATGCATTTATGCGACTAATTGAACGTGCAAACCATTAAAAAAAGCAAAATTTAAACTTGATATCGTTCTAAAAACCCATTATAAAACTAAAATTTTATTAGCAGTGACGTTAATGAGAGCCAACATTTATGATTCATAAAAGTAAGGGAGCAATGAAACTACTAAAAGCTTTTTAATAATAACCTCATATCATAATTCAATCAAAAGTGATAATAATTTATTTCGTCCAGCATGAGATGAAAAATGTCCCCTCAGAAAGTTTGGATTAGCGCAAGTCGGGTCGGGCGGAAAGTGGCGGTGGTGATTAACTGGTCGGCAAGTTTTTGGACTGCAGAGGCGCTAAATGTAACGCAGATGGAATTCAAGCCAGCCTGCGAGTGCGAGAGGCGCAGGCCGGGCTATTTCTGGTGCGACTCCGACTCGCTCTCTGCCAGCAAATAGTCCACTCTAGACTTGTTCTTCTCTCGAATCAAGGACTACCGAGCGTCCGTCCGTCCGTCCGCCCGACCATCCGTCGCTCGCACAACAAGGGACACCCCGCCGTAATTATTTTGCCCTCACTCGCAAGCCACGTGCAACGTGCGCGTCCCCCGAAAAGAAAAGTTTTTTCTTATCAACGCAAAACTGGTGTTAACTGGGTGCTAGAGAATTCTCGACTTTTATTTGAAGAAGACTAAGGAATGCGATTTCCTCAACTACTATATGCACTAAGTTTATATCAGAGATTGAGAAAATGACCCATTTAAATGAGAAAAATAGCTCTTGTTAATTGGTTAAATTTAACAAATCATTTATTAATAATTCACGATAAGATTTTTAAATTATAGATCTAAAGGTTTTATGAAGGAAATTTGAATTTAAAGTAGAGCTTTACAGCCGGAAATTAAGAACATTTTGCATTGTTGACTATCGAATGTAGTTCATTTTGAGGTTAGAGTTTATGAAATCAAACAACAATACTGATATCTGGACTGAGGAACAGTTAAATTTTAGATTTTGCCAAATTATTCGATTTTTTATTTGGCTTGATTTCGATCCCACTCCTCGCGATCTATCTAGCGATGTGCAAATTTTGAGGAAAAATTCCTGAAATTGTGAAATAATTCGTTGTTGTACAGTAGAGATCATGCAAACTTTTGAGCCGATTTTCTCAAAACATTTAAACAGAAATAACCTGGAAAATATTGGGCTTTTTCCTGATTTTTATTTGAAGTAAAGGTAAAAAGGATTTTTCATAGACTTTCTGAGAAGCTTATTTATTTTAGTTTCAAAATTAAGTTTATAATGGGCTAACAGGGCAACTCTGCCCCAAATCAGCTAAATCATATTTATACTACCAAACTTAGCACTCATTAATTAGGCAATTAGTGAAATTAAATATACATTATCCTAAAACATTTAAGTTTCTTAATGAAGAAGCATTAAAAACTGACAAACACTCTCTAATTATTGAAGAGAAATTATAACAAAAATCACGCCAGTGTCACTTGAAGTTTTTATCTCAAATTTAATATAATACTCCTCTGGCTGAAGAGTGACATCGCGACTGGCAATCAATGATTAGAGCATGAAACATTCGCGACCAATAGCCACTAATTAGCGAGATAATTAGTACGCACTTGAGCAGATTTGCAATAGCAGTTTAATTTTGCTGATAACGCGTGTACATGCATTCCAAAATTATCTTCCCGAGTGAGATTTTAGCTGGGCGAATGGAAAGGAAATAAACGGAAATAATTGCACGTCATTGCGCATAAATTATTATTTGCACAGTGCCCGTGAGATATGAATTGTCTCATTGCGTTTCCATTCCTTTATCAACCAGCAAAAGTGTTATCAAGATTAGTCGCGAGGTGAGAATTATGTCAACACCTCTTCACTTTAAAAGGGTTATCCGCTCGTGAGACGATTGCAATATTAATCCTTTGTTTCCTTGTGAATTAAAAGCGTTTTTATGATAATTTCGATAATTATTTCACTAAAATCACAATATTTAAATTTAAAACACCAAATAATTGGAAATTTGGTCCACTTTATTAAAAAATAATGTGAAAACCAAAATAATATTGCAGTAAAAAATAAGAACAAATTAAAAATTCAATTTAATTTTTTACCTTAAATTTGAGTGAGAAGGAGAGGCCGCTAAAAGTCCAGCACTAGGTTCAGTTAGACTCGCGGCTGCCGCATCGTTTTTTAATAGCAAACGCAGGTCCGGAATGAAACCAAAGCGGACCAGTCGCGAATTCACGCTGTTAAGTGAAGTTCGGACCAGTTAAGCTGAATTAATTCGAGGAGATGCGATCACTTGGAGAATTGAGGCTCGACTGTAAGTTCTAAAATAGCCTGCGAGTTTGAGAGGCGATGGTGCTGCCTTTCTCATCCCTATTTTGCACCTCGCCCCGCCCTTGCTTCGCCAAATTTTCATGCTTCACGGATCGAGTTCAATTTAAAATTTTCGCCTTTTTCCGAATTCGATGAGTCTGTCGCGTGTTAATGTCGAAATTCGGCGAATTTTGCGAGATATAAACAAATTACTTACCGTTCCAGTACGCCATGTTTACGCCCACTTCTGTGCTCATCGCGCCGCCATCTGTGTCCTGCCAGGCCAACTATCCACCTTGAACAATAGAATGTAAGGAAATCGATTATAAATTATTATATTATTTTTATAGATTAAATATTTACACTCTCGGCTTTAAGTACATATTTTTTTATCTCAGAGTAGCGTCAGATAATATTGTGCTCCAAAGCGTAAGAAAATTATTGAATTCATCACAACATATTATAATTGTAAAGATTTTTTAGCAAATTAATCCAAATCTGACTGAGGACACATGCCAACAGGAGGTATCGACAATATTTTTATTTAAACCTTATTAAACCTCACGTCATTTATTCTGCTCGTAGGGCATTTCATAAAATTTAACCAAATACTGATTAAGAAATGAAACAACTGTAAAAGTATAATGACCTTTTGAATTTATTATTTCAAGAACACATTTATTGCAAATAGAAACTTACACAGCAGACGAGACGTTATTTTTAATAATATAATATCCTGAAACCGTTTGGAAATGTTTGAAATATTGAAAGACACTATTTAATGGTATTTATAATATTAATAATAATTTGAGTGAATGCTTTTCATGTTATGTAATTAATTTCGGGTGGTATATAATTACAATAATTGGTTGTTGCTCAATACAATAAGACGCCTGGAAATTCGCGGCCAGGCGTCGCGTTGTTTTTTTTTCTTCACTTGGATACCATTCGTCGGCAAAAGTTTTAGATAAAAGTCGACACTGAAAATAACGTGAATGTGCTGCTTTTTATCTTCGATCCATATTAGTTTGAATTATAGAACAACTTAAATTTTAATATAGTGTGTTTGAATGTGACGACGTGTTTGAGTGTATTATGTTTTCGTTTTTGTGAGTGACGAGTGTATGGAAAAATTACCCTCATGCCAAGTAAAGCCAAGTCTGCTACATCTCTATTGAATCACAATATTTAAGTTCATATCACTTTCCATTACAGCCACTTCTTTAATGCGTCATGCCTTGCCTTCCCGATTCTAATTTTCAGCTTCATTTTAAATCAGCGAGAAAGAGGAAGTACCAGGATTTGCGTGCAAATTGCTTAATGTTATAGACAAAGTTGTAAATGAACAAGAATTCACAACGAAATGTCACAGGTTGGAGGAAAAAATTGGCTTGCAGATTCTTTCATATAAATATTTCGACATTTTTACGGGTTTGAAGTCACAGGTTACCACTGTAAATTTTGGTTTCTAATATAATTTGGAAATCCATTAGCTCAACATGCTTAAAAGTTGTTCTATGATATTGTGTGGAACTTTTTGAAAATTTCAATTTGTTGTGCTCTTAAATGTAAGAAATATTTCACTCCAAAACTCGAAAGACACGAATTTTTCGACTTTTCTTTTCTTTGCATATATTGCAAACTCTAAATCTCGGGTTCTAGCAATCAGAATTGCAAAAACTACCCACCATTTGATTTGTCTCGACTTCCCCTGACCAGGAGAAGGGTTTAGAGGGTGCTTACGATCCACCACTTTCACCCCCCTGCTATAATTTAAATGGTAGAAATATTCTACTAACTTAAAATATTTTGTATTTTACTTAAATTTTTTTAAATTATCCAAAACTGCCCTAAATTAAACATTGTTTGAAAATACAAATTTAAAATAATACTAAATTCTAGTGTCATAAAAATTTTTACTTTTTTTCTAAGGGGTTTAATATTTGGGGGATGAGGTTGGGCACCCCCTAAACCCTTAAGCTGGTCATGGGAGGTCGAGACGAGTCTAACGATGTTAGTTCTTGCAATTCTGATCGTTAGAACCCAAGATATGGAGTTTCCAATAATTGCAAAACTAAAAAGTAAAAAATATTGTTTTCCTCAAAAATTAAAGCGAGCGTTTCATTGAAATTTCACCAAAGTTCACACGTGTAATAGGAAAACTTTTTAGCTCATTTCCGCAATTCCAAAATCCTGAGCTCATTACTAAAATTTTAATTAAAAACCAAAATTAACAGTAGTGACCTTTGACCTTGACCTAGGACAGCAAATTTAGTATCAGTTTGATTGGTCTCGACAAGAGGAATCCGAATCACCCCATATATTTTAAATTGAACCCGGGGGAGATGAGACAATTTTACAACATTAATTGTCCCGTAAAACCCGTGACAATGAATAATTTTATGACAAAATCGACTAGTGATCTGGTGTAAACTGTAAAGTTGGATAAGTTTGCTGCCAATTTTGCTCTCCAACCCATAAAATTTCGTCACTCTTTAAAAATTGAAAAGCAAACCGTTCAGGGAATTTTAACCTCGCATACCTGGTGAATTGCTTCAGTTTTTGAGAAAAGGGCAAATTGATTTACAGTGTTTTGTTTATCTCAATGCTGAAACAGTGAAATATATGTTGATATTTCAAACCTTTTCCAAGTGAATGAGCCTAAAATCGATCGCACTGACGGCAACCTAGTGTGTGTATGTGTGCAGATACAACAATGAATGCGTTTAAAATCATCTTTTTTTCATATCTTTTGGCAAAATGTCTTTTCTCCTTTCATTGTAGCAGTATTAACAGCGGTTTGGCATATTTGTGCCGGCTTAAACGTGAAAAATCATTGCACGAGCGCGAAATAACAGAATAATTGAAAAAACTATTTTTTGCTGCGCTGTTCGCGAGAAAGAGACACACCGACAACGGCACTCGAAAAAATCACAAAACTCTTATATATGCATCTCATATTACATGTAAATCGAGCGTGAGCGGAATCACTTTTGAAATCGTGTCCGACGACTGTAATAAGGACATTTTTAACACGAAAATTTGTGCACTTGAAGCTAAATGAAAACATCGTTAGCTCTCAAAGGTGCTGTTATTTTGTCGCTCTAACAGAAATTTATGAACAAAGCTTATTATTAAAGCACATAAAAACTTTTTTTCAAAAGCCTTTGAGCAAAATTTTTTGTTTTAGAATCGCGAAATGTATGTTTTTTCGTGTTGATACTTGGTAACATTGAAACCTATTATTTGAAACTGTTTGGTCGAGGTGAGGAGTTATTACTGGCGCTAGAGACTTAATTATAGTACTTTTCAAAGGTCGATACGAGTATCTTTTGATAATGAATCGTGTTTTGATCGAGCAGCGAATTTACAAAGAGCGAGAAACACTGCAACTAGATCCGTCTTAACAAGCTGAAAGGAATAATGGACAACCCGAAGGGTGAGAGAGCTAGAGCCAAATTAAATAATGTGTGTGTGTATCCATCATATGAAAATGCGCATGACTTGTGTGTGTGTGTGTGTGTGTAATTTTACGTACGTCGGAGAAGAAATAATTAACATGTTTTGTATTATCTTTTGAACAACATCATAATATCAACTGTTATTGCGTTGAAGTAGAGCAATTTTCAAGGGTTTCCACCTTATTTATTGAAAAACGAACTGTATTTTTTCTCCCCTCGAACGGCCATCTGATGAAGGGAATGTTTGAACATCCAAAATAAAAAAATACACGAACTACACGTCTTAAGAATAAAATTTCCCAGAAAGATGGACAGCTAATCGCGCGCGCACTGGTCAAATGGCCGAACCGGTCGAGCTTTTAATTGTTCTAACTTACGATTAGAGTCATCCGGCATTTGTTAAAACCAAGTAGAGAATCTAAATGCTTGCGTTTTAAGTCGTTAATTTGGTTCCTCTCACAACTTGGTCTAGAAAAGACAAGCAGAAAACGATACAGTCTTTGCCTAGAAAAGCGGCATGCACGCCTGAAGACTGTAGTCGACGAGGCCCCCTTGGGCCAGGCCCAGTCCGGGGCCCATCAAGGGCCGAATCGGCTCCACGAACGCCTGCTGGCCGAACCCCATCATCGGCAGCGACTGCGACGAGCCTCCTTTCAGCAGCTCGACGTGTTTGCTCCCCTGCTTGAGATGCTCAAACGAGGGAAAGTGTGGCAACCCTGAAGGGCCAGTCGACCCCAAAAGCAGCTCCAGCTCGTCCATCTTCAACAGACATAGTTTCAAATTACTTCGCTGCACAGTGAGATGCAAAAAATAAAAACAAACACGTTGTAAAAAATCACGAATTTATCGTGAAAAATTAGATTGAAAGGGTTGAATTTCTAGGGAAGATCAAGACTGGTATATAGCGGTGTCTGGTTTTTTGAAAATCCGACCACTGGAAGATATATATAATTTTCAAAATCCTGAAAAAGCAACGTTTTTAATAAAAATATGGATGCAAATTTTGACGTTTCTAACCAATTTTTTCAAGTTAATAACTAAAATAATTTTAAAACAAAATCTTTGGAATCAACATCAGCAAAGTTTTAATTTTGCAGAGACGATTTCAACGGTGTGCAAAGTTTTGTTCTGCAACCAACTTGAACAAAGTTACAATTACTCAAAATTTCCGGGTTTTGATCTCTGGACGCCCATAAAACCCACACAAATGGGGATTTCAAGAGTTTCCCAAAGAATTTCGGGTCAAACAGAAAAAAATCAGCAACGTTGCTGGATTCTAGGCCAGAACTTTGTTGCTTTCGGAGGTTTTGGCTCACCTGCAAAATTAAATCAACGATTTGACTGCTAATTTTATGACTCTGATATTTATCGATCGATGTATCGATTTTTTATTTTGATCCAGACGGATCCAGAGGGGTTTTGCAGAGATGTTACTGGAGAGAGTGAAACGCCTGCAACTTCTTAGGTATGCAACCTGCTTGACCTGCAGCCTCAGAAGGTTGCATACCCCCTCGCACATACCTTCGCAAGTCTGGTGCGTGGCGGGCGCGGTCTGTACGGCACCTTGGCCGAGGCGTTTTGGCCGTGGTGCCTGTTGAAGTGCTCCTTGAGCTTGTCCCTTCTGGAGCTGGCGTAGTCGCACTGCGAGCACTTGAACGGCTTGTCCTCCAGGTGGATGCGCTCGTGCCGCACCAGGTGGCTCTTTTCAAGGAAACCACGGCCGCAGGTGGAGCAAGTGTGAGGTCGCACCCCCATGTGGGTGCGCATGTGTGAGCCTAATTGGGACCGTTTCGGGGTCGTGTACCGGCACTGCGGGTACGAGCATTTGTGCACCTCGCCTGAAATTCACATTTATCTTGAACATAATTGTGATAAATTTCTCTGCTAACCTGTGTGTATTCTTTTGTGAGCAATTAAATGGCTGAGATACTTTGTCGAGAAGCCGCAAGTGTCGCAAAGGTACGGTCTGTCGCTGCTGTGCGTGGCCAGGTGCTGCTCCAGGGTGGACTTCATTCCGAATGAGCGTCCACAAGCCTCGCCTAACAAACGGACGCACTCATCATCTGAATTTGGTCTGATTATAAAGAGACTTGCATGTGAATGGTCGCTGTCCGGAGTGAGACCGTTGGTGCTGCGTCAGGTTGGGTTTCGTGCGGCACTTGAAACCACACTCGAGGCAGCTGAAGGGTTTCTCGTCTGAGTGTCTCAAGCGGTGCGACAGCACTTGGTGGATTCGGTCGCAACGGTATTCGCCTGACGAAATAACAAGTTGACAAACAATTTAAAAAAGGAGAATTTTAAATTACAAGTGTCGCAGACGAAGGGCGGGCCAGGAAAGTGCTCCCTCATGTGCGAGTAGTAATCCTTGTTGAAGGTGCAGGTAAACTCGCAGATGTTGCACTTGTACCTCAGGTCGTGAGCGTGCGTGGTGGCTGCGTGCTGCTCCAGGTCGGCCACCACATTTGTAGAAAAGTCGCAGAGATGGCAACTGAATGATTTTAAAGTTAATTACAAGTAATACAATATAATTTTGCAGATACAACCTTAAAATCTCCTCTTCAGTTTCTGGAGCGGATTCTGTGGGCATCGGCTCCAAGTTTGTGTCTTCCTGATTCGCAGACCCTGGGCTCAGGTCGAGTTCTAGCTTGTCCATGGATTGCAGCAACTGCATCTTCTCTTGAATTTTTCGCAGAGCCTGCAGCCTCGCAGACGGACTCCGCCAGAGGTGAGAAATTGTGCTTGATTTTCGTTTGTGCTTAGGCCTTTCATCTGGAAGAGGAGAAGACGATTTTTACTTGAAGAAGAATGTAGCAGCAAATTATTCAAACCATTTCTAACTGAGTCACAGAGCGGCTCTTTCGGCGGACCCATCAATAGGAGATCATCACTAAAATCTTGAGCGTCATCTTGAGGGGGTTCTTCGGGCTCTACAGTTGCTGTTTCCTGAAAGCATCAGTTTAATATACTGTCATTCGAATCTCGAGTTGCCCAGTGTGAGAGATTTGAAACTGATTAAGACACGTGAGACACTGTCGCGCACTCAATCGATGCAAAGTCACTCACTTTGTTGTTGAGGGCGTCGTAGGTGGGCTGGTATTGCGGGGGCAGCCTCTCGGCGCGCACCAAACTCTCGAGTACCGCGTTCAGGCACTCTGTGCTGTTGGCGTAGAGCGCCTGCGAGTCGAGGTGACCTCTGACCTGCTCCTCGCTGAGGCCACTCCAGTCGGCAACTATCTCTAGCAGGGTTGGGAACACGGATTCCCTCGTTGTTAGGTCTTGGCTGATCCAGCAGCAGGCAACATCCAGTAAGGTCAACACGTCTAGCTCCAAAGTCTGCAATGAGATTTTGCGTTAGAAAAATTACATCGATTGGAAATATGTCGTTTTTTTATTAATTTTTTAAAAAAATAGAAGTTTGGCCGGTTTTTTCCTATTCTCACCTTATCAGATAAAAAGTCTTGGATTTGGTTTGAGGAGAATTGTAAAAAGTCTTGTTGCTTGACTATCTGGTGAACGTGAGCTCTAACGAATATTGCTACGTGTCGTATCAAATCAGTCATGTCGTATTTGTCGGCCAGGTGCCTGGTCTGCAAACAGTTGTCCAGCCTGAGGTTCTTGTCGAGGAACTCCTCGCAGTGCGTCTTGAGCTTGGAGACGAGGAAGTGGTTTGCCAGTCGCAGCATCTCCGCGACGTTGTCCTCGTCGATCAGCACGATTCCGGTGTACATGTAATTGATCAGGCAGTGGAAAACTTCCGAGTTCTGGCAGGTCACCGTCAGCCGCTCCTTCACCACGCGGTGCATCTTCAGAATCGAGTCGAAGTACGGCGAGCACGAGGCCAGAACGCTACGGTGGGCTCTGCAAAGAACCAGAGGCGTTGTTCTCTTTAAAAAAATAAATTTGGAGATTCGTGAATGAGAGAGTCATTATTGGATTTCAAAGCAAAAGCGTTGATATCATTTCTCGCTTTTGAAACGGGACCTGGCACGCTCAGTATCCAGCCGTAACGCACGCTAATGTACATAGGGGGATTGTGTGAAACATTTTCACCCCTCAAATTAAAAAAGACATAATATTTTTTATGAAATTTAATATTTTCTCTGGAGTTTTATCTGCGCAAAAAAAACAGAACCAGGTAAATAAGATTATTTTATGAATAAGCTGAATAAGATAAATTAAAAAATAATAAAAAATTTAAAAAAAAACTGGAAATACTTTCCTTACTAACTACATCTTTCAAATTCTTACGACGAATAATTTAATGAATTTAGTTTCTCTAGATATCTAATCCAATCGTTTTCATTGTTTTGCTAATTCTGCTCACCGCATTTTCTTTTTTTAAATATATTTTAATTTCTCGTGTATTGACTATTAGCAAGCATGAACAATCAAATTTATAGATACACGAACATCAAATATTTGAACAAAGCACTCGGAAAGTCTAATTAGCTAAACAATATATAGAAATCAAAATTATTTAGAAAATTGACTAATTAGAAACAATTTCCAAAATTAAACGGGTATAAATTGTACAATTATATAGAGTTAATTTGGGTATACTAATTTGATTAAAATTACTCTTCAGTCTGCGTTGGTGATTAAATTAGTAGATGATGTGGGAATTGTAATAGCGGGTACAGCCCATTAAAATAATTAGAAAAACACATGGCATAATTCCAGACGTAAACAAATAATCCAGCAGCGAGCGTGCTTTTTTTCTCGCCAGTTCCACCCTCGCCGTCGGCCCAATCAAAAAGGCCGATAATCAATCGGGCAGCGGGGCCGGGCCGAAAAGAACGGCTCGAAGCGGCACGTTGGCGGGCGCGAGGGTGGCAACCGCGGTGACCCGAAGGGGCGGTGGACGGGCGGCGAGCGGCCGGTGCACGTTTCGTACCTGAAGCTGCGTCCCTCGACGTAGAGGGTGACGTCGCAAAAGCGGCCCTCCTCGCGCTGGCTCCGCAGCTTCTCGAGCATCGAGTTGCCGTGCTCGGACTCTGTGAAGCTCATCGAGCACTCGGTGGGCGCCATCCTCGCGTCCGGGCCTGCAGTCGGTGCTCACGTCCCGCTCATTATGCTGCCCCTGCCGAACGCAACCCACAACACGGGCAGACTCGCGTAAAAAACACACACCGACCGAGTGCCATTGATTTTTGCCCCTCTGTCTGGGGAACAGCTGATCCGGCGCAGACACTTGGCGTAGGTGCTGCGCCCGCCGCTCGAGGGCTAGGTCACGGTGAACTTTAGCATTTTATGACTCCCGAAACCCGCCCCCGTCACCAGTTTCGAAAACAGCTAGGGGGGCACCAGATCAATTTTCAACAGCGTTTGATTAATTTTTTTAGGAAAAGTTTTAATAAAAATCGCAATGAAATTCGTAAATTTTCAAAAATGCTTTTTATGTTTTCAGAGCTGCGAATTTTTCCTGCTGAAAATTGTCGACCCGACCTTTAGAATTTGCAGCGAGTTTGGCCGCAGCCTTTTGCAGCCGCGGCGCGAAACGATCGACATTTTCGGCCGCTTGCGGTGGCGGCGGTCGGCAATATTGTTATTACGGCGTCGACCATTATTATGCAAGCTAAATAATTCCAGCCCAATTAGATCTAATAGGGCAGCTCAACGAGGGCGTCGGAGCGCCGCGGGGGCCGGCGGGGACGGCGGGGCACGCGGGGGACTGGGCGGTGCGCGCCTGCCGAAATCGCACGCACGCCACCCGCAACACGGCCACGCGCACCCGGCTGCCTGCCGTTGCCCTCCTAACGCGCCTATTCAATAACACTTGATGGAGCTGGCTGGCTGGCTGGCTGGCGGCCCCGCTTTCTAAAAATGGCTGTGCCCGCCTCGCCCTTTTCCACGCCACCCGCCTGCCACCGAATTATAATCGCCTGCAATTCTGTGCCCAAGCGGACGTTGATGAAAACGAACTGCAACTCTAATTTGCCCGAAAACTATTCGCTCTTATCGCCACCGGTGCTGCGGTGCGACGGCACAGGGTGTTTTTCGAAATGACTGCAATACTTTTACTCACCCTCGTAATAAAACGGTGACCTGGCAATTTGCCGCAATGATCATTTAATTGGCTCGAAAGGTTCTCTGTTAAAAGGAAAATGAAATAATTCATGAGCTTGGATTTTGTTATGTTGGGGCTAAAACAAACTACTCGCACAATTTAATAAAACTAATAAAAAAATAATGTTCCTAACTAAACAAAATAAAAACAAAGGTTTTATTGCTTGGCCAGAAGGCGAAAATTTCAGCAAAGAATAAAAATCCGACCGCAGGTCAGCAAACAGTGCACGTGAAATCCACGTCGTAAAAACCTGAGCATTTTTTTTTCGTCAATCCTCACTGACCATAAAGCAAAAATAGAGTCAAGGTCTCGGCGCGCTTTCCATTTGTATGTGTGTGTGCTGCGGAGTGTGTTTTTGCTCGCACAAATGCACAAGCTCACATATTAGGAGACGCCTCTGTTTTTGTTCGGTCGTGTCAAGCATCTAATTTTTGCTCATTCGCATTCACACCACGCCTGTTTATTATTAATAACGAAGGAGGACAATTTAAAGCAAAAAAATTCGCTCAACAAGAGCACTACTCCTGCCAAATGTAATAATAACATCAGTGTCTCTAATAAAAAATTCTTTATTTTCATATTCACTTGTTTTTTTAATTTGATGATTTTATTTTCATCCTCGATGAATGCATACGTAACCACCCCGCTCAAAGACAAAATTCTGCGAAACTCATCTAGAAAATTTAATATAAAATTGAGCCTACAAGAAAGATTCGAGTTTATTTCTATGAAAAACTACCAAATACCATTTTATAATAAGCAGCTCACTTTTAAATTGAAGCTTTGGAGGCCAAAAATTATCAATATTTTGCATTTTTAGCTCTTGCACGCATTTCATTGTGAAATTTAGCAACAGTTTATCTCTACAATCAGGACCGAGGAACAGTTAAATTTCAGATTTTGCCAATTTTCGCGCAAAATTAAATAATTTTTTCCTTGGATTTCGATCCTTCTCATAGCAATCTATCCAATTGTGTGCGAATTTTGAGAAAAATTCCGTAAATTGTGAAATAAATCGTGGATTGATTAACATGCAAACTTTTGAGCTGATTTTCTCAAATAATTTAGGGAAAATTAGCTTTTTCTAATTTTTAGATAGCATTTCAAGTAAAAATAAAATTTTCACAAATTTTCTGTAAAGCTTATTTATTTTAAATATTACCGAGATAATGCTAGGGTTTTTTTTACAGGTTTTGCTCCCTTCTCTTTGTCTCTGATGGAATGTATAACGATTTCAAGGATAAGTGATTCCCAAAATATCCCAAGAAAACTGGATCTCAAGCGCGCTCATCTCGTTTCAAAGGGAGGGAGACTGTTAATACAAAACATAACGAACATTTATTCCTCCGCGGAATTTGACGAGAGAAGGTGCCTTTGAAAATGAAGTACCTGCGATTTGCAGACAGAGTGTTTGACAATTACTTCGATGTTAAGCCAGGCAAGTCATTTTGAGCATTTGTTTTTATTATTTTACTAATATTTATCTTCAGATGTCAGGAGCAAAGATTGGTTCCTGGTGGACAACGCGGGTTTCATGCTCTTCATGGCGTTTTCCTACCTATTTGTCGCAATCACCGGCCCCAAAATCATGCGGGCTTTCAAGCCTTTTGACCTGCGGCGCCCGATTATGATTTACAACACGCTAATGGTCGCTATCAACGCATGTGTAGTTTACTTAGTGAGTTTTTATAGTCAATCACGTCTAGGGTTTTAATATTCTTAACTTTGGCAGTGCGCTGTTGGAGGCTGGTTCACACATTACAAGCTCCTGTGCCAGCCGGTTGGGTCTGCTGACGACCCTAGGTCTTATCAAGTATGTTTTTCGCCAGACTTGAATATCCTTTTTATTCTTATCTTTGTTTTTAGATCGTTTATGCAACCTATATCATGATGGTTTCGAAATATATGGAGCTGCTCGACACAGTTAAGAATTGCTTTCTTTTTTAAGCACTCAATCTAATTGTAACAAATAAATACTAAATATATTTATAAACACTTTAGCTGGGAAGGAGAGATCAAGACGAGTCTAACGAGGTGCTGGTTTCGCAATTCTGATGGTTAGAACCCAAGATTTGGAGTTACCAATTTTTTCAAAATAAAAAAACTTGAAAAATTCGTGTTTTCGTCGATTTTTTAAGTGGAATATTTCTTAAAAATTAAAGCGAACTCTCCTTTGAAATTTTCACACAAGTTCATAAATATTATGGGACAACTTTCAAGCTCATTTCCAAAATTTTAATTAACAGTGGTGACCTATGACTTTGACCCAGGACATCAAATTTGGTATTAGTTCGATTGGGATCGGCGAGAGGAATCTAAAGAGCTCCTCTTTTTTTAAATTGTACCACGGGGAGAGGAGATAATTAAGTCTCAATGGTTTCCAAAATTTTCCTGTAAATGAATATTTTGTCAAAAATTTGAATAGTTTAGATTTTGTTGTTTTTCTTGACCCCTTTCATTCAACCTGTGATATTTCATCAAATTAAATAGCATTAGAAACTAAAAATCTTTGCTAAATAACCCACCTATAAGCAAAGGCATATTTTCTAAAATAAAAAATTTAAACTTTTGTTTTAGGTATTTTTCATATTGCGTAAAAAGGAGCGTCAGCTCTCGGTGCTGCACATTTACCACCACTTTATAGTAGTTCCAATGTGCTGGGGCTCTATCCGATATCTTCCAGGTTTGTATAAAGACGTTCTCATACTCGCTCTCTTTGAATGTACTCCATATTCTGACAGACGGGCACAGTAACTTGGCTCTTTTCGTGAACGCTTTCATCCACGTCGTGATGTACGCTTATTACCTGCTCTCGCAGATGGGGCCCAGCGTGCAGAAGTATCTTTGGTGGAAACGCTACCTCACGAAAATGCAATTGGTACGTTTAGGGATAGATAACAGGTCGAGTCTGAGAAACCTGAATCGTGTGTTTTGCTTATTCCTCAGACCCAATTCGCGGTGGTGATTCTGCACAGCTTGTGGCTCTATCATCCCTCGTGCACCTTCCCTCGAGTCATGCAAACGTTCAACGCTTTCAACTGTGTTATTTTTGCTACGCTATTTCTTAATTTCTACCGAAAAAACTACACTGCCAAAAACAATATGGAGATCATTGAGGAATCTAGCAATAAGTTGGGAAATATGTGCATTTCTCCTGGAAGTGTCAAGCAAGATTAAATAAATAAAACTTGTATGCATGAATCGTAGCGTTTTATTGACTTTATTTACTAAATAGGAAAAAATTAATAAAAGTGTTTATGCAGATTTTTTGAGGGGAAATATATATATTACAAATTGTTAACTTACAATAAATAGTCAGGGGATCTTTGGTACATCAATTATGACGCGAACCGCAAATAAATTTTTATTTCAAGCTTCAATACGTCCAATTTTCAATCCGACCTTGGGTTGTCTATAATTTTCACCGACCAGTCCACTTTTTTACACATGGTTTTTTGCAAACCGCATGGATTAATGGTACGCCTGTGCCTTCAACTGCGCAAAAGATCTAAAATATATTTCTTCCTTGAAGTTAATTTTAAACGGTTGAGATTGTCTACTAATGAATCGCATTTTTAAATAATAATTGTTTTCTGCACGAGGCTTTCTCTTCTTTCCAAGGATACACGCAACGCTTCCTAAAAATATCTCTGCATTTTTTTACTGACGCACTTTCGGGGGCAGGGCGGAGGAAGGGGGCTCATAAACGAAAAGAGAAGGGTAGGATAAGGCGTGCTGAGCATTATTTCGCAGCTGGACATCGCGGCAAGATGTTCCTTCGGATTACCGACTATATTTTCGACGCCTATTTAGGCGGAATAAAACCAGGTAAGCGCAAACACAGCTCTCTTTTATTACTGTAAAAACGAACTTTCCTTTTAGATGTGCGAACTAAGGACTGGTTTCTCGTGGACAACATCGGAGTTATGATTTTCGCCTCAGCCCTTTACCTGATTGTCTGCCAGTTTGGCCCAAAAGTAATGTCTTTCTTCCACCCCTTTGAGCTACGCCGCCCTATCATGATTTACAACGCGATTATGGTCTTCATCAACGGCGTCATTTTCTATTTGGTAAAGCTCACTTCAATTGAAGCTTTTAGGAGATTACTTTATAATTGTTGTAGGCTGCTTCGGGGGGTTGGTTTACCCATTACAAGTTTCTGTGCCAAGCGTGCGGCTCAGTGAATGAGCCAATCTCCTACACAGTAAGTTCTGATACACTTTGTTGGCAATTGTATACTAAAATAAAAATAAACAACGCAGATGGCTCGAGCTACACACTTTATGATGCTGTCGAAGTACGTGGAGCTGATTGATACAGTAAGAAAAATATGGCCTGCCCTATATAATTAATTAAATATCACTGCCACTCGCAGGTATTTTTTATCCTGCGCAAGAAAAAACGCCAAATCACATTTTTGCACGTGTACCACCACTCGACCGTGATGTACATGTTCTGGGGCGCCGCGCGTTACATTCCAGGCAAGTTTTACGCTCTCACCTTTGAACTCTAATTGATAAATATGGAAATTATTCCAGATGGCCACCTGACACTGATGGTGCTGGTCAACAGTTTCGTGCACGTGGTGATGTACTCGTACTACCTGCTGTCGCAGTTCGGGCCGAGCGTGCAAAAATACCTCTGGTGGAAGAGGTACCTCACTCGATTGCAGCTGGTGAGTGCGAAATAAATAGACCGAATATATGTATTGAAAATTTTTTAATTGATTCCACAGACGCAGTTTGTCGGCGTAATTCTGCACAGTTTGGTCGTGCTCCACCCCTCGTGCAACTACCCTCCGGCCATTGCATTGCTGCCGTCAGCCAACATCTTTATTTACTTTTTACTTTTTATAAACTTTTACATGAAAAATTACACAAACAAGAAGCAGAATGCAGAAATGCTCATGCAGTCGGGAAAGAGTTTGGGAACGATGTGTTTCACAGACCCAAAATTGAATTAGATTTTGAATTATTTTCACAGCGTGAGTGAAATTAGTAATTAAATATTTCTATGAATAAAAAAATTTAAGAATACACGACTTTTTTCGTTTAAATCACAAGGTTATTAGAAGTTCAATAAAATTTACTCGTTTGCGCGTTGAACAAAAAACTGGATATCTTAAAAAAGTGATGGCCTTGGCAGAGCGCACATTCTTTTCTGGTGCAAACCTCGCTTTTTGGTATATATCATATAAATTTAATTGCTACTGTGTAGTTTTTTGGATAATAAAAAAGAGGGAAGCTATTGAAAATTTTTTTTAAAACTTACAGAGGATGAGATGTTTAAAATATCAAAAACGATTTTGAATATTTGAAATGTTTGCTTTCCACATCATTGTATCATTTTAATTTGGAGCAGAAGAGTGAAGAGCCGCTGAAGGTTGAAACATGCTTTAAAATGATCACTTCATTGTACGTGCGATCGGTAATTGATGTTCCTGCCGCTCTGGTTCCAAGGATATATGCATCTAAAAATAAAGTAGATTATCTTTAAACGGTGCAAATTTTAGGTAGAGTGGGAGCATCTCAGCCAGGGTAGAGGCATCAGGAAAATTCTTATTGAGACGAGATACTTCAATTCCGTGCTTCAAGCAGAATGTTGCTGCAAGTTACAGATCATTGCCTCAAAGTTTTCGTTGGATTGGAACCGGGTAAGTTTTTTTAATTAAGTCTCTTTTAAAATAGAAGATTTTGTATTAGTTTACCCTACTCCGACAAAAAACCATTTATTTTCACAGATCTGCGAACCAAAGACTGGTTTTTGGTGAATAACTTGGGCTTCACCTTTTTCACCTCGGTATTCTATGTCGTTGGCTCAATCCTGGGACAGAAAATCATGAAATCTTTTAAACCGTTCGAGTTGCGCACTCCTATCATGATTTACAACGTGCTGATGATAGCCGTTAATGGGCTGGTGTTCTATATGGTAAAACTGCCCTTCAATTCAGAGTGTACTTGAAATAAATGTTATTATTATCAGACTGCTGCTGGAGGATGGTTCACCCATTACAAATTTCTGTGCCAACCACTTGGTTCTATAGACGATCCCAACTCATACATGGTATTTTCTAAATAAAAATAATTGCGTTTTACATCTGATTATTTTGAATTTCATCATTTTAGATGGCAAAGGCCTCGCACATTATGTTCCTGTCCAAATTTATGGAGCTGCTTGACACGGTAATTTATACGACCCTTCACAATTATAGATTATGCAGTAATGAAATATTCATTCGTTAGGTGTTTTTCATTCTGCGGAAGAGAGAGCGGCAAATCTCATTCCTGCATGTTTACCACCATCATACGGTGATTTTAATGTTTTGGGCGAGCACTCGCTACCTGCCAGGTTAATATTCTGATAGTATTCTCCCTCGAAAGTATTAATTTAAATATTTGCAGACGGGCACAGCAGTTTAATGGCTCATATCAACAGTTTCATCCACGTTATAATGTACACCTATTATCTTCTCTCGGGTTTCGGCCCCAAAATGCAGAAGTACCTTTGGTGGAAGAAGCACCTCACACAAATGCAATTGGTAAATTATCTAGAGATGTGTGGAAAATCCATTCTTAACTTTTTATTCCAGTTGCAATTCGTGATCGTGATTCTGCACGACCTCTGGCTCTTGAGCAGCGCGACGTGCGACTACCCGCACGCCATGTCTTACGTCGCCACCGCCAACCTGGTCTTTTTAATTGTGTTGTTCACTAATTTCTACGTGAAAAACTACAGAGAAAAGAGCGTGAAAACGCAAATCAATGAAACAGAAGAAAATATGTGGGATACGTGTTTTCCCCCGCAATCTGAAAAACAGGATTAGAGGAAAAACGAGTGTATTAAACGTTTGACTACATGAATTTTGTGTAAAAATTGCTAAATAATAATCGATCAATGTTTAGGTGGGGGTTTTATACGTGTTTTTTTTTGCCAAAATAGTCAGATATATTTAAACAGTTTTTTAAAGCAATTATTTACCCGGTTTTAGATGGTTTAATTTATGATTATTTACGGTCAATATGGATTAATTTTTATTTTAAATAAATAGTATTAAAGCATAAAAGTACGTTGGGGATGATATATTGAACCGACTAACCAAGCACAAGACCTTGTCATTATTAATATTAAAACTACCAAATTTGCCAAAATTTTCATCGCCAAATCTCGGGGTTGAGCCTTCAAAATTACAAAAACTGCACACCGTTCGACTCGTATCCACATCCTCTAGATAACCAATGGGGTTTGGGGTAGAATTTTATTTATTTAAGAGGATTGTGATGAGGGAATAAGTTAGGGAAAGTGCAAAGCGACGCGATTTTTATCGTTTTTCCTGTGCACGGGGTTGCGAGGCGGCGTAATTTCCTCACAGGGGTGGAAGAGGGATGAGAGTTTATCACCCTCAAAACCCTTTGGCTATTTAGGGGGGGGGGTCGATGTGAGTCGAACGGAGTGCTTTTTTTGCAATTCTAACTGTTATGACCAGAGATTTGACGGTGACAATATTAGAAAAATTATAACTTTCGATTTTTGCTAACATTAACACCACCAAATATCGAGTTTTGACCATCAGAATGATAAAATTTGCACACCGTAAGACTCGACTAAACCTCCCCTAGATAGCCAAGGGGTTTGGGATAGAATATTTATTTATTTAAGAGGGATGAGATCAGTGAGAATAAATTTGGGAAAGTGCAAAGCGACGCGATTTTTATCGTTACTTAAATGCATGGGGTAGAAGGGGGATGAGGGTGAATGACCCTCAAAATCCATCGATTTTTTAGGGGAGGTCAAGGCGAGTCGAACGATGTACAGTTTTTGTAATTCTGACTGTTAGAATCTGAGATTTGGTGGTGACAATAATGGTACAAATGGAACAATTTGTGTCGCTTCTACTAATCACTTTTAAATGGCTTTGGCAGATATAGACGGTTTTTAGTGTTGTTTAACATGCTTAAAATTGCGTTATTCGTGCTCATGAAGATTTGAAGCGAAGAAAAAAATAGTCAATCGTCGAAAATTAACAGTTTTAATATTGCTATTGCTTAACTATGTATTGATATTTTTCAGAAATGTCTGTTTATTTCAAAGCTACGACTATTATTTTGAAGTTATTGAATTTAATAAATGAACATTGTACTGAAATCTGGTTACTTCGTATCATTTACTTTACTAAAATTTGTATTTCCACCTGCGTATGCGTGTGGGCGGGGTAGAAAATCGATAAACATTCAGAAAGAATGATATGAAACCCCTCGCGGTCATGACTTATTCACGTTGCATTCTCAGCCGCACGCTGGCCACCATCAACTGCATTATTCACGCTCGGAAAAAGGCTGCGTGCAGCCCCCAAGTGGCAGTGACGCCGCGGCGGCAGCTGGCGAAAAGTGGCATCTGAATTATGCACAAAATCAAGCGTCATAGAATTTAATTCCGCCCTCCGCGGCTAAATAAATTACTCGGTATCGATCTCGGGGGGCACCGAGCGGCACACGAAATTATCTGCGCGCCCCGCGTGCAGCACACACTTTAGATAAAACTGCGGTATTTTTTACGAATGCGGCATTTCAGCCGGCGACAACGACAATATGCTCGAATCCATTTCTCGGGCCGTTGTAGGCTCAGAATTGCGTGCAATCCGAGTTTCTTGCGCCTTTTTTTCGCGTGATATGCGCATGTCGGGCGGGTCACTTGCTTCTTTGGAGGAGCTCTTGCATGCTTGGCCCACTCTGACGCTAGTGTTTGGAGCAGCGTCGGCATGTGAAGGGTTACGCAACCTGGAAGTGCGTGAGAGCCGTTTGCCGCCGCCCCGCCACCGCTGCACCTGCCGGTAATGAGAAAAAACGGACAGTTTCACTTTTATATATTAGCTCCATCTTTTCATCAGTCGCCCGCCAGGCGATTTTTTTTTTGTTTCGTCTCAATTTTATTGACAAATATAGAGGCTCCTGGCTTGATTGTAAAAACAAGCTATTATGTAACAGTTTATTAATTTTTTAAATTTAAAAAGGTGGCTTATAAATTTTAATGAGCGTTTGTTATCAGTAGAGACAGATAACTGCTTAACATAAACCAAATTGGAATTATATTTATTTCGGCTCAGCTGGAGTTGAAGTGAAAATGTAAATATTGACCGAGTTTTTCTGATAAGATATATAGGAGTGTCAGCACGTTTTTGTGCAACTCGTGCTCAAGATAGATGGCATGCTCTCTAGCATTCCTCTCCGGCACCGAAAATGCAGATAAAATTAGTAGTATCATTCAGAGAGCGCGCTTTCTCGCCACTGCAGGGACCGAATTCGTGGGCAGAAGCATCGGCGCCTGATGGTTTAGAGGTCGCGCAGCCACGGACACAGCGCGAACAAGGACCACGGCACGATGAGCCAGGGAGTTGACCACTTTTTTTACTCAAACTTCCAGATATTACCAGGTAAAGTATGAAAATTACTCCAATAAATCGCTCACAATTAGGTTGAAATACTTCCAATGAATAATTTATTCTGTACTTAAATTGATTGTAATATCGATTAGCAGTAAGAAGGCAATGAAAATTTAGTGCTGTGAGTGTTAAATAATTTTTAATAATTGCTATTTGACAGTTAGGAAAAAGTTGAAAAAGCGTATAGCTGATACGGAGCCGAGCTCATAATGTATTCCTTTTTAGTTTGGGAGTTATTCAATCCAATTCAATTCATTTATTTGACTTTCAGCACGATAATACATTCAGGTGATAATCTTCTCACAACATATTCCATCTGAATTTATTGTTTGTGTTTGTGGATAAATTAGTGTTTTACATTGTTTGTTGGAAAATCGGTATACAACAGAGATAAATTTAAATTATTAATAATTTTCGCCGGACTTCAAACTGGTCAAGTCATTTTTTTTAAATAATATCTCGTGCCAATTATTTATATATCGTGTAACTTGAGAACGTATAGACAGTCGAGATTAACTTTTATATAGGCCGTTATCTCCATAATCAGTAGACCACTAAAACGTTGCATTAATCCAAGAATACTAAAAGAGATAATGAAATGCGATTAGAATAGCACACAGCATTTTTATCATTCTTGCAGAAATTTCATTCAATCTGGACAAAATTACTGGCATAACACAACGACTGCCGAAGTTTTAAATTTTTCATAAATTGCTTCGAATATTTTTCAAGCTTTAATGGTTAGTAGCTGCAGGAGGAATTTACAAACACTTAATCTCGTATTGTTTACAATTTCCTAATTATTATTATTTTATTTTATTTTTCTGCTCTAAAAATAAAGAAAACAGAGCCACATTTTAAGCAAATAAAATTAAAAAAAAATCCTTTTTACATGAAATTCAAATAAAAGTTAGGAAACAGCTAAAAGTTTCCCAGGTTGCGGTTTAATTTTGTGAGAAAATCGGCTCAAAAGTTTGAATTGTCTCCCTACTGTAAAATCACGATTTATTTCACAACTCAGGCAATTTTTCCTCAAATTTCACACACCATTGGATAGATCGTGACGAGAGATCGATATTAAGCGAAAAAATCTGAAATTTGTCTCAAACTCAGTGAACTATTTGCTAAAATGTTCTTAATTTTTGGCACTACTTTAAGTGAAAAAACTGCAATTAAATTTTATGAATTTTTTCACAGATCCTCGAACAAAAGACTGGTTTCCAGGAACAAATTTCAATCTCACTGTGGCTGTGGTTGTCGTCTACTTGATAGTATGTCTTTTCCTTGGCCCGCTGCTTATGAAAAGCAGAGAAGCGATGCAGCTGAAAAACTGCATGGCCGGCTACAATTTGACCATGGTCCTACTTAGTGCCTATATTGCGTTTGAGGTGAGTGCTGGAATTAATTTTACAGAGCTATCAAATTGATTTCAAATTGCAGTCCTTCATGGGAGGCTGGGGCACGCACTACCGGCTCCTCTGCCAACCGATCGGTGCTCCCGACGACAAAGCCTCGATGCGGGTAAATTCTGCGTTTTTTTCGCATTAATGAATTTGAAACACAGCTTTTATTTCCAGATGGTCAGGGCGCACTACGTGTACTTTGTCTCCAAATTTATCGAACTGATGGACACGGTGATAACGTGTGTGAAAATCGATTCTTCGAATCACGAGATCATTATTGATTGCAGGTGTTTTTCGTGCTGCGCAAGAAGTACTCGCAAATCTCATTCCTGCATGTGTACCATCACGGCGTGGTGGTGCTCATGTCCTACTGCTCGTTCCGCTATCTGCCTGGTATATAAATAACCCCTTTTGCATAAGCCTCCCCTCGCCAACGAATCGATACGCTCGCAAATTGGACGTGTGTTTTCGGGCGACGAGAGCTTTTGATGTTAACGTAATACATCACGTGGAGCGCCTATGAAGGCATTAACCGGTGTCAAGTGCCAAACTCGTAAATGAATTCACATCGCTTGATGATGGCGACGGCCGCTTTCATACACCTACAGCCAAATAAATTTAATTTAATTGACGTGAATGGCATGATGGCAGTGGCCCAGTCAGATTTTCTCTAATTAAACAAATATTCTCTCTATACTCATTTGTTTTAAACTGAACAATTCAGCAGTTAAAGAAGATTAATGCTGCAAAATCCTGGAAAATGTTTGTTGCCAATGCATTAACTCATCCCTTAGGATTCACAATAAGTAGCACTGTACATTTTTTTTTAGAAAAGAGGGTGCTTTTTAATTGGCAAGGACAGTCTCCTTACTTGAAATCCTATTTTATTTCACAACAAACAGTTTCCCTAAAAGGTTGCATAATGCTGTTGGACAGATCTCGACCAAAGGAATCTAAATCTGCCAAGAAAATGCGGTCAAGCGCTGGAAATTTTAGAGAAAATTTGAACTTTTACTGTAGCAAGGTCCATTTTTTAATATAACAAATTCTTTATTGAGCAACTGCTGCATATTTTCAACTGTCACCCTGTATCGATCCCCTTTAAAACAACGCAATATTGCAGATGGACACGGGACTCTGATTGTTCTGCTAAATTCGCTGATTCACGTGCTGATGTACGCCTACTACTTTTTGGCTGCTCTTGGACCGAAGGTGCAGAGGTTCCTCTGGTGGAAGAAATACCTCACCACCATGCAATTGGTAACATTGCAATTTCCCAGCCAGACCATATTATCCAAGTACATCTTGTGTATAGGTGCAGTTCGTGTTTACATTGGCGCACGCCGCATACGTTTTCCACCCGTCGTGCAATTACCCGAGACCACTGGTCATCGTCCTAATGATCAACTCTGGCATGTTCCTCCTGTTGTTTGTGAATTTTTACAGGAAAAGCTACAAGGAAGGAAAGCATATCACAGGAAAGAAGCTGAAAGTCAAATGATAGATGCGTAATTTTGAACTGAAATTTTGTTCACAGTAATAAAAGTTAGTGTTGAAGCTGTTACTTTTTATTTTAAATCACAAGTTTAGGCTTGAAAAGGCACAAAAAGGTTTTAAAATTATTAATATTTTTAATAAGCGGTAAGTGCTTGAAATATTGAAAATTTACATAAGGCAAAAACAGTTTTGCAAAGATTTTACAGTTTAAATATTACACTTAAAAGTTTTATTGCATTTTTTTCCAAGATCACTTTACAGTCAGAAATTTTAGGAAAAACTCAAAATATTCCAAAAGTCTTGGTTAAGATGTCAACACTTGAGGTTGACAATTTTAGAACCTGGGAAAAAGATTGGTTTTAGAATGTAAAGACATGATTGTGATTAGTCAGCCAAGCCATCTCCTCATTGTCAGTGGAGTAAGAAAAAATTTCTTACACCTGGAAAGAAGAAAAATCCTACCGCACAATAAACCAGTCCTTTACCTTTCGCAATTCCTTTTGCATATGTCTATTTATTCTGTTGTTGGCTGCTGTTGGAGACAGTTGGGTTTTTCCATGACATAGGTATGCGCAATTTGTATTTTTACTGTATTTAAAATGCGCTGTTGGATAATTGTTTTGATTTTATGTTAATGTGAATAACGATGTTTAAAATAAAATAAGGCGGCGAAACTTATCAAAGAAATAAAGAAGATTTTTTTAGCAACGAGGATGAAGTCCGTTTCTCTCATAATATGGTTTTCCATAAGTATATTATTCGACTCTACTCGCTGAGTAGATTCCAAATATATTAAGTTCTTCCTTAATCCGACCAATTTTCATGATATGGTCAAAATTTTGACTTAAAAGGCTATAACCATAAATAACAGACGCTAATAATGCATTGAAAAATTAATCTTTTATCACTTTGTAGCGAAAAAAACTATTTATCGATTAATGGGTGCGTACCTCAAGGTGATCTATTCATTCGCACACTCTTCACTTCAGTAACTGTCATTTTTCACGTTTCAGCATTAATTGCCACGTGCTCGATAGAAAGTTACCGCAAACTTGGCGAAAAGTTCAAGTGGCAAAAAGTTGCGCCAGCCCACAACTCGCTCGGCAACTTACGTCGCGAGCTAAAAAGCCAATACGCAAATGAATCGAGTCTGTGTCTGTGGCTACGAAATGCATCGGTACTTGGCCTGAGAAAATTATGCGGCAAGTAAAAGTCACAATAATAATTGAATCCGAACAAGATAATGCTACGCCAATTAAATTGAGCTTTGTTTGCGAATATCTGATAATAAATGTCCGTTATTCAGCCCGTCGAGAGCTAAATGCCAGCCGAGATCGAGATTAGGAGGTAAATTAAAGTGCGACGATAGAGAGACGCGAGAGCATGAAATGTTATGTAAGCCGCTGGCGGAAGAAAGATTGCCGGCAGATTAACACACATTTCTCGCAGCCGAATTTATAATCAGCGCCGCAGCCACTTTCATCATTTGAACACGCGCTCGCTCGCTCGCTCGCAAGTAGTGTGTATACGCGGAATTTCCCTTATTGAAAAATGGCACGTTTGTTTGTACAGACTTTTAAACAGTCAAATACACTTCGGACAAACCCATGAAGCATATTTAGTCGAAAAATTAAGAGTCTTGAGAGTTAGTGCTTGCGATAAGCACAAGGACTACTGTATTATTCAAACTGAGTAAGCGAAGCCAAGGTTAAAATTTTTAAACATAGAGATTTTCAATCAAAGGATAAATTCTTTATGTTTGCTCCCAGTGAATTTATTTGAAATTCTAAACCTGTTGCTAAGGGCTTAAAAGTGGATCGATACAGGGCGGCAATTGTAAATTATTTCAAATGATGGATGCAATAAGCAGTTGATGGATAAACAATTTGCGATAAATAAAAAAAGGAACTTGCTAGAGTAAAAATTAAAAAATTTCAAATTTTCTCCAAAGTTTACAGCGCTTGACCACATTTTTTGGCAGAATTCGATTCCTCTGGTCGAGATCTATCAAACAGCGTATGAAAACTTTGAGGGAAACTCTTTGTTGTTTTTGTTGTGAAATAAAATAGGATTTCAAGTAAGAAGATAGTCTTCACCATTTTAACAGAACGCTAACTTTGCAGCCACTTTTCTTACAAATTTACAGTGCTAATTATTGTGAATCCTAAGGGATTGGCAACAAGTATTTTCTAGGCTTTTGCAGTGTCAATCCTTTTGAAATGCAGACAATGGCATTGGATATTTTTTATATAGTTATTGCAAATTATTTTTTTATAGAGAATCTAATGTCAATGAACACAAGCTGAGGCAAAAAATAATGGTAACTGTTGGACCCTGACCAAGAGGACAAATTGAGTTTTTTGCACGTTACAATCGCCCTAACCGCAATTTTTTTATCCTGCCCTTGAACAAATACTGGTTGCGTTGCTCAAAACTCTAATTCAAACAGATTGACGCCCTTATTACGTGCACTTTCATGCCCTCAGGATAACTTGAACGTTTTGCAGAATTATAAACAACGGTTCCTCCATTCAACACGTTGAATTTCCATCCAAAGTATTTACAATTTATATTCCTCCTGTCTCTTAAAGATATTAATCAACCTTTAGAAGTGTCATTCAACATCGTGCAGCAAAAATATATTAAAAAAGTTCAAGTTCGTCGTTTGTTTTTCTGAAAGACGAGCCATCTTGCTAGTAAAATAATCTGCTGTTGCATCCTCGGCAGCATTCAACGAACCGCCAACAGGATGCGAGCTGCAGTTCTAAAGTCTGCTTTTCGGTTCACATTGACCCAATTTTTAAAGAGGCGCACGCATGTCGCCTTTTGGCTGCTGCACTACTTACTAATTTAATGAAGACAGCAAAAAAATAAAGGTGTTTTCAACAGGCATCTCGCACATTCTAAATTAATAATAATAATTGTCGCTGCGTTACAAATAAAGGAGGCAATTTTGGTGGAAGTAAATAACCTTCACTGCCGCGGCGATCGCCTCTCTCCGCATATTATGTTGACCAAGAATCTCCTTTGAAACGTAATATGCGCGCCGCTGTATGCAAACCCGAAAAAAACTTTCTCTGGCCTACAGCAGACAGCGGACCTCACCGATTCACTTTGCTCCTCGAGCGCAAGAGAGGCTTTCGCTCACGTAATCCATCTCAGAAACAATTACGCGGCTGTTCGCGTTTGCAGCAGCAGAAATTAGCATAATATCTTCTGTGAACATCTCAAGGGCGTAAATTTAAGGTTGTCGAAGGAGTATGTGCTTTACTTTGCGAGCTAATGTAGTTTTAATTATACCCAAAATTATCCTCATCGGTGAACTTTGCTTTTGTAATTCACGCTGGATGACCTTAACCTCTTAAAAACGAGAATTTAATCGAAGTCTTTTTCTTTCAACACAGATACAACTGGTTGCAGCCTTGTTGAAATTAAGACAAGGAATAAAGAATTGTATTGAATTTTATGTTTCATTTGTTTTAGAGGGAATTTTGTTAAGAATTCGTCTCTGGTGCTCAACAATTCAGTAAATAGGAATCCAAAACAGCTGCTGTCCTGTATTACAACGAGCCGAAGAACGTTTCAATTAAAATTTACATTTTAAAGCCAAATCAGATCTGATGTTAAATTTCATTTAATTAACAAAATGTCTTTTTTAATAATGGAAATAGCAAAAATGGTATCAATTTTTCGAGAATAACAATTCCATTGAAACTTTGATCAAGAAAAAGTTATATTCAAGTAAAAAATTGGCTTTGATTATTTTTATTAACGACTTAACAAACACTTGAATGAATAATCACCAACTCCAACGATTTGGGAAGCAAGAGAAAAATGCCTAATTAAGCATTTATAACGTTTGAATAAAAGTAAAACTACACGCATTCGTGACAAAAGAAGATAAATTTCCATCTAAACAAAAAACTTGTTACATTTTGAAGGGTAGTTTTGCAGAAGAGAGAGTGAGGAACGGGGTTTCACTAGATTTTTTCTTTAAACTCTTTATAATGGTGCCCAACGATACAGCGATGAGTACCAGACATTAAATAATCCTTGCAGGACTGAATTATTGTTATTGCAGGTTTGCGCACTGCTAACAAAACCTAAACAATAAACTGTGTGCAATTTTTTAATTTTTCAAATTTTAGCAACTCTTTTCCTTTAAGGTTTTATTATTATTATTGATTTTAATATAATTAATTAACTATTTTATAATTAAAGTAAAATATTCTTGAATTAAAAAAATATCCTAATAATTCTAATCTTAATAAAATATTTGTTTATTTATATCCTTAATTATGAATAAATTAGGTGCGACCGCATATTTGATACATTTTCAATTGAAAACTGTTATTGTTGACATGAGATACATGTAGTTAATTTATTTTCCAAAGTCATTATTTCAATATTGGATGGAGTTGACCTCATTTCAATCTTTTTTTCTTGAGAAGCGAGAAGCTACTTTTGACATAGTAAGTGGAAATCGTTAGGAAACATCTCGATGCTCGGCTTACGCAGGAGCCCAAATTGGCAGGGACAATAATATAAATGATGTAATTCGCAACAAGTGCAAACTTGAGCCGCCGCGCGAGAGAGATTTGCCGAATAGGATAGGAGGTTCGATCTGTAAAGGAAAAGAATGGGTTAAATCACGGTGGCGGCTGGTCAAACAGGTATATTAGCAGCCGAAATTTTAGAGTTGCGTCACACAAACAAAGCGAATCTCGCTCATTGGTTGGCCGCTAGCTCTCGAGAGCGTGTGTGTGTGTACGAGCGAAAAATTTCTCTTGCGTAAAATATCTCTCTTAAATTTTCACCTTGCGCACCAAAGCAGGGGGCGGGAGAGGGAAGTCTGCAATCCTGCACCTCCGACGGCGGCCGGGCCGCAGTTCCACCTTTGCGCTCGAGTCATTTTGGTTGGTTCGACTGGGACGTGCAGTGCGCGCTGCACTTTATGGCACCGTTCTAGCCAATTCGCAAAAGGTGCACACTCGAATTCGGCTTTATTTTCGGCAGCACTGCTCTCGCAAATTCGGATTACAATAATTTAAGGTGAGTTTCGCTCGTACAAAGCTGAGTGAAATTTTTTTATTTATAATATCATCAAAATTGTTGGAAAGGGAACGTTCTTGAAATTTAAGTTTAAGAGAAATTTGGGCAAAATGAGACCTTTATTACAATTTAAATTCAAAATTTACAATGTTGCCTTTTATTTTTTTGAGAAAATCGGCTCAAAGGTTTGCATGCCAATGAAGCACTGTCTCCCTACTCTAAAACTAAGATTTATTTCTCAATTTAGCGACTTTTTCCTCAAAATCAAGCGAAAAACAATTTATTTTTTCAAGAAATTGGGCTAAATCTGAAATTTAACTGTTCCCTTGGTCCTGATTTCATTATTACGCCCTGTAGAGATAAATTGTCACTAAATTTCACATCCAATAAACTCACTGAACTCAACAATGCGTTAAAATATTCTTACTAATTGGCCTTTAAGGCTCTATAATATATATGTACTCTTTGTGTTTAAATTTTGATCTTTTGCAGCAGTGCAACAGTCAAATGAGATGTACGCTGGATTATAACTATTATTTGCTGGAGGTAAACAGCGGAAAAGTGGTCGTTTAGTTACAAGAGCTGGTTGAAAAGGAGCCATCCATTCATAATAGTTAATAGTGCTAACGAGCGCGCGCACAATCATTGAATTCTCCGTGGAAATGCAAGTCAGCGTATGTTTGTTGGCGGCGTCGTGCACGAAATAACACTTCTCACTCACACAAATTGGCACAAAGAAACGTCGGCGGTGCATATAATAGATGCGACGCGTGCCACCAGCCCGCCAGAGTGCTTTTGTCAGACACCGCGAGTGTATTCGAGACAATGCAATTATTATTGTCACTCTCGGGCTGCCGGCTTTTTTAATACGTAGGCACGCCCGTGCCATTGTTTCCCTCGGCGCTTTGTCATTAGGTAATTGGCGTGAGTGCCACCGAATGAGCAGAAATGATACGATCAGCCTGCTCACGCCGCGGGATTATGCATGTTTGCAAAACACTAAGCTCGCGTTCTCCGATTCCCTTTCTGAGAGGCTTTTAACGGATTCTTTGCTCTCTCAGCCTATACCGACGTGTCAATATTTGACCAGTCCATTCGCGTTTTGTTGTAAATAATACGACGGTGTTAATTAATAGCGGATGATTTGCGTCTCCATTAGAGTCAAGGTTTATTTCTTCGCGCCACAGAATTCCATGCGTGGGAGGAAAACGGATGTGCGCATAAAGCTATGAAAATCTTTCATTGCTTCGTTTACGGCTATTAATATTAGAAAGACGAAACAATGAAGCTAAAATTTGGGGAATGTGCTAAATATTTCCAAGGTTTTTGAGAAAATCGGCTCTAAAGTTTGAATGCAAATCAAGCACTGTCTCCCTTCTTAAAATCATGATTTATTTCACAATTTAGGGAATTTTTCCTCGAAATCCGCAAACAGTTGGATAGGTTGCGACGAGATGGATCGAAATCTAGCGAATAAATCGAGACATTTGCATAATTTAACTATTCCTCGGTTCTTGTAGTAATAAACTGTTGCTGAATTTCACAAACAATAAACTCAATTAGCTACTTTCTATAGTCAATAAAACAAAAATGTTCTTAATTGGTGGACTCTCTGTCATAAATAAATTTGAAAGTATAATGTATATAAACCAATAGAAAATAAGCCAGTATTATTGCTACGCTTTGTAAATTTCTCGTCGCGAACACGTGCCAGCTGGATTGATAATTAAAAGGCAAATTCACACGCGAAGTTTCATCATTTTTTTGCTCGCTTTATGGAGTTAATGTGAAAGAGACACACGTGTTTGCGTGTGCTGCGGTGCGATTTCTAGGATTCTATCCCACCACCACCCATCACGCTCATAAAAACCATTACCTAACACACAAAAACACCATCTGAACGAACTCCTATCACCTTGAGCGACGCAGAATCTTTTTCCATCGCTAAAATTTTAAAGATCTTTGTAAAAAAAGCTTTTAAAAATATTCGTGTTGTGGCTTTAGATCAGGATGAGCGGTTCAAACCACATTAAATGTTGTAAAAGTTTATAGTTATTTCGCCAGTTTAGTGTTTGGAGATGATGACACCGTATTATTACGAGTTTAATTCACTTCCGTTACGATTTAAGACTCAATCCTGTTATTTTGATCTTAAAATTATTTGCTTTTTGATGAGCTGAAAAAAATCAGTCTAGCAAATCGCCGCAGAAACGTCGGGAAGGATTTTTGTACATCAAAAGAATTGCTCATCATATTTCTATGACGATTAGTTGGACCAATTTTGGTTTTTAGCACATCAATTGAAATCATTTTAAAGGCTGAATGCACAGAGGAATCGCCACGGAAGAGCATTAAAAATGCAAGAATGCGGTGGTGCCATTTGTTGGCAGTTCAGAACACAAAGCTTCATCGGAAATCTCGAATGCTAGTCAAATAATGAATGAGAGCTGCAAGTGGCCTCAAAAGGAACGCAAAATATTAAGGTCACAAGTGATGGTCTTGCAGAACTCGTGAACCACCGCGTTATATAATTTAAGAGGCGGTGAGAAATGGTGCGGCGGCGGAGACCTGACCCACGTGTGTGCAGCTCGAGATTTTCGGGCGTCGAAAATGAAAGTTGTGCGCTGTAAACGGCTCCTTCATCATCCTCTCTTGCGGCACACGCTAATAAATTTCAGCAGCTCTGAAAAACTTTCTTCTCGTCTCCCGTAGGCAGGAAATAGCAAAGACTTGGATTTTGGCGCTTAGGAAATGCTCAGATTCGCGTGTTGCTTGTTGTGCCAATTGGTGGTCGCTCTTCTCGGCAGCAAACTCGAGGAATTTATAGAGCATTATAGAAATAAACACGCGATTTCCCCCCTTTTTGTGGCAACTGATTGGTACAAATTCGAAATTTTATTGTTCCTACACGGTAAAGAGCAGTTTATTTATAGAGGCATACCATTTTTGACCGTCAAGAGAAAGCACCTTTGCCGGTGTCGTACGTGAAATCATCAATTAGGACAGTTGCTGAAATTTCCGTCTTTTTGGCTTTCAGATGGGCTACAATCCACTTTTGTCAACGTCGGGTCCAGTCGTCGCAACGTTGGACAGATGGATATGGAACGGTCTTGCGATACCTCCCGGTAAGTCTATTTGGTAATTAAGTTTCTCCACAAATTTGTCGAACATTTGAAAATGAATGCTTAATTACCTGTGAAGAAAAATTCACAATGACAGTTGCGACCTAATTTTCGAAGGTCATGCGACAAATGAAAGTTGAAGGTCGTCTGGATAGTTGTTTGAATGAAATGACTCACACCTCTTTATCCTTTCAATACATTATTTTTGTTTAATTTTGGCCAGAAATACTGAATTTGCACCAACCTCTTCAAGTACAATGAAAAGACCAATGTGTAATAATTGCACTTGCACGCCAAGCCGAGCATGAAACTGTCACCAATTGACCGTGGAAATTCAATTTTGTTGCAGATTACCGAACAAAAGACTGGTTTCTGATGGAGTCGCCCGGCTACATCTCAATCCTGGTGCTGTTCATGTATCTGCCCTTCTGCACAAGGGTCGGCCCCTGGTTGATGAGGGACCGCAAGCCGTTTGATCTTCGCAACACCATCATCTTCTACAACTTCACCCAAGTCATTTTCAGCGCATTCATTTTCTACGAGGTAACGACGGAAAGAGGCAAAAAAAGGCGAATTTTCTATAATTGAGATCAATTTTGCGCAGGGTCTGCAGGGTGGATGGGCCAACGGCTACGACTGGACTTGCCAGCCGATGGATCCGTCCACGAGCCCAACTGCCATGAGGGCAAGTATAGATTTTTGTGCGCATATTGTAGGAAAAATTATTGTTTTTTATGTAATTTTATTCATGTTAGAGTGATTGCACTTTAAATTTATGGAAAAAATCACTAAAATGCTTTGTTTAAATGTGATTAAATCCAATTACCTGTTTTAAAAAAATATAATAGTCCAAGTTCCAATTTCTTTTAAATATTCTAAATTTTTCATGATTTTTTTGCAATGTCTCCTAGTCATCAGATGCCCCCTGAAGTGAACCACTGGGGACGCCCGTTTTATTTAATAAAATAATTATTGTTGGCTTAATTGTCAGGAAATAAATGTTTGTTTTAAAAATTGTTACAAATTTGCACAATTTAATCCATTTTATAAAATAATTTGGAGTCAGAATAGTTCCATTCAGGGGGCCTATAAGTCAGCTTTAGATTTAAAAAAGAGCCTACGTTGAATCCAAATCACACACGTCTTACTGATTTTTTTTGGACCGTGAGCAAACATGCGAAAAACCGCAAGTGCTACACTTATGCAACAGACAAGGTTATTAGCCAAGTTTGCGAGAGCAGCGAGATGAGACGAGTTTTTTGTCTGAAATTTGGAGTTCCCCTCGGCACGAAAATCGAGTTTTGATTTAATTTTAATTTTCAGATGGCGCGAGCAGTTTGGCTGTACTTCATCTGCAAGCTGGTCGATTTGTTGGACACGGTAAGTTCAAGGCAACTCATCTTTGGTTTTATAACGACAAGAAGAAGATGAATAAAAACGCTTTTTGCTAATCAAGGGTTGACAGTGATGGATGAATTACATAATTTTTTCACCTGCGCCTCTATACAGCCTGGTTCAATTGAAAGAGAGGCGTGGTGCTCAAATTACACCTCCGCCTGCAGTCTTTTTCGCAATACCCTTTTTGCCCCGAGTGGAAAATCCAGCCGTACCTAATTACGACTTGGCAAAAAGAATTGCAACTTGCCATTGTTTCGGTTGCCGCAGACCTTTAAAAAATATTACAGCAGCTGACGTCACTCGGCTCAAAAGCAGGCCTCGCGAGAGCAACAAAAGAAAGATCGCGAGATCGCAATCAGATGATTTGAAATTGCTGCCAAACGATAATGTACGTCTCTGGGGCCTCATCAAAATTTACATTTGCAGGTTTTCTTCGTTTTGCGCAAGAAGAACAATCAGGTGTCGTTCCTGCATCTGTACCACCACGTCAGCATGGTCGGCATCTCGTGGGGAGGCACCAGATACATGCCAGGTTTGCATCGAATTTATTTAAATGAAAAATGCTGAAAAAAAATCTTCAGGTGGCCACGGCACCATGTTGGGACTGCTTAACTCGTTCGTCCACGTCGTCATGTACACCTACTACATGCTGTCTGCCTTTGGGCCTCACATGCAGAAATACCTGTGGTGGAAGAGATACCTCACCAGGATGCAAATGGTATATAATTCAATTTCCTCTCATTTTACGCTGCTTGAATTTTAAGATTATTTTTTAATTACTTAATAACTGCAAGTGAAGCGGATGCAGACCTTACAATTATGGATTATTTATTAGGTGGTGACTAACAAACTTTAGTGGGGGGAAACTTTTACCCGCTGCTGCAATTTTACCGATTCGTTGGATCGCGCGCATCTCAAAATTTGCCCACGTTTGATTAATTTCCATTTGCTGTCTTAAACCCAGAAATTTGAAGCTATAGCTGATTAAATATTGTTGCAAAATATAAACAGTGAATAATTGGACGAGTAAGTTTGGTTCTTGGGGATAAAGTTCATGAAAGTGCTGCCGTTTTAAAAAACGGTAACCCATCTGTCCTTTTTCGGATATTTTTCCTAGATGCTATGACGTGGTTAGTAAAATTGTTTTTATTTTTTTAACGACAACTCTATTCAATAAACCGGAAAGTTTAACGTATTGGTCAATTATTCGACTAGACAAAAAATACGCATTTAGAGCAATTTTTGTTTCATTCTAGAAAATTTATTTATATTGTTAGACTGCAAACCATTAAATATCATGCAATGATTGTTAAAAATCAGCCTGATTATAAGATTAAATACTTGCATTAATATATATTGATGGAATAACATAAAAAAGAAAAAATACTTGTACATACCCTTTTGCGCAAGAAATTGCTAAAACCCAGAAGTAAAAATGCATTTGTCAGCATTTTTGGCGGTTTTACTGTATCCAATTTTACTGTAGGTTAATTTTAAGACGCCAGTTTAAAATCAAAACATGGGTCTCATTAAACATTTCTATATAAAACTTCTGTCGACTAAACTTCATAAGTCTGATCTTTAAAATTGAATTGTTGGATAAAAATTCCTGGAACGCTTAACAAAAAAAATTGCAGTTCTCTAAATATTACTCAACTTCAATAAAATCCTATTAGTTGAAATAATACTATAGGCTGATTAAACATTAAACTTAATTGAGTTTCAAGGAAGAAGAAAAAAGAATAAATTGTATTGCAACTTCGTTACAAAACATTAATCATTCTATTACTTGCAGATCCAGTTCTTGATGGTGTTGGTGCACACACTGCTGATTTTGCAGCCGAGTTGCACCTACCCCAAGGTGGCCTTCATCTTCCTGGCACCGAACACGCTCATTTTCTTCTACCTGTTCAACGACTTCTACCGGCAGGCGTACAGGAAGCCGGCTCAGACCAACGGAAAGGTGTCCAACGGCGTGCACACGAACGGCACCAACGGGGTGCACAAGAACGGAACCAATGGGGTGCACCAAAACGGAAATTCGTACATGATTTCTGCGTGCTACTCGCCCAATTCCAAGCTCGACTAAAATCACACACACGAAAATACACATTTTATTACATACAAACACCAAAAACTTTAAACACACAGTATGTTTCATCCTACGATTTTTATAGTTTCCTACACTACCAAATAATCCGTTTTGAAAGCGGATTATAGTTGTTGCGTCTCCCCTGCTGCTCGTCAAAAACAGGCTCACTGGACCAAAAATTGCCCGCGTTTTCGCGCTAGCAAGAAGTGTTCCTAGCAAATTACAAACGTCGAAACCCTTTGCCCCTGCGTCTTACTTGTCAATAATAAATGTAACTCGTATTGAACATCATATTGCTCAACAATCACTGATATTTTGCGTTCTTGCCATTCTGAAAATTAGTATTAAAATGAATCGCCTTGAATATTTTCTTAATTATGCCATCTCGTCAGGGTCCATTTGTAAATAAAATGTTTTCTGTGAAACTTCCCGATTACCAACATATAACACGCTAGTTACCTAGAAAGTAAGCCAGACCGTGTTGTATCAGAACGCTGATGTAAATTTAAATATTTTATGAAGTGCTCTTGATCAACTATGTCCTGAGACATATTATGTTTGTACTATATTGATATTTACGCATAATACTTTATCTTGTTTTCATCCATGCGCAAATAAACTTATAGACGTTAGCAATAAGGCATTTGTTTTATTTATCCACCCTCCATTGAACTGAAAAATGAATACTTGTTATTTATGTGAACCTTTCTCTCAGCCCTCTCAGCAAATTTGTTGCAAAAGTCAGACTGCGGCCATACAACCTCCAAAGAACCCCTTAACAACCCCTTTAAATACAAACAAATACCAAACGAGTCATCGTTGATTTTTTTGTGTTTGGATTTTAAACACATCCCTGAATATATAGTAACTATTTAACTTCTATTTTAACCCCCTAATTGCATTAATTAATTTTTTTTAATATTTGCTGTCAAAAGTCAGTTGAAAGTTAGTAAATTGTTGCGAGTAAATTTCAGCATGACCTTAATTTATTTAATTAATTAAGTCAATGTATCAGACATGTAGCAGAGATCTTTCCTCAATTGCATTCCTCGAAAGAATGACTAAAACTTCCGAGTGTGTTTCCAAGTAGTGAATTAGCTTTCTCAGAGAGAGCGTTGGAGTGTCCAATATTTTTACACATTTTTAAACGCCTCGCACGTAGGCAACCGGCTCAACTGAGGAGTAACCCGGTGGCCTAACTTTGGCATCCAAAAAAATCCAGCTGACTCGCCATTCACAGACTGCCGATGCAGCAACCTGTTGCTCAATATGAAAGTTATTTTGAGAGCTGCAATGTTCTACATTTGAGCATTCTGCAGCAACTCAAAGGCGCAGGTCAGCGCTAATGCTGTTGAATTTGCATAATCAAAACAAGTCTATCTCGAGAACAACATCAAGTAAATGCGATAACTTAGCTATTGCTTTTGCGTCAATGTTTAAACCGGTAATACATTACGCTATAAAAAAGACGGAAAATTAAAGATTTCAACACATTTCGCGTGGGATGCTATTTAAATAAAGGTTTGCAAAATGCCATTTGGAGAGCAGGGCTATTTTTTATTTTTTTTCTTGCAAGAAGATAATAAAACATTGTTGAAGACTCAATGACAATTTTAATTGTCTTCTCCAGAAGAGAGGAAAGTCTTGTGTGCGGTTATGGTGCACGTGGCCCTGAGATTTCATGTGTGCAGGTACGTTTTTTGACTGAATTAACCAACCGCACTTTCCTTGATAATTGAGAATTGCTACTTGTGTGTGTGCTAAACTCATGATTTTAATTCGCCCGTCTCCGCAACTGCCGTGATAATTGCTCTGCGACGCAAAGGAAACGCTGGGCAATTACAGCATTAAGGTGAAGGTTTTGTCGCGCGAGATCCGAAAATTTGAGGAAAATTGGTGCATGCGCTTGCCTTAGATACACAAATGTTGCCCCAAGGTGAATACCGCACACGTATTAATGCAACAGATCCAGCAGCTAGCCGACCACCGCCCTGAAAATCACGCTATCCATTATTATACGACACCGATAATTGTGCAACCATAACATAGACGAAAATTATTGGCCTGTGCAGTCTAAACCAGTTAACGGTTCCTTCGTCAGAGCTTTTTCGATTTCTTCACACATGACATTTGACCATCTACATTATGTTTGCCAACATGAAAAAATAATCATGAATATTTGAAAATCTCTGGAAACCTGTACTTGTCTTAGGTTGGAAACTAAACATAAAATTGTTTTTGTGGGAAAAATTTACCTATGTTATTTTTAGAGAATTGTGGATAGAAAAAGGTAAGTCAATGATCAATTATTGGGATATTTAGGTTTGCATCATAAGTAAAAACTATTAAAGCTTCAGGAATATGTTTTTTAACCGCCTAACCGAGCGCAATGATTAGGCCTTGGCAATATCAACAAAAGTTAAAAACTTCATTTTTTGCCAACATTGTCATCGCTTAATTTCGGGGTTGAATCATCAGAATTATACAAACTGCGCACCATTCGACTCGTTTCAACCTTCCCTAGATAGCCAATGGGTTTTGGGGGTGATCTAATCGCTCATCAATCACGATTCACCTTTTTTCTATCTCCGCAGAAAAAATTGATTAGTAAAATTGCAATGAAATGTATGATTTTGATTTGAACCATTTCTCACTCTATAAAAGGTAAATGGTGGTAGTTAGGGGTATTTTTTTTATTTATTTAAGAGAGTAGTGATCATTAAATAGGTTTCTGAAATTTCAAAGTGACGCAATTGGTATAAATTTTTTTTACTGTGATGCATGGGGTGGAAGGGGATGAGGGTTGATCACCCTCAAAACCCTTCAGCTATCTAGGGGATGCCAAAAGAATCAAATTGTGTGCATTTTATGCAATTCTGACGCTTAGAAACCAAGATTTATGCGGTGGCAATATTAGCAAAAATACAACTTTTGAATTTTGCCAACATAAACATCGCTAAATCTTGGATTCTAACAGTCATAATTGCAAAAACTGCACATCGTTCGACTCGACTGAACCTCCCCTAGATAGGCAATGGAATTTGGGTCAGATAATTTTTAATTTAAGAGAGAAGGGATCAGCGAATAGGTTTCTGTAAGTACAAAGCGACGCAATTTTTATCGTTACTGCAATGCATGGGGTGGAAGGGGGATGAGTTTGTACCACCCTGAAAATAATTTGTCTATCTAGGGGAGGTTAAGACGAGTCGAATGGTGCACAGGTTTTGCAATTCTGAGTGTTAGAACCTGGGATTCGGTGCTAACAATATTGGCAAAAATGGAACAATATTAGTTTTTGTTGTAGCACACAAATAAGATAAATGTTTTGTTTTTTCAGACTATTTGCAGTGTAGTACGATATTCCCCAATCGTTTATTTACGTTCCTTGAATTTTAATGTGTAGTCTGCATGAAAATAAAGGTGCTTGAATTTTTAAATAAATAAAAATATGACTTTTTTCGTATATCATTGCATTACCCCTGCACGTACCCTGCGTATACCCTAGTCACGAGCTCGTTGTTATTGAAGGGAGAGTGCACAAAATCTATATGATATCTAATGTTTTATATTTTAGATAATTTTAACAATTTTTGTTAAAGATTACTCTACTTCCGGATTCAAATATTTTGCTTTTGAGGCAAATTTGTTTGACGAAATCGAAAAAATTATGTAAGCTTTCCTTCACCTCGTAATTTGGAAGTTTTGAAAACACAACTTGTGATTCAAGCCACCACAAAAGAAGATTCTAGTCACAAAGAAAGACGCAATTTATATCAACGCCAACGAAGCAAGGGCTGTGTGCACTCGTTGAGGAGGCTAGGAAGTCCAAGATGCTAGTTTTGCGAAAGCCCCCCCTTTGTCGGAGAACACCACAACTCCACCGGGCAACAAGGTAAGCCAACACGGAGGTGGCAATGGCAACGGACGCTCGCCTCTGCAGGTCGCACTCTTAGATCCACGGGCACCTTGCACTTGGCTGCACACCTCTCCAGCCAGTCCTTTCTTGGTGAGCACCAGCTAGACGACTGCGTCAACGCGCTCTTCTCCGGGTTGCTTTATCTTTAAGGTAAATTACAGCTTTTATTGTTAATCTCATTACAATTATTTAATTACTTCCGCGTATTATATATATTGATTCTTTTTAAATGGGTTAATAGTGATTGTCATCAATTTATTTTTTTTAATCGGGAATTTCCATTTGGATTATTTCAAATAAGCATTTTAAGCCTCAGCTTCTAAATTTTACTTCGCGTTAAAACAGATCTTTCAATATTTCGTTCAATTATAATTTTTTTATAATTTTTATTGTTTGTCATTTTCGGCTAAATGCACGCGCCAATTAAAAAATATCATGTATTTTGAAAAGTTTAAATGAGGAACAAAAATCGGAAAATTAAAATCATTTCCCATAAATCACGGCCAAACGGGTTTGCACCGAACAAGAAGTGTTTGTTGTGCAAACAGGAGAAATGCTAACTTGTTGATAACATTTGTCAATCTTTCACTTTGTGCAAGGTGCAAGGCAGCTCGGGTTTCGGCTGAAAGACCTTTGCGGGCACGTAATAATTAGGCAGACGAATTAACAAGAAGCGCTCCGCGATTTCGCAATGCGCGCGCGGCTGCATTAAAAATCAACAGCCGCCAAGGTCGGACAATGCTTATCATTCGATTTGCATGTGCGTCTCTCCGCGGAATGTAACTTAATATGTTGCATCTTCTGCCGTCTTAAATAATGCATGAGTTTCTTCTTTTGGCACACGCAACCCGCCAATTAAATCATATTGCCAAAAAATCCTTCACGTCAGCCGGCAGGATGCGAAATCCGTCTCGGAGAACGCAGAATTCTGCGTGGTCTAGGCGCAATTCATTAATGGCAGGAAGACACTGAAATTCGCAAAATGTTTGACCTCATTCTGTTTAGGTTTCATAATCGCTAGAGAAATTCAAGTCAACCTATACTTTGAAGTTATAAATTTCCACCGACTTTACTGGAGGTACGAGCTTTTCCGCCAAATTCTGCAATTTAGGTCATTTCAAACGGGTTGATTAGTTGTTAGCCTTGGCATAGAAAGTTGTGTAATGCAATGGAGGCACGGCTTTTCAGTTTTGCTAATAGTAAGAGAGTCTTTTTAAAATTAAATTTCATTTTTAATTTTAAATTCTTCTTTGCTACCTGAGCTTTATTTCTACTGAAATTTAAGGCCGTTTAATTTTGATGATTTTTAAATTAGACATTTCACAATGCAGACCTCCCCTCTCCAGCTCTGCCATTTGCAAATCTTTTTTTTAATATTTGGTTGGATGGAATTCTCACTCAACGATTGCATGTTGGTGTGATAAAAGAAACGGGCATCTCCTTGTTGCAAGTTTTCAACTTTATTCATCTTGACCACTTATCAGTTACAATTAATTTCTCAAAATTATAAGAACTGAAATATTGTGAAAAATATCTCGTTACAAAAACCGTGGTCGAATGTTAAGCACTGGTGTACTCCTCGTTACAAAAAGGTTGTAATTTTTGCTGTCCTCTGAAATCTTATTTTAAAGTGAATCGATGGAGGGTGACAATTGAAAATTTATCGTTGAATTGTTGAATAAAATAAAAGCAGTTGATCGATACACAATTTGTTCTAGTCAAATAAGGACCTTGCTACAGTAAAAATTCAAAATTTCTCCCAAATTTACAGCACTTTGACCACATATTTCGATTTCTCTCGTCAAGATCTGTCTAACAGCGTATCAAACCTTTTAAGGAAACTCTGTTGTGAAACAAAATGAGATTTCAAGTAGCGAGACAGTCGATACCATTTAAAAAGCTAACCTTGCAGCCACTTTTCTCAAATATTTAGGTCAATTTTGGCTTCAACTGAATCCTAAGAGATGAGTTCGTGCATTTGCAACAAGCATTTTCCAGGCTTTTGTAGCATCAATCCTCTTTATAATAGGAATATATTTCATCATAATATGTATTACGTATTTCCATATCGGTACTAAAAAATGCATTAAGAGAAACACAATTAATCAACCAAACCAAATAACAAACAAACGAAGAGGCATCCTTCTAACTAACAAAGAAATAGAAAGCCTCCAAATCACACCTCAAGGGCCTAAAGGATTTATACGAAATCTTACTTGTGCACCGGTCCTATTAATTTTGAAAACAAAGGTCATCGCGTTTCGCAAACCAAGTGCATTTCGGTCCAGCGGTAGGCCTAGAGAGAGGCAAGGAAACTCCAGGCGATTTGCGAAAGACCTTGATCCCACTTGAGGAACCCGATCGGCCGATGATCGCTCTCCAAACGCACTCTCAGTCACGTAGGCTACATTCCCGCGGAAATTCTCGCGAATCTTGCACGCGCACCACCGCCACGTGAGTCTGCGGGGTCTGGGTGGCTCGATCACGTCACAGGGCGCCTTTCGCAAACGAGCAGCCGGTTGGCCGTCATATTGGGAAAAATTGTATTACGTGATCCAATGCACACGGCGAGTGTGGAAATAGTGGGTCAGCCGCCTTCTGTCTCATATCTGCCTGATTTTCGCGACACGAGATGCGTTTAGAGAAACGCTTTACGAGCCTAGCCTTGGACCACAACCCTCAGATGCCTCCGCCGCCGCTGCCGCCGCCGCCACGCTCCATGTTTTAGTGTTATTGCGCGTCTCTCCATTTGGCAACTTATTGCACGTGACTCTCTAATGAGCTCTCGAGACTGCCGAACATTTTGGGGAGTCGACAATAGAGTGCCTACTCATATAAAAACATCAGCACGCAATTGCCACGTAATTTATTTGCCAAAGAATCACGGTTTGCACTTTAAAAACGTGATAAATTGAAGGACTAGCGTTCGTTCAAAAGTTGGTGTAGGTCGAATCGTAAATTAACGATGATATTGCCGACTTACGCCTTGCTGATAGGTTTTACGACTCTAGTTCATTAAAATTATTATTTACTTGAACATAACATTTTGCGGACTTGAACACTGCTTGTTCGAGTTGAACATAAAAAGGTGTGAAAATTTGTACATCATCAATGACACTAATGTTTGATAGTTAAAATTAGAATCCCTTAAACGTGCCAATGCTGACAACAATTTATCTTTTAAAGAAAAGCTTTGCATATTTTTATTGCCTTTTTATTACCTTAATAAGGAAAGCTAAAAGTTTCCCAGCAAATTTTACATGATAATCAAGCACTGTCTGCCTACTGTAAAACCACGATTTATTTCATCATTTATGGAATTTTTCCTCAAAATTCGCACACCATTGGATACATCACGACGAGAGAGATCAAAATCAAGAGAAAAAAACGAAATTTGGCAAAATCTAAAATTAAACCGTTCCTCATCAGTCCTGATTTTGGATATAAACTGTTGCTAAATTCACAAACAAATTAACTGAATGAACCACTTGCCAGCCAACAATGAGTTAAATTGTTCTTATTTTTTGCCCGTTAAACCCTAATTCGGACAGGAAACAAGATAAATTAATTTATTGTGCTCGCAGTTTGATTTTCACAACCAGCGCGCAGATTTTATCTACGCCTCGTGCAAACAAGAGAGTGACAAAACTGTTGACAGGCTAAACGATCTGGGCGATGTTTAAATAGCTGCACGCAGTTACTAAACTCTTTTAAATTCTGCCAAGTCAATGGCAAAACTCACAGCAGACATAAATATTTGCTCCAGTAAAAATTGGAATAGTCAAACAATTTTTTGCTCGTTGCGCAAGCAATGGCGGGTTCGTTCTGTTTGTGATTCGTGCTTGCCGAGCAAAATTGTTCTCGCTACCTGTGTTACGCGGCACAATATTGTGCACAAAGTTGTGCAAGCGGGCCAGCCGGCGGCCTTTTCTGAAATGCGTGCAGATTTTATTGCGCTCGCATGTGCACACTCCGGTTCTCAGTCAGTCAGTCAGTCATTCCAATCAAACGTGCGCCTCATTTAAATGCGAGTCGGGCCAATGGAGTGGAATGATTGCTTTTGCCCAAATTACGCTGTTTTGCAACGCAATAAATTACACTCTATTTGGAGCCTTGACTTTCAGTAATAGTGAAAACAGGAGAGTTACTACTTATTAGCAAAATGAACCACATCATAATTGCAAAGGAACCGTGCCAAAATTATGCAGCTTATACGGTGTATCTATTTTCTCCTCGAGGCGGAAAACAAAACGCTAATAATTGAAGAACTACTTATTTTCACCTATTTCTTCACTTTTGCGCGCAGCAGCGGTGAGTCGTGCACACGCCATCCATTATTTCAGATCAACAGTTTTGCACCAAGCAAAGGAAAGTGAAATTCCGAGAAAGAGCTTGCGCACTTTTTGCAAACAGATGTAATGATAATGATCGAATTAACGTTCTTGCTCTTGACACAGAGCCGACGAGTTTGGGACTCGATCCTTTCAGCATCGACGGCATTATGCGTATATATATTATTACTATTATCCTCGAGCTTGCCTAACTCGTGATTTTAAATTAGTCACTTAAAACTCGCGGATTGTGCGCAGCAGCCAGTCGTTGGCCAGCTCGGAATGCAATTAGTGACGATTTCCATAATAGGACCGCCGGCCACTTGGCTATGACGGCATTTGCAATTAAAAGTTATTGCTATTACCAATGCCCGCGCAGTGACGCACGATTTATTTCGTTGCTCATTCGATCCTTGCAAGGAAAGTGAATTTTGATAGTCTCCAATTTTCAGATTGAGAAAAATTTATTGTTAGAGGTGAGGAATTTTCCACTGCCGCAAAACGGATGCCGTTTGCATTTTTCCGTTCGTTCTTGGCGACTTGATTGTGGAAAGCACGTCAAAAATGAGAAAAACCTGTTTTCCTATAGCTGCAAGCATTGTTTGCGTCGCAGCGAGTTGAAAAGGTGATGGGAAGCTGGGTGCGGTTAAATTCTAATCAGCGGGGAAAAGTGATATTTTGAATTCTCTACTGATGAGAGTATATTGCGGCTGTGTTTTTTTTACGATTGCGTCACATTTTATGTTCGAATATTTTGGATGCGATCAAAAAACCTTCAAATTAATGCTGCTCAGCTTCTTATTTCAGGTCTATGCCTATCCTTTATTTATTATTATGCGCGAGGGATCGAGTAAACGCTGTCATATCATACGTGACACATTATGCATACTTTTGGTGCCAAATTACCTGCGTACGCCACACCTGCCTCATAACAAACATTTTAATTTAAAATAAAAATTCATAAGTTCGTTTTTGCTACGTAGTCTTAAATACACTCATATCAAAATGTGAAAGTAGCGCTCACTAATTTAATGCCACGCGATAGCTGCGATTTAGCAGCTGAACGGTTAACGGCCGCCAGCGTCCAAGCGTTTTCATCAATGAACATAGTAAAAAAAATATGAACACGTTCGTTCGTTCGTTCGGTCGGTAAAAATGTTCACTGCCAAGGCCGGTCAAACACGTATTACATTTTGATTTATATCTCCTCCTTAAGACGGTGACTGCGGGCGTTACGAACGTGCTCGTAAATGTTCTTTTAGGGTCAAGATGAGTCAAATAGGATAAAAAATTAACTGACGCGTAAAAACGATTGTTAATGCATAGGGAATTTTTCTGTTGCAGAAACGAGTTTCATCCGCGCCTGCTGGAAATAGTGTAGCTCTATTAAGATGAGTAACTACGCGCAGTTGGTGGAAAACTTCCAGTCGTTCTTGGATGAAAAAGCAGGTTTGTCAGCTGGAATATTCTGTTGGGAATAAACTGATAACTAAATATGTATATTCTTCAGATCCCAGAACGAGAGAATGGTTTTTGGTCGACAGCCCTGGAGTGCTCTTCACAATTCTTGCTTCTTATCTTTACTTCTGCAACATAGCCGGCCCGCGCATGATGAAAAACAAAAAGCCCTTCCAGTTGAAGGGCGTCCTGATTGCGTATAACGCCTTCCAGGTTGTCTTCAGTGCCTATATCGCTTGGGAGGTTCGTAATTATATTTAATTTAAAAACTGAGCAAGAATTAACACCTGGAAAATGTCTGCAGGGCCTCCAGGGTGGCTGGTTGCACCACTACAGCTTCAAGTGCCAACCCGTGGACTACTCGCACGACCCCGTCGCCCTCAGGGTAAGACCCGCCCTGCCCGCAAACTCAATTAACCTTAATAAATCGTGTGTTTGTTTAGATGGCGCGCGCGTGCTGGTGCTACTTTTTCTGCAAGATCATCGAGCTGCTTGACACTGTAAGTTGTGTTGTCCTATACGATGCACTTTCCCATTGAATAAAGGATAATTATACCCTTGGCGATTATATGGTCGTTCACTCTCGTTAAGCAGTTTAGATTAAAGAATGGAGAAGTAATTGCCGGTCTTCATTTGCACTTCATCTCACTTAGCGGAAAATGAGAATGAAACAAGCAATCTTTTTATTTTCTGTTGACTTTAAAGTGGATTGATGCAGGACAAACAGAGAAAATTATTTGAATTGTTAGATGCAATAAGCAGTTGATCGATACAATATGTATTTGCTCTAATCAAAAATGGACCTTGCTACAGTAAAAATTCAAATATTTCTGATTTCCTCCAAAATTTCCAGCACTTGACCACGTTTTTTGGCAGATTTCGATTCCTCTCGTCGAGATCTTTCCAACAGCGTATGAAACCTTTTAGGGAAACTCGTGTTGCCAAAAAAATGACGTTTCAAATAAGGAGACAGTGCTCACCATTTAAAAAGCACCTTTCTAAAAAATTTACAGTGCTACTTAGGTCAATTTTGGCTTCAACTGAATTCTAAGGGTTCATGCATTGGCAACAAGCATTTTGTAGTTTCAATCCTCTTTAATGCATGCTATTATACATATCAAAACAATGTTTAAAGTTGGAAGGAAGGAATATATTCGATTGTTTTTTTCTTAGATTTTCTTCGTATTGAGAAAGAAGGACAGGCAAGTTTCTTTCTTGCATCTCTACCACCACACCATCATGCCATTCTGCGCTTGGGTTGGTACCCGCTACCTACCAGGTAATTACAAAAATAAAGGAATTTATTGTTTGCGTTTAAAATTTAAATTGGTAAATTAAATTAAAAGTTGCAATAGTTGTTTTTTAACAAGGAGACCTTTACTTTTAATTTAATTTCTCACTAAATTACCTTTTGTAATTAAAATTTTTCTCATTTAATTTTTTCAAATTCCTCCTGGGTTGACAACTGAATGCAAAAGCTCATGGGTTTAAATTGGTTTTTAAGAATTAAATGTTTACTCATAAAATGATGAAGCTCTAATTTTAATAACTTGATGCGATGTTTTGAATCAGGTGGCCACGGCACTCTGCTGGGCGTGATCAACTCGGTGGTGCACATCGTCATGTACTCGTATTACCTGTTGGCTGCCTTCGGCCCTGAAGTGCAGAAGTACCTGTGGTGGAAGAAGTACATCACCACCATGCAACTGGTGAGAGATAGTGTCAGACACACGTTTCTTCAAATTACAAAGTGAAACTGTCACACTCTGGCAAATTTTAAGTGTAAAAAGATCAGGAAAATCTTGTAGCTTGACAATCGTTGCGTGTTGCCACAGGAAGCAGAGTCTCACACAAAGGATAAATTTCTATCTTAATTTTCAGGTACAATTCTGCATCGTGTTCGTGCACTGCGCGCAACTGCTGGTGTACGAGTGCAATTACCCCAAGTCCATCATTGTGGCCCTGTGCGCCAATGCTATCATCTTCTTCTACATGTTCGCCGATTTCTTCAAGAAAAACTACGGCGAAAAGAAGAAGAAGACTGCGTGAATGTGATCAGTCAGCAAGTAGAGTCGGTCGGGAAACTGCCTTACATACCCTTAACTGTCTTTAAAAAGCAGCAGTTAATGACGCAAGCGTTGATCGCTTTTTATTAATTAATTAATTATGTTGATATAGAGGTTAATATTCACGTGCTCATCAGTAGACTTGGGAATTTCAGTCGCTTCTAAAGCAAATTTCAATTATGATTATTTTGGCGAAATTTTTCCTATTTTTGCAATTAAGTAGACTTGGTTTAATGGCTCACAACTGTCGATTGGTTGAAATACCCGAGTCTACACAGAGAATTCTGTTTATTTGAATTCCCGATAAACGATTTGAAGATAACCTAGTTTCAATTGTGATTTTAAGAATATACCTCAGATAAGAAGTTAAATTTCAAACGTATTATGGTTAATTTTGTATTTATCTTCTACGTATGTATTTTAAGAAAAATAAAATTTTACCACGTAGAATGCCTATTCATTTCTTTACATCACTAAACTGGATAACGAGGGAATACTCTAGTAGGTAAATCAAACCACCGATTTTTGTTTACAAATCTATATTCCGATTTATGGCACATGAGATTCACGGCTGCTTTCTGCATATCCTAAAGAACACGAAAAATTCCACACCTAATCCTATTCCACTCGGCCACTGGGCTCATTCCGTCTTGTTCTCGTCCGTCGCCTGCGTCGGCTGAGCATTTCCGTTTTCGGCGGCGAGTTTGGCAGCATTAGCTTTCCGTTTGTTGTACGCAGACTGATAGAAGTCGTTGAAGAGGAAGTAGAAGAACATGGCATTCGGAGTGAGCAGACCGACCACGAATTTCGGGTAATCGCAGTCTTTGCGCAGGATCAGCAGCGAATGCAGGAATACCAGACAAAATTGGAACTGAAAATGAATGACAAATTAGATGAGGCGCTTAATGAGGGAATTTTTATATTTAATATTTTATTTTTATTCTTGGTGAGGTGCTTTAAAGCAATTTCTGCATGAAAGAGAGTGTTTGATAGTTTCCAGAATTGCTCAGTGAGAAATATTTCCCCGGAGAAATCACGACAACGCGTAGGATGTGTAAATAATAATCGAACAGCTAGACGGAATAATGGCTGGTGTGCAAATGAAGCGAATTTCCAAGGCTAGCAACCTGTCCTCCGCAGAGAATGCAGTTTTGCTGTCATTAGTCAGGCTGATAATAATAATAACCACCCAGTCTAGTTATGTACAAGTCGTTTTATACGTTTTAAAGAAAAGGGGCAGAGTGTACAGACAGATTGAATTCAGTCAGCGGCGGCGGTGGCGGAGCAGACGAAGCAGTCGCGGATCTGCTCCTTGGAGGCGTGCGAAAATTTTGAGCTCACCATCTGCATGCGGGTGATGTGCTTTTTCCACCACAAGTACTTCTGCACGTTCGGGCCAAGCGCTGTCAGCAGGTAATACGAATACATGATGATGTGCACGAAGGTGTTGATCAGACCCAAGAAGGTGCCATGTCCACCTGGAATTGCATAATTTTTTAAATATAATGCGGTCAAAGTTGAGGGTGTATGAATTTATAAATTTAAATTTTTATTATGGCCATGCTTCAATTCGCTTTGTAATATCTTCTAGAACAAGTGGCTTACGCCCCTTGGGCCCTTCGGACAACCGTCCGTCGAGGCGGTGAACTTGATCAAAAGAGTCCAGTAAGCGTTGGCGCTAGCAAAACCGCAAAAAATAGTACTCAGATGGAATTTGGGTAAAAACAAATCACCAAAAGTGCTCGAAATTACTTGAAAAGCATTAAAAAACGGCCTTGGAGAGGATCTCAGGTCGGGGTAGCCTAAAAAAGGCCATCCCACGTAAAAGTCCAATCAAAGACCTGTACAATGAGGGGTCGTGGTCAACGATCCGACAAGCGGCTGAATTTTAATAAAAAAAAATTTTGCCTTTGCACATTACGAGATTAAACCGAAAAACATTAAATTTAATTTTTCTATGGGCGCGAAAATTTTAAAAATTAATTATGTTTACCGGCCAGATATTTCGATCCGATGAATCCGCAAACGATCATCATGGAGTGGTGGTATAAATGCAAGAAAGAGACTTGATTGTTCTTTTTTCGTAAAACAAAGAAGACCTACGACACAGACGGTGAGCTTTAACTTTTTAAATTCAGCAAAGAATTACTGTGTCCAGGAGCTCCGTGTATTTGGCCATGTAGTAGAGCCAGCAGGCCCGGGCCGCTCGCATGGCCGCAGGGCTTCGAGAAAAGTCGATCGGTTGACAAACGAAGCTGTAATTGCTCCAAACAAAAGCTGCCTGCAATGGAAGAGATTAATAATAATTACTTTAGCGAATGGTGGGAAATAATTATTCAGCCACTTGCCTCATAAAACAGGTAGATGCTATAGATAACCTGAACTATGTTATAGACGAGAAGGGTGTTTTTCAAGTCGAACGGTTGTCTATTTTCCATAAACTTGGGACCCCAGTCTTTGACGAGCTTGAGGTATAAGTAGATTACTGCTAGCGGCACGAGCGGCGAGCCGACCAGGAACCAGTCCTTGGTCCTCTCATCTGCATAAGGAAAAAAGTCAATCCGCGCGCACCCTGGAAATCAACTCTCGGTTACCTGCCCATGTGTAGGTGAGCGTGTTGTAGCCATCGATTACTTTTCCGATCAGGGTAGCCATGCCTGTTGTGTGTGTTTCAACTGCGGGCAAAAAAAGAGCAGCTTATTACGCATTCAAGTTGTAATATCCTGTTTGATTGTACGCAGTCATCGTGAGACTGGCCTTTGACACTTTGAGTGTGTGCGCCACAATATTATTACGACGCGAGAAAAGCTGCAGCTAAATTCGACTAATCACTCACGTATTTTTTTAAATAAAATTTTAGACGAGAGAAATACGTTCAGCCATTGGAACCGATTGCCGCGATAAAATGATCAGCGAGAGCTGTCAGGGTCTTCCTTTTATATTCCGCGTTCAAACGTACAAACAGGGGCGCGTTGCGTGAGGAAAAATATCAGGTGCCGCGAATTGTTTGCTCGACTACATTTTTCGTCCTTCTTCCGCTAATGCACGCAATGATGCAAGTGAAACGTATCACTCTAAGATTGCAAAAACTCTATCTACATACAATGTCACCCGAGCCGAGTTATTCTAACATTTCGAAAGAGTTGCGGTTGGTCAAAAAGTTTCGAGTTGAGCTTGTACTTACCCCGCAAGGGTTCCGACGCTGAATGAAAAGCCGGGCTGGACTGGCCAGCTTAAAGTATGTGAATTTCGGTTCTGAATTGCAAGTCACTGGCCTCAATGCCGAGTTACGCTAATGGAAATGGGGCGCGGGAACTAACAATAACCGCGCGTCGTCCGAATTCGAGCAGTTCCACTTCAGCCGCTTATTGGGAAAGATCAGACCGATTTTTGGCGATCTCTCGGTATCTGGATCCGAAATTAGAATCATGGTCAAATAAATTTTGCTCCTCAGCCTTTCCTGACCGGAACCGCGACACCAGCAACCACTTCTCTCAGGGTAAGATTTATATCTACATAGTTGACCCGCATGTTTGCTCAGATTTTATTCCGACATTCGACCTTCCAGCAAACGCACAAAATCGAGTTCATTGCATTAGGCGAGCGCGTGCGGCTGTGACAATACCGGAATAAATTATCCCACGAGCACTTCCTCCGGTGCCTCCCTAGCCGCGATTGACCATTTGAGAGTGATTGCGATTCTTTTGGTGTCACGCCAGGACAGGGCACACACCGCTCGGTCTGCAGTTGCCGCCTTTGGACCAGCCCGACGATGGCACCGCAATTCCTCGACTCCATCCGCGAAGGCTATGACACCATGTTCCACAAATGGGGCGGTGAGTATTAATTTCTCATTTTTTTTTTCACCGAAAAATATATATCTGTCTTCAAAACTGCATTATCGGATAGTTTCATTATTACGCGATTGCAAGAATTAAAGCCCAGGTAAAATTGTGATGGGTATGCAGAGCGCTCCACACGTGCGCCCAGCCGGCTGCATAATTACCAGGCTTTTTAAAATGAGCCACTGGTGAGAAACTTTCGCATCCGCGTGGGAATGACTGTCAAATTTAGCCGCTCCTCTTTAGAATGACGTTTGACATTTAAATAATAGAGCATAATTAGCTCTAAAAAGCTCAAATGCGAGTTGTAAACCATTTTTACAAGGATAAGTTGATGATTTACAGTCTTGACAAGTTGGTAAAAATATGCCCACAGAAATTAATAATTAATTAATAAATTAATAAAATGTAACAAAAACAATAGGAGTTAGCTGTCTAAAGTAAATATAACAATGATGATAAATACTTTTAAATGTTTTCTAGATTTCTCAGCATTTGTTGGCTAAATTTGATGCAACAATCTTCATCAGCTCCTAAATCTACAGTTTATTTGAGAGTAAAAAGACACTATTTCTATATTAAACGTGATTTCGTATTCAGGTCAAATTTTGAAAAAACTGCGCATTTAAAATTATAGTACTTTTGGTTTCACAACGATTCAAAAGAATCATATAATATTGCTCAGCCTAAATCACGCTTTAGAAAAGATTGATACTGCAAAAGCCTGGAAAATCGTTGTTGCTAATGCATTAACCAATCCCTAAGGAGCATTTAAAGCCAAAATTGACCTGGGCTTTGCACTGTAAATTTGTGAGAAAATTGGCTATGCAAAGTTAGTATGCTTTTTAAACGGTGAGGACTGTCTCCTTACTTGAAATCTAATTGTATTTCACAACAAAGAGTTTCCCTAAAAGGTTTCAAATGCTTTTGCACAGATCTCGACGATAGGAATCAAAATCTGCCAAAAAAATGTGTTCAAGTGCTGGAAATTTTGCAGAAATTTGGAAAAAAATTGCATAATTACATTGTAGCAAGGTCTTTTTTATTATAAAAAATTGTTTATCGATCAACGGCTAATTGCATCCAACAATTCAAATAATTTTCAACTGTCGCCCTGTATCGATCCAATTTTAAATAAAAAATACTGGACTGTTTCTGCCTTGTATTTTGAGGATTTTGCAGCACTGGCAAACTCTGTTTCAGACCCACGGACCTCTAATCTTCCTTTGATGGGCAGCCCCTTCCCAACCCTTTTCATCTTATTCTGCTATTTGCGGTTCGTGAACGTGTGGGGCCCAAACTTCATGAGGAACAGAAGAGCGTTCAATTTGGACCGCATAATCATCGTGTACAACCTGCTCAACGTTCTGGTCAGCGCGTGGCTCTTCTACGAGGTACGTTTGAATCCGTTCGCAGCATAAGTCACGATGGGAAATTTCTGCAGGCCTGGGACGGCGCCTGGAAGGAATACAGCTACACCTGCCAGCCGGTCGACTGGACGGACAACCCCAAAAGCAGAAGGGTATAATATGGCTTGGCGTTTACTATGTTGATACGCATTTTTGCAATCGCCATTTCTATAGATAATCCGAGCCATGTACGTCTATTTCCTGGTGAAAGTAATAGAACTGGTGGACACGGTAATGTTTGAATTAATCGAAAAGCGTGTGCATGTGCGAAATCGAATGTTGGCTCGCAGGTTTTCTTCATCCTGCGCAAGAAACTGAACCAGGCGTCGTACCTGCACATCTACCACCACACTGGCATGGTCATGCTCTCCTGGGGAGGCACCAAGTGGCTGCCGGGTAATATATCAACTCTCGGATAATTATAAACTGAATGCTTTCGCTATGCAAGCGGAGTTATTTGACATGGAATGCGTTTTTTTGTCTCAGGTGGCCACGGCACTTTCCTAGGATTCATCAACAGCTTCGTCCACGTTGTCATGTACTCCTACTACCTGATTACAGCGCTCTATCCTCAGTACAAGCAGAATATTTGGTGGAAGAAATACATCACGCAAATGCAAATGGTAAAATTAATTTTGCTATTTGAAAAAAAGAAAGGCTTTTCTAATTTTAATATTTGTCACTTTACTCTTTGGAACAAATGCTGAAAAACGATCTCAAAGGTTTTGTTTATTAACGCAACAAATTAATCCAATCAATTTTTTGTAAATAATGTTTGTTATTTATCCCAAAGTATATTCTTTTGAATCTCCATTTTAAGTTTACATCAAACTGGTTGAAAGATGCAGCAATAAATTTGAACAAACGTTAAATTGACAAAATACAATTATCTTTTCTCTCACTAATATTTTTACAAGTTGATCGAAAGCAAAAATGTGGAAAAACACGGAGGGAGAAATTCTATGGTTTGATTTTATACAGTTGTGTAATTTTCCGTTTTTTTTTCGATACCTTCCGAGCTCCACCACCCATATCTCCGGTTTAAGGCGAAAAATGCTCATCAGTTGACGCGAAATTTATCTGGGATCATTTTAAGACCAAATACGAGCCGATCAAATCAAAAGTGGCCCCTGAGTGGGCTGGGTCCCTGTGCGGCCCGGTGCGCCCATGTTATCCGTTCGCGGTGTCATTGGGACCCGGGTTTCAGCATTCGTGCTAGTGCAGTGCGCGCCCTTCCCGGTCCTCCGGTCCTCGGACAGGGATAAAAAGAGCAAAAAAAAATCCTAGGAGTAGATAGATTTTGAACTTTGAAAAACGAGATTTTTGCTCTTTCTCCATAAGGATTTCGTGGAAAATCGAAAATTCGTGGTTTTTTTTCAAAGGGAGCAAATTTAAAGGATTTTACCTACTCTATCACACGAACTGGACCACCGCCAGTCTGGAAACCGATTTTGAAATTTTTCGTGCCCATAGAAAAATTATAATTAATTTTTTTTGTTTTCTCTTCACGTGGAAATGATTTTATTTTTCTTAAAATTCAACCGTTTGTCCGATCGTCGACCACGACCCCTCATCGGATAGGTCTCAAACGGGGCTTTGATCTGCGGTGCCCTCACGACCTTTTTCAGACCTGAGATCCTCTCCCAGGCCGGTTTTTAATGCTTTTTCAGTAATTTCGAGCACATTTGGCGATACTCGGCGACGTTTTCCCCCTTTCCTGTCACCAACCTTCCTCAGGTCACCTGTTTTTTGTGGTTTGGCCAGCGCCGTCGCCTATATTTGAGTCTCTTGGTCAATTTCGCCGGCTGGGACGGAAGACACTTTCTTGTTTTGTTCATCGTATTAACAAATTGTCATTTTTTTCTTTTTTCAGATTCAGTTCGCGATGATCATCATTCACTCGATGCAGCTTCTGTTCCGAGAATGCGACTATCCAAAGTTCACCGTTCCGATTGTGGTATCGCAGAACGCCTACATGTTCCTGCTTTTCTTCAGGTTCTATTTGTCGGCCTACGTGATGAAGAAGCCGCAGCAACCGCAGACAAACGGCGTGCAGCACCCGGCCGCCGACACGAAAGCCGCCACCGGTGGACCGAAACAGTCATGAACGTGCCCGATTAAATTAAGTTAAAGTGTAATTGATTGTAATAAAAGCTCAGCACTGCGAGGATTGTCGGATTGTGGCTGAGAAACAACTCACGATTTTTGTACAAGGAAGGTTTTGTTTGAGACTCTTATAAATTGCAGATTAATCTTGAACCTAAATAATAAAATAAAATATTTTGCACGATAACCCAAAGACTTCTCAAATAAAGGTCAGTTCTCTAAGCATTATATAGAATTGAGTTTTTCTCAAATGAAATTTTTGAAAGCATTTTCCTTGACGACGGCACTGACGTTTGGCAAATAGCAGTCTCGTTATTTATTTTTAATGGTCAGAGATGCCTTGAAGAGACTCCACCATGCCCATAATCGCAGGCTTTGAGCGACAAAAGTTGCTTTTAACCAGATAACACCATACCGCGTGAACGCCGGTAAGCACTCGACGACGCAAGGAAATCGACCAAAAGTACTGCAGTCGGCAAAAGAACGCGAGTGAGCAGCTGCCCACGACTGTGGAATCTGTAAACTATCAACAATTGTCGTGGTGAGCAAAAAAGCTTTTGTTTGCCGTCGCACGTTTTGCTGTTGATACAGAAAATTGGCACACGAGCGTAAATTTGGCTCGTGCAGCAGGGGACAGAGCTGCGCTTTGAATAAAATTACTTGTGGGAAGAGCCTTGGCCGGGCCTCCTACAGGCAAATAAAGGATTGGGGAGGAAGTGCCTTTTGGGGAGCAGCGAGCGAGTGCGCGCCGCACAACCAGCGCATTTTCTTCATTGGAGAAAATCAACGAGCACACCAAGGACCTAGATGGAGTCGACGGTAAAAAACACGGTAAGTTGACCATAAAACTTGACTAAATTATTATTTTTCGTTGGTCCCCTCCTCAACCATATTGAGATTAATTTTTAATTCAGACACTTGTGACTTCAAAAATCCATTCATGAATAGATCCCCTGGAAATGGTCACAGCCGGTGGAAAAGTCTCTCAAAAGCCTTGAGACATTTTGTATGATTCCTGGCGCGTCTAGAGCGCAGCACTATATTTAATAGATGCAACCACAGACGGTTTACACATGACCTTTAGAGTTTTCCCTTGATGACGTTTATGCAATGAAGCAAAAAGCGAGAAATACTGTTGTGCTTTCCAAGCTGACTTAAAGCGTATATTTTTTATTCACACCCATTTCAAAAAGCGCATCATTATTAAAGCTAATGACTTTGAGGGTCCTCGTAATTTGATGCGGAGAGCCAAAAAAAAAAATGCAGAACGAATGGCAATTTTTTACACAACTCTTTCTAAATTACCTGGATGCTTTTTTTAAGTTCAATTTAAAGCAACCATTTCAGTGTCAAGCTAGAGAAGATTATTTTTTTACGGAAATTTCATAGACAATATGTTCATCTTTATTATAACCAACTCATTTCATGACTGCTCATGCGGACGCAGGAAGTCCTTTTAAACGCTAATTTAGATCAAAGAAATAGTGATTACACTCTTTGATAAATAGTAAAGATTGCGAAACACGTTGAGCACGCGCTCCACATGCCCAATATAGTTGCTCAACATTAATTAGGAAGTAATAAATCCGAGCTTAAAATCTATTCTAAGAATTTTAGTTGGTTAATTAGAAGGTAACAAGAGAGCGCAAGAGCAAGATAGTAAATCAGAATCACTTGTGTCTATTTTGATTGCCTAAGTCTCGCGTTTTCCTCGGGGGCATGTATAAATGGTGTACATACCGATGCACGTAAGTGCATTCAACGCGCGAGTTCATTTGCTATAGCCGCGCGACCTCACCGCTCAGTGAAAGCATCGACCGGTGGTCTTAAAAGCGCGTGCGACACCTGCTGATCATTTCCTTTCGAGGCATGCGTAGAGGACATTTTCGGTCTCGGCTCCGATGGAATAATTAAATCTCGGCACAGGAAGGGAATTTTAAAAAATGTTTTGGCTGTTGGAATCAAGGTTAAGCACCACGATCGAATTAAATTGTTTCTCGGAAAATATGCATAGTCTTTTTTGTTTTTCTGACGGCAGTGACGTCATTTCCGGTATTTTTTCGAAGGAATATATATGAAATTAGACCTTCAACGAAGATGCCTAAATTTTTAATTGGAAATTATAGTAGACTGACATCAATGCCACCTGCTGAAACAAAATTGGCTCCGCGTTTAACGTATGCAATCATAGTTTTATCCACATTTAAAAAACGGAAAACAACATGATCTTCTAATTCGATTGTATTTTGCTAAACAGAAGAGGTTTAAGCCAAGAAATCCTTTTTTATTGGTAAGATAAGATCGAGAATTAAATCGGTTTTTAAAAATTTACCGAGCATGCCTTGATCACACGTGCGCGATAGAAATGCTATAGTGTAATCCCCTCACTTCAGCTAAAATTTCGCTGATTCACCTTCCGATCGCCACAGCCAACAACTTTATAAACTTGTTGCTCGCACAACCTTATTTGCGTACCTCTTTAATTTAATTTAGCTCTCAGGGCTAACGTGTGCGTAATTTGTTAGTCTAGGGAGGCGCCGGCTCAAAGTAAAACCATGAGGATTCTTGAAGAACAAGTTTTAGTCAAGTCATCTTTTCCGCAAGAGCACAAATCCGCGCACGTAGTCCAACTGACAATCATTTGAGCAAACTTAGAAACCAAGAGCAACCATTGTGCGCAAAAACGTAAATTCTAGAATATGCCTGGCGTGTTTGAGAATAATTTTAGGCCGCTTCAACGCGAATTACGCAAAACGGTGTGAGAAAAGTCAATCGTTCGTGATAGATGACGCAGTGCATTGTTAATAAATTCATTGCTAATCCTTTGTTAAAAGGCTCTATCTATGCTGAGAATCGGATATCTTTTGCATTTATGGCGTACAGCGTCATTGTGCCATGTGACTAGCTCTAGTGAACATAATGATTAAAAACTCAGCAGCTGTTTGTAGGCTTTTACGTGCATACATTATCTCAGCTGTTGCATCGTCCAAGTTTACTTTGGAGGCGGATATTTAGCTAATGCTCTTGTTTATTCTTGCTAATAGTCAACCAACAACCATTATGACGATGCAGCTAGGGATTTAATTTTTTAAATTGTTTATCCTTGATAAAGATTGCTAATACAGAGGTGATTGGCAGCAGTTACTGTAAAATTTAAAAAAATGAGCAAATTTGCTCGCTCATTACCACAGTGTGATTAAACCATTAGCAAAGCTCCTATATAATAAATCTAGATCGAATACTGGTATTTAATATTTTTTTTTATAAACTGTTACAGAATTCTGGATTTTCCATGTACGGTGGTTACAATATTTTAATATTTTCAATAACGAAACGGCTCTGTTTACAATATGCAGTGAAAGTCCTCAGACCGGATTCCAAAGAGATACTTTTATTTCTTTCTATTCTATCTTCTCGGTTGTTGCACGGTGTGCCGTGAATCTTTGCATGGCCTTTTTGACCGTGAATGCGTCGCGATCTGTCTGTCTGGCCATACCATAACACATCCGCGTGCACGATCGCCGCTCTGCATACAAATGTCTGCGCGCGCCTTTCTTACATCACACTCGATTTCATCTGCCAATATTCCGAGGCTCTTTATGCTTCATTCCACACACCACGCCTCGATTCCTACTTTCCATTTCGTTCGTATGTTCTGTTACTGTCGGCAGCGAGCCACTGGGTGTGCGTAAGAGTGCACTACACTCTTTTTATACAGCCCGGCGCATTTGCAGTACTTACACAAGCAAGTGCTGCGCATACAGGTATTACCTGTAATGCCATATATTCAGCACTTTTACTACTACGCATATTACTGAGGCGCTGAGTTAGCTCATCCAAATCGACGAGATGATCTTTTAATTGGATTGAGAGACACATCCCTCAGCAGATTGAATAATAAATATTAAAAATACTTCAAGCAAAGAGTTGTACAACTTGCAGTTGCATCGGACACTCTTTTAAAGTGGGTCGATTCAGGGCGACAATTGAAAATTATTTGAATTGTTGGATGCAATAAGCAGTTGATCATTACACAATTTGTTACAATCAAAAATGGACCTTGCTACAGTAAAAATTCATTTTTTCAAAATTCCTCCAAAATTTCCATCACTCGAACACATTTTCTTGGCAGAATTTAATTCCTCTCGCCGAGATCTGTCCAACCCTATTAGGGAAAGTCTTTCTTGTGAAATAAAATTAGCAATTCTGCTGCCTTGAATCGATTGAGAATCTGCTAAAATAAATTTAATAGTGTTATTTTAAAGGTATAGATATGTATATAAATTGAATTATAATTTAAAAAATTCATCATAAGCAGTTATTATAAGTCCCTTCAGGTAACAAATGCACACAACAACATTCATAATTATGCAGAGGATTTTGCCTCACCGGTCGTTGAAAATGATTAACTGCACTCGGTTGCAAAACAAGTGATGAATTCTGCAAAATTCGCTGCTATTTACTCTCTTGTATCATCATAAAAACAAGTCCAGAGAGCAAAATTTACATTTTTTTTAAATTATGCTTTATACATTGGTTTGCAACGAGTGTTAAATTAGTTTATTTTTCTGTTTCACTTCATACGAACGCATTTCTACCCATTCCACAATCCCCAGGAACAGGGAAGCTCATAAATTAGGCTGCAATCAGCATCCGAAACTAGTTTAGCAGGAAATTTCTGAAGTTATGCAGAGAAATACTTTAACTCGCTATGCAGTGAGTTAGCTGCAATTAATTTCAAGTGGAAACAGTATGTGAGCTCCTCGAGTGCATCTGCGTTCATTGACATCTACAAGAGCTGTAAAGTTTTTCAACACACAAATAAACTGAATTTCTTTCATGGCGTCAATTTAATGCGCATTTTCTAGAATGTTAGTTCCACCGGGCCTTACGCAAGGCTACGGCACATATATCGGAATGATAATCAGTTCGCCAAACATTGCCAAGCCTGTCAGTACAGCCGAGCAGACAAAATAATAACAAGCGTGCGTCCGCTGATTTCAATTCCACGAGTGTTTCCATCGTTTTCTTTGGCTCAACGCCGCCAATTTCCAGAGAATCGGTCTGGCCGCGCTTGACCCATGATTTCGCATCCGAGAGTGTGAGGAAATAAAATTAATAATTAATTTATTAGTTTTTTATTAGGGAAACAGGTGACAATTACCTGCGGACATCGGTCAGAAAGATAATTTAATTTGATGCAACTTTTAATAGCTCGGCGGAAAAGTTACGTTCGCTCTTCACGTAAACAGGAAATAATGCAATCTTTCTTCACGCTTTGACCTTTACACATTCAGAAGCTGCTTAACTACACATTAATTTCGATTAAACTTTGCCTATTTATAAACAGAATAAATTTAGACTGGAGGTGCTGATGGATAATTTAGGGAGATAATTTTGAAGTTGAGAAGTATGATTATCTGGGCCTGTAAGTTATGTGATCATTTATTGCCATAGGCAATTTTCAGGATTAAATCAATTTGTGTACCACTTCAACTGGTTAAACCAGACTCTAATTACATGTATCATAAAATTAAAACAAGGCATTTACTGATTTTACAACAATTTTAGCTTCACTTTTTCTCCACACGTTCAGTCGCAAAGAAATGCACAGAGAATTTCTGAAAGGGACGAATTTATTCAGGATTGGCACAAATTAAAAATAAATAAATTGAGTTGATTTGAATTGGGAAATATAATATTCAACCACAAATAAGGTAAATAATTTTGAGTTTTGGACCGTCCGCTCCAATATCTGCATTGCTCAAAATATGTAGAAATCAGGTGAAAGAAGCGAGAGCCCAAGGCATATTATGCGTCTCGCGCTCTCCTGCTTTGAGAAATATCTGAGTGCACGCGTAAACACATTTTATTATGAATTTGAATAGGCGTCGGGACGGCTCCACAACAGTGGTTCTCTTTTCTCCGGCACAATGATCGCTTGCTCGACTCCTTAGGTGCATAAGTACTTTCTAATTATTGCACTATGCTTCAAAAATATTGTAGCAACTATTTATACAGCAGAGATAATCTCGAAGGAAAATCAGAATAGCAGATTGCGCCTGCGGGGTAACAGAATCAGGCGGAGATCATGCGTAACATTTTGTCGTCAAAGTAGGGAGATATTGCCGATAAAAATAGCGCGTGCAGTTCACTTTCTGCATCAATTAAATTCTTTTCACTATACGCATGTGATGAAAAGTCGAGATAACAATCGAAGTTGTGGAAAAATGTTTGCGTTTTAAAATATCTCGAATTATTAGTATTTTGTAAATATAGTAATGGGAGTAATAATTTTCTATGCCTTCCGTTTAAGTATAAGAAATGATTTACTATTTGCAACATCGGCTTAACTGGAATCGTTGTTTACTAGCGGCATAAACTAGCATTAGCCAGAAAAATAATCAACCTAACCTTACACTATACAAATAATTAGTCTAACCTGATTTTGAACGCTTTTCTGCTGATCGCATTAAGTGCTATTATTTTTGGTACACACACGCATTCTAAAAGTAGTGAAGTTTCTGCTGGTTTATGCAACATTTTTGCGTTGAATTTAAAACTAGAAGAAATTTTAACACCAACTCAACTACAAGATTCTCCTGAATAAAATAACATTCACTGTTTCCGGTGCAGGCAGGATATTTATTTATTTGTCCGTTGAAAAAAAAATAGAAAATTTCCTAATTAGACAGAAAATGCCAAACAAATCATGGAGCTTGCGACGATTTCCTGTTTCGCTAGTAACGTAAGTCTTCATTCCCACGGCTCAGTTTTGAATTACCCCTCGATAATGGACTCATCAGTAAGCAGTCGGTGCGTTTCGCCAGCGATTTGCATGTTTTGTCACCTGCCGGCCGGGCCGGGCCGGCGTGGACAGCGGAGGCACGGCGGAAAGTGGGTTCTGCGGCTTCACAAAAGGTGCATTGCATACATCCACAGGTGGGGGTCTCAGTCTCGACTTTAGCGCGGGCTGGGTTCGCCGCCGTTGCCAGTCGATCCTCAACCTTTTCGAGCGGAAAAGCAGTGCGGGAGACGCGAGGCGACGCTAAATCCCGGGGATCGCGGGCGCGAGAGAGTCGAGTAGGCATTATTTCTCACTCTCAACCCACAGACTGCGGTTACAGTAAGTGCATTTAATGTTTTTCTCGAGCCATTTAAGGAACGTGTGGAAATACTTGGACTATTTTAGGCTGCACTTTGCTCAATTAGTGATTGTTGCTTACAAAATTACAGAAGAGTTTAATTCTTCTTTATTGTTTTTTTATTTGCCGTTTGAAAAATGTTTTTTCTGGAATTATTAAATGTTTCCTGTTGAAATTTTTTGTAAAGAAATGTACAATTTTGACCTATTCAAGTGTTTTAGTTTCCATTTGCATCTGAGCAACAATAAAATTATTTGTAATTTTTCCAAGATTATTTAAAAGTTGCGACGCATGATTATATCAGATTATTTTTATTAGTTATTTTTAAATTTTTACCACCGCTCAGAAAGTCAAAATAAAATATTCAACTCACTGATCCAAACAGAGGCAAACTCATAAACTCATTAATTTTAACGAGGATGAAGTAAATTCCAATTTTCTTTAACTCCTTTTTATTGTTTAGGAAAAAACACGAAATGTTAAAAAAAAAATTAGGCAATCGAATGTTTCCCAGAGATCAGATATTCAGGGATTTATGTTTTGTTGATAGAGTCGGTCAAGAACACAGAATGATATTTTTATTGTCTACTTAAATCCATTTTTATTTGTTAATATTTTCTAAAGTCGTAAAATAAACAAACAAACAAACAAGCTATTGCGAAATTAATAGGCCTTTTTTAATAAAATGCATATATTCAGAGGTGCTGACCATAACTAATCTCATGCGAGCTTTGGCATTCCGTGTTAACGAACGCCCATTGCCCTTAGCGCTGAAATATGAAGATTAGATCGGACAAATTAGACTGCATAATCTCTTATTCAGTTATATTTAAATTCGCACAAAATTATGACGGAGCCGGTAGCAGTGATATTGATTTTTAGCGTTAACAGTTTTTGCCTGTTGCGAAAGTCAACGCACTCAATGTGCGAGAAGCGAAAGACCATAGCGACTTTGGACAGCGGTCAAAATGAAATGTTTGAGCCGCTCACAATGTGCAAAGAAAACCAGGCCTTTTGTGCCAGCTATTTTAATCTATTTCAACCAGTAAATTTCTGGTGCAACTCATGAAAAATAACGAATCAAGATCTTTATTAATGCTGAGAATTATCTGCGGCCTTGAAAGGTATGCCAAGGTGGAGCCGGGGTTCAAAACATATGAGATGACCACGTGCCTAAAATTTAGTGCCGACAGAAACGATTCATGGAATTGTTTAAGTGCAACGCTCCATAGAGTGTAAACAACATTCTACATTCTACGAGAGAACCACTAGTTGACATTTGAGCCTTTTGGACCATTACCTTTTATTACTTTGTTAATAGTTGGATGACCAAAATGATGTCTTTTTATTTTACATATCTTTACATAGTCTTGCTTGTAAGCTGCGGTTTATTTACATTTCATACTATTTACAGCTGCAAAACTTCAATAGCGGTATAAAACAATTAATGAGCACTTTTCCTCGGCCTTTCAGAGCTGATTACAAACTTTCCTCCAAAATAATTAGCTTTATTTTCGTCCTTGATAAATAATTTCTTTTTAAAAGTGACGAATTTGCGAGCTAAAGTGGCCCTTATTATCATCACTTCAGGGGCATTCCAGATTGATACACAAATACGACAAATTTCTCAATTACTCTCTAGCCTACAATGTCTTTTCATAAAACTGGATCACGAGAGGCCGGAATAATTTCACTTTGGCGGTACTAAAAGTGGCGCGCAGAAGAACAATTATTATTATTTGCAAGTACGCCACAGTTCGAGGAAAATGTACTCTCGCTTTCATCACGCTGGTTTCATCTCGTTTTCCCTCTCCGCCCCGCGACGTTGACGCAATTAATCCCAAAGTGCAATTTTCCCTTTAGCCGCCGCGCGCGTGTGCTACCGTTCTTGCAATTAATCTTAATTACAGCCGGTTCCATACTCTCGCGAATGACTATTTGCAATAGTCATAGAAAGATGCAAATAGCCACGTCCCCTGATTAATGTTACTGGCCAATTTTTATGTAATTTACGACGCTGGGGGCACTAAACTATTTACGACTTAATTTTTTTACGAAGAAAAAATATGATGTAAAGATAGTCACAGGGAATCCCGAGTTCATTTATGAAAATGATGAGGACTTGATGCGTGCCGTGAGATCAAAATCTTTTTGTCAGAATCCGGGAAAAAAACAGAGTCATCAAGGCTGGATAAAAAATATCCTCGCTCATTTCCAACGAGAGTAAAAGACAGGGATAAAAAGTAAAAAAAAAAAAACAATGAACTCATAATGCGTAGTGGTAAAATAAATTGAAAATAATGTAGGTAAAAAGCCTTTGAAGCACTCATTTATCAGAATCTTCAAAATATATTATGTTTATTTTAGTAACAACTGAGTAACAATATATGTTTTTATCTTCTCACTATGAAAAAATTTTACTAAATCCAAAATTGTGGTATTTTGTTTAAATTATAGTAACACGCGGCAGTCTACGAAGCATTTTAAGCATAATGTCATAGTCCTATGCCTCTATTTTGATAAGGTTTTCACTCGCAAGAGGAGGCGGACGCTGTCCTCGGGAGACAGCGATAATTTGTTTGCGGTCAACCGTTACTTGCACATATTATTCAAAACTGGAAAGCTGGCTTTTGTTTGCTGATATAATTACCAACGCTTTGCTTTCGATTGTTTGAAATGAGTAATAATCAATTATTTCCATTACGAGAAATTAGATTAGTAGATTATTCTGGGATTCCACAAAACACGAAAACATACGCGATTAAAAGTTTTTTTAATAGGCACAATAGACAATCATTATTTCCATTTTTGGTTGAAAACCAGTGAAAATCCGCGTGCGTTGACCATAATCCTCTTCTCTCACAGACAGAGTGAAGCATTTTGAGAGAATTTTTATTTTGCTGACAAAAAATTCTTTCTTGGAAATGTCTTTATGATCTTGACATTTCGGTGGGATTCTTGCACGGCCTCTATCATAACTTATTCATACGGTGTGCTATTCCCTTCTATTGTCACCCAATTTTGGAGATGGCTTTAGTATGAATGTTATATTCTATTAGCTAATTAATTCAAAAGATATTCCAACTAATAATGGAAGCAACTAAATTTAAATTAGCATCTCCTTAATTATTAGGCAAGCGTTAAATTTAAATAAAATACGATAGAAAATCTTATTGATCTGTTCATCAATAAGCAGATTAAAAATTAAAATTAAGACAACTATATTTGTATTTAGTTAAGTTTCATTTCATAAAAAATTTAATTGCTTTTGCTCATATTAAATTAGTATAAAAATTCACCAAAATAGATTTTTATGAAAGTTAAATTTTGTCCTATTTGTTGACAGACTACAGCCATGGCAGAGATCATGCACATGGTAGTCGACAACTACAACGAGCTGGTTGAACACACAAAGGGTAAGAATTCTTTGTCCAGCCACACCGTCGACATTAAAAAACCGATTTTCAGATCCGACCGTAGATTCATGGCTACTGATGTCCAGTCCGTGGCCGGTGTTCTCGATATTGGCCTGCTACCTCTACTTCGTGCTCTACCTCGGCCCCAAAATCATGGCGAATCACAAACCTTTCCAGCTCACCGGCGTGCTCATTGCTTATAACTTTGTTCAAGTCATCTTCAGCATATTTTTGGCCTACCTCGTAAGTTTTTAAGTTTATTTATTATGAAAAACAGGACAAAATTGGTAGAGAGAAGACTGATCAGATTTATTTAACCCTTTAATAAATTATTTTTAATAAATTATTTCGACTCTTCCAGGTCCAAAGGATAAAAACATGCATTCATATAAATTCTCACTTTATAGCCGTTCCAAGAGAGCGCATTTTCGTACCTGATCAACAACGCTTGCTCGGCGCATCGCACCGCGGAGTTTTCCAGAGCGGTATGTTTATTGAATAATCACTGTGTGGCACGTGAGCAAATTACATATTCGCATTGTTTCGCAGCTGTCAAGCGGTGCGTGGTGGTACTTCTTTGCCAAAGTCACCGAGCTTCTTGATACGGTGAGTTCATCGGAAGCTCATTGTTCGGCTGCCAGCAACTAAAGACTAACAAATTTTGTCATGCATCTTTAGATCTTCTTCGTGCTGAGGAAAAAACAGAGTCAAGTGACCTTCTTGCACGTCTACCACCACACCATCACCGTCATCTTTTCCTGGGTTTATCTGAAGTATATTCCAGGTAAAAATTAAAAAGCTATTTTTGTAGGAGAATATTTATAGGTGTTTCTTTTGATTCGCAGGCGAGCAAGGAATCGTCATCGCTTTCCTAAATTCGCTGGTGCACATCGCCATGTATACGTATTACTTGATTGCTGCCATGGGTCCCAAGTACCAGAAGTACCTGTGGTGGAAGAGATATATGACCTGGATTCAGCTGGTTTGTTCATTTTCCATATTTTTGGCTACCTTGAGGGTTCAATTTCTCACCTGGTCTGATGGTCTTGTATCGCCTCAGAACGTTCCATCGGTCTTTTAAACTTTTGACCCTTTCGTATCTAACAAACCAAAATTTTCACCTTCTAGAAATGTTCTAGGCATGTAATATACACCCTTAGGGCAACATTTTTTTATTCTGTGCTAAAAGACAAAATAAAAATTTGTGTTTTTCAGACATTAAAAAATTTTGGTTAGTTCAATAAATGTGGTTCAAATTTTAAAGTTGTCTAAATAGGCATCATTTGGCACAAAGTTCTTAACATCATAAAAATTCGAGATATTATCATTTTTGTGAACGTCGAAAGTTTTTTTTTGCCCTTTAAATCTAAACTGAGCACGGCCCCACTTTAAGATCACGAACCACCCATGTTAACATTTTGTATTTTGGCATTTAAACTTATCGATCTAAATCATTTTCCCAGATCCAGTTTTGCCTGATGGTTGCCTACATGCTGGGGCTGTTGGCCTACGACTGCAAGCTGCCGAAAGCGCTCACTCTCTTCTTCGTTGGCAACTCCATCGTGTTCCTCTTTCTCTTCTCCGACTTCTACCGCAAAGCGTACGTCAAGAACAAGCCAAAGGTCAACTAAATGGGCATTATTGGCCGCGTCTGCCATATATTTATGATTCTCATTAATTTTGCACCTGATTGTAAAACATAAGTGGCCTTCCGAGTAGTTCAGGACGAGGAGTTAACTTGCGCGAGAGAGCGGAAAGACGACAGAGTTCCTCCACTTTTGATTGTGAGATTTGTCATTTTAATTCAAATATATGCCGTTTTAAACATTTTTGTGGGTTTTGAACAACAAAGAATGAAAATGTCACTGTAGGAATTAGAGGTTTAAACAAACTTTATATTTAATTGTACTTAGATATACATTCATATTCATATTTTGCTGTACTGTATAATGCATATAAGTTAAATTATGTGAGTAAACAAGGGAATTACACGTTTTCTCTTTTCAATGCCCATATATATCCACTCAAAATACATATACAATACAGATAGATTCATCAAAATAATATCTAAAGCCTTTTTTAGTAAAAAGGTCTCTCGATTCCCATTTGCTGGCATCCTTCCTTAGTTTTTAAAAGCTTCTTATTTAATAGAGATATGCAAATTCTGTTTGTATTTGCAGATACATAATTTATTGCTTCTTCTACCTTGCTTCTAGAGTGTCCCTTTATTGCCTCTATTTAAATTCATATGTCCGTACGTGGGAATACATTGCACGTGAAATTGAAATATTCACCTTAAAGCAAACTGATGACTCTCGTCTATAAAGGCCTTGCTTGGCCTTACCTATTTCTCTCCTCGAAAACTTGGAAAATCGAAGACATAAATATATTTCATGCACAGCGTTAATGAGATGTATAGTATAAACTGTTTTCAAAATCAACGAATATATTTTAGAATGAGTACAATATACACGTACAAATATTTTGTATATCTCTTCGATTTGGAAATGAAAGAAGCCAGCAAAATTATATATACGTGCCATTATAAACGGTCAGAAAACACCACAAACTTGTCAATAAAAACCACTTGTCTCCCTAAGTTCCTAATTTTATATTTTCTTCGATCTTTTGCCTCTTTACGTAGAAATTTTCGAAAAATAATTTTGGAGACGTCCGCCTGTTAGTAGTGTTTGTGAAATCAAAGTCTAGCCGCTCAACGGATTCCATCTGAAAATCCAAAATCGGTTAATTCTTCCCTCTGCTCACGCGCAGAAACAACTTAGATTTGTAATGGAAGAGGACAGATTTTGATTTCACCAGATTTGCCATCTAATGGTGGCTTCAGGAAAGGCGAGTTGTTGTCTGACAAGCACATCACATAAAAAATAAGACCCATTTAAAAATCAAGTGAGTGTCTAGGCTTAGATTGAGAAAATAAATCAACAAAAAAATGCCAACACGAAACAAAGTGACAGGCCTTACTTAATCACAGTATAAATATTGAAATTTTAACTTTTCTGATTAATTCGCACACATTTAGACTCTTCAAATGTATAAGATTCCGTACACATTACTCTTAATTAAATGCAAAACGTAAAAAAGACGGTCTAAATGGGGGGGGGTGAGCGCGAGCGCCGGCAATCGACGACCTCGCCCTCTGGTAATTCGGGGGGTGATTACTCTTTCCAGCAATGACATATGTGTGTGTTCGGATGAGGTACGACATATTACAAAACCTTACTCGAGTACTTCGTTTATGGTACAAGGCATTTGAGCACATTTCAGATGTGTCAAGCTATCTTTTGTCAATGATACATCAACTCTTGCAAAATGACTAAAGTACTGATCGCGCGGGAGTTTGCCGTCGGAACGCGAAACCAAAAGCACATGCAAACGCGCGCGGACATGACAGAAAGACAGATTGAAAATTCTTATCTTGACGAAGACGGGAGCAGGAGAGTGTACAAAGACGGCAAAGTCCCGCAACTCAAAGAAACCTTCTATCTTTCTACGGGGGTTGGATTCTCTCGTTACGCTATACATATTAATGTAAATTCACTCTGCATCCCGGTGAGATGGTGCATTGGCATTGGCAGACGGCGCGGCAAATTAAATACTGCAGATGATGAATCGGTCGGTTCACTCAACAGCAATCATTCTCATGGAGGTATATACATCTTTAGAGCCCTTAAGGCGACAAACTCCACCACATTCATTCTGCAAACACGAGAAAATAAATAAATTATTGATAGGAAAAAATTACACGAGATTCTGCTTTACCAGCTTTCAATCGGGTTTTGCCATTGGCTTTGGCCGCTCCGTTCTTGGCAAGTGCGGCCGCCGCGTCACTGGCAGCCTTCAGTCTGGCCTGCTTCTCCTTGTAGGCCTGCTGGTAGAAGTCGTTGAAGAGGTAGTAGAAGAAAATCGCGTTGGGCAGGGTCAGGAAAGCCGTCCACCTGGGGAAGCCGCAGTCGTAGAACAGCAGCTGGGTGTTGTGCAAGAAGGCCATGCAGAACTGCGCCTGTTTTCGATTAAAAAGAAAAATACATCATTAATTTGACGACACTTTTTAGAAAGTTCAATTAGATAGCAGTTCACGACACGCGCTTCACACGGTTTTTAAATTTGGTAAAAAAAGTGGCAGATGCAGTCACTCTGATAAACAAGTAAATGTTTTGTAACCATTCTTAAGTAAGAAGAATCATCTCTATACCATTTTACGCCTCGTCGTTGGAGGTCATGACGAGTTGAATGGCGCGCAGTTTTTGGTAAACTTAGAAGTCGAGATTTGGTGAAAAACTTGTTTTTTCTTTTGGAATAAACAATATTGTCAACTAAATCTTGGGTTCTAAGATTCAAATTAACAAAAACTGCATACCGTTCGAGTTTTCTTCACGTCCCGTGATGAGCCGAAGTGGTTACAGGGGGATAAAAACTAAATTCTCTTGCACAGTGAGGTGCAAACAATAAAATTTGCGTAAATTTAGGTTTTTTAGTATACATAAAGAGGGCTGAAGGGTTTGCATAATTAAACTGCTTCGGCTATCTAGGGGAGGTTGAGACTAGTCTATTGATGTGTAGGTTTTGAAAATCCGATTATTAGAAGCTGAGATTTCGGCGTGACAACATTTTTTGAAATCCCGAACAAAAACACCATTTTTTAATAAAGATGTGAACCATTCAAAATTTTAGCGGATCTGCCCTATTTTTTGTGCTCAACAAAATTACAATGTCAAAACTCAAATATTTTGTGGCCTTAACCGTCGACCTACCACTTTGAGATCTACAGAAAACTTTTTTGAAATGACAAGACAAAGTTGAACGGTATCCGAATATTTGTTCTGCGACCAAACTGAACAAAGTTACTAAAAAACAATAAATTTTGATCTTCGAATGCCAGTAAACCCGCAAAAATGGGAAATTCAGGGGGTTTCCTATGGAATTTTTGTTTAATAGGGCCAAGTTATGGCCCCAAAAAATAATCTTTGCTATTTTCGCACTAGCATAGTAGTTTTATTTCTAATCTTAGATGAATTAGGAGATTTGCGTACCATCTGCATTCTGGTGATGTACTTCTTCCACCACAAGTATTTCTGCAGTTGCGGGCCGAGGGCAGAGAGCAGGTAGTATGCGTACATGATGATGTGCACGAAGGTGTTGATGAAGCCGATGAAGGTGCCGTGCCCTCCAGGGTAGTACTTGGTGCAGCCCCACGAGATCATCGGCATCACAGTGTGGTGGTACAGGTGCAAGAACGAAATCTGATTCTGCTTTTTGCGCAGCACAAAGAAAACCTGCAAAAATAGAGCGTGAGTGACGCAGGTAGGCAACCGGCTCCGCTCGGCCGTTGTGCAGGTGGAATAAACACAGCTTTTTCTGTTTTCCTTCTCATGGAGATATGATTGCGAGACAAAATCAATAGAAAGAGCCACAGAAAGTTCCTTTGATTTTGTCCGCGAATTACCGGATTTTTTCAAATATAATTTAAATAAATTGTAATTAATAACAGACGCTACTTACTGTGTCCAGAAGCTCGGTGATTTTCAAAATGAAGTAAATCCAGACACCTCTAGCCACCTGTGGAGGGAATAAATACACATATTTCAAAAACAAAAGCGCAATACTTCACATCGTCAAAAAAGCCCCACAATTAATCATCCGTATCATATTTTTACAAAGACTGCTTAACGATCCATTCAATATTTGACTTGATGAATTGTGGAACTCGAGACTGATCAAAGAGAGCGATAATTTGAGGAGAACAAAGCGGCGGCGGATGATTCAGCACAATGGAGGTCACCCACACGCGCAAACAAGTGCATTGAGAGTCAGCCGCCGTTCTTTTATTCTCGTGCAGCCGCATCTGCGGTTTTATATATGAGCTCATCCAGGTGAAAGTGTTTGCATCTTCAACTGACAACTTGTTGAGCAATGAAATCGAACGGTTCTTGGAATTTGGCTGATTATTGGGTGGCATGAAATCAGGTCACACTCCGTGACAATTAATACAGACCCTCATGGCCTCCGGAGATGTTGAGGGATCGACAGGCTGACACCTCCAGCTGTAGGTAGAGAGCCAAGCTCCTTCGCAAGCCTGAAATTTCATTACAATACAAATATTAGTCAATCGAGCTGAGCTGCATTAATTGCATAAATATTTTTAATTGTTTTCCGTATGGGGCAAAATTACCAGAGCTTAAATATGCAAATTGCCAATAAATTGTTTTTTTGCAATTTAATTTTTGTCCGTATTATTACGATTTTAACTGCAAGAATGACATATTTGTCGGATTTGGGAACAAATTTTTGTGCAATTTTAAAAATTAATGGGATTAGAAATTAATTTTAAATTTTTCTAGTACTGACGAAACATTGAATTATTTTCGAAAAAATAAAATTCAAACGGGATTTATTGAAATATTGATCAAGCGGCGTACCTCCCAAAATAGCCAGACGCTGGCATAGACTTGCAGGGCGTTGTAGACGATGAGGGTGTTCTTCAGCTGGAAGGGCTTTCTGTTTTCCATGAATTTGGGGCCCACCTTGAGGCAGAAGATGAGATAGCAGGCGATGATGGTGAGCCCGGGGAGGGGGCTGCTGATGAGTAGCCAATCATTCGTGCGGGGGTCTGTTGGCGATTTTCATTTAAATAGATCATGACTTCCAAAAGAACAGTTACCTGCAAGTTCGGTGAAAACTAAGTGCCAGTATCTTTTGGCAGCACCGACGAAGCCAGCTTCAGGTGCATCCTGCAGGCCTCCTAGTGTTTGGGGCGTTGGTTGCAGACCTGAAACAAGCGCAAAGGTCATCGTTATACTTTCGCGCAGGTGGAAGGAAGTGCGGACATATTTTTCAGCGGCGCTTATCAGCCGAACACATGCGCTTTTGGTGGCAACTTTTCTATTACCAAAGGTGACACATTTTTTAGTTCACGCCGCGAGCCTTTTAGTCGCATACTATGATTGTTTCTACGCAGTATAAATATATGCAGCGTAGGGTAATTGCGAATAAAATGCAGACAAATTGCTGCTCACCTTGAGACGGCTGCAAATCCAGAGAACGTAACATAAACTAGCGGAAAATCCCAGATCCGCACAATTATAGTTGTGGAAGGAATGGCAGAATGCAGATTTCAAACGCGTTCTATTAGCGATCGAGGATTTTCCAATGAATTATTTAAATTATTGTGTCGTTACAAAAATAATTATTTGCCGCTTTCTGGCTTCAAGGCAACGCGCACGCGGTTCCGAATAATTTTTCATAAATTCATCCTGCTGCACGGCCTTTGATTTCGAGTGAGCAACAGCACCGGCTTGTTCCCTCTCTCGCACGGCACGCATGTGAGCACACGAGAGAGAGAGAGAGATTACATGGTTTATGCATCGAGCGAACGCCGATTACAAAACGACGCATAGAGCGTAATGAAATTCAAATCGTTAAAACTTATAATTAGTGATTATTTCGCGAAGGCTGTCATCCGCCCCCTGCCGACAGGTCTTTCGCGCGTGCCATCCGTCCGTCGTGGTATCGACGATATTTTGTGGGACAAGGATTTCGACATGCCAAATTTATGTTTATTCGCAGACCGAACAGGAGCACGTACTCACGCGCCAAGCAGACCTGATTGTGAGTAAATGAGGCTCGCTGCAAGTGGTATGACAAGTTAGTACCTTGATCGGAGGCATAAAAAAAACCCGGCGCTCTCGAGCCGCCACGTTTAATTTCTATGGCGGAATTTGAATTTCAGAGACACTCTAGAAATAAAGTGGATTGAGGTAGCGCAACAATTGAAATTAATTCGAGTTGGTGACTTGAATTAGCAGATGATCACATTTTAAGTTTGAATAGTTGTCTTTGCATAGTGTGCAATTTAAGATTTTGCCAATTTTCTCGAGCAATTAAATTTTTTTCGCTTGATTTGATCCCTTTGTCACGATCTATCCTGAAATAAATCCTGATTTCATTAATGCAATCTTTGGAGCTGAATTTCTCAGAAATTAAACGGCAACCTAGGTAAATTTGAGCTCTTTCCTAATTTTCAGAACATAATTACGGCAAAAAGATGAAAATTATTTTCCAGAAACTTTCAGTGTTGATCCATTGAAGGTTTAAAATGTTGTTTGGCGGCCAATAAAACAACCAAATGAATGTTCTGCGTGTTTAGAGACTTCATGACCTCAGAATTTGAGTGCATTAGCTTTTGCAGCAAAAAATCCACGACGAGGCCCTTGAGCCTTCATTATTTCCGAAGCAAAAAAACCTCAGCATCTCGATTAATCAAGTTTTGAAACGTCTGTTGTTTTTGTCCAATGTGCAGGCGAGTGACCCTGACGGAGGTATGTTCGAAACGTTCAACGATGAACACCGTGCAAAAGATGAGATTAATGACGGCGAAACCAGTTTTGCCACTTCCCTACAGCGAATTTCGAGTGTTCACTTTTGTTGAACTCTGTTCAGCGGTCAACCAGAGGGGAAAAAACAGGTGTGTGACCTTACACGTACGCCGAACACTATATTGAATAAAAATTTAAGTCGCGGAAACCGACAATTTCTCCATCAATATTTGAAGGTTGCGTAAACTGATCTCGTGAAATAAATTCAATCCGCTCTCTGGCTCTGATTAATAGCGGCGAGCAATCGAATCTAACCTGTGGTTACCAGCCAAACAGCGATTAAGCGACAAAATTATTATTAGCACTTTATACGGTAGAGGAAAAATAAGCGGCGGGGCTCGTAGAATCTAGGTATCTAGGTCAACACGGCAAAACTTGCACTTTTCACACAGAAGAAATGGAAACCAGAAAGCGACGGGCGCGGGGCCGGTTTATGGTCAGCTGCCAATTACATCACCTGCCGCGTGCATTTGGTTCAGCCGAATATCGTTAGCTCCAAATTTAATTAACTACATGCCGCTGTAAAATCATCTATTTTGAGCTAGTTTTTTTAATAAGCATATTTTGACTTGTTAATCCTCAAATTTATAAAAAGCTGTACCAATTTTCATTCCGTATGTACACAATTACTGTAAAAACAACCTTTCAAAGTTATTCATTCATCGATTATACTACTGAATCATCAATTAATAATAAAATATTTATTTGTCAATTATAATTTCTATTTCAAAAGATAAATAACCAAATAAAATTACAAATAAACTGTTTTTATTAGTTTCAAGTTTCTCTGTACTGTAATAAATTACAGTAGAGTTTATTTAGCAAGAAATTTCCCCTTAATGAATTTTAAAGACAGGAAAACGCTTAGCTTACACGTTCGTTTTCAATTAGGTGCGCGCGAGATTGTGCGAATTACAGTTTTGAAAGTAAAAGTGCCGAATCATGACTCAATTGGAGCACTCATTCACGCTCGAGAAGAATCTGCAAGCTTCCGAGAGTGAAAAGGCGGCGGTGAATTGCCTCTTTTGGGCCGTTTGATAAAACAATTATCACCAAATTCCGTCAACTAATCATGACAATTCAGAATTATTCTGCTGTGCACAGGAGCAATAATAAAAATTAGACAATGGCAATTGATATAAAGACTCACATTCCGAGAGGTTTCCGGCGGAGCAACTTTGCAAATCCATGTCGGCAGTGCTGCGCAGTCAGCAAGGGTGCTTCTATCCCCCTGGAGGTTGAGCAGGACTGAAACAACGCAGCAAAAGTGAACCTGGCGTCGAATCTGCAGCGCCTGAGAGTGGGGACGCGATCGTTTTTATCTCTCCTATAAGAAGCAACTCGCGCTTCTTATGCAACACACACTCACATGTATGAAATTAAACGCACTCGGGCAGCCAGGTTCCTACTAAAAATTTTCACGGCTTGGTCCCTCCCACTAAATTAGAGGTGCGTGCAGTGGCCGTGTCGTACGCACATTTAGTGGGATTTAATCCGTCACTGCCAACAATCGTCAGAAATTATTTCATAACATTTCTTTCATTAGAAATTATTTAAAATGGTTAAAAAGTGAAAATCGAAGGGACATAAAAATACAACTGAGTTGAACGGAATAATTTAGTTCTTTAATAGTTCAAACAACCAGTTAAACTGGATATTTGAGCTGAATAAAAAAAATCGTGTGAGTTTTTTCTAAACGGGATTATACGCCAGGAAAATTAAAAAGTCGGTCGGCAGCTATTCTAGAAGAGAACAACTTTTTTGTACTTTCAGTTTTTTTCTGATTTAAACAAAAATATTAAGTAGTCACAGGTTTTTATTGATCCTATATATGTCCAAGTAAGATACGTAATTCTGGCAGGGGTCTAAGTATCTTGATGAGGTTTTATTACTGAGATTAGGCCTTATTTGACCGAAAGCGACATTGCCAAAACCCCGACTTTCCCACAGTTGCGGGTTTCACGGATATTTGAATTTTCTCCTTAGCGTAGAACAAAAAAATCAGACCCCGTTGAACTTGTATCGTCAAGTTAAACAACTTTTATTTTGATTTCAAGGTGGTAGGATAAATATCAAAGTCATTTAATTCAAAGTAAGGAAGTTGGATTTATTGAAATTTTAAAATATTTTGCATTGCCATCTTGTAGAGCACAAAAAATTAGGGTAAGTCAAAATCTGAAGTTGTTTCCCTTAGATCTAAATTAAAAAATAAAAACCACCAAATTTGGTGAATTCTCGGGATTTCAAAAAATGTTTGCACATCCAAATCTTAGGTTCTAATGATCAGATTTCCAAAAAAACACTCACCGATGGACTAGTCTCGATATCCCCTAGATATTCATAGTAGCCTAAGGGCCTTCAACCCCCTTTCGCACCCTAAAAACGTGAAATTTACAATTTTATTGTTTTTTTTACATCACTATACTCAAAGAAATTTAGTGTGTATCGCCCTGAAAATAAGATGTTGGCATCTTTAAACCGCTTTATTTATCTTAGGGCGATCAAGAAGAGTAAGACGGTGTGCAGTTTTTGTTAATCTGATGTTTAGAACCTAAGATTTGGTGAGAAATGTTTATATTCTTTTGAGATCTGCATAGTTAAAATCTCGGGCCATGCAGCAAAAAATGCAGTTCCATGATGGATTGAAGTAGTTTCCGCAATTAATTAATGTAATTGTTAAATTGTGAAAAGATCCATTGCAATCTTTCAACGACTAAATTCATCTAGCCGAAGAGGAATTATCAAGAAAGGTTTCTCAATTCGCAACTCGATTGCAGGCGAATGTTAATTAATTAACAAACCCTTCTCCTTTCTATCGCGCGCCGTCGGCCAAACGTCCGCGTCTGCCGAGATAAAAGCGGCGCTCCCCCTTGCACAAACACAAAGCTGAAAATGCGCGCCTCTTTGTGGCATTTAACCCATAAATCGGAGAGCGAATACGCAAGTGTCCCGGCATATATTTCCTTGTGACCTTGCAGCAATGTAGGTAGCGGTCAGCGAGCTCCAACAGCCGAATGGAAATCACTTTCTATTCGATCTCTGTTAGGCAGGCGACCACGATTTGAACGCACAGCGCGCTCCCATATTGGCCTGCAGATAGGATTACGTGTCTGCAGCTCTCCGAGGCGCTTTTTTTTAGGAAATAACCTATCGGATTCTGTGTCAAGTTTGGCGGGCGCGTTTGATTAATCAGCCCGTTGGCTTGCAAAATATTGCAGTTTGCAAAATTTTGTACGACGTGACCAAGTTGACACACGTTTTCTCGTTAATTTTCTAGCCCAATCTGCATTAATTTTGTCAAATTGTAAGATGAGTGAAATCTAGTTGAAAAAATTCAGAAACAAACGGATGCAGGAATATTTTAAAAATTTGATTGTTTGAGAAAGTTCACAATGATCAATTATTTGAAGAAGGTTCGAGATTGTTCGTATTGCAAATTGATTGCTCGAGGTTATGTTCAAGTCGTTTTTAGACACAAGGCTCCACTTAATTTCATGACCAAAAGTTGTAGTTTTTGCAAGATGTCAGTCGTATAGAGGTCAGAGGATTGAGAAAAATAAAATAGTTAGAAAACAGCTCCTCGTTCTAATTGCCGATTTTCAAAGAGTGCGCGTCCAAATGAGAAGGCACCGATATCAAGAGTAGTGCTCTCTAGGCTGCACGTTGCGTTTGGCCTAAATGCCGTTCCATGCGTGTCTAAATCAACACCTTGCTCCAGAAGAGTGTGCTTCCTTCAGTGAACGTGGGCCGTGCATGCAGGAATTAAAAATTTAGTTCAACAACCAACTTCCTTTATCTAGCAATTTTGTGTGCGAGAAATGCACACTTATACAGCTATATTGAGGCAGGAAATAACATTTTAATGCCATTTTTCCGATAATGCCAACAAGATAAATATATTGAATGTGTATGAATAAGAGCGACGTAGCAAATCAATTTAATAAATTCAATTGAAAACTAGAGTTAATTTTAGTATTTTCACGTATGACACTAACTTGATAAATTGGTTTGAGTGGGCGTGGAAAATTGTGTACCTTTTTGTATGCATTAATAAAATATTAGAATAAAACTGCAGGCATATTCATCGAACGTCATGGTGCCACATAAAAAATTAAACTGACAATTTAGTATTGAATCATCATTTAGCAATTAATTAATTAAGTCTGATTCCGCATATCGTATAAACAAAGGCTTCTTTGGAATTTGCCTTGTTTCTCAACTTAGTCGTGTTTTTATTGCTCTTTTTGGAAATGCTTTTACGACTTGAATGCAATTATCCTCTTTTGACGAAATGAAACTCCGCTTCGAAAGCTTTCAAACCTTGCGGGGTCAATTTATTTTGAATTTCGACAACCAAACTATATTCAGGTTGTGAATACAGCTTCCATTGGGTAAAGCCAGCTGTTTTTTTCCGTATTTTTGACAGAAATTTCCTGTTGCTTAGAATTAAGAAAAAAATTATGACAACCTCAACTGCAGCTGACTTCATTGGAATCTACCAACAATTAACATGGGCATGTTTTAAATTTAATTCAAATCTTTAATCAATTTTTGATCAAAACAAACAATAAACGACATTTTAATATAACCTTAAATAAAAACTAAAATTTATGGTTCAAAGTGAGAAGTTATTGAAGAGGGGAATTATATCGCACGTTCGCGAACGGAAGAGCAGCTGTTTTTGCCCTTCAGACCTCACCACAAACAAAATAAATACCACAGATTTAATTGCCAAGAACGCCGAATTACCGGATCAGAAAATTTAAAAAAGGGCAAAAGTGATGAAATCTTGTTCAGCCCCGCCACTCACCCTACTTGGTACAAAATTCGAGCGTCCTAAATTCCATTCTTTATTTCAAAGAGAGAAATTTCACGGATTTTAGTAATTTTAATAAATCTTGTTCATAACTCCCCATTTGGCATTATATTTTGCAATCTGGTTAAGGCGAAATAATTATTAGCTTTCAGTTGATTTAATCCAAATTTTGTGATATTGACATATCCTGAAAGTTTGGCAAACAATCGACATTTTCGTGGCAGTTGCATTAGGAAATCGTGGTGCGATCCAAGTGCATGGTGCATGAGGCAAGAGCGAGTATTGACCTGGACGCAATTGGATGTTGTTTTGCCGAGCGTCGGTGCGCTGCCGCCGCTGCGAGTGTGGGTCGTGAGTGCACCACGGCTGCTGCACTCTGCGTGCGTGCACTTGCGGCATTAGACGAGCAATAGGCGGTAATTAGTGGGGCAATTGCATAGCGGCGGCTCCGGAGTCAAGGCCGGGGAGTACAGAGAAAGTAAGTCTGTGGTCCAGTGATGCAACTCGCGCGCGCAGCTCACCTGCGGCCGAGTTGAGCGCGCGCGCGCGCGCTCCAGCAGCTCTCGCGTGCGTGCTGGTCATCCCGACGGATCAACGCGGCTGGGCCACGTTTCGGCACGCGATTTCTGCTGGTGACATTTGCAAACAGGCTTCGTTGTGGGTCACGCGGCAAGGCCGTGGCCGCTTCTGCCCGATTTTGGCGTTTTGTTACGCAGACTATATGCCACGTGACAACCATTTTGGCATCTTTTTCAATTTCGTCTAAATATGTAAGGTTGTCTCTATGGTTTGTAACTAAATCTCTATTATGGTATGTCGGCGACCCTTAGCTACAGGCACAATTTCAGTTACGTAAGAAAATTAAGTGATATTCTTACAAGTAACAGTACCATTTATTTTTAAACGCGCATATTATTAGTAGGTACTTTTATGATGATGAATATTACCTTAAAAGATATCTGAACGAACATTTTGTATGAGAAATAAAGCAATTATAAAACCGAAAAGCCACTTTCTTGTCTATTGCTGCTCATTATACTAGTTTTAATTAATAGCGTAAGTATGCTCCCACTTCAGTTTACCTCTTTAGCTTGAAACACCTACTCAGTCAGAGTATGTAAATGAAAATTCCTCTACATATCTTGAGCCATAAAAGTGTATCGGCGGAAAGTTCAATGTTAAACAAAAGGGAAAGCTGCCATTGAAGTTGTTCGCATAAGCTGCAAACACATTACGCTGAAACGTTGTTTTCAGGGTTCGAAGGGGTCAAGTTGTCGCACAAAAATGAAGAGTCGCGGATAATCAATCGATTGAAAGACACAATGTGGCAATAATTGTCAGTGGCAAATGTGCGCACCTGCGAAGAAAGTATCTATTTCGCCAGGACGTGCGCCCACCTTTGGGAGTCACCCACCGGCTCGCAAAGTGTGCAGCTGAACTTGGCCACGTCTCCTTGGCCCGCTGCGCAAAAACAGCAGCTAACTGCCGCTGCAACAATTAAAGAGCGATTGCCCAGGTTTTTGCTGTAAAAATAATGCGTTGGCAATGAGCGAAATTCAAGGAATTTCCTTCTGCCAACAGCGCACATCCTGAGTTAAGATTTCAGAAAATACTTTGCGTGCACCGGAAGGGAAAGGTACTAACAGTCAGCTATAAATTTAAATTTTTTTATTGTACAAGTGCCAGGGGCTAAGGGAGTAAATGGTAAATTGTTTCACGCATTAAAATATCAGGTACTACCTTTAATAAAAAATATTATTACTTCATATCCAAGGCTTCAAATAACCATGAAATTCATTGAAAATTTGACTCAATGATTTTTATCACAGTTTAAATCAAACGCAGCTTACTCGGTGTCCAGCGATATGTTAGTTTTTCTGTATAATTTTACCCTGTTCAGTTTTGGCTACTTTGAGCTTGTATGAATTGGGGCTAAAAATAGTCGAGCAGGAAATTCGTGTAGTTCAAATACCTATTTTGTTTATTCGCCAATTATCGATTGATAAATCGTTAGCATATATCTAGGAAAAACGATTTAAATTGCGTTTTAAAAATTCAACATCATTTAATATTTGATAGTGCTATTCAATTCCAGAGGGTCGAATTAGGTTAGACAGCTGAGTTCGACAATTCAACACAATGTGCACAATTCGAGGGAAACGTAAAAACCGTTACTTCGGCGTTTTTTGGTTAGAAAAGAAAGTACCACAAGAACGGCGGCGACCATTCAGAAATGAGAGTGGCATTCTGATTGTCTAGCCGCTAGACTTTGTAAGTTCCAGACGGCAGCGCCACAACGACAACCAGCGCAATTAAGCGACAAGATTGGTTGCAGAGTACTGCTCTCATCTGTAATTGGTCGCTGGCGTTCTTTTGGTATACTCTTTGCTAGTTTCAGACCAAAAAACTGCTAAAGTAGGTTTCCGCCGATTTGGCATGTTGAATGATTCAGCTGCCTGACCTAATTTGACCCTCAGGAATTGATTATCACTGTTAAGAATAAATTACAGTCCTACTTTAACAACAGACGCAACAGACTAAAATTGAACTTTTGTCAATAAAGCTGTGCTCTCTTCGAAAAGAAAGCAACCTGTTGAGCACTCCCGTCAAGCGTGTTGCATACCTCGCAAGTGATCGCCGCTAACAGGTTCTGGTCTGCGTTTTTTAAGAGTCGCTCTCACTTTTTTAAGGTGCCAACTTTACTCCATCTAGCTGTAAAAATTTCAGACTTTTTCATGTGCAGAATTTTTACCTGAGTCGTCTTTCTGTGCAATATCTTCCAAGCACACTTCTTCATGATGTGTTGCGTGAGAGCCTCTCCTTGCAGCACGATATAATTACTAATCAACTTCTTTAACTAATTTTCTTTATAATTGATCGATCTCGCAGCAAGAGCGTTAATCTGCAAAAAATAATGAATGGAGCAGTCATCGTGGAGATCAAAACAAGGAGCACTGGGCGTTGATCTCGTTAACGAACAAAAGGATTGTAATCGTGATCGTCAATCGAGAATTTTGACAGGGCGGTGCGGTGCAACAGCTTGGCGTGAATTGAGCCGTTTAGCCGGCAGGAAGACAAGTAGGCCAGACGATCGCTTATATTGCGCTGCATTTCGGAGTCGCACTTTGCGGAAGTGCTCACGGTCCATCAGACAGATTTCACGCTCCAGCCACCCTCGTTGTGACGCAACCACTTTCGGCACTTGTGCTGCATTCGCGCTCGCCCATTTTTAACCGTTTCATTGCATTCAATCACAGAGAAAAACGGAGAAGCCTCAATATTTTGTTTATCAAATCGTTAACAATATTTTATTATTGTGAGAGGAAAGAGCTGTTCATGCACTATTTTTATTGATTATTCCCTTCGCCAGAGGTTTAATGGCAAGAATGCTGTATTGCACGAAATCTTACGTGTAACAAGGCCATAAAGAGAGTAAACCGTGTTCAAAATTTTGTGCAAGTGCTTTCTGCGTGAGCATTTATAATAAAGGCTGACCGCGGAAAACACGTTGCATTAAGCGTGCAGCGATGGTTTTCGTGCAAGGACAAGCATTTCTCTGTTTAACTACAAAAACCATCATAACTTTCATTTCGTCACTCGATTTACATTTTTAATTGCGTGAGGAAGTGATTTGTGCGTTGCATTTCTCGATAGGAGAGACAAGCCGATCTTGCATCTGCATTGTTAGTTATGCAACTGCAAATCAGTTCCACTCTCTGAGTCAGGGACCGATGAATTTTTTTGTGATCTGATAAAAAGGTTGCTAACAGCTCCGCTAGTTTTCATTTGCCCGCTAAGTAACAATTAAACTAGTGGAAGTTTTTTTTGCCTGCGTCATAGAAATGTCAGCTCCCAATTATTGTTTGCAAATTCCACGGGATGACATTGAAATTAGCGAGGACTCGATCGTGAGGAGAGATGAATGAGCGAAGCGCTCTGCAACAATTGCAAAAAGTGGAATGTCATTTTATTTCTCTTCTCGTGTCATCGTCAGCCCCGGACAAAAGATCCAAGGATAAATGGACAGCGATCATGATAATCCAGACTTGTAATTTCAAATGCCGCTCGGTATTTTTTGTTGTAGTTATTACAAGACAATGCACGCTTTTGTGCTAAAGAGGACTCAAAATATCCCAAGGAAACTTACTGGGCGCTAAACGACGCAACTAACTGCAAACTGCATAGCTCTCGTGAGAAAACTACCGATATGAGAGCATAGCCGCGTATCAAGTTTCTTCATTAAACATGCCAATGCCATTGGTGTCCAAATATTTTGGCCGAGAAAGAGTTTTCGCTGCGGTTTTGACATTGACACTGACATCATGCGTGAACACCAAAATATAGACGCACATAAGCTGTTGGCTTGGCCTAATTTTAACGGCCGCGTGTTTGTTCTTGCTGATGGAAAGTGAAACGGGGGAAGTTAAAATTAGAGGTATTTCTGGGAAATGATCATTGTTGCGTATTAGAGATTCGGTATATATTAAATTGCTATTGGAAATTCCATGAATCATTCTGCATGACATGCTGTTGGCAAATAATTGTAAACATAGGGTTTCGTAAAACATTTTTGGTCTAAAATATCTTCTGATACCTTGAACAATATATGAAGGTTTGTTTGTTTCATTCATCTTTTCATTTATTATTTCTTGTAAATTTTGGGCTACGTCTTTTTGCTTATTTAAAATATTATTCTTTATTCAAGTTAAGCTAATATCTAATACATAAGCTTTTTAATCTGGTCATTTCTCCTGTAGCTTCTTATTATGGTATTGAAGCAATATGGTCACACCTCTCGCTGAATGATCTCAACGAATTGGAATGTGGTGCTAAGTCTAGGTTCTTCAAAAGAGCCCTTTGTGTAGACAAACGAATGAAATCTTGATTCGCTTATGAATTAGTTAAAACACATATTTTTTTAATTTTTTGAAGTCCAAATAATATTCACTCCCTTCTATACAACTGCCTAAGAAAAGTTAAAAACAATTTGAATATTAAACGACAATCAATTGACTAGAAATTGTATGTTACTCCTGCTATGACTAAATTTGATTGGATCTTTACTAATTGTAAAGATAGGGCTATGTTAACAAGATGCAACTTTCATGGCTATCATTTTCTCATCTGCTCTCTTAAAAGGTTTTCATCTCGAACTGACTTTAAATTGTAAATATGTATCTTATTATTCTTCGCTTACTAGCAAGTACCATTTACTGGACTGTGTCAAAAATACTGTGTACAAAAATATCCCAAGCATCCTGGTATAAGAAACGAAATTGTAATTAAGTCATACACCGATGGTGTCCAATAAATGAATAATAATTAGCTAAAATATCTGTGATTATTTTTCTGATTATATGGTTTCAGATAAAAATTCCAAAGTTAAAAAAACAGCAGTGGATTTTCAAGGAGTAAAGAGTAATGAATCAAGAACGATTAACTTAAATAAAATCACGCTTTAGAGGGAAGTGTCGGATCGTTTAATCTGGCGAGATAAACAGAATGAAAACAACTTCCATTTGTAAAAACTGGTCAACCTCCAAGGTATTATTTAGATTGAATTTTGAGCAGAGCGTCCTTTTGCAAAATAGACCTCATTAATCAGTGACAGCATCATTCAGAATTAAACGTGAGAGTAGTAGAGTGAAAAAACACGTTCTTCCTATTCCTATGACATAAGGCGCCGACGCAATTCTTGGGCTAGCCCTCATGGCGTTAAAATTTATCGGTGTTCTTGCTTTTCGACGTGCTGGCTTAATAGCTAATTGCTTCGTCTGCGGCCTTGCGATTGGCATTCAAAGCAGGAATTTGGGTAATCCCAGAATTGAATTTACTTTTATGGGAGTACATTTAGGAAGAGAGAAATTGATCCTAATTATAGCATTTAGGAACATTCCCACACCTTCAAATTTAAACTGCCAATTGATTATACCCCAGAGAAAATTAATTAAATTTTTTGCATAATTCCCAGGAAAGTCCTTCGCAAAAAATTCAAACAATTTGTTGAACTTTGATCTTTAAATTCAAATAATGCAAGGGAATATATATATTGGCTGCATCTCTTAACCAATTTTAAAAAATTTAATCGATTTTAGCCTTTAATTAAATTTTAAGCCAATATTTTGTGCGATTGATTATGTTTGGAAACTTCCGCCCTTATTCTGTATTCAATTTCTCCGATTGTGTTTAAAAATATGACATATATAAATATTTTATTCCGATTTAATAGCGATCAGCGCTCAACCGATCTAAGTATCCAGAACAAAGAATGTTAATTTATTGTATTCTTTCCACGTTTGGAATGCACAGCAGCAGGATTGTTTCTGTGTCCAGTAAAGAAATGATTTTTTTTAAATAATCGGTGGTGCAACCTTGCAGTGGTTTTGAACATCCGGACTTGCGAATGAAAACACGCAAACCGGAGACAGCAGCAATAAGGCTTTGCTCGAAAATTCCTAGACGCTGATTGGCTGAGGCAACGCGCATGTCAGCAGCTCCCACGTGTTCTAAATCATATATATGGTAGTTGTTGCCATGCGCATTGCGTCAGCCAATCAGCGATTTGCGTGTAGTCATTCTCAATTGTCGGATTTAATTAAATTTTATTGTGTTTCAGCGATTTTAAATCGATGAACCAACTCTTTTAAACAAGTTCTAAACTTTGTACCCTTTCTCTTTATAATATTATGAAAAAGGACATGGAGAATTTAATAACAAATCTCTAAAGTGCATATCGCGTCGAAAAAAGTGTTAAAAAAATGTTTTTAAGCTGCAAGTAAATCATAAAAAAATATGAATGAATGAAATATTTATTAAACACCAAAAGGTGTACAACAGACATAAAATACAGAGTAATTAAATCACATATCAATGCTCGTTTTTGCTTTGGCGGCTTGGCACAACGTCAGATTGTTCTTAACACATTCAAAAACATGGTAAAAGTTAATTTGTTTGATATCACAGAATTTGCACTCGCAGTCCTCACTCGCGCAGGAGTGATAGGTCAATTTATTACAGATCAAATAGTGAAAACCGTGACAAGCGTGTCTCGTGAACATATGTCTGTTAATAAACATAAAAAACCATAAAAAAATATGGTGTTCTTATCTGAGGAAAAAAGGCTTTTCACTTTGTCTCTAATTAGTATTTCAGCACTCGCTGGAATTGAATTTAAAGATGAAAACCACTTTTCACTGATCGCGACGAATCCGCTATGTTAAATGTAGTCATTTCGCCACTTCCATTCTTGTTTTTAACAATAATTACAGCAATAATCATCACGCCTGGAGGAAACATCAAGAGTTTTCCGACCTCTTTGCGCATACCCGTCAAAGAGACTTCAAGTCAAATTTTCTTTATTTGCAGTGCGCGCCGTTTCGACATTCCAAACCAGTTTGAATTTTTGCCGTCGCTCCTCCAGAGGTGTGTTTTTTGAGCGCAGAAAACTCTCTTCTCTCGTGCGAAGGTTCACCGGGGGAATCCCAAATAATCGCTGCCGTGTACCAACACACTGGTTTGGCCAGGTTCAGTCTACCCTTGGAGCGGCCGGACGGAAAGCAACGAGCGAAGCATCGCTGAGCGCTGTAAGACACTTTTATGCGGCAAAGGTGCGCATTTTAGTTGCCCCCAGGTCTGGCGCGAAACAAACGGATCGGACGACGCGATCCTAGGAAATGAAGTGGACGACCTTCCAGCAGCAGCCCACTGCTCTGGATCGGGAGAAAATACGTAAATAAATAAGCGTTGCCCAATTCTCTGTCTCTCTCTCGCTGCCACTGTTTGCTCGACTATGTGTACCCGCTTCTCGATTAATTATGTGTTGTTTAATACATGTACCCGACACATATTTGCCTTTTTATGGTGCAAAGTGTGATTCTACTGCGCAAAAGGGATGCCGTGGAAGGGATAGACCAAAGGTGGTCTGCGCTACAACAGATTCCCTCACCTCACGATTTGTTCGTCTAAAATTTGGTCACTGGAATAAATTAATCCAACGCAGGTTCTTTTTATTTTGATTGGTTCTTTTGCTAATTTATTCATATTCCAATTTAATTAAATTTATTTAATTTAGAAAATTGTTCTCAGCCTGTAAAAAACATACATAATTTAATTTAATTTACATTTTGTAAAGGCTTTAAGTCAGAAAATTGTAAAAAGAAAAATAATATCATCAGCAGCTGTTTCGGCACCGGATCAGCAATACTTTAACTACAAAACAAAATTCATACCACAAGGAAATTTTTAATGAGACGTCCGCCTGCACTCATGTCTCAAACGAGCAACGGAATTGACAACACCGCAATTTTAACAGAAATTTCCTCAAATTAGGCCAAACATTCCACCCTTTCTTATTTGAGCTACTTTCAAATAGTTAAAAATTGCTCTAAACATCACGAAAAAAATACTAGTAGGTGAAAATAAAAATTTCGCGTACTTTCCTGAAGGTTGCTACATAGTGCCGCCCAATCAAGCGTGGCTTTTAGTTGGAAATGTTATATTTTTTTAAAAAGTAAAATAAAACGATTGCATTAATTTTTACGAGAATATTATGTAAAGGTCACGAAAAACAGCCTTGGCATTGATCCCTGTTTCATGTGAGCTTGGCTTGAAGTTAGAATGAAATATAGCCTACTGCCATATTTGCAATTATTTGGGAGTCAAAAGGCGCCCACACCAGCATTTGCGGAGTTTAAAATATTTACTATATAGAGATAAGCAAACACGGTCCAATGAGAGAGACGAGACGATGAAGATTTTTAACTGCCAGGCGAAAAAAAAAGAAAAACAACCAACCACTAAAACATATGCGCAACTCGTTTGACGGCATTTTTCTTGAAACGTATTCGTGAGAAGGAAGCCGCCACGCATTTCGGTTTCGACGACTAGCGACCACATTTATTAGGTTTTACTATTTTACGTTTCATAATATCTCACTGTTAGCTCTAGAGTGAGCAGTAGATTCTATTTTTAATCACAGGTTAGCCTAGGCGGTGCGAATGGTACAAGGTTGAGGAAAAACTAAAACGTAAAAAACAGGTTTTTGGGGGGTTCAGCACTCATAGTCCTGAAATTCCCACTGGCTAGAAAAAAAATCAAATTATCAAAATGTTCCCATGTTTAAAAAACAATAAAACTATATGAAATTTCTAAATAAATAATAAATATTTATAAAACCTTTGATTATCTTTTTTTCATTTTTGCTGTGTAAATTTCTGGGAAAATTCACTTACAAAAAAGCTAACACTTTTCCTCAAATCGAAATCTAATTCATTTTGTTAATCTTTCCTCGCAAGACGCTCATTGTTGAATTAAAATCGAGTATTTTTTATATAAATTTCCGTTTTGTAAGATAATAATTATTCCATAATATTTTAAAAGATCTTCAACATGGACCATTCGTGCCAAAATATTGAACTAAATAGAAAGTGAAATTAAAATATACTCCTCGAACTACTCTGACAACAATAATTTATTTGATTCTGTCCAAAATTTCACAATTTCTTGCAATTTTTTACGCCGATAAAGAAGATAGAACGCCATGTAAAAAGAGACAAAACCAATTGCGCCTGCATTGCTTGTGGATTACTTCATCCTCCATATGGCAGAAGTTTTTAAACAATCTGCAAGAACAACAGCTGACGAAAAGTTGCAAAAACAGTGCAAACGATCGAGTTGAGGAAGGCGCGGCTGGCTGGCTGCCGAGCGAAATGAAAAAGCGCTGGAGCAATTGAAGTGAGGAATGAGTGGCTCGCTCTTGTTGAAATAGTGAAATCACTCAGCTAGGTCAGCGTTGCGCGGAATATTATGCTAGATGTTCTCCGTTTATGTAACTTTTCACACCAAGGTCACATGAAATTGTGTGCATACAGTGAGCACCGATCAATGAGAGACGTATCTGGTCACCTCGCGTGGGAATCAATTCGCTGAATTCTGCTTGGATCATCTCAACCATCTCTTGATTGAAATCAAAATGGATCAAATGATCGGTGAAAGGAAAATATATATTTTAAATAATTTCAGACGCAACTAGGACCGTGGTTTTCTCACAATTTTGCAAATTGAGGCTTTCATTGCACATAGCACATTTTTTCCAACAAATATAAATCTCCTAGCTGCCCTTATTCATTAATTTGCATGATAACAATTCTTTACGAACTAATAAACATTTCTAAAACTATAGAGGAGCGTCAGGAAGTGCTTGTGAGATTAAAAAATAAAAATTCGTCGTGTTAACTTGCAGAAATTCGGTCTCAAATCAAAACATTGTTGTTTTTAAAATAGAAACTTCCAGTGATAACACTCATTCAGGGATTTTTTTAATTCAAAATTAATTTTTATTCCTGAAGTAACAGAAAATTTTGTTTTTTGAACACGTGTTGGATTTAATATAATTTTACAATCATAAAACAGAACAAGCAACTGAATTTCCTTTTGCCTCGGACTAGTGTGACAAGAGAATAAAAGGCGCGTGGTGCTCATTCCACGCTTTGATTCAAACGTCACGAGAGCCGGTGTGACCCAGCTGAGATACCGTGTTATTATAATAGAACTGCTTGAGCAGCTCATTGGGTTAGATAGCGAAAGTGGTCCACGCACATACATCTCCTTTATGCAGTCGCGCGCGCACAGCCTTAATAGAATGGTATTGTTCGGCGTTAATTGCGCCGCACTAAAGTTCAAAAGTAAACAGATATTGTATAATGTTCTTTTGCATCAGATTCGAATCGACGCGGTCATGAAATGTTTCGTAAATATTTTCGGAAAACCTCGAATTTAATGCGAAACTCTGTATGATTCTTGGAATAATCAGGGCAGCAAAAAAAATTGCACTTTTCACGACCTTTGCGGTTCAACAGTCTTTGACATGAGCTTGTCTATAGTCAAGGCTATGAGATTTTAGAACTATTGATTGCTTTTGAACTGTCGAGTATGAAGGTTATGATGTTTAATTCAATTAACAGAGTTCTTTGGAACAAGAATAAAGCTTTGATAATCTTTTTCTAAGCTTTGTTTATAGCATAACACAAATTATGGGGATTTTGTCTGAAAAATCGCATCTTCACATCGAACTAAATTGTGTAAATAAAGGATAAAAAGTCAATTTGCTGGAATAAATGTTTATTTTGCCCTCAATCTCGTTGAAAATGATATTGTGGCATTTAATTAAAAAAATCGTATTTATTTTCCAATTCAAGGTCTGCAAATTTTCAAATATTATGTAAATTTAATTTCTTGAACGATTGCTAACTGAATTTTTCATTAAACCCAAAGAATTATATTAAGAATGATTGGCAGAAATGAAATTTTTATCACAATCTTGCAAAAGCAGATGGAAATTGATTTGCCTAACATCATCGTCGTCCTTGTGAAAATTTCAACCGTGTAAGTTCAATAAAATATGCGTTTCATTGCAAAACCTTTGACCATAGTCCGACCTTGCGAGTAATGCTTGATAGAAACATTTGGTGTAAGCTAAAAATTCAGTAGCTTCAGTTATAAAACCTGCTTGAACTTGTGAGCCCCGGAACATATTAATGAGGCCAGATCCACATACGTGTATAACTAAGTAAGCGTGTTTCCTCTACGCTCGCGGCAAATACAAACAAAAACCTTCAGATGCAAATGATAAGAATAAATTTCATACACACTTATTGTCAATCCAATTATCTACAGCAGGAAAATGGCTGGGCTTAAAATTCTGTGACTGTCAAAGGAAGTCACCCGGCCGACACATATCATGTTTGATCAGCCGCACAAGACGAAAACAAAGGGAGCAGCCGTGTTTGTTTGCTCTCGAGCGCAAGGCCGGCCGATGCCGGGATGGCAATCTCGCGAATTGGATCAGCGAGGCGGTGGCTGCGCCGAGGGAAGAAATTCGGCTTCCTGATATGCTAGGCGAAAAGTTGGCCATTGCCAGTGCAGGCAAGGTCAGCCAAGGTGGTGTACCAAGAAACCGAGGAAGAAAGAAGTGGAGGGCCGGTGTTGGCGCGCTTGGTGGTGGGGCCTTCGACCCAGGTACCCCAGGTGCGCCCACCAGAGTCACATCCAGACGCAGTCTCGTCCAGGACACCACGCTCTCGCCTGCCTCCGCCTCCTCAAGTGCACCAAACCCAATCCACTGCTTGGCCGAAACTACCGAGTCAGGTAAGTCTCTTCAATACTTAAATTATACCTGGTAAATTTCCTCGGCTGCCTGTGCATTCACCCGAACTTGTCGATAAATACTATAAAGTCATCCGAGTGCGTCACAAAAATTCAAAAGCCATCATAGAGGAACCAAAAGACAAAAGACGCACCTCAAACGCTTTTTTTCTAGCTCTAGGATGTGCCACTCGACACGTTCGATGGAGTCATCAGACGTCAAATCGTTATTATAGAAATTTGCAAAGGGTCCTGCGCAATTAATCCATCAAACAATGACACAAAAGAGCAAACACTCTAGCGAGATGCGCCGTTAACAGTCTCACTCGCGCACTCACGGTTGCAACAGGGTCCTCCACAATGTATCTGTGCCGCCGATTCGGGTGCGTGGGCGATCCAAAAAATGGTTTCTCTCCTTCTAATTAGTCTGTTGACCGTGATTCGGGTAAATTCATTTGCGTCATGCGTGGCACTGCAGTTGTTCTCTCTTCTCGCCCGGTCGCCCTGCTAGACTTGCTTGGTCATAGCTGACGAAATCCGCCTAACTTTTTTATGCTCGCATCTGCAGCCAGTTGATTGCGCCAGACGCCGGCGAATTCGCACCTCGCGGAACAGAGAAAACCATCGCGAGAGGTGCTAACTCCTAGCTCATTTTCCTGCAATGCCTCTTAGTTCCGTCTTTTATTGTTTTATTAGAGATGCGGTTTATTTAATTCATTATTTTTCAAATCGTGGCGCAACCAATAATTAAATTTCATAAAAATTTCGAGTTGTGCGTGAGATCTGTAAATTACAACTTATTAGTCCTTTGCATTAACCATATAAAAAGGATCATTTCGAAATATAGAAGCCGGCGTTGTGGTAAATAATTCAAATCTGGCGGTCTGTGACCTGGACAAATTCGATACTGTGTGGGTGCGTTTGCATCTCGCACTTTTGGTCAGTGAAAGTGGCAGCCCGTTGAAAGGAAGCGACACGCTCGCAGATGATATAATTCACGCGCGTGCTGTTTGTGTGTTTTCGCGGCGGCAAACGCACCAATTTGGCTTTCTAGAGCATGGAATCTTGGAAAAGATGCAGGCGGTGCTTGCATAAAATTACGTGCCACGTGATGCTGGAGCCAGTTGGGGCCGGCGAGTGAATAATCTGCAATTGCGGCAACACACGAGATCGAAAGTCTTTCATAGCTGAAGTGCATTTGTATTGACGACGAGCTCAAGGTTGTGCCGGCTGAAAGTGGAAAATATTTCTGTTTTCAGTCCGTCTCAGTCAATGAAAAGTCTTTTATCCTTATTGCGACGCCGAAATTGCAGCCGCATAAAATATGACTCCATTGTCGGCGAGACACATCTCAGGGTAGCACGTGGGCATTTTTATGTGACTCGCTTAATATAATGGCTTGTTTTCGTTGGTGCACCAAGGCATCAAGGCCAGAAGGAGCGGGAAATGCTCGCGTACGCATTTTTTTATAATTGCCAGCCTGCAAATTTATTTCGGAACATCTTTCCTTTTTGGACGCCACTCTCAAGGCTCGTTTCTCAAAAGGCGGGCGACACTCTTGAAACCTTTCAGTTTTATTTTTTAATAACAAGCAGTATTACGATTTTATTACCAAGCTTTAAAATCATAAAAAATTGACCATGGTCCGAAATTGTTACTCAATATCAATAACGGCCTGCATTTTTGCAAAATCAGACTGCACGGTCACGTGGTTTTCCGCAAAGGCCGTCTGCGATAGTTTGATGAAGTAGTTGCTTGACTCGACATAAAAGCGGCGTTCTCCAGCCAGCAGCTGAATTAAACTTCAGACACACTTTATTTGTGTGATTATACGCGTGGTAGAAATGCACTCTCGGCTGGTGCACACAAACTGGTTTTCAAGGACGTTCCAGCAGCGGTGCTCGACGGCACAATCTCGAGAGCGGCGTTTTATCTAGGTGCATTGCAATTATGCAACGTACAGACGCATAGACTGTTTACATGTGGGGTCAATCGAGTGTGAGATAGGCAACACTCTCGGTGCTTTATTGGGCTGACCTAGCTGCATGTGCCATTTCGCTTTTATGCTTGCGAAAATGTGAGCGAACAGCGAGCATAGGAATGTTGGCTCATTAAATAATTTATCGGGATCCGATTAAACCAAAAATATTCATGGAAAATTACGCTGATAAATTAAGAAAAGGATTTTACTTTTTTATTTTTAACAACGCCGAGTGGTCGCACTTTTCAAATATTTTTTATTTTTGTTCTGAAAGTAATTATTTGCTGGCAAAAGTGTAAAATTAATCTTACACGCTCTTGTGTATAGTGCACATTAACTCGATGTCTGATAATCCCGCTGTTAAATACTTAATTTTTGCGTCGCCCAGCATCAGTGAAAGTGGATCAAATTAAAGCCGCGGCACTCGAATTGGCGTTTGTTGCACCTCCGAATTGGTGGCGCGATTGCCGCATCTCTCTGATTCCTCTGCGCTGCGCACCGCACACAATAATATATAGGATGTAATCCTGCATCAGCCGGCCACGGCGGCGATCCTTTCACTAAATAGCCGACCAACATTAAATAGTATCACACGTTACGTGAAATGCGCGCGACAACGTAACCGCTCATGCTTGGCGCCGCTCTTAATGTGCCGATTAACGTGCGCTCTTTTGTCTCGTCGCTCTGCTGTTGCCGCTGTTGCGAAAACGGCCCGTCAAAAATATGCTCCTTTAATGGCTTCCATCTGCCGTTCGCAGCATTTTATAAAAATTTAACGCCCAGGAGTGCAATAATTCCAATCAGAACTCTCTATATTGGCATTGCATCACAACTCGAAGATCTATTCATTCCATTTCGCAATGACACAAATTAAATTCAATTCATTGTCACTTTATCACCTCTGGATATGTGTCGTTTAATTGCTGCCCGTCAAATTAGTCCATGGCTCGTGGTAAAAAAGTAGTGTGTGTATTGTAAATTAAATTACGTACTCCGATTAGCACCGTTAAGTCATTTTGCAAGTCATTTGCGCATTGTGCCTAATGAATGATTTTGCAAAGTAATATCCCAGCAGCCGAGTCGAAATTACCAAGCGCTTTATCTCCGTTAAATTTCATCCCTTTTTCCGATTCGCAGGTGGCTAAATTCGGCGATTGGTTGGTGCAGTGTCGAGGCCGGCTCGGAAAGTGCTCCTCGCACCTCTTTTTATTCACCACGCAGGCGAAATCAAACAGGTGCAATGGCGCAAATAGTGAAGGAAGTCATCGACTACGGCCTCAACTACTGGGACTCCATCAGTGGTGAGTTTTTCGCATTCTTTTTCTTCTATTTGACTTGAAGCGATTCAATATTTATCCCATTGTCACGGTCACCCTTCCTCTGCACGAGCCAAACTCAAAACTTTGCGCGGGAAATGTTTTGACCTCCAAAAAAGAGAAATTCCCTCTAAACGAGGTGTTTACTCTGATTAAATAATCCACTAGTGATTCCAAATTCACAATTTCCGGCTTGTTAAGTCAGCGTTGGTTGTTGTTTTGCGTTTCTAAAAAAACATCGCGAAACCTTGCCGCCGGCGTTCTCACTATCATAATCAAGAGAGCGCGCGATCTTTAAATTTTATTTCTATATTATTAAAGCACCATCATTTAATGATTGACGATTACAATTTTTATCTCTCAATATGTATAACTATCCCAATTGCTTGTATCTTGATTTACATGTTTGAAGCATTAGTTTTACATTTCATTCAGGTTTTTTATGTTTAAAGATTATGGACATGGCCAATAAAAATACTGAATTATTTAAATTAGTAAGCCTGCTCCAACTGTTAATTCAATTAAACCGTGAAAATTACTCGTGTGGATTTATAACCAGGATATGCGGCTCAAAATTAACAATTGAACAATAAGGATCTCTATATTCTACACTGCGTGAGTACACTGCTGATGAGGCCAAAACAACCATCTGTACTGTTCAAAAATGTGTGAAAAATTATTTCTCTTCAATTGTTTACATTGACTAAAAATCCACAGAGTAAAGAATTTTTCTTGTCTCATCACATGCTGCAGAATTTCTTCATTTCGCTTCTTTATATATTTTTTTAATAAATAACAGTGTCCAGATTTACAGTCTTTTCTTGCAACCACGAGAGATCAGCGAACGAAACGCCGTAGAATTACGCAAATGGCAACAAAAGCGAGCGTCGGACAAACAAACAGAAATCCCTCATCCATGCCTTATTGCGGCAAGCGCGGAAAATCTGCCTCAATGCCTATCGAACTGCTCGAGCGATTTACACGACGCTTTTTGAACGCTCGCGAACAGCAAAAAAACTAAATCGCGCGGTGACCTTTCCGTAATGACCGTTCTAAATTATCATTAATAATTCTTAAAATTTCTGTTTGTCGAGAAAAACGCTGCGATTGACGTCATTTCAGGGGCAATCAGGATTTGTGATTTGGCAGATTGCGACTTAAATCCTAGAGCGAGAGATGCATTCACCTGTTGCTCTTGCCTTTGACTGTCCTTGACGCGGGTGGACACACAAAAAGTGGCCAACTACAATTCAAAGACTGCTGAATCATTTTCTCCACTCGGCGAACCAACACACACATTGCGAGTTCAAAAACACCTTGAAGCTGACAAATGCATGTGTGGCAAAGCGCGTTCGCCGAGCGAATCGTCTTTATTCGTTAATTTTGACGCACGTGTTGGCAAAAAACGATATGAGAGGTCGTTAATTCTTATTAAGCCAAACTCTTGTGTCTTCATGACGGGGTTTTGATGGTGCGCAAAAAATGGCATTACCTTTTCTTAATTGGCCTTATTGATGTCCCACTTGAGTAATGATGTTTGGAAAAATATAATTTATTTCTAAATTGTCCGATATCACGAGAAAAAGTCGTTTCACCGCTCACGATCGATGAAACTTACGCACCAGCAGCGCGTCTTAAGCTTTTCTTAAAAACTGAATTCATGGCAATTCCGGCTCTGATAAGAGCGCGCACTTAGCTTATTAAAAACATTAAACTTAAACCGCAAAATTACGTCTTTGTTCCGCTACACAAAGAACAGTCCTATAATTTAACCCGCCGCGATCGGATCCTGTTTGACACGCATTTCATTAATTACATGAAGTGTCAGGCTGGCACAATAGGCGGCGGTCCTTCACACTCAGACAGCAATAAATTATGATGATTTATTTTTTCAAAGACAATGATTAGTAATCACGTGTGCTTGCGCGATTGAATTTCAGATCCCAGGACGAGCAAATGGCCCTTGATGTCGAGTCCCTTCCCCACCCTGTTGATGGTGGCTGGATACCTGTACACGGTGCTCATCCTAGGACCCACCTTGATGGACAACAGAAAGCCTTTCAAGCTCAGAGAGGTGCTAATCGTGTACAACGCTGCTCAGGTCATTTACAGTGCAGCCATGTTCTACGAGGTGAGCATAAATTACCGTGCGCGAAAAAGCAAGACTGGTTTTCTGGATAGCCATCTTTCCTGACTCTTAATTCAATCAAGTTTTCGCTCTTGTGCGTCGTTTTGTTCTCCAACGAGTCTCGAGCGTTGTTGCATTTTCGCATCCGCCACAGTGACGAAGCAAAGTCGCCACTGTAAAGGCCGAATAATCTCAATGGACCTCAATCTGAGGGTTACAGCCTGAAGATGCATGTGAGCGAATTTGACACTGGACCGCCTGTTAGTCACCTCGAGTGAGATTACACGGTCAAAGCACAATTTTGTCTCGTGCACCACATATGGTAATACAACTTTTGTTACTGCCTCACGACGTGTTTCCTGCTCTAAACTCCTTCGTTCTCAATTGATTTACTGCCAGTGAAAAGAGCTGGTAGAGAGAGAGAGAATTAAAATCAGGAAGGGCGTTTTGCCTTAATTTTAAATGAAAAAAATAAAAACAAAATTGGACAAAATGGTGCATATCCGGGTTTTTGAAAAATGTTGCCACGCCCAAATCTCAGCTTCTAAGTGTCAGATTTGCAAAAACCGCACACCATTAGACTAGTTTAAACCTCCCCTAGATATTCAAAGCATCTTAAGGGTTCAAACCTCTTTTTTCACTCAATAAAAAAAAGTGAGTTTTTACATTTTTTTGTTACTTGCACCTCACTGCGCAACGGAATTGAGAGTTTACCACCTTCAAACTACTTCAGTGCATCATGGGACATTAAGATGAGTAAAACGGTATGCACTTTATGTAAATGTGACTCTCAAAATCCAAGATTTAGTTGACTCAGTTTTTTTTATTACCACAACTTCCAAAAGAAAAACATGTTTTTCACCAAATCTCGGCTTTAAATGATCAGATTTGCAAAAACTGTTCGACGCGCGACCTCTTCTAGGTGGCCAAATCCTTCAACCCCTTTTCCAGCCCGTCAAAAATTTAAAAAATGCATTTTTCGTAGATTAAAATTAACTGCCGCAACTATTTCAGTGTACAAACAATTAAAAATCTCTCTATTTCAATTTAGTCAATCATCCCTCAATCTCACCCCTATAATACAAGTTATAAGAATTGGTTGGAGTTTGAAAATTGCTGCTGTATTCATTTTTAAACTTGTTCATGAGATCTAGTTCATCTCAATACAATTAGAAACAATTTAATATTTAGATTTCAAGTCCGCGTAGACATTAATTTGGTTGCTTAATAAATAATATCTACGCTGAAAGCTAATTGACTCAAATTAACCACGACACAATGTTAATCAGGACGGCGCTGAATCAACGGTCTGCTTCTCGGTCAGTGCGTGTTGCATAATCACAGTAAAGTCTCGGGAGCAACCGCGATTAAGAGGAACGCACGTGTGTACTTGAATGCCACTGGTCGGTTACATAAACTCTTGTTGATTCATTGGACGCATTAGACGTATGTGTGTTCTGATCTTGAACTTGGCGAGCGAAAGTGAAAGCGCTTTTCACCTGCGTAAGCGTGAGAGCCGCGCATTTTTCCTCAAAATTTGCATCGTGTCATAGTTTTTAAGATATTTGTGGATTGTCCGGTGCGTCAGCAGCTTTGGCCCGATTCGCGCGGTACAACAGCCGAATTGCGTAAGCGCGAAGGTCGGAAATAATGAATCGAGAAGATGCAGGAAAAAATTCTCGTTATGCAACCAAATTGCCGCGGAAGAGCATTTTTGTCCAGCCTCTATTCAGCCAGCTCATGAGTAAATTGGCTTTCGTCTAAAGTAGATTTCATTTTCTAATAAACTAATTTTACTACGCGCGGAAGCCATTAGCAAATTGCGATGCGTGGCGAACAAAAAACACAAAGCAGAGCCGTCTTGTCGGAAATGGCCGTGGAGATTGAGAGAGATAGAGAAAAAAATAAATATATACCCCCGGCCAGTCCACCGTGCAATGTACGCCACGACAAGACAATAAAAGTGGCACTTTTGTTTTCAATTCGTCCGCCAAAATCGGCGCTTTTCTGCTCCAATGTTAAATGCTTGCAGACATCACGAGCGCAAAAACAAGACCGGATTCTTCCAACGGCCAGACGCAATCAAAGGCCGAAATTTTAATATAAGGCGGCGGCTCCTTTTGCTATTCAGTTGCCTTTTTTAGTCTTCAGGTTTTTTTGCTAGACTAGAGTGCCTTTCGTCCGCTAATTTCTATTGTGCTCGTAGTTTCAGGGTTCTACCTTCCTTTTTCTAATTAAAGAGTGGTCCAAGCAATTCCTCATCTAGCTTATCGTTGTTTTGGCCTCTGATTTACGAAGAATCTTGATTTTTTCAAAAGCCTTCCGCTGAGCATCAGCCTTGGTATTCAATTTTCAACCAGAGGGCTCGTAAAATTCGCACACCTCATTGAACCTGTTTGAGATTAAACACCGTGACAGTTGATTGATGTTAATTTTCTGAAAACTGGTTTTGTTTAACACATCATCATCTGTATCAATTAATGTCTTTATAAAATGCTGTTTAGGCTTCTCATAAGTGTTTTATTTTTTAATAAAGAGAATAAAAAATGCCCCTTAGATAATAAAAGTCCATCGGCGACAATGTGTTTAAGAAAATCGTGCCACCGCGGGCCACTATTCTTGTTTTTTTATGCAAAATAATGCAAAAAATGTGGGGATTGAAAAGGGCCGAAGGCCTGCGGAGAGAACTAAATCACTTTGGCACTTCTAATTTTACTGAGCTAACAGGCCATAAACAGGGCAATTTGGAGGCAATAAATGATTTATTCCTTTTCCGCCGCACCAAGACACCTCGCGTTGTTTTCAGAGCCTTGGAAAACATTTTTCTGGAATTGCGCTGAAATTTTAAAAGAGTAATTTTTGTAAATAATTGTTTCCTCACTTAGAATAATTTTGTTTTCAAAAATATTTACAGCCCACACTTTTCCTCTTTAAAACACCTTTATTGCTCAATTGCAGTTTCCCTTTTGTTTTGAGAAGGAGGAAAACAGGCATTAAATCATGCAATTTTGATCTTTTTACAGCACTTGATGAGCGGATGGCTATTTGACTACAGCTACTCTTGTCAACCCGTCGACTACAGTCTCAGTCCAGTGGCAATGAGGGTAAGTGCATTGTTAAAAGGGTCCCAACCTTGTTTTGCACTAAAGCGTTTTCGTTTCAGATGGCTCACCTCTGCTGGTGGTACTATATTTCCAAACTAACCGAATTCCTGGATACCGTAAGTTAAAAACAAACCTTATTGAAAAGCATGCCGAGCACGTTACTCTCTGACACATGTTTCAATCGCAATAATTTTCAATTGTATAATTGCATGCGTACCGTACAAATTGAGGAATTGGTAAGAAAAGCGTCTAATCATTCGTTGCATTTCGCCAGAGCCGTTGATCATTAATTAAATTCTCCTTTGACAGCTCTTCTTCGTTATGCGCAAAAAGAACAACCAAATCTCGTTGTTGCACGTTTACCACCACTCGATGACTCCAATCATGACTTGGGTTCTTGTCAGATTCCTCGCAGGTAATAAATTTTCTAATCGTATTGATCTTTTCCGTTTTATGACCAAGGCTGACTCTCGTAAATTGGCTTGTTACGTACCATTAAAATGCTCGTTTCATACAGATTTTTCGGAGTATATTGTGCAGATTGGATAAATCCTTTTATGCGGGGTAATTCCGTGAGTCCGGCTGAAAAAGCAACGATGAGCTTGTGTTTTCTGTCGTCAGCTAGAATTTTCAGCAATGACTTGCAAGTGAATAACGTCACGCGCAAAATGACGTGTGCATCAATCCAAGAGCGAACAACGGTTCTCCAAAAAATAACGAATAATTATTGTTGGATGCGGATGCAAGTTCACATGACGCAATACATATTAAAAACGAGTTTAGAATTACCCCCCTGAAGATGCAAGCGAGTTGAACAGACAGACATACTAAATTGTTGCAATTTCCAGGCGGTCATGGAACCTTCTCAAACCTGATCAACAACTTGGTGCATGTGGTCATGTACTTCTACTACATGATGACTGCAATGGGCCCTCAGTACCAGAAATACATTTGGTGGAAGAAGCACCTCACCACTGTTCAGTTGGTAAGACATGAAGTAAAATCGGAAAAATAATTTTTTATACTTTCGTGAATTCATGTTTAAGTAGAGCGTTGCAGGCCAATAATTAAGAGAATTTTGCATTTTTGAAAGATTGGGAAATTAAGCGACATTTTTTTCTTAGATCAGGACCGAGAGAAACAGTTAAATTTCACATTTTGCCAAATTTCTCGATTTCGATCCCTCTCGTAGCGATCTATCCAATGGTTTGCGAATTTTGAGAAAACATCCCCTAAATTGGGGAATAAATCGTGGTTTTACAGTAGGGAGACCATTTAGAATGCAAACTTTTGAGCCGATTTTTTCAGAAAATTAAACAACACAATTTATGAAAATTTTAGTTTTTTCCTCATTTTCAGATAGCATTTCACGAAAAGGTCAAAACTTTTTCTTTAATTGACTTGTTGCTATATTGTTGCATTACATTGTTTGACCTCAGTGGGAAATGACTTGAGACACAAAATCAAGACGAATCACTACCGTTCAAGTCACGGTGATTGATTTAATGAAAAGTGCGTGTTTGCGAGTTGAGACATCGGCCAAGTAAAAAAGGTTCATGGTTTTGCAGCGTAAAAGGCGTGATTTTGAAACGACGCCGCGCTGCGCCGCGCTGCACCGCGCACACAGATGCATTTACTAATTATTTGTGTGTTCAGCAGTGCAATGTTAGAAGTTCACGCCATTCACTCACTCTCAATAATAATAATAGCTAGTGGGGCTAGCGGCTAGCGGCTGCTGCACTTTTCAAACCAGTTATATCTCCAGCTATATTTATATTCATTCTCTATCACAGAAAAAGAACGCTCAAGTGTCGCAATTCCGACTCATTGTGAATGTATTACACGCTCGTTTGACCGCAAAATGCACGCGGCCTTTTTTCAGATTGGTCCATACACTCGTTGCATTCCACTTTAAATAGCTTCTCTTTTCACTGCAACGGTTGCACGGGATCGAAGATTTAAAACTTCATTACAGCAAATGTTTTGGGTAAATTTAGATTAAATTTGGTTTTTTAAACAAATTTTGACGAGATGGGACATTTTTCAAGTTCCAATATTTTAAATAACGGTTTTAAATGAACACCACAACTTTAGAAAAACTTAATTTTAAAGCAAAAACTGCACATATTTTAAAAGCTGGTATAAAATCCCTTTTTTTTGCTATCATTTAAGTTTTCCAAAGAATAAGTTTTTAAGAATCTAGTTGGTAACAAAATTTATTCCTTTTGTTCTTTCTACAAAAAAAGCCATGTTTTTTTCGCTCAGTGCATTTGGAGCAATTATGATCGATCTTTCCAAAAAATATGAAATTCAGAGATTTTTCTGGAACTGAAAAATAGCACGTTGATCTATACGTCTTGTTAAATAGTCTACTTCTGGCTCCAAATTTTGGGTCAGAGTAAAAATTTTCACCTTTGGATCATAGTCAGTTCGCAGGAAAATGCTCGAGCAAATTAATTCACCACTATAATTGAGATTTTCCTTGTTTATGCAATTTTAAAGGACACTCTTTCCTCCTGCGACACAGTCCTGTCTTACGAAATGAGTAATCCATTTAGAGGCTTAAAACAGCAGTTGGCATGTACAAAGATTTTTCTCATTCTACTTTAAGCCTTCGTTATCCTCAGTTTATCAAAATTACCTTTTCCACTACAACGGTACAAAAAGGGTAAAATGTATCCCTTATTTATTCGTAGTCTTGAATGGGATTTAAAAAAATGACTCACTATGTGTAGCAGAGAAAACATGCAATATCGACATTATCCCCGCTTGTGCGGACGGCGTAATCGGCTATAGTGGACTTGTACTGCTCCCAATTGGATTTGGTAGTCTAGACCTCAACGGACGTTGTATAATTCGACAAGATCAAACCTCTAAGCACACGCGCACGTCGTCTGCAGAAGCACTTGGACGCCTTAAATGTGTTGCTTTAAATTATCGACCGATTTCGGGGTGTAGGTTCTCCGTCTCGCTCTCACAGGGCACCCTCGTGTTTATATATCTGCTCGTTATTATCGATTGCGAGTTTTGCACGGCATGCACGGTACTGCGAGCGGGAGAACGGCGGATTGCGAGAGGCAAAAATTATCACTTCACCGACATATGGCGCGCGAAAAATAGATTGCAATTTGCCCCGGCACGAGCGGATAGCTGGAATCTAATTACGTAACGCGGTGCTTAAGTTCTGCAATGATTAATGAAATTATAATTAGGTTTTTTAATGTTTGAAAGGCTGTTTCATATTTTAGATCGAAATAGTGCACATCAATTTATAATAATAATAATAATTTTAAATTGAGAACTGGCTGTGTTTGTTGAATAGAACCCGCGAGTCGTTTTAAAACCAAACTGAATTAATATAGCAGGCTGCTCTTTTCCCACAAAACTTTGCCATCGGCCGTAAACGCGCAGACTAGAGGCCTTAGAGAGAGATAAGCAATGTCTAAAAAGTCGCCAAACGTCTTTTTGCTCCCGGTAGAACCTCTCCTAGATTGCTTTATTTTATTTTCTGCTCCCGATGCGCGTGCGACCAACTGTTTGCAGCTTACGAGTTGGTATATCGATTTATAATCGCAGAAACACACAAAAATTATTTAAACTGATTTAATTGATAATGATAGTCAGCGAAAGCAGCAAAAGAATTCTGCTCGAAGAATCCTTGACGCTGATTGGCTGAGGCAACGCGCATGTCAGCAGATCTCGAGATGTGCGTTGCGTCAGCCAATCAGCGTCGAGGATTTTTCTAGCAGTCTTAGTTTCTGTCTCTAACTCACCTGTTGGGTAAGCCCTCTATTAGTGTTTGAATCCACCAATAGATGGCGCCAGTGGTTTCTTTCGATTTAAATGAACTTTTGCGCTGTGATTTCAGACTCAAACTTGCTGCTGTGCATTCTGCTCCTAGAATTATTTCTTTAGACGTGCTGAAAATAAAAGTCAGTCCTGCCATTCGCCTTAGAAACGTCGGAAAATATTTTTTATTTAAAAAAAGTGGTTTTCACGATTCTACGGCACTTGGCTTAACCGATTTTGGTTTTCAGCACGTCGAAAGAAAACATTTTAAGTGAAGAATGTACAGTGGCAGGATTGAGTCTGAAATCGCAGCTATAATTTCCTTAAAATCCAAAGTATACGGTGGCGCCATCTGTTGGCGGCTTTGAACACTAAGGGCCTACCGAACTGGTGTATAATTGGCAATTTTATTGGTTTAAATTAACTTTTAATGTTTTTCCGCGATTATAAATCGATATAAAAACTCTATTAAGGCACCAAAAAATAGTTTGCACGCGCATCCGGAGCACAATGAGGTTTGGGGCCTTTTTGTACTTCGCCAAACACTCTATAAAGTCTCCAGCGCAGACACAACAACAATAAAAACCACCCACTGCACCCCGTGTGCCCGTGGGAGGGCTGAGCCGCGCCTTGAGCACCGGCCAGGGTGCGCGGCGGCCGCGGCCAAGGTATAAGAGACACTGACCTGATGCTGGGCGTTGCTTGATCCGCAGGTGCAGTTCCTGATGGTGTTCGTGCATTCGGCGAACGCACTCTTCTCGGACTGCAGCTACCCTAAGCTGATCTCGGCCTTCCTGGTGGTGCACTCTTGCATCTTCTTCGGCCTCTTCCTCGACTTCTACATCAAGGCGTACCGCCGCGACAAGAGCCGCAAGGGCAGCGGCGGCCTGGACAGCAGCCTCAAGGGCGGCCACAACGCACCCACCCTGCAACTGGCCCCGCTGCTCACCCCGGCGGCCGAGGGCCCAACCCCCAAGACCAAGACTCAGTGAGCCTGCGCGCCGCCCCCTCCTCCGCCCCCGCCGCGCCTCGTGATAGCAAAATATATGCACATACAACGCCTCCGCCCTCGCCCCCCCTCCCTCCCGTGTACATATTTTCACATTTTTCCACCCTCATTACGCGCTGTAATTATACCTATGGCACGAGCGGCCGGCCGCGGCTCTTACTTAATTTTCTCGGGCCGCGCCGAGAATACTTGCGTCAAGTGCCAGTGTTTGTGATTCAAACCTCCCTTTATTACTTTTAATTTATACACACGCGCGAGCGCAAGTCTTCCCCCCGGTGGAGTAAGACTTTTATTCTCACAACCCTCCATTGTCGCTTGGAACACTTCATCATTGCATTTTAGGCTCCTGCGCGAGCCAGAAAAGCCAGCAGCAGGCAGGTCGCCTCTTGCCCCAACGAGGAATTGAGCCCTTATTTTAATTTTAAAAATAATTTGCGACTTTGAACTAGTTTAAGAGTTTTATACACAGATCTTGTTCAAATTTAGTATTAAGGATTAAGCGCACCTGCTTGGACCTGAAAGCACTGCTTTCAGGCTCAAAAGCACGGGATTATATTCAGGATTTTGTTTTAAAACTTTTGCATATAATATTGGCCGTGCACGGCAAATCCAAAATTCATTTGTCTGCAGTGCAGATTTTTCGTAAACTTTGGTGTGCACGCCACTTTACTCATGTGTTTAAGGGAAAACTGATAATTTGCTCATTTCATAAGTGTGTAGATAGCCCAGAAAATGCACGAGCTGCTGGACAGGCTACAAAACTGCCGAATGGTGCACTTTAAGGCAGAAAATTTCCGTAAAAATTGCCCACATTGTATGTAAAGGAATACTTAATCAGCAAATAAAGAGCTTAAACCTATAGCTTTGAAGTGTATCATTGAAAACGTTCTACTTTCCTTTAACTGATAACAATGAGACATTTTGTTTTATTTTTATCAATATACAATGACAGTGTCTACGTCAAAATAATTCGGCCGGCTGTGAAAGTGGTCGACTGTTTCTGCTAGCCATGGAACCACTAACCTCCAGCACAAATTACTCCGAGAACTCCAGTGCTTTGTTTTTCGCATTAAGCCTCATCTGCCGGTCCTTTAATCTCTTTTCCCGTTCATGCTCCTTCATTCTGAGCACAAAACTGAAAAAGCCAAAAATTAGGTTGTTTGTACAGGCATAATTGAACGATTTTTTACTCTGTAAACCGAAAACTTACTCGTCAAATTCACATGTAAGGTAGGCGTGTTTTTCGTGTTTGCAATTGGCTACCCAGGGCCAGTTTTCTGAGCGGCATTTGCGGAACTCGAGCAGTTTGTGAGCGCAGTAGTCTCGGTCAATGAGGTCCAGCTTTGCAGCCTCCATTTCTTCTACAGTAGCAATCATTTCTGCGAATTTAAAATCAGATTTAGTTTAAAATTAACTAATGCCACTACAAACAACTTTTTTCAGCGGTTCTGACAGGTTTTCACATCGATTGATTCATCTAATGAAGGAAAAATAAAACAAATAAATCTCATAGGTATCTATTGCACTACTAAAATCTTTCAAATTTAAATCATTCCAGTTCTTTATAATCAAAATAAAAAATTTGGTGCGGGTGCGAATCATAACCAGCCTGACTCTCACCTCGTGGTTTGCGGCCGTTGGGGAAGCCGTACAAAGGGTCGAAGGTCGGTTCACTTGCCCGGTCAGGGAAGTTCTCAGGGTGTCTATACGAAGACCAATAGGTGCCCATTTCGACGCCAAATCGGCACAAAATCCGGCAAAAATCAGACTATTGGGCCGGACAAAAGCAAAACTTGAAAAACACCAGCTGCTTGAGAGAGTCACAAGGACATCTAGCGGATATTCTCGCAACCAAATACTGTCTACAGTTAAGCGCGCCAAGTGAGCGGCAGGAATGGAAAGAATATTATATTGGATTTTCTTCTATAATTATACCTGAAACAACAAACTAAAGGGAATGTTCTGATTCTACAGTTTAAATACATAAAAATCGGTATAATTATATGAAAACGAGATTTATTTAAATCAAATATTCGCTAATTTACAGTGCGAAGTGCGCGCATAATATCCATTTATGTATATGTATCTACCAGCGATAAAGACATACTTTAATACAATATTGACGATCAAATATTGCATTTATTTACAAATAAATAGTAACAACATAATGAACGATGCTGAAGTTAGCAACATCCACAATCCATCATTTTCAAATAGATCCAAAAACTCGCAAAAATCGTTTCTGTGAGCGTGTCCAAAAAGCTGGAGAACGCATCAATAAATTAAAATAAATATGCTAAATATTGGTTTCCGTGGACTTGTTGTTTTCACAACTCTAAAAATGTAAAAAAATCATTTCTATGCGCAGCAACGATTTTTGGATGCGTTATAAAATCTACAGAAACAAAATTTTACATTTTTTAAAGTTATTTTAACTGTTCCATTTTTGTCAAAACATTGCCAGTTCCAAATCTCGGGTTCTAACAGCCGGAATTGCAAAAACTGCACACCATTCGACCCGTCTCGACTTCCCCTAGATAGCCGAAGGGTTTTGAGGATGATCAACCCTCATCCCCCTTCTACCCCGCATCGCAGTAAAGATAAAAACGCGTGTTGCTTTGTACACTTTCACAAACTTATTCAATGATAACAAAAACCTTTTAAATTAATAAAAATCCTCCCCGAAATACACCTTTTATCCTTTGTATTGAGTGAAAAGGTTAAAAATATAAATCTAAATTTCATAACTAGAAATTAAATCTCATTTTTACTATGGAATTGGGTTTGGTTGGCGATCCACAAAACCCATCAGATATCCAAGGAAGGTTGAGACGAGTCTAGAGATGTGCAGTTTTTGTAATTCTTGCGGTTCAAACCCGAGATTTAACGATGGCAATGTTGGCAAAACTTCAAGTATTTATTTTTTGGGTAATATTTCCAAGGCCTAATAATCTTTATCTTACTAAAAGCTTTCAATAATTTGGTTTTTCTTTAAAATAAATTAAAAAGTATTAATCTAAAACCATTTCACTTGACTATAAAAAGCCTTTTATGACCGACTAAATTGCTCCAAAAACAGTTAAATATTTTGGCATAGATTTCAGATACAGATTAAGAAAGTTTTATTGTTTTTTTTTGTTTTTTTCTAAATCTGAACTAAATTAAAAAATAAAATAAAATTTCTAGGTGACTCAGATTTAGATTTTTACTACAAAGCTGACGAGGTACACGTATAATATAGTTCTGGCACAATCTCATTGAAAACCTCAACTGCCTGGTGCTCTGTATGTGTATAAGTGACTTTTTTCGCGTGAATAGCCGCGACGCGATCGGTGCCAAAAAGCATTTGGACTGTTGTCAGAGAAGCGGCACTTGGTCGGACGCGGCGGCATCGTCGGTGCCAGAAAGATCAGCTCGGTGAGTGGACGCGCGCGGCCAGTGTCCAGCAGCCGTGCACAGTGAGAGAGAGAGAGAGAGAGAGCGGCTCGGGGCCGAGGAAAATGTCGAGCAGCCAGCAGAAGCAGGCCGAGTTCCCCTGGGTGCTGGTGGACAGGTGCTTTTTGCCGGTCGTCTTCTCGCACGCGGCCGCCGTCATTCTCTCGGTGGTGTTCAACACCCTAAGAATCTCGCAGATCTCCTGCTTTACCCTCTTTTTCTTCATCTGCTCGTCGAGTTTGGCCACTGTTTTCTTCTACCACAACCTCAAAGTGAGCTCATCCACTCTACTAATCCGACATTTTGCGTCATGCGATGCTTGATTTTTATTGAAAAAGTCAATTTTTAGTAAAATTAGGCAGGTGAATTAGACGCGACAGCTGATTTTCCCTCTGCAAGATGAAGCAACGGTACGCGGTCAATTATGCGCGGTCTATTTTTGTGCCAGTGAGTGCCTAATGGATGAACCCGACGCTGCTCCGAATATCCAAAAATAACACCACGCATGTCGCATGACATACACGCGTTACCTAACCTTTCGTTATTTCACGTCGCGAGATTATTAAAAATCGTGCTAAATGTTGTAGGTAACGACGGCTGGAAAGTCAGTTCTCATTTCTGGCTGCGACTCGAAACTCGGCTCCTTATTCGCAAGGCAGCTCGATTCATTGGTAGCATGGTTTGATTCAAAAAGTTTGAACTGTCGAATAATTTTGACTCCGTTCTCTAGGGATTCACAGTTTACGCAGGATGTTTGAGGGTTGAGTCAGAAACAGCGGCCAAGCTGAAAAGTGAGTCATCGGGACGGCTTCACTTGATCAAACTTGACGTCACCTCGGAATCAGACATTAAGGCAGCTGTCAATTACATCAAGAAGAATTTGCCTCATTCACAAGCCGGTGATTATAACAATGTTCCAATATTTGGCACGTATTTAAGGAAAGTGGATTAAAAATTAATTGGTTAGCCGCGGGGTAAATTAGAAAAGAAAATAATGTGGAAATTTTCTAGCAAGAAAATCTTGAATGATTTTCTGCCTCATTTTTATTTATTTTTTTATAAAAAATGCAAAGTTTGTGTCTTTTAGGGTTTAAAATGTTTGCACGCCCAAATCTCAGCTTCTGACGGTCAGATTTTCAAAAACCAAACACAGCTAGACTCGTCTCAACCTCCCCTAGATAGCCAAAGCCCTCCGACCCTCTTTATTTGCCCGTAAAAACTTAATAATATTCAATTTTTTTGTTATTGCACTTCAATATGCTCCCTGAAACTACTTCAGTGCAACTTAGGACATTAATACGAGTCGAGGGATTTTCAGTTTTAGTAAAGTCAACTCTTGGAACCAGAGATTTTGCAGTCAAACTGATTTTTAATATGCTGGTTACCAAAAGAAAAAAAGTTTTTCACCAAATCTTAGCTCCTAACTATCAGATCTACAAAAACTGCACATTGTTCGACTCGACGTGATCTCGCCTAGATGGCGCTATACGAGGTTATAAATATAAAAATAAATTTTCAGAATTACTTTTTTATACATTTTAAACCTAGACAACGCACCATGTATAGACAGGGAACAGGAAGAGCTTGTTTTGGTTTTATCGGCAAGAGAAATTCATCTCTTTGGGCAAATGTTTTCTTCCTAAAATTTTCAGTTTTTCTGACAGGAAAATAATCATATAATAGGTTGTCCAAATTTATACTCAGGAACGAAACTTTAGTAAACAATTGCGGAAGATGCACTTTCTTTTTTTTAATTTGCTACAGATTCACAGAAAATTCTGGGGGGGGGGGGGGGAAATTATGCCCTTGTTTTATTTATCAATTGTTAATTTTAAGATCTATTCTTTCATATTTTTCTTTTTTATAGCATAAAATATTTAACTTTGACCATACAAAAAGGCATTAAAATGAATCAAGATATGCAACCTGCTCGTCATGAGTGCAATACGGCACAGCATGAACAGAACACCAGGCGCAACTCCAACCGATTCCGCGGCTTTCAATGAAACATCTTATCATTTCAGGTATCTGGGCTGTCATTAACTGCGCATCATGGGCTGCTTTCGGAGAGGTCGAGTGGGCTCCGTTCTCCAACTTCCAAAGGTCAACCGAGGTCAACCTTCTGGGCGCAATCAGAGTGACGCAGAGTTTCCTGCCACTGCTCAGACCGACCCGGGGTAAGTAATCGAAATTCCGGTTTGTTCCGTTCTCTCACGAGCCTCGCAGGTCGCATCATAAATGTGGTGAGCCTCCTCGGTCGCGTGTCCTCGAGGGCCAGGGCGCCCTACTGCACCGCCAAGTCGGCATTGGAAGCCTTCGTTGAGTGCCTGAGGCTGGAAATGAAACGCTGGGGCGTCGACGTCATCCTCGTCGAGCCAGGCGACGCTCTCACAGGTGGGAAGGAAAACTCACTCGTTGGGCGTCCAGGCTTTTGACCTGAGCTTTCAAAATCAGGTGCTTTGGAGTGGTTCAGCGAGGAGCGGGTCCTGCGACAGGCTCGGGAGGCGTGGCAGGCGATGGACGCGGCGCAGAAGGAGGAATACGGCGAGAAGCACTTCGTGGACACCGTCCGGGCCGTCCACGACTACATCAAGGACGACAAGGTGGAAAAAGTTTGAACTTTCTCAGGTAGAAAACCTGGCGGTCGAAATTGACACTGCTCGTTGTAGGAAATCGACATGACACCCGTTCTGCGCGCCCTGGTGGACGCCGTGGTGCGAACCTTCCCGCTGCCCAGGTACCAGGTGCTCACTCCGGCCGAGTGGGTGCAGACGCAGGTGGCCGAACATTTTCCCCGCTCCATTTACGACATCTTGTACAATTGAATGCGACTGAGAGCTGAACGGAATAATTTACGCTTGGCAGCGAATGGAATGTGAATTAGAGAAAGGGACGAATGGAAAATAAATGCTTCGTAGAGCTGACAATTTGGTATTTTTATCAATGGTCTTGAAACCTGTTCTCTAATTTGAAATCTCACCTATAAAACTGCTTGTATCAGATGCTGAGAGGTGTAAATGTTTAGATTTATTGCTACTCAAGCTCCAAGTGGATTAATTTGTTGCTAATTTATTTATAAAAAAGATAAACAATTGTTAGATTATTCAGACACTTTCCAAGATTTTTTGCATGTTTCAGGATTTGTAAACACAACTTAGGAAAACAATTAGATTTTGTTTGATTGTAATTAGGCTTTTTGCTTTTTATCCCTGTCCGAGGACCGGGAAGGCGCGCACTGTACTAGCACGAATGCTGAAACCCAGGTCCCAATAACACCGCGAGCAAACTAAACTAGATAATGGCTTTAATCCCATTACTTCGAAACAGGATGGTTGGCAAAAGTGAATCAATAGATGAGATAAAATACTATAGGTCTAGTACTGAACAGCAGCTGATTTTCCCACTGAGGCCTCTTTAGTAAGTGTTCTCCAAGTGTTTCATAATTTCCCTGTTGTTGGTAACTTTTGAAAAATGCCATCTACTTGAAGGGTTGGGAATCAGAGAAAGAAAAACGTGAGGTTTTTTTGCAAAATATAGCCAAGTTTTATTTAGCTTTTGCCGAAATGTGAAATCCTTGTCAGTCAAATCAGAATCGCAAATTCCAAATCATGAGTCCGCGGGGCGTTGAGCAAGGGTCGGTCGTTGGTTGAGGGATCAGACAGCAAGTTGGACAGCTCTCTGGACCAGGGTCCGGCACCTAGGACGGTTTCCGGTCCCCGGATCAGTTACAAACTCAGCTTAACCAAGGTAGGAGTAAGCAGCGGGGTATCCAGCGCGGTAGCCCAGGTTGCTGTAGGCGTAGGGGGTGGCAGCGACTCCGGCAACGTAGGGGCTGGCGTAGGCACCACGGTACACGCCGTTGTAGGCGTTGTAGCCGCCATAAGCGTACGGGCTGATGTACTGGGAAGCAGCAACGGCCACGAGGGCGAGGACGAGGATCATCTGGAGCAAAAGAGAACGCAGAAAAATGAGAATCGAGAAATTTTCGGTTTACAAGAGGCTTCGACTTACAAGCTTGTACATGGTTGGTTGAGGTTTGTTGAGCTGTCTGTTGCAAGACTGATGCTTTGGCTAAGCGTTCGAGCCCTTTTATACCGGCTTCTCTCGTGTTCAGGGCAGGTGGTTGAGGTGTGTTCGCGCCTGGCTCCCCTCCCAGGGCCACACCCGCCAGCGAATCCTCCTCCTACTAAAACAGCCGTGCAGCAGGTCGACTCTGACCTTGGGCCAATGTCAGAGTCACTGCCTCCTTTCTCTATTGTTGGCGAACGACAAAATTTCGCGCGTGTACTTGCCCTGCTGCTGGTGCTGAACAACGCCAGGGCCTTGAACGCCCGCCCTGACCAATTATAGGTTTTGGTAAAAACATTCATTGAAGCAGGGGTTGCGGGGTACGTTATTTATGCTCGCCGGCTTGATCGCTCCGGCCAACTCGATCGTGACTGGATTCGACTTTTTGCGATGCGCCAATTCCAATTAATTTTTTGCTCAGCATTGCGTTGAAGAAGCGAACTTTTTACTCTCCCAGGCTTAGGGTCTTTTCACCGCAGAGCTAATTTATTTTTTGTTCAATCTGCAACTGATGAACATATTCATCAAAATGCTATTTATAGAGATTGATAAAAACTTGTGAAAGAAATTGAAAATTTAAAACGATCGCCTTTTTCTGTGCGTTTGAGCACCAAAGAGCATGAGTCATGACATCTTAATACAGTGCTTTTTAAGCCACACTTCTTACAATCGCCAAAAAAACGTCCAAATCCTCTGTGAAGCTTTCCGAACGCACAAAAAACAATATTCACTCTCGACGCAAAAACAATACATATTTTACCATTTTCAGACGGTTAAAATAATAATTGAAAATTTACTCGAAGAATTTAACACCAATTGTTCGTAAAAATCTCAATTTCCACTTTTTTACAAATGTGTTCATGATAGTTGAACTAACAGGCACGATTTTTTTTATCAAGTTCATATTTCTTTTACAGTTTAAAACTCGCTATAGACATTTAAATCAGTCTATGATGTTCTAGAAAATCTAGTTATCAAGTTTAAAATATTTTAAAGAATGTATCGTCAGAAAATGAACGTTGAATTTTTATTACACATTTTTATGGCAGTAGGAATAAATAATAAGAATGTAGTTGGCATTGAGAGAATCAGAACACGTGGGAATGCAATATGGCCATAACTAAGCAGCAAAAATTACCGTGTCGTACATTTTGACAATCCCGCGCTTATTTCGCTCTGTTCTACTGCGTATATTATTTCATTTCACTTTCAATCGATTATATCAGGTTTCATTGGGAAGACGTGTTCAGACTTTAAACTCCCATATCTGCGCAGTATTTGTAATTTCCCGACCTAGTTGGCAAAGTACACCAAGTACATTGAGGTAATTTAAATAGCGTGTCCGTCTAGTCATGACACATTCCAAAATGCTCAAAGGGGGATTTGTTTTCGAAATGGCAATAAAAAATTTTATTAGTGCAATCACCGATCACGATAGACGCGAGAAACCTTCAAACCGCGAATGAGCGAATTCCGCCGCCTCCTCGTTTTTATCTTGATGCATTCAGGAAAATTGGCGGATATAATAATTCGTTCATGAGATTCATAACAGCTCATTGTTATTCAAGTGCCGAAACCTTGAAATAGGAAGACTGCACGAAAGGCTAATCAATACACGCAGGAGATTTGTGCTAATGAAGAAATTTTCCAATTTCTATCGTCCCACGCCGAGACACCGTGTCGTCACGCACCGCAACTTGTTGTTGTAGGTGTGCGTGCTTGGTCTCGTTTTCATCGGCTTTGTTTTTCTCATTTAACCACCAGCAGCAGCCAGTTGGGCGCTTCGATGTCGAACCTGACTGGTCATGCGAAGGAATTATTATGTGCACTCCGCGCATTATCATTAAATCGGCAGCCTTCACGAGCTTCAATTGCACGCCCGAAACGTATAATTCGACGCGATCGAGTCATGAATGGATATAAATAATAAAATTGCATTGTTATTATTTGAGGCGGCGGCTCTAATAAATTTGCTGCAGGAACACGTTTCCAATTAAAAAATAAATTCATACTTGGCAGTTGTCAACGGAACCGACTGATATTGAGGTCCGAAACAGGTTATCGCTTGAACGTTTTGCGACCAGGGAGAATTTTTCTTAATATTCATGGCCAGCAGGATACTTTTATTGCCCTCTGCCTCTCAATCAGCAAAAGAGACGGTCAGTTTTTAGCCTAGTAAGTTTTCTAATAAAAATTAAACAAATCTTTTTATAGCCGCCCTAATGTTACAAATGGTTCTAATCCATAAGAATGTGAGAATTTGAAGAGTAAGATTATCTCGCAGCAGCTGTTTCGGTCGCAGCAGCAGTAAACTATAGCCTACACTCTTTGCTGAGGGCAAATCGAAAGGAACCCGATTAATTATTTTCCCCTGTTATAAATATTCACATCCGATTATTCGAAGTAGGAATTTCCCGTGCTGTACAAAATCCAAAGAAGTATATTATGCACTTAAAGAGTTTTAATCAACCTAAAGGGTTGTGTTGCTTTTCAGACCAATGGTTTAAATTTTCAGCACGAATAGAAAAGCAGGCTCTTACATTTTTTGAACTGGGATTAATTTTAAAACTCATTTAAGGTAATCGTTTTTTTTTCAAGGTAAAAAGGGGGTTGAAGGGTTGGCACCCTTAGACCACTTCGGCTATCTAGGGGAGGTGGAGACTAGTCTTGCGGTGTGTGGTTTTTGAAAATCTGACAATTAGAAGCTGCGGTTAAGGCGTGTAAACATTTTTTTAAGTAAAAAAATAATTTTAGCTGAATTTCTTAAATTCGATTTTAGTGACCTTGTGCTTTGGCCTGCCACTTTTAATACAGCAGGAAAGTTGTTTTACTTAACAAGACGAGTTCAACGGTGTCCGAATTTTTGTTCTACGACCAATTTTAACCGATTTAGGGAACACTCAAAATCCCAAAACTCGAAATTCAAGTGTCCGTAAGACCCGCTAATCTGGAAAAGGTGTTTTTCTCGACGGTATTTCCGATCAAATAGCACAAAATTTCAGAATTTTAATATTTGAAAGATGGTAAGGACGTCAGTTTAATATTTTAATTGATTTTTTCTACATACAAACCATAAAATATATAAGAGTTTTCAAGTTCAACTCTATTACATTTAAATTATTCGCTCAGTAATATGTTTCTCAGTTACACTGATTAATTTTGTGCCTTTTAAACCTTCTCGAGCAACTCATGTTTCTTTATCGCATTCATTAATATCTGGCCAGCCTTCTACACGCACCGGAAATTAATTATGTAGTTCTGAGGCAAAAAATTCCCAAAACTCCAATTCCGTCATTAGCTCGGCCGCTGATGAAGGTGCCGTGTCTAATAATTGGTGAACAGTTTTTTGCGTGTTTTCTATGCCCAGCCATCCGCGGTCGGATGATACGTATCAAACAAAATAGCACAATGATTGCGAGTTTCAAGGCTAAACTGTTATGCCAGCCTCTATATTATCAAATGTTTTGTTTTGAAAGGGAAAGCAACACGCGTAAGGATATACTCTAGAGAGAAGGCGGACGTCGTGGAAACAAATACGCGATGCTTGATCCGTGATTTTCCTGCCGCACGATCGCGGATGCTGTTTCACTGACGTCATTCCCTAATTCCTATGCTCACCGCCCCCGAAATATGGATGGATATTGAAGGTGCTGTAAATAGAATCGTGCTGAGTATCTCGTGAAACTATTAACGTCGGATTTTTACATAAACATATGAAAAAACGCAATGTGCACGAAGAAGGTTAAGAAAAATGTAGCTGTTTGCAATAAAAACTATAAAAATTCTAATGATAATAGCTAATGTTAATAGCTTGTTCCTTTTGGAACGCTCTTTTAAACATTAATCTTTTCTCGTTTTGTTGCTACCCGCAAAACCTCCGTCTTGGCAAGGCGCGGTAGCTGCGTGTATTTTGGATGGGAGAAAATTTTCATACCTCCCCTTGACGTGGGTCCAGGGCTTCCTAAATAAATCAAGGTTAAATATAGAGCAGGACCAAACATTTTTGCGTTCTGTGTTCGAGGCAGTTTTCGTTTCAACGCACGCAAATTCATAATTACACGGTGCGCCGCAAGCAAAGGGCACACACTTACATTCAACAGTAATTTTTCATACTGTTAATAGACATTACCTTGATTTAAACTTAATTGACAAACATAACATCATAAAAATGCTTGGAAAATAATTCCCTCCCTCAGATTTTTAATCCATCTCGTTATTTTTTAACACTTAATTCAAGATTTAGTGTGAATAATCGCAAAAGTCAAATATTATCCATGATTACAGCAATATTTTGGATTAGGATTGGGCGTTTTCGCTTTTGATGGATAAAAACTTGCCCTGCGCACACACCTGGAGAGAATAATATGTGTTCGGCTCCAGTTATGCGTGTCAGATTACTCCTCGCCAGAGTACTTTTTATACGCAGCCAGCTTGAAATAATTCACTCAAGCCGGGTGATATAATTCTGCCTGGTAACAATCTCCCAAGGCCGGTGATTTTAATTATTCGAACGAGCAAAAAGCAACGCTGAATTTCACGATGCCTTATCAAAAATTTATGCATTAAAACACGTGCCCCAGAGAATTGTAACTAAAGCCATTAAAAAGAGATTTCATTGCATTATCCTTGCAGGTCACTTTCATTGTCAAGTAACCACAGATGAATCACAGAGGGATTCCGGGATCGTAAAGTGTTTGCTAACAATTTATAGCTAAAGCCGCACACGCCACTCGATTTTTTTCATTGGCAAAACAAGCAATCGAGAAATTTTGAAATGTTTGTGGGCCATTTCTAAAGAAATCAAGCTTGCTAAGATCGTAATTAGTTGCTTTAAAGTAAAGCTTATATTTACAGAAAATTTGTTGACAGTTATAGATTGTCGTTTAAATTTTTTCAAAATGAGCTTTAAAAGTTTGCATGCTAATCACGATTTATTTCACAATTTAAGGAATTTTCCTCGAATTTCGTACATCTTTGGATAGATCGCGACGAGAGGGATCGAAATCAAGAGAAAAACTCATTTAAATTCGGCAAAATCTGAAATTTAACTATTCCTTGGTCTTAATTTCATTTTCAAATTACATTTAAAATTGGCCTGTAAAGCTTCACACTAAAATTTCTCACATTTTACAATACTGAGAATGAGAATAAACGAGTGATTAAATACTAAAAAAATTATAAGTGGACGCCATATATGAAAAACGCCTTTTATCTGTTTGATCTCGTTCGAGAAGCGTCTGCTAAGCATGTAATCATTACGCGGCATGGAGCAGCTAGCTCAACAGGCTGGCATAAAATGAGTACACTGCCTCCGCTCCCCAACGAGACGAGAAACCAAATTACGCGTGATTGAGAGGTGTTAAGCAGCAGAAGTGAGTAGGTCTACCTTCGCACTTCTTGGCAACTGCCAGTGTGCAGCTTTCAAACAGTGGAGGGAATTTAATTATCAAATTAAAATCATACAAATCAAAAAGCTTTTTGTATTGCGATCAAGCCTTTCAATAAATAAAGTGTCAGTCGCAACTGTGTAACAGTTGTAGCGCAGGTGGCGAATTAATTAAACTCTCTCAGCTTCCAAACCAAACCAAAAGAAATCCCTTTTGATTAAATCAGCGCGTTGAGAAGTTGTCCTAGACTGCAAACGCAGCTGTCGGCAGAAACAATGGAAAGTACCAAATGGTTTCTTATCTTAATGAGTGTGTGGGTTTATGCAGTCAAACGTTCTGTGACACAGTTCGTAAGAATGAAATGTCACGGGCTGGGGGAAAAATTGGCTTTAAGTCAAAAACCAAACTCAACGAAATGTTCATTTTTACAGTTACGTGGGCATGGAAATCCCTCCGTGATGCAATTGCAAAAAAATGGTAAGCTTTGGCGCCCAGCTCGGCCGAACTAACACCAACCTTGATGTCCTTGGTCATGGTAGTAGAAGGTTAAATTTGGTTTGTAATTAACAATGGGAAATATGCATTTTAAAATGCGCATGAAAGTCGTCCTATGACATGTCTGATCTTTTCTAAGAGTTTCAAAGTGGTTTTCTCTCTTTTTCAGAGAAAATATAATTAAAAAAACTCGAAAAATACAAAATTTTGACTGTTTTGTGTTTTTAAAACATTTTTAACTCCAAATCTCGGGTCCTTACAATCAGAATTGCAAATTACCAACGTTAGACTCTTGTTTATCTCCCCTAAATTGCTGTAGGGTCTAGGCTGGTGTTATCTCTGCACCGCCAAATTGCTATCTGCTAAAATTTTTACTGAAAATCTGAATGTCTATTTTTCTAAATATCAAAATATTTCTCATTTTTTAAGTTACAAACTTTAAAACATATTAGGTTTTTAAGCAAAATTTTTAGTCGTGATTTTGTAAAATGAAGGGGATTTTCTTTATTGAGAGAATGCCTGAACCTTAATTTTTTTTAATACTTCTTGCATTACCATCAAAACAGGACTGAAATATTAGATGTGAGAATGATTTGAAAACGTTTAAAAAATCTTAGCTGAAAAAGGGAAAATTTAGAACCAAAACGAGGAGAGTTCGTTCTGTTTTTCATCAAATCTAAAAAATTGCAACAATACTATTTCAACTAGACTCTGATATAAAATTATTAAACTGAAAATTTCTGCAGAAACCATAAAAACATTTTGAAAACTTTGGTTTTTAACCAATTTAGACGCTTTCAGATGTGTTTTGGCAGCTTTAAACGGTTTCAAGTAAGGTTAAAATGGATTAAATTGTATGATTCGTGCTCATTATTTGATGGTCTCGAAACGATTGTAAGCTTAGAAAAAAATTGGCCGATTGTCTAGATTTCACAGTCCTATTTGGCGTGCCAAGATCCTCATAAACTCTTAACAATTCAGATGTATTATATAGTCAGTGATTACAACTGTGTATGAATCTGTGAGAAAAGTTTGAAAATATTCTAGAAAATATTTTTCTCTTTAACACAACTAGAGACTAATTAAAAACTAGTTTATAAAAAGAGCACACCTTCATGGACAAGCCTTGTTTGCATAATAGAAGTGTCACATTGAGAGGAAACTGTCAATCAATGTATATTATTAATTGATACAGTCATTTGTTAGGCAAAGATTATCTTGTTTAACTGTGCGAAGTTATACTTTGTATGACCTTGTGGTGCTTATAATACTTTCAATCTGGTTAGGCAGCTTGTTTCGCTCCCGTGCGGAGCGGATTGCATACCTTACAAGTCGCAGGCGTTAAATGTCGTGATGATTTATATTTCTATGATTGTGCGGATTGGATTGTGCATAAAATTAATATTCGTCATGTTTTTAAAAAGAAATTTTAATTATGCAATTTTTATAGTTGAAGATTCAATATCATGAAAACTCTTACATCTAGTGCTAAATATTTCATACATGTTTATTTTTCTTATGCAAAAATTAATTTTACTGCATGCCAATTAGAAAATTCAGGATTAAATTTTTGACAAAGAAAAATGGCATTTATTCATACACAGGAGAAATTTTTTATTTCAATAGTTATAAATATGCAAGACCTTTTAAATTGGATATTCGATGCTAAAAATTAATTTTGTTTAACATTCTTGATTTAAGATAAAAAAATGCTTAAAATTTATTTTCCAGTTTTCATACCAACTACATAATCTAAATATATTTTGAAAAAATGGTGCAATGTTAGTAGCAAGTTTTTACTCATTAAAAACTGCTTATATAAAAAAGGATGCACTAAGTTTGTGGTTTAATTAAATCAAATGTTGTCGATTCTCTTTTTGTTTGCACTCAGAGATGAGTGTTGGCGGACGTTTTCAACAATCAAAAATTTTAGCAGCTAATTCTTTGGCATGAATTTTGTTTTGGAGCTAATCCTGAGGCCTGTGGGGCAAAAACAGCTGGTGTACAGTATGAGAGCGTGTGCTAATATTTTATTTTTACAATATTTTGATTTTTTTAGCCATCCATTCCTTGCTACCAGTACAAGTTGAAGATTGGCGCGCTGATTTGATTCTATTTGCTTCGCTCCTCAGATTATTCTTGAGGTTGGCGGAAGGTGGCGTGTGTCTCAAGAACCGTTCGAGTGACCTTGGAAGGTACTTTGGCGTCTGCCTTGATGTAGGCAACTGGCGCTGCAGCTTGGGAAGTGGAAGCTATCGCAGACTGGAATCTCGCAGAAACGCCTTCATTATTATGCCCATTAATCTTCTTTCTATATTTTCGACTGCATGCCAAGAAAACTCCGACATTCGATGCCACACACTCACACATTCCATAATAATATCCTCTGTACACGATTTTGTGCATTTGCGATTTATTTGGGCCGCGCGCGTGTTTGCAAACATTCCCAGTCGTCGGCAGGTGCTTCTATTCTCATTGCTCTCTCGTGGATGCAAAATCGTATTATACAATCAAAACACACGTAGGTTGGCTGCTGGTAGGCTGGCGTGGATTATAGAGTCCCAATCCGTTTCCTCTCCTCGAATGAATTCGCATTTTTCTTTACACATGCTGAATTCTCAGAGAAACAGCAACGCGTGGAAATAAAACAGAGGTCGTCAAGGGAAAAGTTTATTCGCAATTTCGCTGATTTGGATACAAATTGAAACAAGTGCCAGAAAATTTTGAAAAAATACATTTCCAAAAAATTAAAAATTGGTGCGTGATACTTCGTTTTATGCATAGCATTTTTAAAAAAATTGTAGTATTTGATAAAAAAAAAAAACTGGAATTTTGTCTGTAAAATCATAAGACGTTTTCAACTAATCTCAGCTTCACAAAAACTGTAGACCATTCAACTCGTCATGACCTTTTTAGCAGGGTTCTTACCCCTTATATCCAACCCAGATCTAAAATGGTAAACATGCATATTTAGCAGATTGGAAGCAATTGAGGGTGGAACAAGTCAAATTCGCTCACATTCAATTTAAACAATCATCCCTCTTTCTTAGCACTTTAATGAAAGTAATAAAAGGTTTGTTTTAGTTTTAATTATGGATTAATGTTTTCCAGCGTAGTCAGTGGATCATTTAGGCATTAAAAAATATCAAGCTGTAATTAATAATCACATTAAATGGTTTAAATCTGGATTGATAGCAATATTTAAGCAGAGAACAAGAACAGCAATCTATAGAGGGTCATAATATTGTCCCTCACCACAATTATAAATAGTAAAATCATTTGAAACGATATTGGAAATCAGTCAAGAAAAATCCAAGCTTTCCAAGCTGTTAGAAATGCAGGATTATATTTTTTTGCGGTGAACTGCTTCACATTTTGAAGACCCGTATAATTGCAATTACGTTCATTAACCTTATCTCGTGTTGAGTGAGGTTCTTAAACTTATCATCACGTGTATACAGTTCAAACTGGCAAACTATTCCAGCTTTTAATAGCGTCTAATGTGCGTTTCCCACAGCAATTGCGTTTGTATGAGAATGGATCAGTTTGTAGTGCAGCGTGGTGCGGTGTGAATTGTTCCCATGGGCGATTCTCGATCTTGTCGTCCCGTGCGGGCCTCTGGCAAAGGCAACATAATTACTCGGCGGCTAAATGAGCGGCGGGCGAGTTTCCCAGAAAGGCCCCAGACCGCGAGTGATCTGCTCCAATGGAATGGCTGTGCCGGGCGGGCGGGGTTGGCCGCTCGCGTACGTGTCCTTGAGCCGCGGCGGCCCTTGCTCTCCGGCGGCCCCAGCCCACGTGGCCGCCGCCGCCGCGGCCGCTCGGGCAGCTGTGCCGTTAATTAGCGATGCGATATTAATTAATTTCCATTGTGTGTGCGTACGCGAATTGATTGATAGCGCCGCGGGCCCAGTCTGCTCTTGAGCGGGCGACTCAATTACACTTCATATTATTATCGGAACGCCGGCCAGGGGACATGCAACTCGACTAATGGAGTATGTGTTCTTCCATGGCTTTTGGCGCGGGTTGACATATCTGCCGAGAGAGGTGAAATTGGAATAAGCGTCGGCCGTGAGAGGAGCAGCCTAGCAACCACTGGCTAGCATTATTTTTTATACACTTGCTTTAATCTCATGCAGGTGAAATAAATTTTAAAATTTAAATATACACGGCAAGCTGTAAAAATGATTGGGCCTCAAAGCACAAGTACGAAAAGCAATCTCTATATAGCCGCACATATACGAGCACTGTCTTTTGCCGCAGGGATTTTTTTTAACAATTATTTTTTGTTACATATAAAAGGCTGTGAATTTTAGATGATTGGGCACTTTTCCAACCGTCATCTCAAGTCGGTTGAAACTGCCTAATTTGGCAAAAATTTATTGAATATGGCATGAAATTTCACGGGTGGGAGGACAAAATTGGATTGAGAATAAGCAAACGCAACGAAATTTGCACCAGAAATCAGATTGCGCGTCACATTTTTGCATACTTTTAGCAGGGGGTTAAAAGTGGGGGGGTAAGCAACCTCTAAACCCTTCAGCTGGTCTGGGGAGGTTAAGACGAGTCTAACGGTGGGTATTTTTTGCAATTCTGAAGGTTAGAACCCGAGATTTAGAGGTGCAAAGTACAAAATAATTTAAAAAAGAGGATTTTTTCAAATTTCATTATTTTTGCAACTCCAAATCTCGGGTTCTAACTATCAGAATTGCTAAAACTAACCACCGTAAGAATATTCTCGGGTTGCCCTGATGTTCAGAAGGGTTTAGGGGTGCTTACCCTCCAACCCTAAGTTGCTATACTTCATCCACCTCTTTGAAAAATCTAAAAAAATGGATTTTTGTATTAATTTGCAAATGATTTAAACATATCTGTCTGGTTTGAAAGAAGGTACTGGGTGGTAACTCTGAAGGAGTTTTTGATAATTTAAAATATATTCAAGCCCAAAGGAAGCCTGGTAAAATATTTAATATCGAAATTGTAGCAATATGGTTGAAAGGGGATGGGTTATGAACACCCTAAACAATTTAGCTTGTCAGGGGAGGTCAAGACGAGTCTAACGATGGATAATTTTTGCAATTCTGATCAGAAGCACCCGAGATTTGGAGTCGAAAATATTTAAAAAAAAAAAAAAAAAAACACGTTAAAGTCGAATAAACGTGTTTTGGTCTATTTTCGGGGTGTAAATTTATTTAAAAACAGAAAAACCAAAACATTAATTGAGTACCAACTCTGACGGAAAAAGAAATTAAATTTAAAAATAAAAGTCTTCAAAGAGAGTTGAGCGCAATATTTATAAGAATATTAAGTAATTCCAAATCAAACCAAAGATTTCTGCGTTAAAAATTAAGATTTAAATTGAAAATATCAAGTGAATTTGGCTGAAAGAGAGAGTCCATCTAATAAGCTCGAATAATTTGCTTTAGAAAGAATACTTGAAATTTTTAAAATTGGTAGCTTATAAATTATTTAAAGTGCTTGATTTAAATTTGTTTCAAGCGATAAAAAATATTCCTTCATAAAAGAATACACATTTTAAAAGAGAACCAATAGGTTTTAAGAAAACCGCCTGCATTTTTCTTTAATATTCAACAAAAAGCTCCGCAGCAAAATGAATATTTAAAATTATCATCGGCATTTACCGACTAAAGGAAACAAGGGGAACGACATCGATAAAGTAATAAAAGTTCTGTTATGCGCTCGTGGATATCGTTTTTACGAAATCAATAAAGAATTTAAGCTGGTGATGCAACGCGACGAAATTGTTTTATCAATATCGAATGAGACGCGCTCGTGCAAAATGCAATAAACTGCAGCTCACTCCGGCTGAATATAAACTAGCATTTTCCCCGACGGCGGTGATTTCAACGCGCGACGAGAGCGAGTGATTGCGATTGCATCTTTCTTGCGCGAGTCGAAATCATGTTGCAGCGCGCTTGTATTTATTATTCAATTTAAAAGTAATTTTTAATGTCTTCAGCCCCGCAACAGGACAGCAGCATGCAAATAATAAAATGAGCGTGGTTACGCATTAAACTGGGCGTGTGTGTCTTTCTGTCTCTGCTCACTTGGCCTAAAATGGAAACTCCTCGACTTGGGCATCTGAATGGGAAAAGAGCGAACACACCTTCCAACGCCCCCGGTCTCTCTTACTCTCTCTCTCTCTCTCTCTTGCTGTCGCCATTTTCCTCTTCCATGGGAGCAGAATACATCAAAACTCGAACTTCCAGTTTCGATTTATTGCAAAGTGTTGCGCTGCCGTAAATTTCTCGTCGGCGACAGCGGACATGAGTTGTTTTTACTCTCCAGTTGGCAGGCGACAAGGCCTAATGACAGATGCCCCAACCTGCTGAGCGAATGATGCGTTGACGACAAATCAAACTCAGATTTCTCAGAATAAATGTGCTCAACATGTGTGTTTATTATCATAAAATCATAATGAGTGCAATTAATTGGCTAGAGAACGCGTTAGAAGAAATTAAATGACCTTTTGATCAATATGCTACTGCAAAACGCATAAATAATAAACTACCAGCATTTGTATGTTATCTTTCTTGGCGATATAATCATTAATTGTAAAGTGTCTTCCCAATGCAAAGCATTTTAAAATAATAATGTGGCAATTTCAATATTTTATTGGTGGATTGAAGCGAATATTTGAAGATTATCCACTAAATTATTGATTAAATAATTTATTCCCCACACTCAAATAAAAAAAGTTTAAATCTATTTTTTTCTTGTTTGTTCTGTATTCAACAGTGTTTTCAAAGCGAATTATCAAGAAATTTATAAATAATTCAGTTAAAGGAATGAATTCAGAAGATATAGTAAACCAACTAGATGATTCAAACACGGCAATTTTATTAAATTTATTAACAAAGGAAACAACTTTTCCAACCGCTATAAAACAAATACATAGTAAGGAAACTGCTTTACGATTATTCAACATTATACAACCGTGAAACAACGTCTCACCGAGCCTCTCTCTCTCTCTCTCCTATAAGAGAGAGTCAAACCTGATGCATTACCGCATAGGTTGAATCCCAGCGGCAGCTTCGTTTGAGGTCAAGTTCAGGGCCGTTCTTTCCTTTTCACCGTGCACGGCGTGCAGTTGGCGGCACGCCGCTCCGAGCTAAAAAATCAGAGCTGCCGCCATTGCAATTACAGCGAGCGCGCGGAAGTGATTTATTTCCACCTGCACGGTGCATGAATTTTTCTCCTTCCCACTCGAGACCCTGGGCGAGACAGCAGCTCGAGCTAAGTGCAAACATAACTATTAGCTCATGCGTATAAAAGCATGACATGTTCGACATCTATTAAAAGGTAAATGCTCATCCAGATTGTTTCAGATCGTCTCTCACAAGTGACAATGTTATCAAGTTTAAAGATTTCCTGGAATTTAATTTTCGACAGTGCCAAAATCGATGACTGTGAGTCGAATTAAGTAAGGCAGACGAATCTGTCGATAATTCTAGAAGACATCCCGAAAATCGGCGGAAACGTGAACACCGTTACTTTAGCGGCTTTTGGTCTGAAATTGACACAAGAATTCCGGTGACAATCAAAGAAGGGAGCGTTTTGATTGGCTAGTATATGGAGACAGCAGCGCCACAGGGAGAAATAGTGGTCAAGTCAAGCATCAAGTCAGGTCAGCCAGCATTAGATTAGAGCTTGGGGTGGCTGTCACTGTGGCGTTGTTGTCTCGATCTGTCAAAGAAATGCTCCCTTCTCTATAATTGGTCAAAAACCACTTCCGCCGATTTTCGGCACGTCGTGTCGAATTTTCCACACTAATAATCAATTGGCATCGTCAAAAATTAAATTCCAGGGGTACTTTTTTGCTAATGATATGATTAGCGTGTTAAATACATGGTCCTTATGATTGAAGGCCATTTTTGAAAAAGAAAATTTGAAGAAACATGAAACTCTAACGTCGGCAAATGGAGCGTGAGTTTAATGTCTAGGCGTTTCCCTTCCAGTTTCTCGACGGTGCAATAATGCGAATCATTTAGAAATCCTTGAGAGCGTGTGACGAGGCGAAAAATTAGAGGACAAACGCCAACTCCAAAATCACAAAGGGAAACGACCCTAGTTTCGAATTCCGTCTAATTAATTTTACAACTTTTCGGCACGACTTGCGACTGATGAGATTTCCCGTACGCTATAAAAAGGTATATAACATATATAATGACAGGCACATGCACTCACACACACACACTCACACAGCGAGGGAGAAGGAAATTGCGCTCGTGCAGCCGACGAGGATGCTGGCCCCGGGAATTCCATTCGCCAGGCTTGCAGAAAGGTACAGACGGAATGGAAAAAAGTAATAACATGTGGCGTGTGTGTTTGTCTGCTGGGGATTCGCTGGTGTGGTGATTATGGGCACACAAAGGTGAGGAACTCCTCAACCGTTGGCTCCAGTCTCAATTTGCTTGGGCCAACGGTGGTGGAGTTACCAAACTCTGAGACCTTTCGACGGTTCATCTTCAATCTTCGCTCGCTGCGGCCGCCACTGGAAGCAATTTCAGGTGAATATCGTGAGTCATTAGGCATGCAAATTCAAATAAAAAATGTCTGAATGCTTTGAACTCTCACCAAAGCTTGACCAGTTTTTTTTAATTCCAAAACGTGTCCGAGTTGTAAGAAAATAAAACCATTATTATTATGAAGCGAAAAGAGCATTTGTGCGTCAAAAAACTCGTCTCCTCGATTCCAGGTGTAAAGGTCGAGCAGGCTCATTAACAAGAGCCGATTGTGAGCACACATTCCCTCTTGTAAAAAGCTGTTTTGCGTCTATATAGAAAGTGGGTGTAAAAAGAAAAGGGTGAGGTGTTGCAGCATCGGCGGCGCTTATTTATTGTGACACGCAGAGTGTGTCATTAATTTGCTATTCACGTGTGTGTCGCTTCAAATGCCAATTCGCTTTGCACAATCGACCACCTGTTTGACACCATCACCTGACTAATTTATTGTTATCCTAAAATCTCGTGTGTGCCGGGGACTGCGAAATGTCACGTGCGGGGCAACACTGATTTTTATATTCAGGTTACCCGCTAGTAGCACACTATAAACACCGATTAACAACTCAATCAAAACTATTATGAAAGCATCAGTTTTTAACAGATTTTTATAAATTAAAATAAAAGGAGGATATTTTAAATGAAGTTATTCATAAATTGAAAATAGGATCAGCAGTAATTTAAGTCTCCATGTTTGTGATGGAGCCTCCAGATCGAAAAACAAGATGGCGATCAATGTTTTAGAATGAATTGTACTGAATGTATTTTAATGCGCATTAAATTTATATTTTATCAATTCGTTTTTTCGGGATTTGTTCAAAATTAAACTAAGATTAGTTTGCGATAAAAAAGCGACATTCCCAAATTAATCAAAGCCAAAGTTAAACTTTAAAACTTTTCAACGTGGTGTCATATAATTCAATTTCACGATTGCTCGAATAAATTATTTCTGAGCCTGGTGAAAAATGAGAAGAAAAAAAACATAGATAGAGATTGTCCCCAAGGTTATCTTTTTTTAATTCAGATTTTCAAAGAAAAAATTAACACCAAATTTAACTATAATTGACAAATTAATTTATTAATTAAATCCTCTGACTAGAGGTCTTTTAATTAAATAAAAAAATATACAAGAAGCTCAAAAAATTTTGCCCTTTAAAAAGATATTTTTTTAGTATTCCAAAAAAAGAATTTTCCCCGTTGATTCTGAGAAACAAAAATAAGGAGAACCAGCTTGCCATTTTCAAACAAAATAGATAGTGTTCCAACGTTTTTCTAAATTTTAAACAAATAGAGTTAAGAAATTTAAAACAAATTGATTATGAAGAAATAAGAAAAAGTGAGAAATGAAAGAAAAGTAACAAACCAAAGCAGCGAGAGCCTAGAGTGCGAAAATTGTGGCCGAGTGCAGTATTCACAGGCAGCAGGGCACGGAGAGGGCACCGGCTAGTGACCCGCCGGCAGCTCTGCCGGACGCTGACTAATGGCAAGCAAGAAGTAGAAGGAGGAGGAGAAGGAGAGTGACCACGCAGAGATGACGGTTGGATGCTGCAGCGAGAGCGAGAGCGAGATGAGGGATGCTGCAAGAGCTGGAGCAGCCACCACCACACCATCAACCTTGCAGCCGCGAGAAAAAGACTCGAATGCGAAAGACACTCGGGTTCGCTCAGCCAGCTCGGCTGGCTGCCTCGCTTGCTCGCTCGCACACCGCAAAAGAACCGGTTCTCCTCCTCTGCGGCTGCTCGGCCAACTCACTCAACTTCTCCCGCCGCCAGGGAACCATTATTTCCACATTATAAAGCCACTTCAGACTCGCGTTTTTTGTCCAAAATTTTATTATCTGCTTCTCCAGCAGCGGCGGCGGTGGCGGTGGCGGCGGCAGGCAACCGGCAACGGCCTCGCACGCTGCTCCTCTTTTCGCGCTCGCCGGCCCCCATTGTTGCCGCGGCCCATTGTTACTCTCGTTCGACTGCACTTGTTCCTTCTCATTCATTTTCGTTCGCTCTCTTTCTCTCGCATCCGGCAATGCATTTCTAACTAAAAAATTATTCCATGAAGAAAAATAAATAATTCACCTGCCGCACTTGCCATTCACTATACTTAACGCGCGCCATTCATCACCGCGCGCGATGTGCAACAGTGTTTGCCATTAGCCTACGCGGCAATTAAGTCCAGTTACTCAGTTATAATTGTAATTACCCCCATCAGTTTCTTCATGAATAAAATTGCGAATTAAACACCATCAATGGCAGTGAAAAACGCGTCTCTATAATCAAGTAAATCGGCCCAGGTGGCTATTAGTTTCGCGATTATAAGAGGTGCTTGCTCTCGGCCAGCCGACGCTGGAGCAACAAGTCGGGCGTCGGCCGTTCGGAATTTCTGACCGGCAGCACCGCGGCAGCCTATGTAATTATGCAAATATGCACCCGACCCTTGGAATTCCGCGCGCAGCCAAGAGAATCCCACATGAGTCTCACTCGGTTGACTCGGTTCCAAGGCAGACTCGCGCAATTATGCAGTCAGTGATCTTGAATTATCCAATTTTCACCCAATCAGCAGACGGAGGCCGCTGCCATTTTCGCACTTTTGCCTCATCCGACAGCGATTGCGAGAGTGCAATAAACCAAATTCGTTTGGCATGTTCTGCGTAAAATATGCATTTTCCTTCAAATTATTCATTTCTGCTAATGAATAGAAGAGACTCCATTACCATCAAAGAAAAGGGGTTTCAGATAATTTATGAAACAGACTCATCTAAAAATTAGGAGAAAGCTATAAATTTCCCAGGTTATCTTTTCAATTTTTTAGAAAATCCGCTCAAAAGTTTGCATTTTGTCTCCCTACTGTAAAATCACGATTTTTTCTCAAATTAGCGAGTTTTTCCTCAAAATTCCTACAACATTCGATAGATCGCGACGAGAGGGATCTAAATCAAAAGAAAAAATCGATAAATTTTAACAAAATCTTAAATTTAACTGTTCCTCGGGCCTGATTTTATTGATAAACTTTTGCAAAATACCACAAACCTAAACTATTTTCTATATTCAACAATGCAAAATGCTCTTAATTTTGAGCCTGTAAAGCTCTACTGTACTTTATTAAAGTAAAAAGTCGAATATTGAAAAGGTTTCGAGCAGATTTAGCTGCTGCTATTTTGCAACGCGTGGTTTGATTCGTCAGCGTACCCTGAAAACAAGAGCATGTCTTGGCTTTTTGCATAACTTTGGCGAGACACATGCCAATTTCTCAAAGATAATTGCATGTCTCCGCGAGTTCAATTACCGAACAGAGAAAACACTTTACTCGTGCCCCGCGGTGATTGGCTTTCTATCGCCAAAGAAAATCAATATCTCCAGATTAAAAGACCCTTGTGAAGGAAACTCGTAATTTTCGAGTTGCTATGCAAAGACGGCGGCTTTTGTTTGGCACGTTCGCCGACTTTGGGTTGCTGCAGATTTTATTATTGACCAGAGTGCTGTTGTCACTTTGAAAGTAATTACTCTCCTGGCCTTGCGCCAGCCCGCAATTTTTAATGGCCCTTCGCCGCACTGAGCGCATTTCCAAACATCCTCCCTGCTAGAGTAATTCGCTAACAACAAAAAATCACGGGAAGGAAACGTATCGCGCGATAAATCATACACCTTGAAAGGAGCAAAACAAAGCGTGGAGAGGCAAAGGTTTTATGGCGGGCCCGCAGCAAAAACTGGCGAGGAATTCGCAAATCGCGGCAGATCGAACAGCGTTCTCTCTCTCTCTCTCTCTCTCTCTCTCACGCGACGCTGAAAGGGCAGATTATGCAGAATATTCGATTCCAGTGCTGGCCATGCACCGCATACACAAGCCAAGAAGTCGTTATTATTTTTGAACAAAGCAAGCCCGCGCGGCAGCAGCGCCATCGAAGGCAGTTCTCGGCGTGGAGCGAACGGCCGTGAACCTTCTTCTCTAGCGCTGCTGTAATTTCGGCGCGAACACATAGCTACCTGCCGCCGCCAGGTGGACACACCCTGAGCTTCTCTCGCGTCCGCACCCTTGGGCACTCGGGCTGCCACTGCGACTGCGGCGTCGGGCCGGCTCGGCGCGGCCAAAGGCACCCTCCCTCCCTCCGTTTTCCCACCTGTTGCTCCCCTGGTTTAGCATCTGACGTCACGCGCGCTGCCTGCTCTCAGGTCGATCGATCATCTCGCGGCAAAGGTACGCCCTGGCCGAAATTTGCACCTGGCGCGCTTTTAACGGCAGGTTGAAAGGTTATAAATCTGTCTGCGACCTATTCCAACAAAATCCGCGCCTAGAATTCGCGCTCTGCCGTTTTATTTATTTGCTCTCTCTGCGCAGCCTTTCTGTTCTTACACCCACCGACCTTGCACGGAGGCACAAAGACGTACACTCTTGAGTACAGAACCTAATTGCAGCATGGAGTTTCAAACGACCTCAGGTTAAAAATAGCTTGAAACATACTGTTGCTGCAGAGGGAAACGATTAGATCGACTATTAATTAGTTCAGTTCACTCTTAAAAGGAAAATATAATGATATTGAAATGGCTCTAAAATTAGAAACCACGCAAGAAAATATATTAAAAATAATATTTAACTGAAGATTTCGTCTCTTTGATTGAATAATTATCGTATACAACAAATTCCTGCATCATTAAATTACCATTATGGATAAATCACAATTATCTGAAAGTATTTACAATGTTTTGCAATAAATATATGCGTCAACAATTCCCACACTCTGTCATTCTCGCCGAAAATGTCTCCCAACGTGCTCAGGAGCTATCTGGTTTCATTTTATAAACTAAACATAACCAATCTAATACACTCGCTTTGCTTACTCTCTCAGATTTCGTGCTAAAGAGAGCCCTGAAAAGTGCAGATTTTGTCAGGTACAAATTTGTTAACGGTTTTTTCGCACACCAAACTCTTCTAACATTTGCGGACGGCCTTGAATCAGTTTTCTGTCTAGCCTGCTGTATCGGATTTACTTTCTTGACATGCGTAATTTCATAATGGAAATCACGCGAAAATAGGGGACGCAGGAAATATCAGCCGACCATAAAACGTTTTACGGTGCCAACAGCAGCGAGCGACGCACTGAAAAATGATATGCTGCAAGCCTGCGAATAAGAAATGAAGCCATGATATGACAGGTCAGTCGGCGGCTGCTATCGACATACCCATGCTATGTTATAGAGGGATTTGATAATTTTGAATAAAAATAATAAGTACATTCTTAATGGATAGGGTCATCCACCAAAAAATTCATTGATACATGTTCTGCCAAAAAAATCTGATAGTCCAAATGCCGGTTGTAAATTTAATATCCGCAGCGCTTTTCCGATACCACGGCGACTGATTCCAAAAACCCTTGGGGTTTGGGAGTCGAATTTACAAAAATTGCATACCATTCGAATTGTTTTCCCGTCCCGTAATGAGCTGGACTGGTTAACAAGGTGATAAAAACTCACACTCTGCACTCTCTGCGTGCACACATTCATGAAATATCTGCGTGAATTCTTGGGATAAAACAAATACCAATTCCGTTTGAGGTGAAAGTAAATAAAATTTGGATAATTTCCCCAAAACATTGTTGTAATGCCACCCTTATGTGTTGAAGCACGTGGAGCATCGCTGACATAATTAATAACTATAAAAAAAATCGAAAGCAGGGGTTTGACATTTTCACCCCGCGAGTCTGTCAAGAGGTGATAGGTCAGTGTGAGCACAAAGGCTTGCACGGCACGTTTATGGACATTGTGCGTGCTCACGGGTCGGTAAATTCCACTCGAGACCCTTGCTCGCGGCACTGATCCCCCTCGCGGTCATTCAAATTGCGAGTTGAGTAAGTAATCGCAGCGCATCTGCTCGATTTTTTCCTCCAAAAACTGGTCGCGAGACCAGCGAACGCACATAAGAAAGGATTTTCCGGCGAGTAAATCGCGACAATAGACTCATAATACATTTCAGCACAAAAAGCTCGCGTTTCGCCGCTGCATGAGAGGGGCGTTAATGCACACGCGACGCACTAAAAAGTGCGTGCGTAATGAGCGCGCCGTCGCTTGCTTTTTTTTCTTCATATTTCCACACGGCGCGCGTTTAATTATGAGGTGTGCACGCTCTAGTTATATTCCAGTTACAACCCTCGACGGTGCGGATTAAAATAAAAAATAAGCGCGCCGCCGAGTGAGAGCTGGAGGTGTGAGGTTAAGCGGTGCAGCACGGATTATGCAAGAAATGCGCGCTATGGGGATCAAGTGTTTGTGTTGTGTGCGCGCGCGGTGTTTGTTATTTCATTCTTACCGCCGCCTGCACACACACACACACATACTCGCACTCGTATTCTTTTTATTCGGATTGAATTATGCGTTATAACCTCGTGTTTTATATACTGTACGGACACCGCAGCGAGCAAGGTTAGGGAAAAGAGAAGAAAAAGACCATCGAAGGGAAAACACGAGAGGAACCTTCCAACTCGCTGTATTTTTTTTGCCCTCTTTTCAGACGGAATTAGACACTGCTGCTGGGCCACATTATTGCACACTTGTCAGCCGCCCGGAGAACAGTCTTTTTTTCTTTTTAATTAGACTAATAATAGGGCCGAGCAATTTTACCTGCCAATTAGTTCCGATAATGCTATTTTGTTTTTCAGACAAGATCCGCCTTTACTTGTGTAATTACGATGTATTGATTAGATAATGAGCACTTGAAAGTTTGAAATATAAATTGATTACAGCACGCAAGTTCGTGTATTCCTTGCTCATTGATGGTTTAGGGCTCAACCAAGTTCACTGTAGTTCGAAAATTTTGCAATCTACTCCAAGCTTGGACAAAAATTAGATTGTAGAACAAAAAGGATTATAAAAATATTTTTCATTTCAAAATAAATTTCTTGCATTTTTATTGTAATTCTCAAGGCAAACGCAGGAGAAATTTTCGCTTTGTAAGACATTGCGGTGGATCGGGACTGTGAATTTTGTTTTGGTGACGAGCGGGCAGTGGAGGGAGAGCGAGAGCAAGCGAAAGAGCACGTTCTTGCCCCCCTCCACTCGCAGCGACAGAGGCAAACAATGCAATTTACTCGCTATTCCAGTACATAAGCTGAAAGGAAAAATTGGCGGACGGCTCTGATTAGCTACCCCCCAAAACCACTTAGTACATATATATACATAATTATATGTATATGCGCAGACAAAAACGAATTCTCATTGCTTGCCTTGGGTATTTCCGAAAAAAATTAGGTTTTAAAAATGTTCTCAATGACAAGAGCTGAGCAGGTTTATCTCATTACCTGTGGAACAGATTTGTGAAGATTTTGATAAGATGATCGGCAAATTCAAGGATAGTATATCACTTCAAAATTCAATTTTATAACATCCATTTTGTTGGAGCTCCATTTCTTACTAAAACTGCGGAAATTTAAACGTTAAAAAGTTACCTAATTCAAGAAATTGACCCCTGAAATGCGGGATCCTTGAAGTTCCCTTGTTATTACTTATGTAATTGATGCTGTCTTGATGCGAGTGCACTTTAAAGGTTTCCTGCAGCACCGCTTGTATTTAAAAGAGATATAGTGAATTTCTTGACCGAAAAAGCTTTATTGCTTTAACTACACATAACGCCTTGTACCATTTTTAACTAACATAGTTAAATGTAATATGAAGCTTAATGTTTATGCTCATGACAAAGTTTAAATTTTTCATTTCTTGGTTAAAGTGACATTTTGATCTATACATTCTTCGCCGAAAGGGGAGACCATCATTTCAAAGAATTCACAGTTTCTGATGCCTTTTCCTCATCCTCTCTCCGAATTCTGGTGAAAAATGCCGGCAGCAGTCGTAATATAATAAACCTCTCCCAAACCAAACCAAAGACGGTAAATAGACCTCGAGGGACAGGTATAGGGTCGAAATTAAATTCGAACAACAACGAACACACTCAATAATTTGGATAAAAAAGCAGGCGAGCGAGCCAATGAGGCAGCAACCGCGGAACAGGGCCGCCCCTTTTCAAACAATATTTTTATTGCACTTGATTGTCCAGTACTGTGTGCAGACCGATCCGCAACAGGGGTGAGCTGCGTAACTATATTTATGCTATGCACTCTGGTACACACGTATTTAACAATATATGCGGCCTTTTGTTGAATAAAATCTCTGCGTGTCGGTACAAACGAAACTTGCGTACGTGCATGTATATCGTAAACTCGAGCAAGAGAGCAACACGCATAATGGGATCGAGACGCGAGAGAGAGAGAGAGAGAGAGAGAGAGAGAGAGAGAGAGAGAGAGAGAGAGAGCGCGAGGAACAGGTCTTCGTCGTCCGCTGTTCGTTGGTTCGTTCGTTCGCTGTTGCGCGCGGTGTTTTTTGTGTGTTTCCCCTAGACTTGGGGTCGTCCGCAGAATAATAACCAGTCGTTATCCTTGAAATCGCTTCTGTAATTATGATACACTGCTCGGCGCGATATTTACACAAATGAAACACACTCGCGCGTATCAAGTGCATGCGAGCGAATGGCAAACCTTTCTCACACACACGCATTCGTTCAGTGCAAACCACGCTTTTCGCTCGAAAAAACATTCTTGACTCTGTTTCCGTCGCGATCAAGATGTTGCTCCTCGGCAATTTGCACTGCTGCTGCGGCTGATGACATGATATTTTTAACAAGCAATAATTTTTTAATGGATTGTTCCAAACGGCATTTCAGCAAAACGGTCCAAATTTTCGTGTTAATTTTTGCTGAACGTCATCAGTGGAAATTTAAATTTGACAAGAAGAAGAGAGTGAAATGTCAACGGCCGGAGGACAAAATTAGCCGAAGTTCAAGCAAACTGTAAATGTATGAAATTCAGTCTTTGAAAGTAGATTACGTCATAATACAAATATTCATTTTACGGGTTTTACAGGACACAACTTTGGAAATTTTTGAGACCCCTTTATCTCATCTCCTTGTGGTGCAATTTCAAAATTTAAGTGTGATTTGGATTCCTCTCATCAAGCCCAATCAAACTAATGCAAAATATGATGTCCTAGGGTCAAGGTCAAAGGTCACAATTGATAATTGTTTGTAATTTAAATTTTGGAATTTTGAAAATGCGCTTAAAAACTGTCCCATGATATGTGTGAACTTGTTTGGAAATTCAGAAAGCTGTAATTTTTTTGTTTTCAAGAAATTACAATTTAAAACTCGAAGGATCACTTAATTTTCCGTGTTTTGCAAATATTTGCAACTCCAAATCTCAGGTTCTAACTATCAGAATGGCGAAAAACTGCACACCTTTAGACTCGTCTTGACTTTCTCTGACAAGCTGAATGGTTTAGGGATTGTCCTAACTCCATTCACTCCCCAAATTGGTATGTTTCAACCCCCTTTGCAAAACGTAAAAACTTGTATAACCCTACCCTGTGAGTCAGCAATTAAAATTGTATCAGTAGCAGTAGTTTAAAAGAGGTTGGGGCAAGCACCCTTTAAACTCGACAGCTGCGGTCAGGGAAGTTCGAGACGAGTCTAACGGTGTGCAGTTTTTGCAATTCTATGAGATATTTATCGCCATAATGTCTGCGTAGCATTAATTATTCTCATTGCAAACTTGTGCAAGATGTAAGTTGTGAGAACAAATAATCACTTTCGTTTATCTCTCCGGTCGCTTATTATTACAATGACAAGCAGTGTCTGTTGCGTTAAGAAAGCATTGCTAAATCGTTTTCATCGTCACGGGGAAAATAAAATAAATTATTGCTCTCCACTTGAAACTGTCGATTTTGATTGCAATCGACTTTTAGTTGGTTCAATATAATATGACCCTCAAATGCTGAGAGGAAACAAAGAGCTTGTTATAAAACAATGACAGCGCTGCTGTAGTGTTTTGCAATTTTTGGTCTTTGCAGTTTCAATTGCTGTCCTTCAAACTTGTGCTCTGCAATCTTTCGGATAATCTAAGTTTGCATTGCAAATTCTTCTTGGCTTTGAGTGTGAGAAGAAATAGTAAATGCAAGATATTCAATTGTTTATTATTTTTAGCTAAGTGTTTTCATACTTGAGAAGGCCTTCTAAGTAGATTTTATGATTTTCATTTATGGTTGAGAGTTTCTGCGTGACTTTCTTATTTTTTAAACTGTCAGAAAAATTCACATTTTTAAAGGAAGAAGAAATAATAATGGCTCTGCCCTGTGCCAGAAAATACCGAATATTAAAAAATATAGCTTTTATGGAGACTATTTCTAAGGGTTAAAATAAAGAAGGAAAATTCTGTGCATGACAGTTTTCTATTTGATTTATTTTAAAGGTTTGGATCGGACCAAGGTTAATTATAGTTAATCAATGCCCATTTTCAAGGCCCACATTTAAGGTTTTATTTACAATCTCCAATTAAAATATAAAAATTAAATCTTACACGCAAGACATTTCAGTGCTAAATAAAGGCCACACCCTTACAAGTATTTAAAATTCCTCTCAAATCCCAGGGTTTTGGGTGTCAATATCAAAATCTGCGTTGGTTGCATCGACAAAAAGTTTGAATAAGCTGCGAGCCTGCACAGCACCAACTGTCAAAGTCGAGACGCGTAATCCTGCGCTCGACAAGCTCACTGGCACCAGCTTTGGCTTTTCGTTTCGTCGATTTGGGTGGCGCCCAATTTCAAAAGAGAATCGCACCATCATATAAATCATTCTTTTCTCCAGTTTAAAGAATTTTTCGCTCGACTGCTGCACTGCCATCCGTTTCAGCAAGCGATCGAGGTGGTGCGTTGTGCGCCGAGCAATGCAGTTTCTTGGCGGCCGCGCGTACTAACAATATTAAAGCTGGACGCGCGGACAACAATGCTTCATCACGTACCCGTCTCGTCGTTTTTCTCGCTTTTCTAACGCGCGGCAATCAAGGAAAACGACGGCAGGCATCTTGTTTGCCGCTCAGACGACTCGCGCAGTCCAAGGGCGTGCTCGGTAATTGAACCTGAGACTCAGGCTGGCAAACTTCTTCGGGATCTTTCCGCTCGCTCCTCGGCACGCCGGCCAATTTCTCGAGTGGGCCGGCGCCGCCATAAATCGTATCTTCGGCAGATTTTGCATACAGCTGCTAAATTATTTTATTATTATTTTTTTGCAACTCGCGTTGCATCAGCTTATCGCGCATTATAGCATTCAATCGGCGCTTTCTCAGGTGTAAAGAAACGAGGAGCTTTGCTATCTAACAAGCGCGACCATGTCCTCTTTGTATAACTTTGTATCTTGATTTATAATGTTGCGTATAATTATTATTGCAACGTTGTTGCAATTTGTAATCAACGTTATTCGCAATTAAAATGTGCGTGAATAAATTATAATAATCTAATCTCTGCATGTCTATAACAAAGAGAATGAGAATAAGAAAAAAAACAACTGCAAATTTTGGCTTTTTACGACCAAATGGAGTGAGATAGGATTAAACTAAGTCCTGGATTGAGTTTCTAATGGCAAAAAAATATGGAATGACACCAAAAACGCACAGTGCTGACTAAGTTTTGTTTTAAAAAATTTCCGTTCCCTAGGGCCAGGGGTGGGTCTTACCCCTCTACCATGAGCTCGAAAAAGAAAAATATTATTTTAAATCAAATTTTGGCCTGTTTAAAAACTATCCATTTGCAAGGTGCAAAAATAACTCGTTTTTTCCACTTTGACTTTCTCATAAAGAACAAATGAATTTGACTTATTTATTTTATTTCACAAATCATTTTAAGAATAGTAATTTATCAAAGCACACAATACAGGAAGTTCCATAATATTGACATGTCAATACAAATCTTCCATCAAGTATTTTTAAGCTACTGAAACTACAGAGAATTCAAATCTTAAAATTCAGTCGATCAGTTTTAACGATTGGCAGAGTCCCTGCAGTGGTGATTCCGGGTCTGCTGCGGTGGTGATGACGACCTTACGAGCCGGAACAGCTGCTTTCTAGTGCGGAGAATGTGTGACTACAAGAAACAATTAATTATTTCTTTTATTCTTTTCCGTTTGAAAATGTCAGATTAAGAGAGAGCACTTGAAGGGAAACACAATCGCTCATTAATTCCTACTGAATTATTTCTATTTGCGACAGCAATTATCATTAATTCAGTCTTGCAGCGTTTTCGCAATGCAATGTATATCATCAGAGATAATATTTCAGTCCTGCTTGCAACTCTGGCCGGACAGCAGGAGTGCCGATGGGGAGTCATCAACTGGAAACGCATAATTCAGCACTCATCGTCGCATAATTACAGCTTAATTACAATGAAAAATGCACGTTGCTGGAAGAAGCAGCGGCGAAGTTGGTGTATAAATTAAAAAGCGCATAGCTTCTGGCCGTCTTGCCGCGTCGGCCGAGATGAAATTCCAGCGGCGGCGACGGCGGCGGCGGTGCCGAGACTTGCGGCGAATATCTTTTGTCTATAATATAACGTCTTTCTCGTTTGTCCTGTCAGGTGCATACAACAACGCGAAACGTTCGTTTTCCCGAAAAGGCAAAAAGCAGCCGCGCGGCGGTGCAGTCGCGGCAGTGCGTTTTCTGCGGGAAACAAAAGTGACAAGAAGGGTTAGTCGTCTGGCCGGTCTGCGCGAATATCCAGCTCATTGTCTTGGCGCTGAGTGTCTGGATCGGGCGTGAGTGGAGTGACTAAATGGCGAGACGGCCTTGATAGAGAACACTTATACGTACACATGCCTTATATATTCCTCCGGCTTTGCAGCAGCAAAGCAGCAGCAGCAGCGGCGGCGGCGGCGGCGAACTCGTTAGTTGCGCTCGCTCAGCTCGCTCGCCGGCTTTTTTGCCGTGTGCACGAGAGGAAATTTTTATGTATATATACGTCGAAGCAGCGCACCGGCGTGTTTTCTATAGGCAAACGTGTATTATTATATGAGCAGCCAGACAATGCACCAGTGCACCGCGCGCGAGCGCGCGCGATTGTGAGTTTGCGAACTGCTTTTGCTAACTCGCTCGGCTGGCGGCGGCGGCATTGACGACCAGACCAGCCGATTGATCAAAATCACCACCGTTGAAATCTCCGACCGCTCTCGCCTCTCCAACGGATCCATTCGCGACGACGCATCCAGCTAGCTGCGCTTGCACACTTCTGCAATTAATTAAAATACGTTAGAGCCATCTCGGCAGAACACTCACTGTTTGCTGCATGAATCAAGTCTCAAAATCAGGGAGAGTCGGGGAAATTTTTATTTTCTATTAAATTTAGCTGATTTTGACCAGTTGATGATTGGTTTGGATATCAGAACAGGGTTCGCACTAACCCACCTTTTCCAGAAAAACACACTGCATTTCAAAAACTTTTTTGTGTTTTTTTCTGCAATTTTGTGCATTTTTCAAAGTACGTGCATTTTTATGGAAGATAAAAAATTCTCATGATTGATAACCAAAAATAGGGATTTTTACAAAAATCTGAATAAATGCCACTGGATTCACCAAGAGACCGAAAATTTTATAAAAATCGTAGAATTAGATAAAATGCAAAAGAAAACAAAACTGGTGTTTTTTTCTAGCTGGTTTTCGTGCAAAAAAACTGGTGCATTAGTGCGCATTGAAAAATTGGCAAACTCTGCATCGAGACAGGCGAGAAATCGAACCTTGGCGTCAGGGTAGCCCTCAAGCGACTTTTAACATTCGAATTTCTAGTTTGGGAGTCACTTTATAGTTTATAGACGGCTGATTGTTTCTATTTACAAGATCTGCACACCATTAAAACGGCCAATTTGAGAGCTTTCAGGAAATCTCCAATTATTGACTCTTTGGAAGCGATCAGTGAGCTTAGGAACGAGAGTTTAGGCTCTCCAGGGCGTTTAAAGCAGAATCAAGAGAAAAAAAAGGGAAAGAAAAATATTTGCTCCATGGAGAGAGGTGACAGGATAAAAAAATAATAGGAAAGAACTCCTGACATACCAGAGTCCTGTATCATTATTAGGAAATAATTATTATAAACTGGACCATTTGCAAATAAATTAAATTAAAGTACTTTACGGAACAACGCAGCATTTATTGCCACCTGTCACCATATAAAAGATAAGATTCCACGCATCCTTAATTAATTATCTCGCAGAGTTGAACCATTTGAAGCTTTTTATTTCAGATAACATTCAGCGTGGGAATTTTGATATATTTTTGAAGGTTTTTACTGATTATCAGTGAAATAATAATTAATCAATTTTCCCATTTTTTAGCAGCTTTAAAACAAAATAACCCGAACCAAATCGTTTTTTGCCTCTCTGCGAACCATAATCTGAAGAACTCGTGAATTTCCATTTCAAAATTGCATGTAAGTAATAATGTTCAAAAAAGAATTATCTCGTGCCTCTGGCGGTGGCGGCGAAATAAAAAATAAAAAATTATTATATCCCATTGTTAAAACTGCTTTAAAAATTTAACTAGTCTTTCAAAATAAAAAGGGGAGGATAAAATATGCTGCGGTGGTTAAATCAATAAAAAATATACCACACTCTGCAGGCCAGTTAAAATCTATAGTTGAAATATTCTGAAATTCTGTTGCTTCTACCGGCGAAAAAAATATAATTTTTACATTTATTTTGAACCATACTATATTTCTAATTAATTTCCTTCTTACAAACGAATAAAGTAACATAAAAAATATCGGCGACGCCTGAATCTCTTTGTTGCACGATTGAATATTATTTTTAAATTATATCAACCTATTCAACGCGTTCGTTTAGACCTCTTTTCTCTGCATTTTCAACAACTTGACGCGAATAAAAAGAAGCAAATGGCTTTATCTCAATCCCTTTTCAAATGCGGCCCCTTTTTGCTTTGGCTCATTTCGAGAGTAAAAGTGGCCGTGTTGAGCGGGAAAATAGACTCATCAAATGTAACTTTGTGTAAAACAGGAGCGGCAGTTGGAAAATAAAAAAAGGGCACCGTATATTTTATTGAAAGCGCATTATGCACACTATTTATCATCGCAGCAGAGACACAGAGCGAGCACGAAATAAAAGGCAAACAACGTTAAATTCATTCTCTCTCTGTTGCGCGCGCGCTTCTCAGGCAGGCAGCGCGATATGAAATGACAAGATTCTTTAGAGCATATCCGGTTTTCGGGGTCCATTTGTGCGCTGGCCAGTTTCTGCAGCAGCATCTCATCTCGCGCACAAAGAAGATCACATGGACCATCACCGATCAAAATATAACGGCCGCTTTTTTATTTTCACACATGCACGCACGCCGGCTTGCTGAATTTTAAATTAGCAAACAGTTGCGCCGCCGCATTTAAACTGTGAGTGTGTGTGTGTGTGTGTGTACGCAACGCAGCAACGCAACTGACCGCTCGCAATTTTTCTTAATGCAACGTGTGCGCAGCATCCGCGTCTGCTGCTGCGATGAGATCAGATGCGTGCGTGGATGCTGGGAATTATTTTATTGTGCCGCACAAAAGGATGAAAGGTGGACGGGGGTCAGAAGTGTAACCGTCTTTTCTGCATCTCACACACACACACACTTTGCGCATTTCGTGAGAGCAGATTCCCTCAGCTGGTCCAGCAACAGCAATTAATCTATGCTCGCTCCTCCTCAACGACATAATACCAAAGTTTTAACGTTTTTACACCGCACTCATTACATGAGAAAATTCTCTTGCGCTGAAACAATTCGGATTTGCATTTTTTTAATAATTAATATTTAAAAGTATTTGCTATTTAATTGGCGATTGATCGAAAAAACATATCGGAAAAATATGATTGCAACTAACGCTTATCGATTTATATTTATAAATTTTTTTCTAGGCTTCTTTTAAATGAGCTATCTGATAATTGACGCTTGAAAAATTACATTTAATGAGAACCCATAGGGAAAAGTTCGATTTCTTGCCGTCATTTTTAGTGTTTAAAGAGGCCAATTCGGTCTGGCGTATTTTATTAATTTAATTTTTGCTATAAATAGGCTTTATTAAATTTAAAACCCTTAAATTTCTCATGTTTTTCGGGTTTTACAGGTATTCAAAGATTAAAATTGAAGATTTTGAGTATGACGTTTTGTTCAGGTTGGTCGTGGAGCAGAAATTCGGACGCCGTTGAAATCTTCTCGTCAATTCTAACGAATTTCCTGCTGACCGTAAAGTTTTAGGTCAATGGTAAATGTCTCAAAAATACCTTTTTCAATTTAAAAATCCAATTTGAAAGAATTAAAAACAAAAATTGTGTTTTTCTGGGTTTTAAAAATATTTGCACATCCAAATCCCAGTTTCTAATGGTCTGATTTTCAAAATCCGCACACCACTATACTCATCTCAACCTCCTCTAGATAGCCAAAGCAATCTAAGGTTGCCACCCATTCAACCCCCTTTTCGCATCCTAAAAAAGGTATAAGTTTGCCCCTCACTGCGCAACAGAGTTGAGTGTTTATCTTCCTGAAACCACTCCAGCTCGTCATGGGACGTGACGACGTGAAAAATTTGAGGTGCAAAAGTGATATTTTTTTATTTGACTCTTTTGACCACGTTCTTTGTATTTCGACGGTCCCTCTGAAGTAAAAAAAACGTTTTTTTACCAAACCCAGGCTTCTGATTGTGAGTCTCAGATCTATAAAACAAAACTGGACCCCGTTCCGCGATTCGTCATGACCTCCCCTATGTAGGCAAAGCAGTCAGAGGGTGCCAAACCGTTCAACCCCTTTTACAACCCATCTTAAACGGTAAAAATGCATATTTCGCAGATTGGAAGCAATTTAAGCTACTAAACCAGTCAAATTCTCTAAAACTCAATTTGTACAATGTCATTCCCTCATTTGAATAAAAGTTCATAGATGCATTCAATCCTAGTTTTCATTATAAAAGAATCAATAATTATGCTCATTTTAATAATTACAATCCCTTTCCTTGAAGTTGTTTTATCTTGATATGATTAATTATATATAAGCAAAAAAGAATATATCCTCCCCTATATAGATATCGTTTATCCGCCAATCAATCCAATGCAGGAGAGTATATTATTATTATGCCGTTATTGAAAACTGTAATAAATAGATCAGTTAATGTACAAGAATGTGTCTATATTGTACTACTTTGATAATTTACACTTTATTTAACCGTTATTAAATGCAGGTATAATCAATGCCATTACTGCTTACCATAAATATGTATGTAATTAAAGTGTGAACGCTATTAAGACAAATAAGATCTGTGCAAGGAAGAGTGCGCTTTTGCTGCATTATCTTCCCGTTGCGGCCGCGCGAGTATGTGCGAGTCGCCAATTAATAGCCATAGATATTGCAGTCGGTACGTCTGGCCGCGGGAACAGGTTATTTTCCGAGAGGCAAGTCGAGATCGAGCAGCTTGCGTCTTTGTCTTTTATCTCACATGCCTTAGCAACAGAAACAGATTCATGGCTCGAAATGAAGAAGATAATATTCAACCATGAACACCAAAAAAATTCTTTTACGTGTTCAATCTAGCCGCGTACTAGGCTATATTCATTATCTACAATCTTGCTCGGAGCTGTCCAATATGTTATTCATTTTTGCTTTCGGGAGCTTAAACAAGTGCTTTATTCAAGTGCTGACAGGACCAACAACGAAACTCTAAATAGGATTCTACTTTTCAGTTTTTTTGGCGAAATGATCGAATTTCGTGTAGCTTTTTTCTAAAATGGGTACAGTACGTGGTGGAAATTTTTCGATTTAATTATTTTAAAGCAATTTTTTAAATTTTAAGAAAATGGCTCAACATTTCCAAATCTATATACGCAGTTTAGCTGAAATTTGGTTGACAGACACTGTGTAATGAGATCCGGTGGGTCAGTTTTTCCGGTAGCAAAAAATAAAAATAAAATCCATAAGGGGTTAATTTGTAAGTTTTTCACGGTTAATCCGGTAAATTGTTGAGTAAAAATACAAACGTCTCCGGATGCTGATAATTATTCCTATTATTAACATGTTGACAAAAATGTATTGCGATTTTTTATTTGGTAGTTAAAAAATTGAGGAAAATGATTCCAACAATTTTATAATGTGTTTCTTATTGAAAAAATGGAACTTCATGCAGTGGGCTCAGAAATTTATAATATATTTTCCCATACCATATTAATGAGCTATCAGTCAATATCCAGGCAAAAGTCTTAAAAATAGCAGACTTTCGGAGAATCAAAAATGATTTATCGTCAAGTGGAGTCTAAATTGAAAATCACCATGGTTGAATGAAAACTGAAATCCATATTCGTTTTTTTAACATTTCCCATAACGTTTCTTTACTTTTGGAGCACGCAAACTTCATTGAAACAAACATTTTCCCTTGGTGATATTTCTTAACGCAATTTTTGTTTCATAATTTCGTCGAATCCTTGAGATATAGTAGCATGAAAAGTTATTCTCAAAATAATTGGAACTTATTGTGCATGCTTTAAAATTGATTGACACGGATATAGGAAGGAGAACAAAATTTTACAATGATACAGCAGTTTGTTAACTAGAGAATATAATCAATATCACTTTATTTTCACATGTTAGGTGTTATGTCTGTCAATATACACAACACAGCTTAAAAAGAGCTGTTTATTCTGATTTTTCTTTATAAAATGAATACATTAATATGGCAGGAAAGCAAAATCTACATGATGCAAATGCAAAACAATTAAATAATCCACTCCATCAAATGAAGTGTTTGTCATTAAAAAATCACTCTTCAACACGACCTGCTTGCTCATCATCCACAAGTCTTTCCAATTCAGTTAAGAACGGACTTTTAACTTCCTTTGGAGCTAAAATTGCATCTCTAGAGGGACTGTCTGGCTCTGTGCTGGAATTTGATAACGAGTTATCCATGTCTAAATCAACGACAGGCAATTTTAAGTTGGAGGGAATTGAGATCTCATCACTGGATTCAGTCTTTTGCTTTTGCTCTCCTTCTTCGAGCTGGGTACATGGCGCATCTTCACTTGCATCAGGAAGAACGTCAGAGGGGATTTGTGTATGCTCTATCACATCCACCAACGGGGGTTCTGCAGAGTCCACGATTGGGGCCAAGCGTTCGGACGCCTTGAACGCTGGTTCGGAGAGCAGCCTCTTCAGTTTGCTCGATTCCGCGTAAGGGACTGCCTCAATGGGTGGTGCTGGTTCAGACAGCCTCCGAGGGGGAGTAATTTCATTGCTTATGATTCCCCCAGAAGGCAAATTGACGTTTACGATGATTGGGGCCGGCTGTTGACGGCTCGTCAAAGGTGGCACCTGTAACAAAGGTTTTTGTTAGTAACTTGGTTTGAATTTTTTCAAATATTTAACATTACCTCATGCTGATTTCGATTGGTAATTGCATGAAAAGTAGATCTCACTGACTCTTTAATCAATGAGGGCGCCAACCAAATAAATGAAAAGACGCTCACGACGAGAATGATTAACAACGCAGCAAGTTTAGCCACAGTTCTGACGGCTGAAGCTAGCCACCCTGATAAATCACCTGCAAATTAAGGAATTAGACAAGACAAATTGACGTTGGACAGGGGCACAATACCGAATGCGTTCTCGAAAAATGCACCGAAAGCCTTCCCAAACGATGTGCTGACCGTGACAGCAGTTTCACTGAATTGCATGATGATCAACTCATAAATATCGATTTGTGTCATAGGGTCTGTGTATCCTTCTTCGTAGTATTTTGAGCAGGTCTCTTCGTCAAATTCTGTAAAAAAAAATATGTTTTGTAAATTGCAGCAAATTATTTGTTACGAATTGAAACTGTGATAGATCATTTCGAAATCTATGAGATGAGAAAAATAATATAATTCCATGATGCTTGAAGCGGTTTCTCACTCTTTGAAAATAGGAAAATAGCATTGTGGCTTAATTCACCAGTTGTGTAAGCTCTTAGTGTTCAAATCCACCAATTGATCAAAATTTTCAAACTTTAAAAATAATTAAATTTAATATTTACTCATTGATGAAAAGATTTTATGCCTGATGTCTTCCCAAACATTTCTGTCAAAAGGCCTGCATGCACTTGGCATGTCCTTCATTGTATCTGGGTTTCTCAAACTGTGAAGTCGAGCAGTGTTTGCCTGAAATTATACAATGATACAAAAACTTGATTGAAATTTTCAAGGTCAATTACCTGGTGCATGCGGAAAGCTCTCATTGTGACACTGAATGCAAATGCCATCACAAGAACAATCAGGATGATCCGAGTTAGAGGAACGCCCATAGCCATCATGATGATTAATGCAATAACACCTCCAACGGCAACAAACATGCAGAACGTCTGGGATTTTTATTTTAAGAATTAACATGGTTGTGATTTCACAGTATGGGGAAATAATTACCTCTCTTGAAATCGAAAATTCTGGCTTCCAATAAGACAAATCATGCCAGCGAACTACATCTGGATTGTCTGCCGGAACCAGCATTCTGCTCCAAATTTCATCCAGAGTGTGCGGGTCAATTTTGCCGGTGGTTGCGAAATCTTGCAATTTTGTCAGATCTTCTTGGTTCAAGGTGACAATCATGTATTTTTCGTAGCAAGAAGAACTCTCAGCTGGTATAGTCTGGAATGGTTTTAATTAGTCTGCAGTCCCATTTTCTTTTACTAGCAATGAATTACCAACAAATTTGCTGCCTTCAAAATCATTGATGCCTGTCGCTGCAGAAGAGAATTCATCAAATGGTCTTGGGGTTCCGCAGCGCTTTTCTGTTTGCAGTCTACAAGTTCTTTTTGGAGCTTGCTCATGCTTTCATCAGAGCTGAAATTTGGGGAATAATTCAGAATAGCTTCATGGCAATCGACAACTGAGTCAACTAGCACTGTGATTGGTAATAATGATGGTGTTTGTAATTAAATTTGAATATATTATCTTGAAATATTTACTTTTTGTCGTTCTTGTTTCTCTTTGACGCTGGAATATTGATTCCATGAGGATCGTAAGGGTCCACAGCTAGGTCGTCAAAATTTGAAGTGGGCCTTAAACATAGATAAAATGTGTTCCTGAAGTAAATAAACTTGGAGGTCAAAAGTCTGTCTCAAAACGTGATTCGTTAATTTAAAAATAAAAAATTCCACACAAATCGAAGAACAATTATTTTTTCAAATTTATAAACGCCAAACATGTGCCCATTTAATTAGTGACACGATATTTTTCCTTTTTCAAGATATTTGGACTCAAACTTGTACTTTTTCCGATTTTTGCACCCTGAAATATAAGGGACATTGCATTTTGCTAAATTTTGCCTACATTTCTAGCACAATTGATGCTGATTCATGACTAATTATGGTTTTTGAGAGGTAGCGGTTGGGGGTTGGAACACATCCCCTGCATCCAGAGATGGTTTTTGGGCTTAATTTATTTAGCTTGGAACGTGAAGTTCTTGGAGTCGATTAATATTTAGTTTTTCGCAATTACGAATTCAAACCTGGACTTATTTTTGTAGGCAAAGATGTTTAACTTTATGATTGTGATTTTTATTTAATTTAAAAATTATCTCATAATAATTAATTATAAATCAAATTATTTACTCTTTGTCATCCTTGTTAATCTTTGACGCTGGAATATTGATTCCATGAGGGTCGTAAATGTCTAGGTCAGCAAATTTTGAAGTGGGCCTAAAACAGATTGTAATAAAATGTGTTTGAACGAAGTAAATAAATTTCAACCCGTCTAATTTCTGACTTTGCAATAAGTTAACAACATAACAAAAACAAATATTGAATCAATTTAAAGGAATTTAGAGCAGCTAAAAATTCAATCATTTATGTAATACCGTTTTGGAGCTCCCTGGTTAGATGTCCTCGAGATGCGATCTAAGGCGTGAGGGTCTGATGGATCAATCCAAGAACCAACATCACAGTAAGATGAAGAAAATAAAATTGCAAAGAGCACGAGTGAATATCTGAGAATCATTTTATCTTGAGAGCTCGCAGAAATGACGGTACAGCAGAAAATATTCTATCCTGACAACGTTTATTTCATTACTTTCTGCTATGGATTAATTTCAACAGATCATTCAACGAAACTCACAAAGGCGCCCGTGTTGCGTGTGAAGTGTTTATTTATGTTTGTTTAACATCATCTGATCGTAAGAGCTGTTTGATAGCGCGATCTGGCGGCGCTTGGCGGCACAATTCTTGCTGAGCGTCTATAAACAAAAGACGATCGCACTGCGCACTCGTGTAGGCGTAGGCGCCGAAATATTAGTCCCATGTGTTAGCGGCAAAATCGTTCCTCAAATTTCGAACGGAACGCTCGAAATCCGAAGCCTGCGGCTCGCATTCTTTGATTTTAGGTAAGGACACACTAGGAGCTGACTCTCCGGTACCGACGGTGCGAATTTCGACATGCCGTCGGCAGATATTCGCGCGGGAAAGTCTCGAGTTGCGTCGGCCTCGGTTCGCTGTGCGCTTGCCGTCAGTAGTAAACACAGCCGAGCATTTAGCGCCTCGCTACAATAATCGAGCCTCTCGCGAGTTCGGCGATCCGCATTTCTCGACCTTCCACACGATTCGGCCAGTCAGAAAGCCGCAGGGTCGGCATTTTGTGGATCAGATCGCATGCTCCGTGGATCGCGGCTCGATTGATGAGGCATCTCTCGCGGTATGTAATGGCTGCACAATGATGAGAAATGGCTCCTGATTTTCATATTCGCGGTCGGCATCTGCCCAATTTCCGCTAAAAACGTCACTGAGTTATTTCATCCAGGTCTGCCGGGAGTTAATTTAAATTTTCCGGGCCTCCACTATAGGGTTAATTGCTCATTTTGTGCATTAGTTGGGCGCATTTCCGTGAACGCCGGTAATGCGTGTCAGCGCGGGTTGCATACACGTACTCATTCATGTTACAACACTGTAGCGATGTAAACAACCAAACTCAAGCTTGGTGAGCGAGCGCAACATGGTCGATTCGCCGCGTTTTAAGTCGTTATCGCTTCTTTTTCGAAGTGTTTCTGAATGTTTTGTCCATTAAGTACGAAATATTCGAGATTTTAACGTTTAAATAGACGGAAAAATGGAGGATAGAGCATATGATGGCACCCTAATATAGCGTGTTATTGAACCAATACGAAAATATGTTTTTTTTTTAAATCAACAAATAATGACGCTTTTGTGACAGAAAATGAATTTATTCCAACACCACAATTAAATACTATCTACAATAATACAAACTCTTTAACAATTTTATTTAAAATTTAATTTTTGTGCCCAGGTGCAAATTATAAGTGAGGAAGATGTCGAGCGACGGTCCCTCACCGCGGAAAATGGCGAAGCCCTCGGGCAGCAACGGCGACGACCAGTCGGCCACAGATATGGAAACACAGAAGGCGCTGGTGGACATCGACTCTTGTCAGAACGAGATCGACGCGCTCAACGAGAAGGCCAGCGAGGAGATTCTGCTGGTCGAACAGAAGTACAACAAACTGCGCAAGCCCTTCTTTGAGAAGCGCAATGAAATCATCATGAGGATACCCAACTTCTGGGTGACCGCTTTCGTCAACCACCCGCAGATCCAGTTAGACGAGTCCGAGGAGGACTGCCTAACACATCTTAAGAAGCTAGAGGTTGAAGAGTTTGAAGACATCAAGTCTGGATACAAAATTAACTTCCATTTCGAGGAGAATCCCTTCTTGAAAAATGAGGTTTTTTTCGTTCTCTCTGTTAAAGGATGGTTTTTTAATGAAAAAAAAAACTTAATTTCAGGTGATCTCGAAGGAGTTCCACTTGGGTTTGTCCGACCCACTCTCCAGCAGCACCCCCATCAATTGGAAGGAAGGGCAGGACCTGACTAAGAAAAATGGCAACGCCAAAGGCCGCAAGAGGCCTCATGAAATGGGGGGATTCTTCTCTTGGTTCCTCAACAATGACGATCCCTGCAGCGATGAGATCGCAGAGGTGATCAAGGATGACATCTGGCCAAACCCCCTTCAGTACTATTTGATGGAGTTGGACGGTGGAGAGGTATGACAAAAAGACGCATTTTTTAAAATCAAAGTTAATTTCTTCTTGGGCAGGATGAGGACGCAGAGGAAGACATCGTCATCATGGAGGAACAGGAGGAGGACGAAGAAGCCAATGATGAGGAGGAACTCATCGAGGATGAGGATGTGGGCGAAGGTGATGAGGAAGCCTACGCTTCAGAAGAGGAGGCTGAAAAGTCGGGGGGATAATTCCTGGCGCTGCTCCATCTAACATCTGTATCAATCACTATTAGCAGCCAGGACATTATTTTTATTATTTAAACTATTTAGCTATAATGATGCAAATGTTCTGAACAAAATTAAACTTGTTTCCAATAAATCGGTGTGAATATGATTCAAGAGTTATAAACCATTTTCCCATTGATTGCGAAGCTAAATCTATTGGTTCAACAATTTAGGCTATTAATAAATGGTACTTTTAACATTCATACTTATGAGTTTGTTTTATTTTCTTTGAGTGTCTTCCCTGACCATCTCCATCAGCCGCAACTTGACCGAACGTAAATGAAATTTAAATTGAACCCATTGGATTTGCTGACGTCTTCAAACTAAACCAATCATACATTTATTTATCAATACTCATCGCTCGCATTTTTTTCTTGTGTTGACGAAGAGAGGCGGGAGAATATACCGGGGAGGGGAAGGGAGGGCGAAGAATGAAAAGACGTGTGGATGAAAGAGCGGCTCACTGTCAGTGCAGCGTGGATCGTCCCTCAAAAAAGTGCAGTCATGGCTATGGTTAACAGCACTAACCTGATCCTCCAGACGCTTGTTTCGGTTTTCAATTTGGGTGGCATACAAAATCCACCACCGAGTTTAATCAACTTCGAAGCAAACCACTCCACCGACTTCTTCCCCATTGTGATAAAAGGAAAATCTGACACAAGTGAGTATTAAAATATTTTCCCAATCAAAACGGAAAATAATTATAATTGCGAGCAAAAAAACTACCCTGAAATGTTTTTGTTTTTACTCCGTTAATTTGCAGTTATTTTATTTAAAAAATATTTTAAAATCAACCCGCGTTCTTAAATTTTATTCCTAGTGCAATCATTTGTGAGAAACCCTATATTATATTATGCGGCGGAGTGTCATACGATGCGACGTTTCTGTTCCCGCGACCGGCGCGAACCCCATTCAGAGAAAAAAAATCAAGGCCAAGACCTGGTTAAAGTTAATTAGCATATTTTCATTGATTGGCGAAAGCTGAGAAGCTCTACAATGATTGGCAATAATAAATCCCTCAAATTATTATATTTTTCTAATTTTCAGAATGCTATCGGCAGTACGGCTATGGCTGCTTTTCTATCGACTCTCCGTGGCCACATAATCGACCAGTTAATTTATTCCCAGAACACCCGGATAAAATAAACCCAAATTTCTGCCTGTTCACGCGGTACAATCGAGAGAAAGGCCATGTAAGTTGGCAATTTTTAAACCCCGTTGGCACACTGCCTGCAATGCGCATTTTTCTCCTTGCAGCCGCTGCGGGCAAATGACACTTCAACGTTCTTCAAGTCGTTCTTTAAAGAAGACCGCCAGACGTTCTTCATCATTCACGGCTACCTCGAAACAGGCAACAAGACTTGGATAAAGGTATTTATTTGGCCACATTTTTTTAATTTGATGCTATAAAAATAAACGGTCAATTTATTGGTGTTTATTGCTCATGATTTATTTGTACATTATAAAGTCAGAAAAGTTTATAATTCCACGTCACGTGGCGTGGAATAGTTATTTAAGTCAATTTAAGTCACAAACTCTTAAAAATGCCTCTCAAAAGAAAAAGGCACTTGGGCTGAGAGATTTACTCGCTGGGGGAACTATTTTTACGAGTTCATCCCTGTGAAGAAAATTAATATCTCCCAGAGCGTTCTTAGCAGGAAGCCTTTTGTTGCTCTGAATGATCACGCCACACGTTTCCCCCACTTTCGGGGGTAACAACTTTTGTGAGATGCTTATAAAAAAAACTACCTGCCTGCAGCTATAAAATCCCTCCCCAGAAAATGGTCATAATAGGAGCGAACAAAGCTCATTTTTTACCGCGGTTGTAAAAAATATCAGGAGCTATTTATTATTTAATTGTTTATTCTCCTCTAAGTCATGATAAAAACATCAACCGCTAGTCAGAAATATATCAATAACTTTTAAATTAAATTGTTAAATTTATAAATTAAATTATTGAATTAAAATATAACAAATCCTCCAGGATTTTAAATTGATCCCAAAACAATATTATTTTTGACAGAAACTGACGGGTGAGCTTCTGAAATCGCACGATGCCAATGTGATCGTCGTTGACTGGAACGGGGGTTCTGGACCCCCATACGCCCAGGCTGTGGCCAACATTCGACTCGTCGGCAGAGCAGTTGCAATCATGATCATCAAGCTCAAGGTAACTTTACACGCGAGAGAGGATGAACCACTTAATCAGTCTCGTCATTCAGTTTTCCCGATTACCATATCATTGTTATATAATGCCGGAAATAATTATATAACTTGTGTCGCGAACAGTCATGAACTCTTTCGGCGCAATTTAAAATAATCAGCGAATTTTATTTTTGAATCGGTTAAGGAAGTCATTGTGAAGCAAGCGAGAGTCAAATTTAGGCGCAAATTGATGCGATCCCAATATATGTCCTAAGCCCGATACGATCTTTAATAGAAAATGTGCAATGTTTCAGGAAGAGCTTGGCTTGCGGCCGCTGAGGACGCACATCATTGGCCACTCGCTGGGGGCCCACACCGCCGGCTACGCAGGCACCGCGATCAGGCAGGGTTGGCACGTGAAACTCGGCAGAATCTCAGGCAAGTAATGTCTCATCATCGATTGTTTACCGCCGGGTTCGTCGTACTTTGAACCGGTCGCACAAGAAAGGGTTGGCGAGGTCTTATGTGATATTGTATTTTAATTGCGGACGTCAGAGTCGTCGTCGCTGGGCAGCTTTCGATGAACAAAGTTGGGGAAACCGAACTTTGAGTCGTTTCCAAGATCCGATTGGCCTAAATTAATTACTCCAACGAAAAGAGGCTTGATATTTTATCAATTCGGTTATTTACGCGCAGGGTCATGAGAAATATATCACACTTTGTATTTCACTCGCTGCAGATAGAGCAGCTGTGAGGCCGTCTCCTCCGAGTACCCGCTCAGACGGTTTAGTCAAAGAGTTTATTGACTTTCATGAGATCCTGTGCCCCGTCTGCAATTTTCACATTTTTTGCTAAAAGAAAATATGCGAAAACCCCTTTAAAGCGAGGAAGTTGCAATAAAAACGAGAGTGCGGTACTTGTAAAATTATTTTTCCGTAATTTTCTGCTCTGAATTTTGTCGTGCATGCGAGGAAAAACGGTAATAATTGCACGTTCGGCGTGTTCAAAGAAGTGGAAGAAGCAATCCTTGACCCACTGCGTACGTCAACTGGCGACTCTTGACCCGCAATTCCCGAGGACAAAGTTTTCTGTACAGATTATAAAGCATTATCTAGTTTATCTTGTTCATTGACTGACTGTTTGAGAGAAAAATTAAAGAGTCCAGCGTCGCGGAACTAGGAGATTGATAATTGCCACGTTGTGCAATATTCCGGCATGCATGCGCGTTCTCTGAACAAAGTGCGTGCTTCGCAGTTTTTCAATTAACCCCACGATCTGCAGCTTGCTAAGTTTTATCATGACAATTAGACTCGTTTTTCTTGTTTACAAGTTATGTAACGTGTTTAGTCACAGTTAAAATGAACATGCAATAAAAGTCAGTATTCTAGAAAATTATTGCGCTGTTCATTTTCTGCGTATTTAAAATTTTGTGCGCGGCGTTTGAGTGTCGAAATGAACGCCGAAGATGGTTAGAGATTTTAAACCACTAAAAACAAATTTAGAATGGCCTCTGATTTGGCTTAAATTTTTATGAAATGAAAAATTATTTGTTATTAATGGTTACAAAAAACTAATGGTTTTTCCATTTGCAGGATTAGATCCTGCGGAGCCACACTTTGAGAAGACTGATCCTGAGGTTCGACTTGATCCCACCGATGCTGAATTCGTGGACGTGATTCACACAGACGCCGCACCATTCATCAGTGGTGGCTTTGGGATTAAGCAGCCCGTTGGACACGTCGACTTCTACCCCAACGGCGGTGAAGGAATGCCCGGCTGTGAAAACGCCGTCTTTGACTCTTTAGCGGATAACAGGGGATTCATGTCAGGTAGAATATTATTTGTTAAAATTCATATAGCGATAAGTCTCAAACTTATGATGTTTTATTAGGATTCAGGAAGGCTCTTGGCTGCAACCACATCAGAAGCTACGAGTACTTCACAGAGTCAGTCAACTCAAAATGTGAATTTACCGGGGCCGAGTGCGAATCTTTCGAAAGATACGAAAACGGTTTGTGCTTCGGCTGCAAAGAATTGGGAGGAAGCAGGGCTTGTGCCAGGATGGGATTCCACGCCAGGCCCATCCCGCACAGAAGTTTGGTACAGATGTACCTAAGCACAGCTGATAAAACGCCTTTCTGCCGTAAGCGATTTTCTTCTACACAAAGTGCGAAATATATAAATTTCGGCTTTCAGAGCACCAGTATTTGGTTGAACTGCAAATTTCCAACTCATCCAGCAGCCAAGCGCATGGAGGCGAAGTTGGAGCGTTTTATCTGCAGTTGAACGGAACCTCTGGTGTCACCCGCAGGATCAAACTGCAAGAATCGTGAGTAAAAACCAAAATTATGCACGTATGCAATCTGCTGTGCACCCAAGCCTCAGCAGGATGCATAACGCCCAGGAGCTTATTAATATTTTTACTTATTACAGAGCTCAATACTTCGCGCCCGGCGCGTCGTGGCAAAAAGTGGTGCCCGCGGCAGGGGTTGGAGCTTTGAGAGAAATCAAACTCGAGTGGGACTACCAGCACACGTACTGGAATCCGCTGTCGTGGCGTGTCTATGGCGAAGCCATGATTTTCCTCGATGAAGTGACTATCACCGTTTTGGAAACGGGCGAAAGGTAAAATAAAATAATCCACACTGATTGTGAGTAGCGTCAGGAGCCAGGAACTTTGTGCTGATGATGTGTGGGTTTATTTTAATCTCATTGTTTTGTTCAGATAGCAGGACTATGATCAGAGCGAAACTAGATCTAGAATTACAAATGGGTTGAGTTTATCTCTACATTCAAAGCAAAAGGCCACTGATTAAAAAAAATCTTTTGTTGCAGGCCTTGAGGCAAATTTATTTGTTCTCTTTTCAAACTTCCTAAAGCTTATTTATTTTTAGAAATTACATATTAAAATCATATTCATTGAGACTAATTTAAACCATTTTCATTCTTTTTTCAGACTGCGTATTTGCCCCGGTGGAGACGAGCCCTTCAAGTCATGGGACCCGCGCACCTTTCCGGTTGGAACGCACTTGTGCCATGGCGATTCCAACAATGTGATACCCGCGTCCAACATTCACCATTGAATGCCAAAAAGTAAACGTTTGCGAGTGTTGACACCTGGCGGGGATTGGGATTACTGAGAGCGCGCGCGCCTACGTGACTCAGAGAAAGTGCACGGTGAAAGTGCTTCAAGGGGGACAACAATGGGGCCGGCCAGCGCATTGTTGCATTCCTCGAGTGCCGGGCATGAGCGACTGACTGATGATTGCGCGTGAAAAAGCTGATTCATCTAATTACACGGTCGGCGCTGAGAGTGCGAATTAAATTATTTCTCATTTTTCGATGGCTAATAAGGTTGCTCTTTAAGATATTTATAATATGTTTAATTAGTATGTGCATCAACCAAAACCTAATAATATATACATACATTATCATGTGAAAACGCTTGTAAACTTTAAAACTTTGAAATAATAGTATCTGTATGAAAATAACATATATATTTCAATAAACATTCATCTTATTATTTAATCTACGTCTTTCTGTATTTTACGCAACACTTCAGGTATTTTGAATATCAATTTTTTTAAGGAATTCGTTTTGAACCGAAATTTCAACCAGTATTTTTGGAATTTAAATATTAATTTGAAACCTATTATGGTTGTAAAGTCGTGTGTGTAGTGGTAGAGGTTCTTAAAAAATGATGCTAGTGGCTCTATTTGTGATCTTAACATGAATTACCATTTCCTTTACAATCACGAAATAAATTATCACTACGAACTGAATCAATCGCATTAATTTGATAATTCTAGATATCAAATGTTTGCTCAAATCGACTTTAAACTACCAGATTTAAATGCGGTAAACATCCCAGTGATAAAAATATTTAAGCAAACAAGAACTACGCATTATAAACAATTGGGGTCACATATAAATTCCACAGGATCAGAAACCCGAACTTTTTGGAGTACACGAAGTTTAATTGCTGCGCTCGCTAAAATTTCAAATTGGCATGAAAAGAAGTGGACTGCCTGGGGCAACGGCAGAATTGCTGTGGTTTCCTGCTATAGAGTGCTGACAAATAATTTTTTCACGAGATATTATTTTGTCGAGGAAAGTTCCGCCATTGTCCCTATTCGGCATTGCACGGCCAATTTGGGTTAAACTTGATATTGAACGGGCAAGTTGTTAGTTGTGCTACGGAGAGAAAGGTGCCTTCCAAAGATGCAGGTACTATTTTAGGCAAAGACTGACCGACCGGACCACTCTTGTTTACACCGCAATAACTTTGCCAAAACAAGTTGGGGCCGCAGCAAGAAGCACTTTGAGCCAATTTCGGATAAGTGTAGAGTATCGCGGCGCTGAAAGGTCCACGGAGGCAGGAAACTCGCACACTTTAATTGAATATAGTGAGTGCGCGAGCGAGTGTGTGATTCAGCATCAAAGGGGGATAATACGCATTAAGCGGCGAGAGAGAGCAGCTAACGTCGTGGGTCGTGGCACACACTGCACCATACACACACTCGCCAGCTTTTATTTTGGCGCAAAACGCGCTCGCGTTATGTAATAGATTTATCTGTCAAGGACGAACAACAGTTTGCAGCAAGGGTTAGAGCAGAGAAAGCTCGTTTTATCACGGCACACGCGAGACGGAGAATCGCAATCAAAATTTTGATCAAAGACGCGCATCACATAATAATTACGTTAACGTGCACGTCATTCATCTTCAGATTGCGTAAAATGATTCTTGAATTCTTTTGTAGCGTTCGATAACAAAAACAAAGAGCGTGTGAGAAGATTTTTGGTGACATCAGTTGTTTGTTACAAGATTTTTTCAGATGGTTTAGACACCATCCCTTTCAATTAAACCCCCTGCTACAATTTCAAATGCTTCCTCACAGGGCTTCAAATATTTTAAATTATGCTTCAAAAATAACTCTTAATTTGCAGCCCATACCTTACACAGAAATTAAAACAGTTAACATTTAAATTCAATGCGAAAGTGTAAAAAATTCCAGTTTTTAGTTTTTTTTAAAGGGGTTTAAATATATCGTAGCATGGGGTAGAGGGTAAACACTCCCAAAAACCATCAGCTATCTAGTGGAGGTTGAGACGAGTCTAACGGTGTGCAGTGTTTGTAATTCTGGTGGTTAGAAACCGAGATGTGGAGTTGCAAATAAATGCAAATTCTTATTTTGAAATTGCGCCTCGAGGAGATGAGATACTGAGGTCTCAAAGTTGTCAAAAATTGTCCCGTAAAACTCGTAATATTGTCAACAAACTTTTATGACACAAATCTACAAGTAAATACTGAGTTTGCTTGACTTTCCCTCCGACGACCCGTGACATTTCGTTTATTCTGAAGCTCCAAAAAACAACTCCCACAAAGATCCCGATCCCACAATTTGGGTTTAAATTTTTTCTTCGTCTGGAAGCAGAGCAGAAATAGCGGAAATGCACCTGGAGGAGCAGGAAAGATGATCTCCGCGCTGGTGCATTGTTTTAGTGCGCGCGACCGCAGGCAAGCCGCAATAATTGTGCAACAAGCTGCTCGTATTATGTAATATTTTTCTATGCACTCGGCGAATGAAATTAGATTCTCATCTGCAGGGTACGCTGACTGAGTGATTAATATTAATAATGTGGAGCGAATATGTGCTTGGAGGCTTCTCTCGTGCATGCACTTATTCATTCACTCCACGTTCGCAGATTTTACGCGAGATATACAAGGGCTGCCGCGTCCTATATGCAATAGAACGCGTGTCAATGCCACACCGCACGAGCTGGAATTTTAGAGAAATTTAAATAAATTCAATTCTGTCGATTGCCATAGGTGTCAAGTGATTTTTTATTACTATTTTGTGAATGTTTGCGGCTGTTTACTTTCAAGGCAATTCGATTGTCCACGACCACACGAATAAAAAATGTGAGTTACCTGAGAGTACTTGTCACAGACATAAGAATAATTGCACGAAGTGAAGGGCAAAAAGGTAATTGTGAAGTTTGCTCCCGACCAAATCCTTTCTGGATCTTCTGATTGAAGGTCTCGACTGCTAAAAAGGCTTTTATCTCATTCTAGAATCTCCCCTTTCACAATATACAACTTTTCCAGCTGAATTAAAATTCAATTTTCTTATTCTGCCGTATCATTTTAATGTGAAATATGAAGGCACAAGACCGTTGACATTTCCTATGTACGAGGCCAAAGATCAAAACGCACACAGCATATATAACCTATGACTCATGGCTGGAGCTTTTTCCCGAAGTACATGCATGGCAATGAGGAAAATCTTCGAGTCGGCTATACTGGAAGTGCATGCACATACTTCTTTTGATGCAATAAATACACCAATTGATTTATATTGCAACAGTCTCAACTTTCACTTAAACACAGAGATAAAACAGCCTCTAACGTGTGCGGGGGTACTTCAGACACAAGGGCGACAATTTTCTCGCGAGCCGCCGCCGCATCAAATTGAGCCATTAAACAGCAGCTTGTTTTCATTACGTCAATCAACAGACGAGATTATTATATAATCTCGCGTGTGGCGTCTGCAAGCAAGCAGAAAATGCGTACTTTTTCTTAGAAAATTATCCCGCCAGCATACCTTTCTACCGTAATGATCGCGTTTGAAAAATATTAATGACTGCATTCTAGCCAAGCACAAAAAGCAGGTGAACAAACATCATTAGGCTTGAAATGCAATGCAATGAGATCTCATCATCCGTGAAAGAAGGCCACCACGCAATTAACAATCAAAGCAGAAATATATAGAAGGTCTAATTAATAAACGTCCAAATTACTATAACAATAAACTCTCTCAGGTTGTTTTATGATGAATTTGCTGCCTTTTTGTTTCAAGAAATATTTTACAGAGATTTTTTTCCATTAGAATAGGAAATAAATTTTGAATGTTATTAGAGTTTGATTTCAAAGTTTAACACAAAGTTTCTTTTTTCTTTTCACAGCGGAAACTAAGGGTAAATTATGACTAAATTACCGTTCTTGCGGTGTCGATTAAATGATTGTTCTGCTGATGGGGTAAAATAATAGAAAACTGCGACACCAAAAACGCAATTTTCGGCTAATATGTAATCTATAAAGACTACAAACCACCCCCGGAGACTCGCTAAGGGTTGTAAATATGAAATACTTTTGTTTGATCGCCTTTTTGGAGGTAATCAACATAGCAACTTTGTGTCACCTAGAAATGGAAAAAATCGTTGCAGTCACAGCAAAATCATTTACGTGAATTTTTATGTAGGGTTTTAAACATGAATTTTGTAGACGAGATTTCATTTAAAACAGAAAAAATATTCAATTCAATGATTTATTAAACGTAATATGCGTGCAATCTATAATGTATCGATTTTTTACATATTTTACTGCATCTTTCAAAGTCAATATTCTTGCTGTAAACTTTCGAATATGATATTTTTCACAAGTCTCGCCACAGAAATCACATCTACAATTATAATGAAACGTTGTATTACTACAGAGAATATAGTGATAGCTATGACAAGCAAATCTTGTAAAAATATGTCTATCAGGAAAATCTGGGCCACGCCAGTGCTCATTAATCATATATAGTTTGTCGCAAATAATTCGGCAGAAATGAATAGTCTATTTATTTTCTTATTTTTTAAGTCAGTCGTTTCATACAAATTGGAGTTTTTTGCAATCATTTCATAAATGTAACGAGATCTATTTTACTTTGAAATTCAAAGCACTTATTTTCTTAAAATTACAAGTTTTAACTCTTTCAAGGTTTTCTAAGTCAGAATTAGTTAGATACGGCCAGATAATTTCGTTGGCGAGATTTTTGAGTCAAAGAGTTCAACCGCGGTGTTAATAGAAAGCCTATTGGAGAAAAAATATTACGCAACAATAATGCGGTGCGGAACAAGTTTTTTTTTTGTAAGTCCTTATAATGCCGTGAGTGATAACATTGTGTCAGAGTAAAAAAGAACATTTTACGTATCACTCATTAGCGAGGCGCATTTATCAGAATTTACGCCTCTTTTTATTCTTTGTATCATTGTCTCCTTGTTGGCCCGACCCCAAGGGATCATCTCCAGAGATGAGACCTTGCTTGACTGGACCTTATGACCCGCGTGCGTGTGTGTGTTGTTGTTATATTCGCTCGCTCGCTCGCTCGCGAGCAAAACACTGATGGTGAAGGGGTGGCTAGACCACAACTTGCTCGCTGACGTAAAAGACGATCGCGAGACCCGGATTTGATCTTCATTCCCGGCCTGGGGGTCGCCAAACACGTTTTTTGCTTCATCAAAATGCACGCCGAGCGTGTAAATCAAATCGGATTTTGAGTGATCGTGGCGCCGTGAAATTTATGTCCCGCGGGCCGGGAATTCAGCACGAAAGCAGCTGCCAATATGCAAATTGCAAGGAAGGACGGCCGCGCGGCCGTGCAATTAAGTGGCGCTTAAAAGAGATCGAAATTTGCGTCGGCACGGGGCCAGCTTCCTTTCACTCTTCCAAAAATGCGATGCTTTATTGTGACCAGCGCGCACTCTGTAATTTGAACGTTTTATTACGGACATTGAAATGCACACACGATCAAATCCTCGGTGCAAGTTTTCTCTTTCTTCTCTCTTTTTTTATTTTCCGTGTTTACACGTCAATCTGGCGGATAATCAGACTTTACATGAGCGCGGTGGCGCCGACGCGCTCTGTTTTGAACCACAAGACGAGAGCGTGTGATTAAATTTTGGTCTCTGCGAAACACGATTGCTCCGGGGAAGGCCGCTTGACATGCGCTCGAGTTGAAAATTGGCGGCGCTATATAGTGAAAGTACACACCGTGATTATAAAAAATGCGCTTCGGTTCGAGATGATTATGTTTGCATTTAGACGAGCTGAGAGCGATAGGATTCTCACTAACCTTCTCACTAATTTATAGATTAACTTCCACGTAAATCCCAAAGGAAATAGATCTTTTAAGTGGATTGATACAAACAAGACTTCGAAAACTCAAAATAAATCATTTTCAAACAAATTCCAATCAAATGCCCTATTTAAAAATAATCTCAATTTTCAAGCATGCAAAAAACACATTTTTTCAACTTCAATTTTAATTTTCCAAAAAAAAAAGATTGAATAAAGCATGCTAATAATTTTTGATACGTTATATTGTCACGTGTATGGGCCACATTTTTTTTTTGGATTTCCGGAATTTTATAAATATTATGTACCTTGTTTACCAACGAAGTTGATTCCCAAGTCCCAAAGGGAAATTTGTTTGGCAACAAAAATGTAAAACATTTTGGCATATACCTTACTCCAGCAGGCTAGAAATATTATTCTCTGCAAAAAAATCACCCTGCGTATAATAGGCAACTTTAGGATGCGATTTAGAGGACCCTTCCAAAAACGTTTCGGCGGTGTTTATTTCAATCCATCTTGTAAATTTATTGAAAAGCAAGTTTCGGAATAGTTCTGAAATAAAATTGCAAATATCTCAGTTTACGCCATCTCTTAATAATAATTATTATTTTTATTTGAATAAATAACTACAATTGGATGGAATTCAAACCATATAATATATTTCCTTGTTAAATGGAAGACATTTTTACTGCCTGCCTAAAATATTTTTTGCGCTGTATGCACTGAGCCACAACGATATTCAAACAATATAGCCCGCGACCTTCGCTCAACGAGGAAATGTCCAATTTAGATTCCGGGCTCACGCCCGCTGTGTTTTCCTGGATCTTGGTTTACTAGAAATTTCGCCCCTTCCACACTCTTGAATTTTAGACATAAAACAACAATGATTGATTCGTTGAAAGGTAAATTCACAAATTACAATAGAATATTGCAAAAGTACAAATTTTACACATTGAACTCACTATCCAGATGCGGTGAGCGCACACCAACAATAATCCAAATAATGAAAACATCGTTGCTCAATTTTGGCGCATTAAAATTTTGAAGCGCTCCCAACCTTGGCAGTTAGCAGTGATTTAGAGAGGTGTGAAGAATTGGCACAATGTGGATTTGCGCGGCGTCATCCACGAAATTTCTCCGCTGTGTGTGCGCGGCAATCCAGAAAAATTAATTCATTCCGTTCACGGATGGCGATTTTCACGAGAGCGTTTTTGCGTCCCGAGTGTGAGTAACCTTGATTCGACGAAATTTCGCACACCTGACTGACTTGTCGCGCGAGCAGTGCGCGAATTTTCGCCTGGGATGAATTATAGAACAGGTTCGAATTACGACACACTCGGCAGCAATTCGGGTTTGTGTAATGATCAATAATTCCGCGCTAAAACGTCTATGCCGGCATGGAGAAATTTCGCCCTTGTTTTTTCCGTGCAGATTTTATTTTGCAGATTAAATAACACGTACGCCACTCGTTTTACTGCTGCCAGGCCCACTTTCAGTTAAATTATGCGCCGCGCACTCCAGCTCGGGGGTTACAAAATAACACACACGTACGTAGGAATATTCCATGCACCTCATTTCAAGCAGTGTATAGAATCCAATATTGTGAAAATCGAGCCTACTTAAGAGGAGTTTTGCAACTGACCGAGATTTGTGACCTTCCCATCCAGTTTCGCGGTTTTTCCTGCGTAGCAAAATAGCCAAATAGGAATTTACGTAGTACAACTGGCCATGAAATCATGAGTTCAAAGCACTTTATTTAATTTGAGAGGTGCTGTCCAAACTTAATGAGGATTGATCCTGTAAAATCCTTGTAGCCAATGCATGAACTCATTCCTGAGGGTTAAATTCCTGAGGTAGCAGTGTACATTTTCGAGAAAAGTGGCTGCAATTAAAGTTAGCATGATTTTCAAATGGCGAGGACTGTCTCCTTACTTGAAATCTTAATTTATTTCGCAAGAACGAGTTTCCCTTAAAAACGCTGTTGGACAGATCTCAACGAGAGGAATCGAAATCTGCCAAGAAAATGTGGTCAAGCGCTGGAAATTTTGGAGAAAATTTAAAAAATTTGAATTTTTACTTTAGCAAGGTCCATTTTTGATTATTGCTAATTTAAAACAAATTGTTTATTGCATCCAACAATTTAAATAATTTTCAATTGTTGCCCTGTATCAATACCCTTTTTTAAATTTTCTTTTCTTTCATCAGCAACAATTTTCGGGCCACGTATATATCAGAACGCGGCGCAGCGTTTTCCTGTCAACACCGTGCCAAGCAAAAAACCAAAGTGTTATTTCTGCACTTTCAAGTGGCTGAATAGCAGCACCCAGGCCAGGCTCAAAGTTCGTCCTTTTCCAATTAGCCGGGCGGCGCAGCAGCTTTCTTTGGCGCGTAAAATGAGCCGCTGATATGTATCTTGTATGTAAATGCCGTAATAACATTTGTGTGCTGCTCGCGTAAAAAAGAGGAATCAGAAAGGAAAGCACCTGCGATGGGAGAAAGGAGCGGCCAACTAATAAATTGTGCCGAGTGAGTGCCGACCGACGGACCGATCCGCGAGTGCGGAAGAAAGCAGTGACGTAGGTCAGGGTCCCCGCGAGCAACGCAGCACCTGATCATTTTTTCGCGAGACAGGCGCCAACGCTTGCTTTTACGCCGACCTTAGCGCTGACTTATTTACTGCCAGATGCGACGGTACGCTTTCTTAAAATTATTCCTCCTGCGCTCAAGTGCAAAAATTAAAATTACGTGCTTTGACATTGGAAAGTGTGGGAAATTGTACCGGCTAATTGTCGCCTCGGTACTCTTATCGCTCTTCCTTGGCGCATCGCAGCAAGACAAGTGGCCAATTTACGACCGCCGCTGACCGTGAGCTAACTGCATAATGAGCAAACTAAAATTCAATTATACACGAATTACAAAAGAAAGTGCAGATAATATAGTAATATTGGTCTAGAAAATCAGAGCTTACTCGCTTTTCTCTTGATTTAATGCACCAATGGGATGTTTCAGGGTTGAGTGCAAGCTGACGTTTGAATTTTTGCATTCCATTCGGATTTGGAAGGATTGCGAAAGCTTTCCAATTCGCTACTTTCTGGTTCGAACTTTTCCATCATGCGTGATTTAATTCACGGGACGAACGTCAAGCATTTCGATAAAAAAAAGCGATGCGGAGGCACAATAAACAATTTGTTCTACAATTTCAAATAATAAAAAAATAACCTTGCTAACAGTACAAAATCAAATTTGTCCAATTTTCTTCAAAATTTACAGCGGTTTACCACATTTTCTAGGCAGATTTCGATTCCTCTCGTCAAGATCTGTCCTGAAACCTTTTAGAGAAACTGTTTATTGTGAAATAAAATAGGATTTCAAGTAAGGAGACAGTCCTCACCATTTGAAAAGCATGCTAATTTTTTTAGCCACTTTACTCACAAATTTACAATCAATTTTCTCTTCATGAATTGTCAACAAAGACTTCCCAGGCTTTTGCAGTACAAAATCATCAAATTTTGCAATAAATCGACAGATTTAATTCAAGTAAATCACTTCTCCGCGGCGTCAGATTTCCGCTAATTTTTGCAATACACACATACACACACACAATAATTTCCAGTCTGGCGTTAAACACGTTTAGCAGCCAATAGAGGAGTTCGATTAGAGTGCAAAGAGTGAACAAATGGTGTAGGAAGTGCATTTAATTTTACTCGGCTGTCGGTCAGTACATTGCGCGCACGAGAGACGAGTTGCATCATTACATCAGCAGCACGAGTGAGAAAGAGACAGATCTCCTTTGAAGGAGCTGCAACCTGTGGCAATTCCAGTCCATTTCCTCGACTCGACTGTCTCTCCGCGACTTAGTGCCAGCAAGAAATGTACTTCATTTACTTAAGCAACCTTTACATAATGATTAACTGTATACGACTGTATTCTAATTACACCCACAATTAAATCGCATTAGTTTTTCTAAATAGATCAATGACATTTTAGAAAGGATTAAAGTAAAGATTTACAGAAAAGTTGTGAAGAATCCTTGAACTAGCTTTTAAATTCTTGAGAAAATCAGCTGCTAATCAAGCACTGTCTCCCTACTGTAAAATCACGATTTATTTCACTATTTTGGGAATTTTTCCTAAAAATTTGGACACCTCTAGATAGATCGCGACGAGAGGGAGCGAAATCAAGCGAAAAATCAATAAAATTTTCGATAAATTTGGCTAAATCTGAAATTTAACTGTTACTCGTTCCTGATTTTATAGATAAACAGGTGCTAAAAATTCCTCAGATATAAAATAAACTTGCTAAAGTCAACGACGCAACATTTTCTTAATTGTTTTGGTCTGTAAAGCTCTACTTTAACAAGCATTCTAAACTACAGGGCGTAAAAAACTGTTTTTACAATTAGATGAAAAATAAGGTGATTATTTTCTCATGTCTTCACATGACTTTTGTTTTGGAACAAAGAGAAAGGAAGTTGTTGTTTAGGACAGGGAGTAGGATAAATTTATGTTATTCTCTTTGTCAATATCGAAGTGAGAGTTGGTAAGCAGAGAGCGATTTTGATCATAAAAAGCCCCTATTTTAAAAACACACCAGCATAAGTATTTGGAAACTGTACATCCTGCCAAAAAAAGAAACAAAAAATGACACGCATTCACTATTACGAAAATATCGCAATGCAAGATTCTACGCAATAATTTCCCAAGCTTCATTAAAATTGACGTAAATGCGAAATTCAGTCAATTATAAACGAGCCGGCGCGCGGTTTATTGTTGCTCCGGCGAGTGCGGGTAAATGAGGATGGATCTAGGTCGCGCGAGCAGGAAGTTATTTTTAAAACAGAGTTCGCCCTGAGGAAGATTTTTGAGCTGCATTCCACCGGTTACGCACGCAGATCTCTCGTCACGTTTACTTTACCCATTTTTTGTTCTTAATTGTACGTGAACGCTCGATCTCGCGTTGAATAATTCACAATGGTCGTCTCGTGAGTAGATGCCTCCAATTTCAAACTCAAATAAATAAAATGAAATGCATGTTTGGCAACGAAAGTACGCAGGGGCATTCCCCTCCGTCGCCGCCGCTCTGCGGGGGCAACTGAAGCGTTTATTTGCTCCTCGTCTTCGGTCATTATTCTAATTGAAAGAAAGTGAAACCGTTTCTATAAATAAATGGTCAACTCTTTTGTGCGAGTTTTCATTCCTTTTGCACTCGAGCATGCGGCCTGTGAAGAGACAACTTTCTTACGCGCGCAGCCTATGAAAATATTTAATTTGGTCTCGAGACGAAAATCATTTTCTCATTCTGGCTTGAATGTTTGCACAGCTCGGCAACACAATAGAATTTCTCTGAGAGGGTCACAGTCGATTGCACTTACGGAGACGCGACGTAGGCACAAGAAAGTGTATCATCGGCTTAATTAGCGTACGCGATCGTCCCCCTCAAGTTCATTATCTCCAAACGCCGAATCATCGAGACGTAAAAAAGAAAGAAATGCATTTTAGCGCGGTGATCTGGAAACAAAGGTCGATGAGCCGCGCGAGAAGTCAATTAACACAATGCAAATCGAAAGTGAAAGATGAGAGAGGCTCTGCCCTGCACGGTTCACTTGGCACTGCTTTATTTTGATCTGCCCGTTCTGGTGGAGCAATTCACTTCAATTAAAGTAACAACTATACATATTCACGCTTCAATAGTCAGTTTCAAATTTGCGTAACGCGTGAAAAGAGAAAAGCTGACAAATTATTGCACGAAAGTTTTTACATTTTAGGAAGTTGTGATAGTTGAAATTAATCCTTAATGGAAGGAAATTTATTTTCATTCATAAACGTCGTCAGAATTTCAATTGCATTCAGGAAGCAGAAAAGCACTTGTTTTGGGCTCAGGCGGGTTTCACTGCGACCAAATTACAAAATTCCTTTACGCCGCATTTGGCTTGGGACCCGGTCGTCGTCCGTAGACGGTATTTCACGGCCCGCAGGCGCCTCAAGTTTTGTAAAGGACTTTTTTACTTCTCGTAATTGTCAGTCAGAGGAGCGCGCGTTGAAGCGGCAGCGTGTTGGAGCGACGCACTAAACTGTGGGTTGCCTAACTTCAGTCTCGCATGGCCGGTTACATAATTGGGCACGAGCATACAGCAGAATGATTTTTTCCATCGACGCGCGACCTGCTGTAATAAAAAATTCTTCCCGGTCACATAATATACGACCCTTTTGTCCCAAATTTAGCAACGCGATTATAGGCATTGATCAAGTGCAAATTAACCTGAATCTACAAATACCAAGCCCTCTCTTCGCAAATCGGAATGGAAGGACAGAGTCCATCTAGAATGTTCCGCGTTCATTTGCAATCCGCTTTGAGCAGTCAAAACCTGACAGCAAAATAAGCAATTTAGTGTGTTTCTTAACACCGTCTAGAAGGAACTTCTACAAATTTCAAAACAGCCTTGTAAACAACAACATGACTTCTTTTGCTAGGCTTATATAAGTTATTTGTCAATTAATTTAAATCAAAAAAGTAAACAAAAAAGTGCCTGATATATAAAAAATTTAATAATACTGAGCGAATTGCGGGCAGATTTTTTCTGTTTCAGACTTTGACAAACAAACGATTTTTGTCTGTGCAACACTCTAATATATCTATTTAATTTTGCAAGTGATGAGAATTATTAGTTTATAATTTTAAATATTTTAAATTTAGTTTTTCTTAAACTGGAAGAAAAACGCTTTTCAACCCACGCATATGATTTTGACGTTAATGTTTACCTGAAATTCTGTTAAATTTCAAGATAATTCTGATTTAAATTCAAAAATTTTATGTCCTTAATTATCGTTTATTTTTTACCTACTCATTTTCAGTCTTCATTTTATTAAATTGTAAAAATATTGCAACAGGAAAAAGAAATCTACAAAAATGAAGAGAATCGAAATCAAATCTGGCAGAGACTTATAATTAATTTCTATTAGCACACACACACACACACACACACACACACACACACACACACACACACACACACACACACACACACACACACACACACACACACACACACACACACACACACACACACACACACACACACACACAAACCCTGCAGGCTCTCTAGAGCATTCGGCGTGCATATAATTACGAGATGCAGCTCCTGACACACATATTCGGAAATTTATAGAAGTACATTCCCATTGTTAATGACTTAGCTCGACATATGACACCACTATTGCGGCAAGAATGCAGCAATGATTTTTTTAAGTGTACAAAGAGTAGAGGGGTTGAATCGTTGCAGGACTGGCACGACGGCAATTTAATCGAATCCCCGCGCGACGGCGAAGCGGCCGGCAGGACAGGTGTGTGGAAGGGATTTGGGCCATAGTAGTAAATGTGTGTGTGTGTTTATTGTGAACGGCGGCGTGTTTTCCTCGGCGAGCAATTGAGTCTCAGTCAGTCAGCGCTGAACGGTGAAAGTGCGCGGTGGTGCTTGCTCCTGTTTGCCATCTAGGTGCGTGTGTGCTCTCGCGTGTGCTCCTAAATAACAGAAACACTCGTGGCTGATTGAAAAACTTCTGATCAGCGAAGAAAACTCGACAAAAGGTAGCTAAGGAAAATTTATGCCTGATTTTAGGGTGTGCACTTTGAGAGCGACGCGAGTGAATGAGTTAGATCAAATTTTCGCCTCGTGGCCAGGAAGCAGCCGCCGAGATGAACTGCAAGCGTCGCCTTATGCAAATATTTGTCCCGTCGTCTCGAGTGTGCGATTTTTTTCGCAGACTGAAAAGTGAGCGAGCGCGCTTTGTTTTTGCCAGCTTAAGAAAACCACTCGCTCGCTCGCTGGAAAATGCTAGAGTGTGTTATTGAGCAACTTGACTCGAATTAGAAGCTCCGCATGCATGCACTCTGCGCGCACGGTGAGCAGAAAAAGTATATGTAATTATTCGCTGAGCGCACTAGATAGCAAGTCGCGGAAATGCCGGCGTTGAAATCTCCTAATGTAGTCAAAACATTTCTAAAATGTTTAGTCTAGTATGAATGTTAAGAAAGTGAATGATATTTGTAAATTTATAACTAAACCCTGTATTTTGTTTTTATTTTCTCAGATTTACCTGTTCCGAGGCAGAAAGAGAGAAGAAGGAGGATTCACTAGGAAGAAAACAGCAGTCTGAAAATTCGATCTACAATCTTTTCGCTTCCAGGTAAGAAACTTTTGAATATAGTTTGGTATAGGATCCGCTAACTCGTGCTATGGAGACCTTGTTTGGAGGGCAAGGGTACTACGCACACTGTATGTTAATATCGCTGGTTTCTTAACGCTCTCTTTTCGGTCTTCTTTCTAGGCTATTGATCACGGCGATAATAGAAAATTTACCGTTAATTTTATTACTCCATTAGGTAATAAATAACTTCACAGATTATATATTAACAATAATTATAGAGCGTTATTTTTCTCTTGAAAGAGCGATATCAAGTTACAAAGTAATGATAAACTAGATTTATGTAAAACCAGTCTAGATTTAAGCGGAAAAATAAATTTTTCTTCAGTTAGAAATGTTGCCTATTTGATGTAATAAAGGCTGAGAAAAACCAGTTACGCGCAGGCCGTCATATAAATTTTGAGATGTGGGGTGAGCAGTTGAACAATAATATCAGTTTTTTTATTAATGGGGGCCAGCGTGCTAAAACCTGAATTATTTGTTTATTAAGGAAATGAAAACAATTGCAAACATAATTCGGTCAGGCTGAAATTTGCATAGGCACATCCTCAAGGACGATTGGCCAAGCAACCTCGTTACCCTTTATACAATTACAAACATGAAACTTTTAATTGGACGTGCATACGCCGCCTTGGCACACAAGCTGCCGCCGCGACCTGGCAGTGCTCGTGGCAGCGGCCGCTTCTTTCTTTCGGCGGCTCTTTCTGCACGGCCGCACCCGGCCGCGCCTCTCGCTCGCTCTCTGCATCTCTCTGGCAGACTCGAGTGTGAGAAAGAAAATGACGTCAGTGAGTTGCCTGTTGATCTGATTTTCTACCAGGCACTCATGCTGCGGCAGGAGGTAGTTGCTACTCGGCGCACAATGGTCTCACGTTTCCTGCAGGGCAGGTACCACTACTCCTCCCAGTCTGCGTGACAGCTCTTCAGCAGCAGCTACTCGCGTTGCGGCTGCTGGAACACCGTTTTCGCGTGGCGTACCGCGCGCGCCGCTCTTAACACATCGCCGATTGTTGCAGGTTGCACTTCTTGCGGCACGGCCTCAATTCCTAGACTTAATGAGGATTGATAGAGGAAAATCCTGGAAAATGCTTGTTGCCAATGCGTGAACTCATCAGTTGAGCCAAAAATTGATTGAAGTATAGCACTGTGAATTTTTTAGAAAAGTGGCTGAAAAGTTAGCACTGTCTCCTTACTTGCAATCCTATTTTATTTCAAAACACAGAGCTTTCCTAAAAGGTTTCATACGCTGCCGGACAGATCTCGACGAGAGGAATCGAAATCTGCAAAGAAAATGTGGTCAAGTGCTGGAAATTTAGGAGAAAATTTGAATTTTTTCTGTAGCAGGGTCCTTTTTTGATTAGAACAAATTTTTTTATCGAACCACTGCCATTGTATCCAACTGTTCAAATAAGTTTTAATTTTCCCCTGGCATCGGTCCACTTTAAATGAGAATCAAAATCATACACATATAAGCGGTCCAGTGGAACAGGGAAGCCAAAACACGTTCGTTGCAAACCTGTCACAGGAAGTGATGATGGACTGGCTGCTGTCACTGCATGGGTTTAATTTCAGCAGCGCAGTTGTGGACCAGAAATGAAACGTGCGCGTTCAATACTGGTGATTTTTATCACCATTTCGAGGTGCAACTTTTGTTTTTCTGAGCCCTCTAAAGAGGAGACTGAGGATTTTGGCGTTGAGATAATTGACTTCAGTAAAAAACCTCACGCAGAAGAAAACAAATACGATTTTGAGAACGCGCACTTGGCTGAGGATTTTGATGAGTTCGACGCGTTGGGGCCACTGCCTGAATACTCGGGATTAGGTAAATTTTGCAACCCTTGAGGCCCAATAATCTGGAGAAAATGATATATAGCCACACCTGGCAGAGGTGAAATTACTTTTCGATTTGTTGCGAATGCTTTCCTCGTTTCTCAAAAAGCAGTGCGCTACAGAATAACGCCTTCTAATTTTAAATGTAAATTACTTTCCTCTTCGTCCCTGCGCGCGCTGTGCCAACAAGTGGGCTTGCATCGTACTTTATTTACTTTTCAAATCATAATAATTCTACGTTCGGCCGACCAAACCGTTCACTCCGCATCTGGGGAGGTATGTAGGCGCCCCTCCGGTCATCGGATCAGCAATTAGGCACCGACACCGACTGGTCGCACTTTTAATAAAACGCAACTTTCTTTCCTGAGACGCAGTCGTTTCTCAGAAAGAATCTTCAGCACCCATCAGATAACTTTGCAGGAAAATCTAATTTGCAGCTGCATCTCCGCGGCGCTGAAGATTTATTGCACATTTTTCTAGAGCAGCATGTCCCATTAAAAATTATTGCACTCGCCGTCCGAGTATCTGGAGAGTTTCATCTCGGCTTTTATTTTGCTGCCGGCCCGTACTTTCCTTTTCTTGAAAATCTAAACAAACTGAAAAGAGGCTCGCACCCCGATTGTAAAATAACTTTCCCTTTTGCTCATCAAATTTTTTGACTGTTTCAGGCGTGTGGTGGCCCCCTGGTGATGGCAGCATGGCACCCCGACCTGGTGCGCAACTTCTGCAACCCTCCCCACTGGCCCAGTTGAGCCGGATCGCCTTGGTGGCCGCCGTGCTCGGCCACGTGGTCCAGGGAGGCATCCTCGACTATCTGAACGTCCGCACCGGCCGACAGGCCACCGCGGCCACTGAGCTGGGCGCAGGCATTCCTTGGGTGCCGAGTGAGTAAAGTTCAATTAAATCTCGTAGAGGGCAAAAACAATGCCTGGATAAGGGGAAAAGTAGATTCTAGACAGCAACTAGGGAGTTTATTGTGTTTCAGCAGGGCTACAAATTATCCAGGCATTGTTGAACTGGGTCAGTGATATGCCACTGCAAAACAAGAGAAAAACACGCAGCAGCAGTGAGTTGTTTAGCTTGCAGACAGTAGAATTGAATAAAAACCTGACGTATTATTTATCAGAAATCGGAAAAATCGAATCCTGATTGAATTGTCTGCTTTCAGGTGACAACGAGACACGGTGCTACGATGACCTAGGGTGCATGACCCTGACCAAAGGGTGGTACCACTTAATTTATAGGCCATTCAATGTGTTCCCACTCTCTCGCGAGATGATCAACACGAGATTCATTCTGCACACAAGAAGAAACCCGACTGAGGTGAGTACAGACTCGATTTTCATCTAGTCATCACAACTGTCAAATTACCGACCTTATCGACGCACAACTAGCTAATGGGTGGCAGGTTTCTTTCTCTCTCGGTAAATGATCGTTTGAATAAATAATAGCTCGCGCGAAGAGTGATTTTGCGAAACTGAGAGCTCCCGTGCGTTCAGTTTCTCTTTAGAGAAGCAATCATAGAAGAAGAGAGAAAATAATAATTTATTTATATAAGCGAAAAGCTTCGCAGTTCTTTAGTCGGACGATCGAAACAGTAATGTCCTCGGACAGGATTTGCACACCAGAGTGCTTATGAATTATTCATCGTGGCACGCGACTTTTCAATTCAATTACATCAACTCTCATTTAACGGCACAATCAGGAATATTATTGCCAAGCAAATTATCCAAATGGTGATACTGGATAAAGGATTTTCCTTTTTTTTAATCTTTTCAGAATGAAAAAGCTATTACGCCAACTGCTTGTTTTTTTCTACCGAAACATTCCGGTTACTTTCGAGGCTAGGATGCCTTTATTTGTAAATTAGAAAGAAGACAATAGTAAAAAAAATGGATTATTTGACGGTTTGAGTTAGTTGACAGGCAGAAGTCGCGACGAGTTTCTCCCTCGGCCAGCGGAGTTAGTGCCTGGACAACAGATCACGATTTTACTTACGCGCCTACGTCGCGCGTTCATTAGAAAGCTCTCTTCCATTCTTTGGCCGCGCGGTGTACGCGGGCACAATGCACAAACTGCTTGGCTCGCGTCAAAAGTCTCTAGCTCGATCGTCTTCTCTTTCGTTAAACCACTCCAGGGGCCACGTTCAGAAAGTTCAAAAGATCTTGACGGTTTCAAGTTCTAGGTCACATAATATAAATATGCAGATTCCCTAAAATAGTCATAAACCATTGAGTTTTGGAAAGTTCTTCTGCACCTATTAAAATTTAAACGTATGTTCCTTTGATTTACGCATTTCATTTAGAGAATAACAATGAAGAGAATATTTTTGGCAAAGCAGATAATAAGAAGGCCTTGTCTGCTTTGATTGTAGGGTCAAGTTCTCAACGCCGAGAACGATAAAACAATAAGAAAGTCAGATTTTGACGTAAAGAAGCCGACGAAGATTATCATTCACGGATTCATCGATACTCCTCTCAGCAATTGGGTCAAGGTGAGTGAGAACCCCGTACATATCACTTTCTAACAGTGTTTATTTGTTTTCACAAACAAATTAATGCGGTGTAATCGTAAAAAAGGCTTATAAAATCCTTTTTGCACGATGTCCGTGAGAATAATGTCAGAGAAAAGTGCTTACATGACGCAATTGAAGTGTCTGCCTTGAAAAAGAAGCGTATCTTTTTCCAACATAAGGGTATAAGACTAATTTTCACAGCTAATTTTCTGACGAGAATGTAAAGCGGTAAATTGTCATGTGGGAAAGTCATGCAAGCAGATTTTATCTCGACCTTTTCTTGTTTATGCAATAAAAATTTATATCGAGTCCTCGGTCTCGTGGTTTGGGGCTAACTTGTTTTATTTTTTTCGGATAAATCAGGAAATGCGGCGCGAGCTGCTAAAGAAAGGCGATTGGAACATAATCACGGTTGACTGGGCTGGGGGCTCATTGCCTCTGTACACCCAGGCCACGGCCAACACGAGACTGGTCGGCATGGAGCTGGCCTACTTCCTCAACCACCTCATCAGCCACTTCGGCCTCGACCCCGCGGACGTTCACATGATCGGACACAGCTTGGGCGCGCACACAGCTGGCTACGCGGGCGAAAGGGTGCCTGGCATTGGCCGCATCACAGGTATTGCACCTGATGATTATTTATAGAATTTATAATAATTAAAAAGGCTAACCGGTTTATGATAAAAAAAAACAATGTTTTTCTAGGCCTCGATCCAGCCGAGCCCTACTTCCAAGGAATGCCGTACTACGTGCGGCTCGACCCTACAGACGCAAAGTTCGTGGACGTGATCCACACGGACGGAAAGTCAATCTTCCTCCTAGGTGATTATCTCTCTCGATTTTGCTTCGATTTTCGTCTACATATAATAATCGGGTGTGCAGGTTACGGCATGAGCCAGCCGTGCGGCCACGTGGACTTCTACCCCAACAACGGCAAAGAGCAGCCCGGCTGCGACATCGCCGAGAACCCCATCCCCCTGACCCTGGTGAAGGAGGGGCTCGAGGAGGCGAGCAGGGTGCTGGTGGCGTGCAACCACGTGCGCGCCATCAAATATTTCATCGACTCGATCAACTCGAAATGCCAGTACATGGCTCACCAGTGCGACTCGTTCGATCACTACATGCAGGTATAATTTAATTCATCCTCGTGATTAAAACCCATATAACAAAACGAACGCGTGTGTCGTGCCCGCAGGGTCGATGCTACGCCTGCAAGGAAAACTCGACGCAGTGCATGGTGATGGGTCTGCAAGCGGAGGATTATGCCCTCAGCCTACCCAAAACCACGGGCATGAAGCTCTATACCACGACGGGAAAGGAATATCCCTTCTGCAGTAAGTATTTTTTTGGAAAGATCACATTTGAAATTGTATTTTTATGTGCAGAGATGACTTTTAAAATTTACCTCCAAAACACTTGAATATTATTTTTAGATTGGATTCAAAATTCAAGGAAGCAATAACTATTTTTTAATTAAAAACAAAAAATAAAATTGCTTTCATTTGACGATGGTTTGACTCTGGGTATATCTGTTAATTTTGAACAGAAAATAGCTGGGTTTAAATCGTTTATTCGGATATAAATCGTGTTTTGAAAATTAGAATATTTTTTGCTAATATTGTCTTCATTGTTCCTAGAAATTTAAAATGATATTAACTTCCAGAATATTAATTTTTAAAACTCTTCGACGCGTACAGCAGTGAGTAAAACAATATATCATTATTTATTGAAATATAATTAAAAATGGGATAGGCACCCTTTGATTTTTTTAGCTATCTAGGGGAAATAATGCCGCGAGTCGATTAATTGGCAGTTTTTGTAAAACTTGTGGTTAGACGCTACGATTTGGTGAAAAATATTTTTCTTTCGGAGATCGGCATAGCAAAAACAGAGTATATCAACTAAATCTTGAGTTCCAAGAGTCGCAATTACAAAAACTGTTTATTGCTTGAATTTTCCTCGCGTTTCATGATGTAATGAAATAGTTTCAAGGCGATGAACACTAAACTCCGTCGCGCAGTGAGGCGCAAACAACAACAAAATTGTAAAATTGTATGTTTTTTAGGGCGCGAATAGGGGGTTGACGGGTTTAGCACACTTAAATTACTTCGGCTATCTAGGGGAGGTTGAGAATAGTCTAGTGGTGTGCGGTTTTTGAAAATCCGATAATTAGAAGCCAAGATTTGGGCGTTTAAACCTGTTTAAAAACCTGAAAATTGCATCAATTTTGTAGTTTTTATTTTTTTTATATAAAACTTATCAACCCTAATTTATTGTGCTCTACAAAATTTAAAAAATTCATTAAAATAATATTCAAATTTGATTTTGATTTTGAAAATTTTGGTTACATTCACCTTTGACTCACCAATTTGAGGTTAGCAGGAAACTTGTTCCTTATGACGTGACAATTTCAACGGGGTCGAAATTTTTGTTCTACGACCGATTTGAATCGATTTGGAAGAAGAAAATGCAGAAAAGCCGGAATTTTCTCTATGGCGTTTTCTATCAAATTTTTTAACCCTCAGACTCCTGTACCCTTCCTGGACATAAAAGACTTTAATAAAACTTAAATATTATCCTTAAGAGAAAATTTATTCCCAAGCTACCCACTTTCATTACCCAAATTTTGCTTGCTTTATTCCTTTTGTAAATTTTCGAATCGAATTATTTGCAGGAAAACACTACAAAGTAACCCTGGAGCTAGCTAGACCGCCGCGGGCTGAAGACTGGGTGCAGGGTTTCATGCGGATCTCCTTGCACAGCGACGACGCCATGGCGCGGAACATCGATCTGACGCCAACGTAAGGCTCGGAAATAATTTTATTCTATATTTGCAAAAGCAATTCTGACATTTGTGTGATTTGTCGAATTAGCGGCTACGTGAAACTGCAGCACGGCCACTCACGCACGTTTGTGGTCTCGCATCCCGCCGAGCTGGGGCCGATTAAGAAGATCGATTTCTACTGGGAATACGACATGGACGTGTTGCAGCCGCGATCTCTTTGCTTTTTCTGGTGCAACGACCACCTGTACGTGTCCAGGATCCAAGTCATGGAAATGGACGTGAGCCAAGACTCGAGAGGGTAAGGAATTTACAACTCTAATCAGCCGGAAAATGCGCGTGCGGTCACCCACAAGACAATAATAAAAAATCTCTAAAAATGTAATGTCTGATCAGTTAATTGGCTTTAACGTAGAGCTGTACAGAAATTTTGTGTTAAATCTATTTTACCTTTACTTGTAATACTATCTAAAAATTAATTAAATAATCGTTTGAATTTTCAGAAAACGCGACGATTCTGAAGACACAAATGTGGTCGAGCTGTGCAGCCACGGCAGCAGAAGCTACACAGACATCGCGTCGAGGACGTCGGCGACATTCTACAACAATTGTTAGCACGCGTCTGGTTTCATACAAAAACATTCGATAATTTAAACTCTGTGTCCATCTTATTCGTGTACAATCATTTAGTTTGTAATATATCGTGTACGGCGTAAAACATTTCAAAGCGATTGACATGAAATTTGAAATCCATTAGTGAGATTATAAAAAGCTGAGGTTATGTCTAAGGTTGTTCGTTTTTCGATAGCGACCAATCCAGTTTGCCCTATTATTTTATATAATTATTTTTGATCGATCATTTATTTTTATTACTACTGAACTAGTCTTTTTCTTTTTGTTAATAAGATATTTGTTTTTTTCGCTATTGCCGCTGGTTGATGAAGTTTATTGTAAACTCGGTGAAAGTAAACGTGCATTTTGAATTAAAAAAAGTGTTCATTTATCCACATCTCACGCAAAGGTGTGGCTTTTACAATTAAAAACATGCACGGTGTAATGTATTGAATAAGCTTAATTTTGAGCGCTCTTCGACGATTAATAATAAATAATTGAACCTTGCAAATTAAAACTACTTCCATACATTAATTTTGTGATGTATGGCAGCAGACTAGTGACTTAATTAAGGTTTTTCCTAGTATAATTATTTGAATGTAATATTTTTAATCGTTTAAAAATGCATTTCCGTGTTTCAATAAAGTCAATAAAAACCGCGATTGTTTGTCCTATTTAAAAGGCTAAGCGTTTCAATATCTGAATTATCCCTGGAAATCCTAGAAATTTTAAAATTTAAATATACACCTATTGTTCTTTACGAATTCATCCCTTCCTTTGTCCACTTGTGCAAAAAAATGTTCTATATTATAGAAGTTTGATTAAAATTTTTAATAAAAAAAACTTTACTTTATCAATCCGTAAATCGTAGAAATAGTAGTAAAATCAACTATCTCCAATTGATATCATTTTAATAAAATATTTGTTCGATTTTTATTTTTTAATTTTAGGCAAAGCTCTCTTTTTCAATGAATATAATCAAGACGCCTTTTCAAAGAAAGTTCAAAGAATTTTACCCAAAATCGAAGCATTCTTTTGCACCTATTGAATTCATTAAAACAGCAAAATCATATTATGACACATTTATTCTTTCGCCAAAAAATGCCCGTCACTTTAGTAATGTCGTAATGCAATGCAACGAACAACTTCAATTAAACACGCGCAGGGTAAAAAATACGCGCTGGAACGCTGGAAGCAGGAAGAGTTTCGTATTCGTATGCAGTTAGTTCAAAAAGTGAAAGGGGGCCGGCCGCCGGTGCTGGCGCTGCGGTCGCGTTTGTAATTCGTGTATGTTTTGGTTTGGATGCCTGTGTTGATTCGCATCAAAATAGAAACAAAAAGTTCAGACTATTCACAAGGCGGAACGAGGTAACCCGGTTCACCTTTTAAAAGGTGAATAGATCTCTGTCAGGATGGAGTCGATTTTGGAGCAGCAGCGGCGCTACCACGAGGAGCGAGAAAGGCTGATGGACGCAATGGTAAAAGAGATGCTGCACAAAAAACTGGGCAACCGAGAGATTATCAACTCGGACCACCGATTGAAGATGCTCCTGGATGTAAGAATCAACAAATAAAAATCGCATTCATCAAATTCATTCAAAACTTGGCTCATTTCAGCATTATTCGGAGAGCACGTCTCATTTGAAGGAGCTCTACGAAGACAAGGACGGACTCAGGAAAGAGGAAGTCTCCCTTTTGTCAGGACCGAATGAGTTTGGCGAATTCTACACCAGACTTCGAGGGATCAAAGAGTTCTACAGGAAGCACCCCAATGAGGTAATTCATTTTTATAAAATTTGACGCTTTTAATCATGTTTCTCCAACCAATCCAGATCAGTGTTCCCATGTCTGTGGAGTTTGAGAATATCACAAAAATGAGGGAGAACCCTAGCGATGAGGCAGCCAGTAAGTAGCAGATCTTTCAAGTTAAGATTTATCATTTATAAATTATTTCATTTTAGACTTGGTCGAGTTTACTGATGAAGAAGGCTACGGAAAATACCTCGATTTGCATGAAATGTACACCATGTTTATCAATTTAAAGGGTATTGAGGTAAGATCGATCTCTAACCCTTCTTGTTCTATTTGAAACCAATTTAATAATCACAGAAAGTGGATTACATCACTTACCTGACGACTTTCGACCACCTGTTTGACATTCCCAAAGAGAGGAAGAACATGGAGTATCAAAACTACCTTTTGAAGCTGCTGGAATATCTTGATGATTACTCTCAAAGAGTTAAGCCTCTGCTTTCCATCCCAAGTGAGATGGATAGCGTGGTCAAAGAGTTTGAACAGCAGTGGGAAAGCGGAACCTTCCCTGGATGGCCGGTGCGTGCCTCGTGATTTTTGTTTAAAAGGGGTTTAACACTAATTTTCTGTGCAGAAAGAGGCTGGCAGTGCATTGACCAACGTAGGTGCACACTTGGATTTATCTGCTTTTTCCTCCTGGGAAGAACTGGCTTCGCTCGGGCTTGATCGACTCAAATCGGCCCTGATGGCGTTGAACCTCAAATGTGGAGGGTATGACATTTTATTGAAAATAATATCATTAAATTCGCGAAATTTGCAAGTCATGCAGGGTCAGAGTTTTATCGACCCGGTTAAAACCGACCTGGTTAAACCAGATAGTAAAACCCGGGCTTTCTAAGTTTTTCATTTGTAACAATGAATTGGGAGATATTCTCATTTCCATATCAACTCCCTTCTATATTTAAAACAATAAAATTAAACCACGCTTGAATTCGATTTTGTAGCACTTTGGAGGAGAGGGCACAGAGATTGTTCAGCACCAAAGGGAAGAAAGACTTGGATCCATCTCTGATGGCCAAGACCAAGAAAGGGAATAAAGCTGCCAATGCCAAGCTGGTCGAGCGACAGAGAGAAATCGCCCACCTCGAGGCGCAGGTGTACAGGTACTTCTCTTATTGTATTAATTTTCAGTACTCTTGACTAAAAGGCCGCATTAGATTTGCTGAGATCCTCTCCGAGCAGAGGAGTAACACCAAAGAAAACGTTCAGCGAAAGCAGGCACGCACAGAAGGAGAACGAGAGGAGTCGGATGAAGAGGAGAGCGCCTCTGCGTCAGAGGACGAAGATAACGATGACGTGCCCTACAACCCCAAGAACCTCCCTCTTGGCTGGGATGGCAAGGTGGGTGTCTGATTTTAAAAGAGTATAGATCTCAGCCAGCCGCCAGCGAGAATGGGTCAAAAATTAAAAAGTGGAGGGGAAAAAATGTCATCCGGCCGTTTAGACCGTTAAGCACGATCAAACTTAACATTAAAAATATTGTCAGGCACGCCAGCCACCGCCAGGCAAAAAATTCGGCTAAGCCGGTCCTGCCGCCCGCCGCCTTTAATCTGAGACCTCTAGAAAAGAGTGATAATTTCTCAATGTTATAATAATTTCAGCCGATTCCTTACTGGTTGTACAAGCTACACGGCCTCAACATCAGCTACAACTGCGAAATATGCGGAAACTTTGTTTACAAGGGACCCAAGGCATTCCAGAGGCACTTTGCTGTGAGTTTTATTATTCTATTATTCCAAACTTGTCCAACTAACAGGCGTGAATTTAGGAATGGCGTCATGCTCACGGCATGAGATGTTTGGGAATTCCTAACACGGCCCACTTTGCCAACGTCACGCAGATTGAGGACGCGTTGCAATGTAAGTAGTTAATTTCTGTTGCGCCATCTCTTCTAACAATCATTCGCTTGCAGTGTGGGAGCGCTTGAAACTGCAGAAACACATGGAGCGTTGGCAGCCGGAGGCTGAGGAAGAGTACGAAGACTCCCTTGGAAACGTCGTGAATAAGAAAACCTACGAGGACTTGAAGAGGCAGGGTCTGCTGTAGTCTGTTTTTATGATTTTTTTGTCATGGATAAATTAAAGCGTGGTAACCCAAAATTAAGACACACATATTTCTTTGATAAAATAAATCATTAATACGAGTACAAATAAATACAAATTTCTTTTTACCAAATAAAACAAGGTTGCATTCTCGCTGGCGCTTCTTCAGTCAGTTGAACTGCAGTTGGTCGGTGTAGGCGTATATAACGCTGCTTTCGCCTGTGCTTGGTCCTTCGCCTGCCAAGCCGGTGATGTGAGCAGCTGAAAGAGGGTCAATTGTAAATTCCTCAATCAAAAGTGGAATGTAAGGTCATGCACTAGCTTTTATTAATGCAACAAGCGAGAAAAGAAGAAAAAGATGCAAGGTACACAGTCATGCAAAGTCAGCGGAGGTTGTCGAGACAACCCAAGTCAAAATCAAAGTCTGCAGCGGAAAAATTGTTAACAGAGCCAGAGGTATTCGGAAAAACAAAAGGCACAAGACTTGAGAGTAAGCGATTACCAAATCCTTCATCGACGCTGGCAGTAACCTCTTCATACATGGGGGCGGTTTCTGCGCCAGGAATGCTTTTGTCATTGCCTTTTGTAGTCTGCAAAAATAAGGGGGGTTAAACTTGAGCCGTCACGTGATTGAAAATAAGACCTCTCTGTATTTCTGCAGGTACAATTTGAGCGGCTCAACATAGTTGTCAAAGCCAAGGTTTGTCATTGCAAAGAGAATGTCTTCACCATTGATGGTTTTTCTTTTCTCCATGTGACAACGATCACTGGCCTCACTAGTGATGAAGCTGATAAATTCGGACACGCATTCCTGAACACATTCTCTTGCATCCTTTGCGATCTGAAACAGCGCAGCAATTTTAGGGTTGAAATTATAATTTACTTTTACAAAAATAAGCCATACATACCTTTCCAGATTCAGGGATCGCTTTCTTCATGATCTTTGCTACATTGGCGATTGGCAGAAATCTGTCTTGCTCACGGAGAGGCTGTCCAGGTCCTTTGTTCATGTCATCTGTATCATCTTGGCCCGAATCGTCCGAGTTCTCAGCAAGAACGTGTTCGCCATCATCTAAAACACACAATTTATACAAACTTCAAAATATTATCATAACCTTCAATTTTTACCATCAGCAGTAATGTACGTGCCCTCCGCAGTCTGCATGAACGCAGCCACATCGTCTCCACTTTCACTGTTGTCCATTTCTTGAGTTTGTTTTACTCGTTTTACTGGCTTTGGTCAATCTCTTTTTTGGCGGTGCTTTGATTGCAGCAAGCGGTCACCGCAATCCGAATTCGCAGAGGGCAAGGCTATCAATAAGTTGTCCAGTCCAGTCGCCTCCAATGTTTACAAAACTTGGTATGCGGCGTCGTTCGGTATTGGCTGTTCGAATGGCGGCATCGGCATGAGATGAGCAGATGAGGCCATGGAAGCGGCGGCGGCACAAAGCTGCGCACGCACGCGCTTTTTTCACAATGATGCCTGGTAATGCCATCTCTTTATTGATTGTAGGGCTATTTTCCAGTTTTCTCATAATAAGCATAATAAGGAAATTAACCCCGCGAACCGACTACCCTTTATCATTATCCTCTCATTACTGGGATTAGGGACTCAGGTCAAAAGTTTTATGTACGTATTCCAATAATAATTATTGTTCACTCAATCAAGTGACAATGAAAAGTATTTTTACATAATTTGTATGTATTTCTTTGCGTGAAAAATTTCATTTTAAATTAAATCTGTGGCGAAAATTTCTACTAGCGAAGCAAAGTCATGCATACTTCAACAGATTTTGAGTCAATTTAGTCAGTTTTAGACTTCATATTAATTGTAAGTATGATTCAAATAGGTTAAAATTGAATGATTCATTGGATGATCCCGCAACGATTAGCTCAGAAAAAAATTTGATTGATCCTCTTTCAAAGACTAAAATAAAATCAGAACTCAGAAAATATAAATTTGAACATTAAAAATTAATATTTTTTACGGGAAGGTCAGGAATAATATTATAAGAGAAGTTTCTTCTCAGCAATTTATTGATCATTCATTCTATTTCCTTACATTCACCGTGCTCTATTAATATGTTTCAATGCAAACCATTCATTCAGAAAACAGAATGTGGTTTGGTACACAAAGCCATAGCATATTAATTGTAGAATATTTAAAAATTGATACAGTATCAGGCACAACTTGGGGAGGTCTTGACTAACAGTGATTTGGATCACAACTGCTTGGCCGAGTGCTTCAACTAACCTTTGGAATCGTCATTTACGCAATCAAAACAATGTCCAGAACTTCCAACAGCCCAACAATATATGTAATGGTAAAAGTCGATCTTAATCTATTCATTTCTCTTCCTTTTGGATGCGACTTCTTCATATTTAATGTACAATTATACAGTTCGTAAAGTTTAAAAGAGCATCTTTTTCTTTACTCTTGTGTGTATATATGCGATTAATATACAATAAAATGTTAACATCCATTAGGGGGGACTCTGCAGCATTTACAGCATTAGCATCTTTCCAAACTGAACTGACTACGTCATAAAAATGAGACCGTTGATATGACAGTCCTGCTAGCTTAACTTACACACGCCTCATTTTTTTTAAAGACTACTGTTGTTGTCAAACTTTGGTCCAGGAGTGATACCAATATCTGCATAAGACTTATCCTGGTGCAACTCGACGGCTTCAAACTTCTTCAGTACCAAGAGGGTGTAGAACTTTTGAGCCACCTGCAAAATAAAAAGGAGTTAGCACAATTCGTAACACGTCATTCTCAATTTGGGAAGCTGTAGAATCGAACATTACCTGCTTGCGGCTGTTGCGGTGAGTCATCTCCGAGAAAAACATGGGCTTCTGGGACGAAGCGTCAATTCTGCTCTTCAGAATTTGATACATGTGCGCTGCTCTCTTGTTCAGCACTCTCTCCTCGTACTGTTCATACGTTTCGTCTGTTTGCTGCTCCTCGGGCGGTCCGACGCTGTGCGGGAACTCTTCGTTGTCAAGGTCGTGCCACGGGGTGGTGGGGCCGTGGCCGCCGGGTGTGACCGCGGGCGGCAGTTGATCGTCGTAGCCCATGTTGGCCATCAGCGGCGCCTGACTCTGGTCATAGCCGAGGTTCTCCATGGCCGGCATCTGCTGCTGCTGCTGTTGGATCGAGTGCAACAGACTCTGGTCGCTGAGTGCGTGCGGGGTCGCGTTCAACAGCAGGCTCGGGTCAGCCAGACTCTGGTCGTGGTGCATCAAGGGCGCGGGGGTCGAGTGCAGCTGGTTGCCAAGCACAGACGCACCTAGGTGGTCTGGCGTTGGCATTGGGTGCTCGGGAGGAAGGAGATTGGACAGGTTTGACATGTCTGGAGGCAGGACCGGCGGCATCAAAGGGGTCTGTGGCGATTCCAAGATCAACTGGAAAAAATATCGCTAGGTTTATAAACAGAAATACGCATCTGGACGTGGAGAAAGGTATCTAGACGATTTCATTTCATGCTCATTCTTATTGTCTTACTACAAGTAAAACCATCATACCGACAAGAATTTTGAGTAATTTTTCGTCCCATGAAATTAAAAGAGAAAATGAAACGTTGGTACATTATGGGGTCTTTTTGGAGATTTTCTAAACACTTAATGCAATAAAGCAACGGCCAAAAATTATAATCTACCTTAGCAAGTCAGAAACCAAATTCAGCCTGTAGGTGAATTAAAAACAATAATAAGACCAAACACTTAAAAAGAGCTTCTAGATTTTGGGGCCGTCGACGGTGAGGGCGGCAAACGGACCAAAGAGATGTAGAATTTTATGGCAAGTCTGATAAACTTTGGTTTTCACTGTATGACCCATAGCAGCCAAGTTAATAAATTTTAAAGCCCAAAAAAAGGAGATAAGTCACATTTCAAAATTTTGTTTTCCTTTTAGGGCCCAGGCGGGGTCCTATGGACTGGGCGATACCTATTCCGGAATCAATTGATGCCCCCTCAGTAGGGAATGTCCACCTGTGAGCGATTTTCCAAAATTGGACCCCTTTTCCAAACTTCAACGATTTCATACGGCCAATTTTTCGAAAAAGCCAATAAAAAATTTCACCGTAACACAGGCTTTATCCAAGGTGCGGAAGCCACTTAACCATATTAATGTTACTCTTACCGGTGGGTGTTCCTCTTCAGGGTGTTTGCGTTTGCGACCAGGCTTGCCCTTCTGAGGTGTGGCAGGAGTTGCAGGCGGCATCAGCATGGAATGCGGCTGATCAACTTCCGCCAATCCCGAAGCTGCCAGGTCAGCTATTTGACCAAGTACAGATGTGTCAGGCGCCCCTCGCACCTGCTCCAAAACCAGCTCTCTGTCCAAGTCGCCGTAGGTACCAAAGTCTTCGTTTTCTGACGGTTTGGATGTAAGATGCCTCAAGTAACACTAAAACATCAAACAAATACGGTTATATCATTCAAATTTTAAGACAATTCGAAGTACCTTGAACAATTGTCTGGCAGGAATGGGTCTTCCAGGCAGCGCGAACAACTTCTCCACGCCGCCACTCTCCTTCCAATGCATGAGTCGTTTTGTCGGCGGCGCCAAGTCCAGGGTGGTGACAATATCAGACGTGTCTGACAGCTGAGCTTTCATCTCTTCTCCAGATATATTTTTGACCTCGTCGACAATGAGCTTTCGCTTCCTCTTTGCCTTTGACAAGCCCTTAACAGTCGCTGTATCTACAGGTGCCAGAGCAAAGCTCTCCTCCTCGTTGTGAATCAGGGTAGTCTGATCTGCAGCTCGGTCAGCATCACCACCAATATCTAAAAATGAGACAGATTGTCAATTTATACATTCTGAATTGTTACATTGAAATTTCATAAGCTTACAAAGTATTTTTAGATTTAATTAAACATTAAAACTTATGAAGCTTGAAACAAACCCTTGAGGGACATTTTTATTATTTTTTGGTACGTCAAAAATGAACCACTGATTGATTTTACTCAATTTACTGAGTCTAGAAACAAAAATTCAGGTAAATTGAGCAAAAACTGTATTTTTCAAACAATTTAGAAATTTTGGACTATTGTCTTTGTCTCCAGATTTTGCTATGATCAATGAATCGTCAAATTTCCACCACTTAATGTAGTTCTCGTTTTGAAAGGCTACACGATTTAAATAATTGGCCGACATTTTAAATTTAAATCACTTCTTGCGGTTTTTTAAATAATTTGAAATAAACTCAACCAATTAGAAAAATGCTCAATCGAGAAGAGAAAACCCACCTGGAGGAAGACCGAGGTGTCCTATGTCAGGAACGCCAGGCAAGCCAGCGGTTCCAGCTGCGATTCCCAAACCAGCGCTGAGAAGGACAGATCCAGGTCTGCTGTTGTCGTCGTCATCACTGTGGCCTCCCATGGGCGATGGTGCGCCTCCAAAGTCCATTCCGTCGTCATCTGAATCATCAGAATGCGCGGCTCTTCCGAGATCTCCCTTGGACACCCCGACGAGAGCAGCAGCTGCTGCGGCCGCTCTGGCCGCTTCCTCCTGCACGCTTGAGCCCTCAGGAGGAAGGCCAGGCGCATCAAGCGGGGCGTCGTCGAAGAGACCGCCTTCGAAGAGGCCAGTTCCGATGATGTCCTGGCCGAGGTTGCCACCAAAGCCGTCGTCCCTGATTGGAATGTCGATGTCCATTGGCTGGGGCGCTGCTGAAGTTGAAGGCCTCACGCTCCTGTCAGCCCGGTGGTCGGTGACGTTGTGGTCGCTGAACAGCAAGTTACCCTGGAGAGAAATAATCTGTTAAGTAGGGCCGTTAATTAGCAGGTGCAAAACTCATACCTGGTCAGCAGCAGAGGCGTCCCTCAGCAGGTCAGCTGGCCCAGACTCATTGCGGTCAAAGCTCAACATGTCACCAAAACCTTCATCATCCACTCCAAGGTTCTCAGCTCCTGGGGCATTGCTTGTGGTTGCCAGAGCCATGGAACCATAGTCCTCCCTCATAGTGATTTCCTCTGCTCTTGATTGGTTCAAGCTGAACTGGGCCTGGATGTCCACATCACTAGAGAGCATGATTTAGCCTTGATTTTGCTAATTTTAGCTTTGTTGACATACTTTAACTCGGGAATTGTTGTGTCGAAATCATGGAAGACTTCAGGCAAGGTGATGGTGTTAACGTTAGCTTCACGATTGTCTTCAGGCAAGTCTACCATGCCTGGGCGGAAGGCCATCTTAATTTTGACAAAAGCTTCATTGCAGTCAGCAAGCAGGTACTTGGCTTTGCGAGAGTAAATTCGCACCACGCCCAACAAAAGATGACCCGACGTTCTCAGAGCCATTTTGACCTGAAATTAAATTTCAGTTTCAATCATAATCAAACTCAATGATACATATTTGAAAATCAGAGTTTCAAATGTGTTTCTTAATACCTTAGGTTGCAGAATGCCGTCAACAGACTTCTCGATATTCGTCTCAAAAACATGCGCTTTGGTCAGCTTTTTATCCCAGTGAGCAGCAAGCCAAATACGGGCCAAAGGGCCCTTTTTGGCCAGCACGAAGTGAGCGTAAAACATCGCTTAACGCCTGTAAATAGGAGTTTCAGTTAATTATGAGCGCAATTTATCAACAAGGATGAAACGAAATGCTAAACAAAGAGGTCCATACAATTTTGGCGCCAAAGTGATCTAGATAGTAAAAAAATCGAGCAGTATCGCCATGCGAATCAACTGTTTAGAAATTCAAACACAAGTAAAAACCCTCAAACTGGTAATCCAAAATATTAGCTGTGTCTTTTTTAAAACTAATGAAAGTAAGGCCGAGAGAAAAGAGAGAACCGTTGTAATACATTGTAACATAGGAAGGTTAACGCCTCCAAATTAACTCTCAAAAATAAAGAGCGTTTTGCAAATTCCAGCGTTTGAAAACAAATAAATTGTTTGACATACTGCTAATTGACAAATTCTCCGTGGAATAGAGAAACTTCCTTTGAATATTGACACCAATTTAAATGATTTTCGTTCTATGGCATTTCTAGCAGACGCCTCCGTCTGTTGTCTGTTGCCTTCGACCGTCGATAGTGACGCACACAAGATGGCTGCTGAACACTCCCAGAAAAAAGACGCCAACATTACAGTAATAAAACTTAAAATAAAAAAGTGGATTTCATGCCAATAACTTCAAAAAATAAATTTAAAGCATATTATTTATACTATTTACATAGTATTTTTTTAAATAGAAGCAAAATTTCCAAAAATTAGCATTAAATATGATGATGTATAATTTTATTTGGCTGGTTACATTGCCGGTAAACAACATGAATAGCCAATCCAAACAACGCTGTTATTTTGAGGAAGTAGTTTCTCGCTGTATTGAAAACAATCCTTTTTCCCTCGTGTCGCTGTTGAAAACACCGGCGATTTTCTTCTTCATTCTGCACCAAATTAAACTACTAATCCAGCAAAATGGCGGTAATTACTCAACTTATTCTTATTAGTTAGCATTTCACATTCAAAAGGGTGATAATTTGCAATGATTTCAAGCTTAAAAGTTCCCTTGTCATTTCATCGACTTGCTATGGGTTTCTCTGCAGGTGTTGCCATTTATTAATGATTCTTTGTATAACTTTACCTGACTAACTTAAATTCAATGGCAAGAATATGATATTTAATGAAGCCTTTATATCACGTCATTCTTCAATCATATATGTTATTTCCAGACAATGCCGATGAACCCCAAACCCTTCCTCAACAGCCTCACTGGCAAGCCGGTGATGGTGAAACTCAAATGGGGCCATGAGTACAAAGGATACTTGGTGTCTGTGGATGGATACATGAATTTGCAGGTAAAATTGTCTAAAATTTCAATTGGCTTAAACTGGCTTTGATCCATTTCGCAGTTGGCCAACACTGAAGAGTACATTGACCACATTTGCACCGGCAACTTGGGAGAAGTTTTGGTCAGGTGTAACAACGTCCTGTACATCCGAGGCATGGATGAGGAGGATGAAGATGGCGAAATGAGAGAATAGTTGAATGTGATTTTACACTGTGTGAGTGCGAAAATTATGCAAGTGAGTTTATTTTTCTTTCTCAGGCATTAAATGAGAGTGTAAATGTCTTTGAAGCAGTTTGATTTACTTGTGAAGGAATGACACAACATTTAAAAACGTTAATTCTTTATTAGCTCATTAAAATTATTTACAAACAGATTTCTTGAGGGTGCAGAAATTTCACAGAAGGCACACAAAGTATTTGAGTTGCTTCTCAGTCTTTAATTTTTGTGTTGCAACTAGTGTCCGTTCACTTTGCTTTGCACTGTGCGTCAGATAAAGAAATAGGGACATAACTTAAAGCACATCATCTCCTGGCCAGCATTCTTCTTTTAATTTCTTGGCAGTGGCTCTGGTCACCATAGTCGGAGGTCACCAAGTTGCACAGGATCTCTTCCTTACACCTGAAATCGCAGCCCTTTTTCATCGACGTGTCTCCCCTTTTCACAGTAATCCTGAAAGACCAAAAATTAGTCTTTGATTTTAATTTTAAAAACCGCATCAAGTCGTACCCGTAAAAAGTTTCAAATAGCTTATCGTCGTGGACCATTCGAAGGGCAGCTTTGTAAAGCTCGGCGGGAGAAAGGTCTGCCAACTGCAAGTCTTGTCGGGCTGAGTAAAGCCGGAACCATCTCGGTGGAACGTCTGGACCAGCCTGGTTGGCTTCAGTCAGGTTGAATATCCAAGTTTCGTGGTCGGTGATGTCCTGTAATTCAAAATGTCAGTCTTTGGCTGGTGCTTCGGGAACTCCTCTGGTGCTTACCCAGCTTGCACCTTTGTAGCCTCCATCTGAATAGTAGATTTTGTAGTTGGGGTTCAGGTCGGTGTAGGTAGACACGCTACCGCCGATGTACGAGGTGCTGATCGGCTTTGCGAGGGGCCGCTTCCTTGATCTTGGCGCGAAAACCACTTTGAACTCTTCAAAATGCGTGTGACCGTAAAACTGGGCTGTGATCGTACGCTGGAACCTGAAATTTTAATTTATTTTCAGTCGTCTTGCGGAATTGTTATCATATTTATAGTTAACCTGTTGATAATCCTATCAAGCTGCTTAGACCAGAGACCCCAGCATTCGACTGACCCTGGTGGGAGGTGCCCAACAATGTGCACCTTTTCTTGTTTCTCCTCCGCCTTTGTCAATTCCTCCACTAACCAACTCAGCATCCCATAAGGATCTTTGTACTCGTAAATCTGCCACCTATAGCGAGATTATTATAAGTTTTTACTTAAATTAAGCTTTTCAGAGAAATTTGTGAAAAATCCTTGTTGCCTTTACCTGATGTACTGTCAATGAGAGCAAAAAATTTGCCAGGTTGCCGTTTAAATTTGTCAAAAAATCGGTTTAAAAGTTTTCATGCTAATCAACCGTTGTCATCACGATTTGCTTCACAATTTAGGGGAACTTCCCTTACAATTCGCGCACCATTGGTTAGATCGCGACAAGAGTGATCAAAATCGAGCCAAAATCACAGTCAAACCTTTTAATTTTTTAGAAAATGTTCAAAATCTGAAATTTAACTCGTCCTTGGACATGATTTGATTATTCCTCTTTGCACAAATAAACTGTTGCTAAATTTCACAAACAAACACAGCTTTTACAACTTACCAATTCAGGACATAACACAAATTCGAGTTGATTGCGATGATTCTGAAGCCAGGTTGCACTTCCACTGAGTAAAATCCACCCTGACGGACGGTTTCCAGGGCTTCAGCTGGTAGCCATTGCGACCAAGCCTCGGCGGCAGCGTCGAAAAGCCACTGGGTGGTCATGTTTGTAGGTCCAACCGGTTTCAGTGGGCCAAAACTGTAAAAAAATATATTGGCAAATTAAGGGACGGGACTTTCAAAGGACTCTTTATCTTCTAGGGCACCAACTGAACGCGAAAATACCGTCAAATTTCGTTTAAGATGGCGCAATCTAAATATTTTCCCAGGTTGCTGTTTAAAATTTTGAGAAATTTGGTTTAAAAGGTTGCATTGTCTCCCTACTCTAAAATCACGATTTATTTCATAATTTAGGGATATTTAGCTCATAATTTGTACCATAGGATAGATCGCAATGACAGAGATCGACATCAAGCGAAAAAAATCTGAAATTTATCTGTTCCTGATTTTTTAGAGATAGACTGGTGCTAAATTTCACAAACAATAACACCTCAATGAACCACTACTTGCTTTAATCAACAATGCACTATGTTATAAATTGTTGTCCTGTAAAGCCCTACATACAAAATTTGATAAATTGAATTTTAATCCAACTGAAAACTGTTCCCATTCGTAAATAATATCTAACCCTTGTTAATAAAATTTTTCAAACCTGTTCAATGGATGAGCTTCATGGTTGCCAATGGTGGGGTAGATTTTGATGTCAGGAAACCGTTTGGCCAGTGCCTTGTTCAGCTCCTTCATTATCATCGTATTTTCTTCGTTGCTCGAGTCCCAAATCGCGTGAGGCGGCAAATCACCTGTCATTATGATGTACGAAGCGTCCTGGTAATTTTTGTAACAATTATGATTTTAATCGTTTCTCGTGTCAGCATTGAAATAACCTTGTGCGTCTCGGCAATGTGGTCCAAGGTGGCCTCGATCGTCCTCCACGGCATGTCGCACCCCTTGTACTCGCCCCAGTAGCCCGCCTTGTCCAGCTCGGTCAGTTTCTGGTCCCGCTGGTGCTCAGGGAGGTACCTGCTCTCAGGTCGGCAGCACAGGGGCTCCCCGCAGTCGATGCTGGTCCCTTCGCGATACTCAGGGTCGAAATGGATATCGGTGAGGTGTAGGAACTTGACGGGCGTGGGCAGCGCCTGAAATAGATCATAAATGTGTAAAGAAAAATTGGAGTTGCTGATGGGGGAATTAATATAATACCATCGGCCGACGCGCAACGCGGTTGGAGCTCTTCGGAGGCGGCGTGGGCAGGGAGACGCTCCATTGGAGGCGGAGGTCGGGCGCGTTGCACGGGAAGCCCTGAAGTATGATGGAGCAGAAGCGAGTGGCGTCGACCTCGCCGGTGCTCAGGATGTAGTAGAACTCGGGCTGGAAAATAGATATCAATCGTTGAAATCGAATTCACGGTCGCACAGCAAGTTCATTGGCACGGCAATATTGTTACCAACGTGTTTGTGAGTTCGTTCATTTAATAGTTCATACCCCCTGAAAATTTTAATTTAAACAAGAGATGGATTATTTTATTTTATATTGATTTTTTAAACGAGTACGTACGATATACTGCTCCATGGCGGCGGAGCACACTTTGCCCGACTGGATTCTCAGGGTGGAACAGAGCAGGGTGAGGGCGTTGTGGACCGTGGCGTGCGACGGCCGCGACCTGGCCAGGGTGATCAACGTGTTGATGGCCGCCCTGCAGCCGAAACAGCTGAAGTTGTCGATGATCAGGTTGTTTCTGTAGGGCGCGTGAGACACCTCACTCGACTCAATTTCGTTTGTCTATACACACAAAGAAAAATAGTTTTAATATTCACACTAAAATTTAAAAATAAAATTGACCGCGTTCTCAACAATTTCCACCTCAAAGGCATCAGTCTGATGGAGTTATGACGACAATTAAAATAAAGCACAAATTAAATGCAGTTTCACCTCAACCTGTTTGACAGCGTCCGAGTGTTGGACAAGGGCTTCGGCTTGCGGCTTTTCGTCTGCTTTGGGGAGGTTTCTGCTCTGCCGGTCGAGGGGGTCAAACGAGGACGGCTTCTCCGTGGTGCCGCCCGTGAAAGTGTACATGACGTTCGCGAGCAGCGACCGCATCGAACTCATGATTCGCGCCGGCCAGCTAAGAATGCCGGCATCCTCCGCCGATTGCTGGACCACTGCAACAGACATTAACAAAAATGTCACTTATGAAACTGGACCTTTTACGAGTACCGAGAAAAATCGAAATGCGAGACACACTTGTCTTGCGGATTAATTAATGAAATGTCATTTCGTCACTTTTGGGTCTGGGTGCTGCGAAATTTTCGCAGACTGCTCCGAGACTGCGGCTCTTGCCTCATTCCCACGCGGCTCACGTGCGGCCGGCTGCAGTCTAGGATTTATACACTGCAGCCGGTCACAAATGTTAAAAATCGCCTCACCAGACGACCTTGGGAACTTTTTCTTTCATATTTCAGCTCACTGACCGACTCGGGCATTGCAACTCTTTTTCTTGAATCAAGCACAAGAATGCGATCTGCCAATAATAAACGAGTAATAGTTGTAATTGGACTTGCACTCGCGTTTTAACTCGCGCTGCACTTGGGGCAAACGTTACGCAAGATATGAAAGTGTCTCGAACACGCGCGGCAGCGTGTGTATTGACAAACAAAGTAACTTCTTCGTTTGCCATGCACTTCGCCGGCTCTTGGCGGCTGTTAAAAGCAACACTAAACTTGTTATTCAGCCATTTTGGTCAAAGGTCACCGCGCCGATTTAAAGAATAGGTCAAAACCTGCCTTGTCAGACGTTTGCATAATACGTGCTCACGATCCGATGTGAATTTGTTATTTTGTGTTTGCTTGGCAATTATCCGCGCACCAACATTGTTCCCACGAGGTGATGTGCAAGTCACATATTGACATTTTCTCTTCCACGCGCTGAAAATGCGCATTGTGCGAAGACGATTTTCGGAGGATGTCCTCATGAGTGAAAGTGCGCGAGGTCCGATCGAAAGGACATTTTATTGACAGCACACGCACACACTGCTCTACATACAAATTAAAGCAAACGCGCGCATATCGCACGACTTTGGCTTTCATTTCCAGCATTTAGATCGATCGAGCGAATTTCTTTTATTGGAAAGGTGACAAAGCCGATTTCAATCTGCGCACACTGTCGCCGCCGCCGCCGACGCAATTTCAGGCTTGTAATTATATCAGAACGCACGATGCACTTCACCTTTCAGCCGCTGCACTTTCTTTTGAAAGCAATATGACTTGCCAGCGTTTTCAATTTCATTCTCATTGTTTGCGGCAGCACAACGCCTCATTGAATAACTAACACCTAGCGCACTCGTTCAATTAGTGCGGCCTGTGAAGAAAGTACCTTTTGAGGTGAATCACAAAATTTAATTAAAAAAAATAGATCTCCGAGTGCTTTCACCGCAGCTCTCAGACTTTTCGTTACTAAATGATTTCAATTGCAGGCAAAACAATGTCCCCTTGTGTATGTTTCAACAGAAATCTGTCTTACTTAACCGAATCCAATATAAATGAAAGAAGAATCGAATGTTAATAAGGTTTAATCGCTTCCTACAACGTTTATTATATTGCCTCAGCTGCCGCATTTTTCAAGATCTTGTGTGTGTGTGTGTACGCTTCCAGCAAATTATATTGCAAAAGCATGACTTGACTATTGGCCAGCCAAAGGATTGCACCAGGAAGAAATCAACATATATGATCAGGCGATAAATGAGATAAACAGATTTATACAATGATGCTTTGTTGTGCCAGGGCGAAAATTCATTTAATATAGTACAATGACGAAATGAACAGGCGCACTGGCACTGCCCCTGATGGGACAAAAAGAACTTTTATCTGCGAGAGATCTGTGTCGATTCAGCGGCCACCAATAAATAAATACATAGGAGTATAGCGTGTATCTGTTATTGTTGTGCTGCTTTGTTTCACAGTCGAGTGGTGCTGGTGAGGTCAATGCCAGAGCAGTGAAAACTACACATAAATTACATTACAAATTGCAGCGAATGATGATTATTTCAAATGTTTGAAGAGATATGAATGGAAATGAAGCTGGTTTCTATTTTCATAATCATGTCATATGCGCGGATAAAACGAATAACCTCTCAGGATCGGTGGCTTAGTGTGGAGCAATAACCGCGAAACGAAGAGAGAGGGGCTTGGAGAATTTTATTTTTTAGGAGGAGCGGTTTATTTCAATGCTGCCGTAATCCGAGTTAGTCATCTAGAGTCCGGTGTGGAGTTTCCTCAACACCTAATGTCCTCAACTGCCCCCGAAAATTCGACATTGACGATAATGAACAGACAAATATGTGTGTGTGTTTTCTGTTTCGTCGGCTCGTGGCGCACATGGCCACAATATATGTCCTTCGCCTCGCGTGTGCAGATGCACAGTCATTTCGCTCCTGCGTCTTTTCAGCCATGTGTGTGTGTGTGTGTGTGTGTGTGTGTGTGTGTGTGTGTGTGTGTGTGTGGATAAAATGATCTCAGCGAAAATTAATAACTATTGCCGCGCGCCTCACGGTCATCAAACCGAGAGCAAAAACGTGCGGCTCGGATGTTTTGATGCGCGCGGCTGTTTGCAATTGTGACAAAGGGCCGTTTGACATCGAATAAGGGCCAAGTGCGCCTTGTGCAGCAGCGCTAACTCAATTATACCGGCGGTGATAAGTGTTATTGCATATCGAAAGTCAGGGCTGCATGTGTGTAATGACTAATCGCTTTTAGAATTTAAATTCCTTCCACCTCTGGTAAAATTTTCCGCACGCCATACTGCACTTTCTCTGGCAGAGTCACTAAATTTGACGTAATTTCGCCTGAACATCATCATGCTTTTGGCATTTAAATTCAAAACCTGAATGTTGGCTTTATTATACAATGGTGTGGTTGAACACGCGTGAAGCAGAAGCCTGAGAATTCACTCTCACATCAAATTTTGTGCTCGAAGGAAGAGCAATTGAGTGCATGTTGTTTGCGTCTTATTGCCATTTTTTTATGTGGGAAAAAATTAGCTCCTTTTACACATCTTTCACGATTGGTTCCGTCGAAGCAGTGAAAGCAAAATGAGCGCAACGAAAGCAGCTTGTGTGTCTCCGTCTCTATCCGCAGGTGAAAAGTGCGCACAATTGCGTCCTTTTACTGAAATTCGGCAAACTCATGAAAGAGCTCCCAGACGGTTCTTTCGAATTCAGTGTGTGGTGCAATTAAACGCGGTGCAAAGCAGAGGCGATTTGAATGAGCGAGCACGTATATGTGTTTGAAGCTCAATTTTCGGCAACAACACACACATCCTCTCATTGCGTTTGCTCAACGCGCATCCTTTTTCAGCCTACGCACACACACAGCAGTGAAAGTGCTCCAAATGAGCGACACACTCAGCGATTTGGAGCATTAATATCGGATCATCTTGCATCATATGTAGTGAGCGAAAATTAACATAGGAAAATAGTGTCATTTGATTACACTTGACAAATTCACTGCAATAAATTTAAGTAGAGCTTTACAGGCCGACAGTTAAGAACAATTTGCATTTTTGACTGCAGTAAGTAGTTTGTAAAATTTAGCAACAGTTTATCACTGAAATCCGGACTGAGGAGCAGTAAAATTTCACATTTTGCAAAATTTATTGATTTTTTCTCTTGATTTCGATTCCTCTCTTTGCAATAAATCTAACGGTGTGCGAATTTTGAGGAAAAATTCCCTAAATTGTGATTTAACGCTGCTTGATTAACATGCAAACCTTTGAGCCGATTTTCTCAAAAATATAAACGACAATTTAGAACAAATTTTAGCTTTTTCTTCATTTTAGATAATTTATTTCAAATAAATGTAAAATGGATTGATCACAAATTATAAAAAAAAGGAAATAATTGCAGGGCACTACCAAAAATAAAGCAGACTGACAAAAAACGATTCTTGGCCGCTTAACGAGTTTCTATGAAATTTGCATCAAACGTTGACCTCTTTCTCGAGCTGGAGGTCCATTTTTTCTAGGCCATATCAAAGACGCTAAAAGCAGCTGGTCAAATATTGCTCACCGGAATTTTCAGCAAGGCAAAGAGCACTGTGCGAGCACAATCGTGCCAAAGTGTGACATTTCAAAACCGCCTTGAGAGATAAAGCTCTCTTTATTTCGTCACGGAATCAGAAGCAAAAGTGTTAAATAATTAGTTTCGTGCAAAAATGCAATTGGCCTCCACGAAATCCATCTCCGTAAAATAAAGCGAAATAAAAGATAAATCTCATCATGAAGGTACCAGCATAAAAAATTAAAATTACTCAATTACGAGAAATTCTAAAACAAACACTGATGAGTAGAAAAAAATGCAATTGCTGGCTTTGCGAAGGACGCGCGGTAATTGCATGTATATGCCTCTTTGTAAATAAATGTTGTTTCAAACAGTCATTGTGCACGTGATATCGCCTGGATCAACAGTCAAGGTTGCTACTTTTTTGTCCGAACTGGGCAGAGTGGCTCGCAAAAAATATTGTTCAAGCGCTTCTCCAACGAGAATAAAGAATGGTCTTTCTGCCCGTGCCCCGTGTGTGTTATTTCCAACGAATTCTGCGGTTTTCAGATTTTCACAGACCAGTGGAGTGGACCCATCGTCAGGTTCCTGGTTTCTTCTCGCAAAAATGCGGACGACCGCAAAGGTCAAGCGACTCCTCCTTTTTTTCTTTTCTAGAATGAGCGCGGAAGAACAGAAATGGAAAACGGTGATGGTTAGGGATTCAAAAGTAGCAAAAGTATGTAGCTTCTTATTTAACGGGATATAATAGAGGTTAATTAGCGTTTGCTTTGCGGTGAAAGGATATAATATGCTTTTCTCAGGGTTGGAGAGTTTATTGAATTCTATTAAGTACTGTTTTTGTTTAAATTGATTTTGAAGAAACAAACAAACCAATTATGGAGTAAATCACTCTGAAATTCTTGGCATGCGCGTGAAAAAATGAAATCTAACGATCTCACACAGTTTCTATTGAAAGAGCAATAACAATAAGAAGCAGTTGAGTGTAAATCCTGACCCTATTTTTTCAAACTAATGAATATTTCTCAAAAGATATATTCTCTTTCTCATTCCAGTGTTGCAAATTTTTATAGAAAAAATGATAGTAAGATTCTGTTCCCATATCAATTTCACACCATGGTAAAACCAAAGTACAACAGGAAGCCCCGCAGGTGGTGTGTGGAGCAACATAATTGCGAACTGGTTGGTTGGTGTGTGGTGACCAACATTTGGTCCAAACCTCTCGAATGCAGGATCCCCGGCAGCGTTTCGCAACTTTAGAGGAAGTGCACGCATACGTGTAATTTAAATGCAGCTAGGCGGTTGCGTCAAATGCAGTCTAGCAGATCGTGATGCGAATCAGCCCTTCCACCACGCGTAATGAGCACGAGTTTATCTGCGTGTGCAATTTTCTGCCTTTTCAATTTCCCCGCCGTGGCCAGAAGCGACACATGCGTTATTTTTATCCCCACGATCGAGAGGTATAGATTTGATGTATTATCGAGATAATTAACGCCGCGCGTCGACTCTCTCATTACGCACTCAAATCACTTTCAATCTCGATGCCCGCCGACGTCTGCGCGAAAAGCGGATTCGAAAAAACGAGAAGCGCCGCTGGTTGCAAAATAGCCAGGATGGAAAGTATGTATGGCGTATTTCCTCTCATTTTATGTTTTAAATCATTTGGGCCTCGGGCGCAGCAGACATGTCGCGTGTGAATTGATAATTCGTACCGAAAATCTAGGTCAATAAACCTCAAAGCATCTCCAGAGGTTTTTAGTGCCAAATAATCCTTTTCGAAGCGATAAAGGTCTTTGGCCTCTGATAAATTGCTCAAACATGTTTATTTTTAAATGCTTTTTTCCTTCAAATTTGACAGAAACGTTTGGTAATCGCTCAAGGCTGGCGGGGAAATTTTCCAATCTACTGTCAGATTTATTCGTAGAAGAATACATTGCCTCTTTCCTTGTGTGGTCAAAACCTCTGACGAAAATTAACAACGCCTTTGTCAGGTGTATTGCATAGTTTATCCCAATCACGATAAAAAAGACCAGTAAATTTGATTGAGGCCACTGGTGATGATGATGAAATTTTTTATTATCACTTTGTTAATAATTATAATTTGTGGCTTTCGTGATTAGTTATAGCAAAACTCATTGTTTACGAAGAAAATAATTCGATCGCTGCTTATTTCAAGATTGAGATTAACTCAAAAGCTCCGAAATATTAAAGAGGATGAATGCACTTTAATTGCTTGTCAAACTGACAAGGAGCACAGGAACGAGATTATGGGTATTTCCTGAGAGACCTGATGACTTTCAAAGGGTCAGATTGCACATTTTCTGAAAGATCTCGTCTTTGCCGTTGCAACGGTGTGCAAATCTTGCAAATCGAACCATTTACAGTGCTCGTCAGGCCGTCAGGCGTCGTTAAAGAGGCTTCAAACTCGAATTGATGATTGAGGACTACCCTGGCGCCAGGGTTCAATATTATCACATGTTCTGGTGGTCTTTTTTGTCGTCATGGGTGACCCCCAGAATGTTCCGTAGGTCAAAATCGAGTTATCGTGCAATTTTTTTTTTATCACTTTTCACCCGAACGAAAAAACATTCTTTTTTAACCTTTGACTTTCTGTTACTCAAAAACCAAAGGTTATACCTTCATGAAAAATTCTAGGCATGATAAACTCACTTGGGGCAACATTTTACCCCAGATTTGGTAAAAAACACAGTTTATTGTTCTATAGCATCTTAAAACTCATTTTTGTGAACGCCAAGAGACCGTTTCTTCTAACAAAAATTCAAAAATTGCAGACCAAATCAAATCCCTCGTAAAAACTCCCAGCTCTTAATTTAAGGAAATACATTTTTGAAATTGCAAAAAAACATTTTCATTCCCGTCACAACAACAGAGTAAATGCGCAATCTGGATGATCAGGAGGAATTTCGATGTGATTTTTCTCTATTTATAAAGATAGCTAGTACGGGAAGCAATCAACGTGGGCGTAGCTGACTTTGCAGCAACCAGCGGGTAGGAGGGAAGAAGTGAAAATTGCGCTTTTCCAGCACTAGCTGCGATATGCATATATACGCTTAATGAGCTCTCAAGTGAACGCGGAAATGCGGCGCGTATGCTTTTTCTAGAGTGCGCGCGCGGAGTCATGACTTGCAGCGCAGCGCATGCATCCACCGCGCGCCACTGACTATTTGTCAGCCGCGAATAAATTAACTTTCTACACTTCCAAAGATGACCAGGTGCCCCGTAAATGTGTCGCGGCTATTATTAAATTATTATGCACGCTCTCCTGGTGCATTGTAAGGCAAACGCTGCCCCGCCGCGACTGCAGCCGAGTCAGCATGAAATTATATAATTCAGTAGCCGCCGGTCTTATCCGTCCGATTCGTTCGACGTACGTGCCGACCGCAAGGAGCAGACAATGAACTGTGAAACGGCACTTTTCGCACTTTCCTGGCTCTTTAAATTTTTTTCGCTTCCAGGCAAAGTTCAAGGAGGAAGTCCGTCGCTCTTACTCTCTCTTATATTGGCTTTGGAAAATATTCACCAAATTCGTTCGCAAAAAAAAATGATCTTGACGAACACCGAAAGAAATAAAAGACAAGGTATCAGCCTTGAACACTCACCGTTCGGTTGCTGAGCCAGCAGAATCGTCGACTGCAGCAGCACCAGGAGCAGCACCCAGGTACGCATGTTGATCGTCAGTGTTGTTCAAAAAGAGGCCAAGTGCTCTCCAATCACAGCATTTTCTGCAACAGGTAAGTAAGAGTCTGTCTCATGGACTCAGGGCATTGCAAACGGGGAAATTCGTGTTTACAAAAAATGTCGTAATGAAAGAGAATAATCCTCTCGCTTTCTTTGAGCAGATTATCACAGTCGGCTGTAATACCCGCGGTGGGAATTATTCAACGAGTGCGCGCAATTTTACGTGCATAATTGTCCTCTCATTCCCACAAACAATTAACAAATGAGAACTAATTCTTTCTGTCTTGAGGTCGTTGCAAAATTCCCTGTAAAGCACAACTCTAGCTCATTACGCAATTATCATTCATGCGTAGTGTTGGAAGTCTTAATTGTTATTCACACGGAGATTCATTGAATACAAAATTAAGATCGTTGTTTCGGATGGCTGTTCATCAATTAAAATTAATAACTTCGATTAGGTTCATTTATCAAAACAAGTCATCGCGCATTTATAATTACCAACTGCCTGCGTTTTACTATTTTTAATAAACTAAATAATGGTTTTATTTCGCGTGTCTTCAATAAATTTGATGTTTCGGCTCCCCATACCTCATCAAAAACTAAATTCATGACCACATAGGGTCTCTGAATCATCCACCTGTTGTAAACAATTCATGCTGGTTATCTAAAAAATCTCCAAAAATTAAATATGAAGTGTAATTTTTGATAGAGTCGATATCATCTTAAAATTTAATCATCGAACCTACTCTTTGGTTTACAAAAAAAGTAGCAGGTATTCGATTTTTAAAATCTAGCCCGTAAAATTCTGCACAAGTAAAAACCAAGTTTAATGATCATTAAATTGAAAATGTTGTTTAACTCTCGCGTGTGTCCAATTTTCTACTAATTGAACCATTTGTGGTTTGTAAATCGTTCATGGCCGTTCTCCGAGTGTCAAAACACGAATAATATTTCCAAATCATCGAGTTTGGAGTTGAAATTTAATGCCATAAATTCTAAAAATGCATCCTAGGATTCCACTGAATATTTAGTAGGAAATGTTGCGAGAATATTTTATCATTTTTAACGTAAGTACAATTTATGGTTGTTGTTGACCCATAAACTGCATATTGCATCCGACAATTCAAATAATTTTCAATTTTCGCCCTGTACCAATCCACTTTAATTGATTTCAAAGAGCTCATCACTTTTGTTAAAAATTTTGAAACATTTTGCTCTTTGCGCCAAGGATGGTTAAATCTGAATTTTTCCTGTTATTATTCAAGTAGACGATTTAAGAGATCCCTTCGTGCGTGATATAGCAAACAAGGAAAAATGAGAGATGATTTTCCTTTTGCCAATGGAAAAAATCAGTTCTCAATCAGGTACACCTGACCTTGCCTCTGCGTTGTGAACGAGAAGAATTGTGATTTCTTGTCGCATATTGCGTTACAAATTTCAACCCATGATGCGCATTCTTCAGCGTACCATCTGCAGATACGGTCAGAACTGTATCTAGTCGCAATTAATGGACTCTGATTCCGCGGATCGCTGCGGGAATTTCTGAATGATTCATATGGAAAAACTAGAAGGCCGATTATAATTAAGCAAAAATTGATTGGAACTGGACGCGCGTGCTCCCAAGGTGACAAAAAACCGTCAAAACAACAATATTTTCGATAACAGCTCCACAAATCTGCGCCGAAAAGTTGATCTTTTCCAAGCTCTCATCATATGGCGAGGAGAAAATTGTTGTTCCGATGCATTTGTGCAGAAAGTAAAAGTTCAAAGTCGTATACTTGCACCTTATGCGCTCACACATACACACTCGTTTAATGGCTGTATTAAATCCCGATGGCAACAATTTCGCGGTTTCGAGTAGAAACACGACGTCTCTAGCTTGGTGCGCGCAGTGTGTGTGTGTTCGAGTGCGGTTAGTTGATTGTTTTGCAATTTGACACACATCATTCAGCCAGTCGGATCTGAGAGAGGCGTTTCACAAACACACGCGCGTCTGATAAAACATAATTAATGGGTGCACAAAGAGCACATTATGGTTTTGTCAGAGACAAAAAAAATTATGCAAGAGAGTTATCTAACTTCTGGTTTTCACCTCACGCACGCTTATTTCCAAATCGCGACGGATGAAAAATTAGCTTTTTTCGTCACTTTTGTTTTATGAAATGATTGGCAGAAATGCGGGGACTGCCTCTCGCGATTTTCAGGGTTAAGGTCGATTTTGTTTTCACTCAAGGGTAACGGTACTTGCACCGGATAGGACCGTAAACAGGTAGCTCAACTAAAAATTATTGCTAATCATGACACACTAAATGTGAGTGGAATAAATATTTGTGGCATTTGTTTTGATTTGAGGTCATTTTCTGGAAATTTGCATAATCATTTTGAATGAAAAATGCTCTGATGAATTTCGTGGACACGAGAAAAGGACTTTTCATTGGAATATCTAAAACTTGATAGTACAATTATTTATTATTTGGAAGAAACCACTAACATCATTCGACCTGTCTTAAAATATAGTTATTTTTAAATTCTTAAGGCATTCTTAAGTAAATTTTCTGGTGTTTTATCACCTTTAGAGTGGAAATTATAAATAAATCGTAATATTTTAGGTTAAGACATTTTTAGAAAGACTTTTATACAGCCATTACATTGGACAATCCACGCAAACGATTGATTAATTAACTATTTCTGGTCGCTTGGACATTTGGCAATGGAATTAATCATCCTTGTGTTTTTGTTTCCTGTCTCTTGTGCTCCGACCTTTGCCGAAACCGCACAAAAATGCGTAGGTCGAAGATCGGAGGCTGCGCATGGAAGTAAAAGTCAATATCATATTTTATTTTTATGGCTTTGTCAGATTAATTTATGGGTCCATAAAGAATATAATTATCACCTCATATATCCCAATGACGCCGACTTTTTTCTTTCAATCGACCACATTGGGCCAATGTTGAAGATACGCTTGATAAATCATTGACCTTTCATGAGGATGAGCCGCAATTACATAAGAGACTTTTGTCAAAATAAAATTTGCAATTTTTCTTGGTTTTAATTTGTGTTAGTGTAACTATTAATATTTATCACGTTTTATTGGTCCAATGTTACCTGAATTTAAAAATAAAGTGGTTTTTCAGAAAGTCAAAAATTTATTTGTCTCATCAAGAAGAATCACTATAAACCGAAAATCATCGAGGTTGAAGATTCCTTGTCAAAAAAGTCAATTAATTTACCAGCCGGAGTTGCAAAAAAACCTTTTTGTTTCATGAAAGTAACAACGAGTATAATAGAAATTGAAACTATATACGTAGCCCAAGATCCAGGAAGCGCACGCGGCACGATCCGTGTCAAACACAAGTCTATGGTTGCAACCAATTTATATTTTAAATATCAAGCGCGACGGCTCCGCGGCTTACCTGCGAGTGAGTCAGGTTGTTCCTGAGGAAGCACCTGGGCACCAGCGTCTCGTCCTGCACAGACTTTCACTCTTGGTCGACTGACAGTGCGAACCGCGTCGAGCGAACAAAACACGGCTGCCGGCGTGCGGCGCAAATAAATGCAGGCGGCAGTGGTGTGGTGGCGGCACCGACCTGAGAGCGCTATATGCTCCATCAACCAGGGTCTTCCCACCTTGGCACAGCGCACACGCTCGCGTCATCCTGCTTATCTTCAGTAATTGTTATTGCCAATATTGAGGATGATTTATAGCACGCGATGATTAAAAAAAAAACAGTCGTGGAGCGCGTGTCAATATAATTAGAATTAGAAATGTCGAGTTTTTGTTTTGAGTTTGCAAATTGATGCCAAAATTCATTTCGGTGCTGGATGTTTCCACCAGATATGAGAATAAGATAAATGTCACTATTCTAACAACAAACCAAAATATCAAATTTAAAAATAGCAGACATTATATATGTGTCGAAAAAACCAAGTTTGACGGAAAAAATTAATGCCATTTTCCGGAAAAATTGAGTGAAATCTGAATAAACGTTCACAAAAATGAGAATACCCCGAGTTCCAATAATGCTAAAACACTAAACTTTGTGCCAAAGGATCAGCCTAAAAACTTTTAAATTTAAACCATATATTTTGGATATTTCCAAATTTGTGTAATTGTGTACTAAAATTAGAATTTTTAATTTCTAAAAAACGTATACGCTTTACTTTAAAGTGAGTGTAGTACATGCCGAGAAGCTTTCAAGATGATGTTATCCTCTTAGTTTTTGAGTCACAGAGTTTCAAAAACGAGTATTTTTGAGTTCAGGTGAAAAATGAGAAAATCAAAATTGCACTATCGGTTGATTTTTACCTTCGGGGGTCATCTCTGAAATGAAATAAGTCCAGCAGAATTAGTGAGAAATCAAACCCTGCTGGCGTCAGGGTAGCTCTCGAGCGATCGTAATCTAAAAATTCCCTTTCGTGGCCACTTTACCGACGCCTGACAGGCTCTGTATTGGTTCGATCTAAAATATCTGCACACCGTTGCAACGGCCAAGTTGAGATCTTTCAGAATATGTGCAATTTTACCCTTTGAATACCCTCAGGTCGCTGAGGAAAAACCTTGATGTGCTCATAATCTCGTTCCTGCGTGAGCACCAAATTTTACTTTTAAAGTTTTAAAGTCTTCTTGGTTCTGAAAGCACTACCTATTTTTTAAATCAAAAGATCTCATTACACCAAATGATGTCATACATTATATTTCATCATTCATTCTGCGATTGAGTTGGATCTCCTTCATCCATCTAGATTTCGTTGATTAACTAGAAGGTCATCATGAAAGGATTGTAGGGGTTAGACTTATTGTCTGCAATTTTAGAATAAATGTATTTTATTAGCTAAAAATGATAAAATATGTTTATACGATTCTTTATTTATGTGACCTTCAATTTAGTCTCAAAAATCATCCTTGTGATATTTTTCGTTGAAATTCAATTCGTCATTGCGAGATGTACGTCGTGCTTGAAGCATGACCGCAGAAAAATATTGTTGAGTAATAATTTTATAGCTTTTGTATCCCGCATGCTCACGATAAATATGTTTGGGATTCAGCCAGACCAATTTTTATCGAACGTATGTGTTTGAATTTCACTGGAATCGACCCCATTACACTGCAATATCAGAAATTATTATTTTCATTGCAAAATTATTTGGATTTCTAGGCTATCTAAATAAACACCTCTTTGTGGGTTTGTTTGCTAAAATCTGGTCGGTTAAATTAGTACATACAGTTTATTTGAATATACATACTCATCTTTCAAGCTATACATATTTTATTTTTCATTAGAATTTAGAGAATTTCCCCTGCAGAGGTGTACATTAGCATTGTCAGTGTTGAAGTGCTATTAAAAAACGTGACAGCATACAATTTCGAGAATTAGTTCCAGTTTGTTTCAGATAGTGTAGCGAAAATACAGTCTTTTAGTGACAGCAAACATAAGGCACACTCATTCGCATAAAAATATCGTTAATGAGTGTAATCATGCTTAATTTGAATAATCACAAAGTCAATAGAGAAGTCAAACATTTGCGTTCATAATTTGACAGGACTGTTTACCTTCACACCTTCACATTATTTTATTACAAGTGCATGACGGGTTAAAACCCTGAGAAGCTGAGAGAAAAGGTTGCCTTTATTTATACATTCTCATATATTGTCATCACACTGAATATCTTTTAGAAAACAATTTAAATTTGGCTTTGTTTTGAAAAAGCTTTTCTTCACGCTGAAAATTCAAAGATGCAAATGAGTTTTATAAAAGTAAAAAATGTTGTTTGCTTGACATGATGTTGGTGCTACACAAGGCGTTTTTTCTAGAGGTCTCAGCCAGCCGCACTGCGCCGTGCCAGCCGGCAAATTTTGGGTCTCTTGGACAGTCGCCAGCCGCCAGAAAAAAGGGGTCGAAAATCAAAAAGTGTATGAGAAAAAAATGTCTTCCGGCTCTTCGAGCGGTTAAGCACTATCAAACTTAATGTTTAAAATACTGTCAGCTGCACCAGCCGCCGCCTCAAATCTCGCAGCTGAGACCTCTAGTTTTTTCCAATAGAAATTTTGACACACATCAAAGACAGAGACAGGATTCCAGCAGAAGAATTAATTCTCCTTGAGTTTTTAGCACTTTTCAGTTTGTCACTTTCACAGCTGAGTTAGTAGCTCTCTCTGCGCTCAGGGGTCACTCTGATGAAGCGGCTCCCAAGCAGGTCCGGACGCTATCCACCCAGCTTGTGGCACAGGCAACAGGCGAAAATGATGCCCAGAACTTGGATCGAGGCCAGCGACAAACACACGGCGATCACCAAGTCCAGGTTTGTCTTCACCCAGCTATACAGAGCTTGGTAACAACCCTGCAACACAATAATTTTATATTAATTAGCTGCTTAAACTTCATTAAGGATTTTTAAAGGATATTCTACATCGTAAAAATACTTTTTCACCAATTGAAGCAGCCAATAGATTCGATTTTAGGGCACTCAATCTTGCTGCTGTGCATTCTAATTTCAAAATGATTTCTTTTGACGAGCTGAAACCAAAAATCAGTCCAGCCAGAAAATATTTTTGTTTTAAAAATTGTTTGCAGGACAGATTGTGGTCTTGTTCACCGAAAGCAATGGATAATAAGTGACTCGAAATCAGAAGTACATGATGGCTGAATTCAAGTCTAAAATTGCCTAAACCTCATAAAATCTGTTTGGTTTAAAGTAAAAATTTAGGAATAGAAAAGCGAAACATTTCTCAAGTCAGCGGCTAACAAAAAGCAAAAATGGCACACTCTCATTTCTCACGCCTTTGTGGCATCAATTTATGTGCAATTTTTTCATGAGGATAATAAATAAAAAGTATACCATTTTCAGGCAGGAAAATAATCAAGCAGACAATTATTCGTTCAATTAATTTAGAAAATAATTACATTTCTTGACGTATGTTTTTGCGTTAATTTTTATTCAGATAAATTTAGAAGAAAATCAATTTGAAACTTCTGTGCTGTCTCTAATTCTTATAGCTTTTTGCTGATAAATTTTTCGCATGTGGCAATGAGAAATACCAAAATCAATATGGTAAAATATGCACTTTTAAGACGGCAGCTACATTTAGTAGTAAAATTAAACAGAGCTGTCAATATGTATTGTTTCAGTTCTATTCTCAATTGCTGGAGTAAAACAGTAAAAATGTTTTGTGACAAAACATCAAATTTTTTATACTGTCAGCTTTTAGAAAATAATGTGTTTTTGATACTAAATATATCCAATATTCATAACAAACTGGCAAGTTAAATCACCCAGTATGTCTTAATGGACAATTTCCAACGAAAAACCTTTGGCATTTAAATCGGTCGTCGTTTTCACAAAATATTTAATTTTAGGGGAGGTCATGAAGAGTTAAACGGTGTGTAGTTTCTGTAAATCTGATGTTACAGGATTGGGTGAAAAACGAGTTTCTTTTGGGGACCAGCATAATAATAAACTGTATCAACTAAATCTAGGGTTACAAGAAACAAATATTTAAAAAATGCATATCAGTTTACTCGTCTTCACGTTTCATGATGTACTGAAGTAGTTTCAGGGTGATAAAAACTGAATTCCGTTGCGCATTGAAGTGCGCATGCAAAAAATTGTTTAATTTTACATATTTTGAATGGTTGGCACCCTTAGACTGCTTCAGCTTTTTAGGTGAGGTTAAGATTAGTCTAGTGGCAAGCGGTTTTTGAATATCAGACAGTCAGAAGCTGAGATTTAGGCGTGTGAACATTTCTTAACAACCCAAGAAAGCGCCAACTATGCAGTTTTTATTTTTTCATTAAAACATTATATTATAAGGCACTTTAAAGATTTTGATTTTCCTAAATCCTATTTTTTGCGCTCTACAATAACTATAGCAATTTCAAAAATAAAAAATTTCAATTTAATCATTTTCAAATTTGAGTTCCATTTCGAAAATTCAATTTTTGTGTCCTTGACCAGCAACCTATCACTTTGAGATCAACAGAAAAGTTGTTTCACTGGAAGAGACGAATTCAGTGGTGTGTTAACTTTTGTTCTAATTCCAATTAGGACCAATTCATAGAAAACTCAAAATTCAAAGTGCCTGCGTGTGAATCTCGTATAAGTGGGAAAGTCGGGGTTTTCTGTCAATTATAAGCCTAGTTTGAGTAAAAAAAACTCGTCAAGATCCTCAGTCCCCTGCCAGAGAACAAAACAGCCACTGCACAGTACAAAAATGCGATATTATTTTTACTTTAGCGATTGTTTCAACTTTTAAGATATTCGTACCTCATTTGTGGATCAGTTGCAGATGAAAATTTGTTTTAAATTATTTGATTGCTTTGTTTTGTCTTCTTTAACGCTGCAACTAGTTCAGTAATTTATCATTAATATTTAAAAAAGAAGATTTTTACTAACAAACCCACAAGCGATAATGTTTTACCTTCTAAAAATAAAAAAAGATGATTTATTAGTTTTGATTCAGATCATACCTTGTTGTAGTACGAATTGGACTCTGAGGGTCTGTCAGGACAAGAGGGGTCCTTTGGTTTGAAGAGCTGAATATCGCCTTCTAGGACGCAGCAGGCGTTTGGCACGACTTTGTTGCTCTGCTGCCACTTTTCCGACAAGCTGAAGTCTCTGTAGTTCTCTACTCCGCAGCATTTGAACTGAAAGAGCGACGCAGAGTCAGCATGGAAATGCGAGTGAGGGCGGTGAAAACGGAGGCGTTACCTGAGCCATCAAGTAATTCCACATCAGGGTAACTGCGTCAGCCTTGTCTGCGGTGGCGTAGTACTTGGTGATGGTCGACTTCAGGAACTCTCGCGTGTTCGTGTCAGCCTGAACAAGTATTAAAATTTAGAGCCAATTTTTATTTTTTGAGGTTTAATTTTACTTCAGTTTTGTAGTTGATGGCCAGTCCAGCAGCAGTGATTTCCAGAGCCAGGATCGCGACAACCAGAATGGAGTACTGCAAAATAAAATGATAAAAATGTTAAAAATTTAGGATGACGCTATTCTCTTCTACAAGGAAAGAGAGAAAAAAAACGCAGACAGCAGAAACCTTACACAAGAATCCAATCTCGGCTTTTGCCAAGTAAAGCATGAAATTGTTTGCGACTCAAAGAGTTTTTAATGATCTGTAAAAAGGGGTGAGCGTGACGCAGTTTGTGAGCTGCATAATATATCGAGTGACGCGAGGATTCGTTGAAGTAGCGAAAAAGGAAAGGCGATATCTTAAAAAAAACTGTCGCTCGACCCGCATGCGAATTTTTTAAATCTAGCAGCTTCAAAGAAGCAATTTGCGTTTTCCCCCATGCGGGATTTTCAAGTGTGAAAAATTCATCACGGCGCAATGAAAGTTTCTAACCCAACTCTTCATCTCCTGAAGTGATGCATTTAGATCAATCAAGTTGTGTAATTTTAATTTGGACCTTTCAAATTTCAAGCTAATGATCGACTTGAGAAATCTGTTCGTTCAAGCGTGTGTTGTGAAAGGACTGTACCAGACATAATTAAATCAATGAAAAATGTTCCAAGGTTTTAACAGCTGATTAATTTTTAAGGAAAGCCATTTTAAATTAAGGAAGGACAACTTTGAGCATAGTTAAATTTTAGGTTGATACGCTTTGGAACTTCTAAAAAATTTAAAATTCAGATCGCCTCCCCAAAATCACCAGCCTTTAACAAAATTACGCGTATTAAATTTTCTTGCCTCAGGGTAGAAATTAACCCTTCAGCTGGTCAAGGGAGGTTGAAACGAGTGTGCAGTTTTAGTAATTCTGATGGTTATTCGCGATAATTAGAGTTTTTTAAGTTTAATTTCTCGAAAACAAAAATAACTTCACTCTGAAATTCACACAATGTTACCTAACAACTTTAAAGCACAATTTTAAAATTCCAAAATCCTGAGCGCTTGATTAGAAACCAAAATTCCCAGCAGTGACCTCTGACCTAATTGGGCTCGGCGAGAGTAATTCAAAGCTCAGTTTATTTTTTTAAATGCACCACGGGAAGATGAGATACTGAAGTCTCAGTTTACAAAAATTGTCGCGTAAAACCGGCAAAAAATTAATTATATTATTTCATCAAGTGCAAATTTCGTAGATGCTAATTTTGTCCTTCGACTCTAGCATTTTCAGAATTAAAAATTTACTTTTAAAAAATAAATTCAGCGGTTTGTACAATAAATACTAATGCGTTTCTAGGTTCCTGGTTTACATCGTTCATTCATTCATTCGACACACGACACATTTTCAAATAAAATTGCAGTCGTGAATTGAAAACACACATCGAAACCGTGTCAGCTTTCTTACTTGCAGCGCATTCTGGGGATAAATAATCGCAAGGAAGATTTACGCTGATTATCCGTTATCGTGGCCGTGCTCTTTTTGTGACATGATATGCGACCGCGTTTGACCTTAGTTGACCTCTGATTAATGGTGAACGTCGGGTGAGAGGCACAAATAATAGCAGCAGATTTTCTAAATTGTACAGGCCGAGCGCGCGCATAGATGCATGCATTGATATTTTATCCCTATAAATAATTTTCGTGGGGCTTCCAAGTCTGTGCAGTCGCGGGACGCGTTATTTTTGTGTTTTCGGCGCTGCTCAAAAACTCGTGAGAAAACGTAAACAAAGGCGGAGAAGAACAAGGTCCAGATAGAGAGAAGAAAGAATCGCGCGCGGCGTTTTTAGTTCCCACGATTTGTTCGCGGCTGATGTACGGACTTCAGGATTTTGTGAGAAATATACCTGAAAATACTCATTCGACTATTTGCTAAAGAGACTCGTTTGATTTTATTTATGTTTGTTTTAATACTGGAATATTTGATTTTATTACATATTAAATTGATTTTACACTTAACACTGCCTACCCCCATAGGCGAATTAAAGGCTAAAAAAGTCGGAAATATTTTAAAAACGAAGCGGATTTTGGATCAGCAGTTTTTTTTCCTCCAAAACAAAATTCGTAGAAAATTTCGTTGAAAAACGTACGCCTGCAACCATATCTGAGCACAATAAAAAAGAGAGACAAACAACGAAATTAAAAGCTCGCAAATTTCCTCAAATTATGCGAAAATTCTATCCTTTCTCATGTGTCCTGTTTTTAAAGAGTTAAAAATCGTTCCTAAATTCTTAATTTTGCACACCGCTTTGTTGAAATTATGCTTAGCCTTGAATTCTGAGTGAAAAATCCACACGGAACTCTAAAAATTGTACTTTCCCACCATTAAAATGTAAATAAGTGAGAGACGCGTAAGCCCAAGTCGTGAGCTTACGTGCAACTGCATGACCAGCCAGGATTAATTAAAATTGCGAATGGCATGTTCTCGTGTAGTTCGCACACTAATTATGCAGATCACGCCTTGCACTAATTCGTGAGCAATCCGCCAGGTCGGAATATTTGGAATAGCCGTCGCCTCTTGTGTTCGTGTCAGGTTTTGTGTCGTCGGGCGAGGGCGGACTCGCCAACAACGAGAGTCATTCACGCGACGACGCAAGCAAAGGAAGTATACATGGCTTTTATTAAAAGTGTAGTGCTGCGAGGGGGCCATTCGGAATACACACCGAGTGCATAACGAGCGCTAGCTCGGCTGATTAAATATTCAATGAGTCGCACGCATTAGCCGTGTTGCGGCCCAATCACCCGAGACGCCCTCGTCGCAACCAACGAACAACCCAGGGTTAAAGTTCGTGCTTGTTGCACGGAATAAATGACTGTATACACTTGGCCCAAATGTTAAATTATGAAAGCTAGAGCAAGAGGATGGAAAGGGAAATCAGCAAGATGGAAATAATATTTATGTTCTATGCATGAGCGAGATAGAAAAACATTTCTTTTTCCTTTCAATTAGTTTTTTTTTTAAGTAAAAGTTCAACAGAAAATTCGTGAGAAATCCTTTTTATATTTACTGGAAGAACTATCTAAAAATTAGGAATAAGCTAACAATTTGCTAGGTTGCCGTATAATTTTTTGAAAAATCAGCTCAAAAGTTTGTATTGTCAATTGTCTCCCTACTATAAAACAACGATTGATTTAACAATTTAGAGAACTGTAATTAAGCGAAGTAACATTGAAAACCCGTTTAATTATTCAAGAAATTTGGCAAAATCTGAAATTTAACTGTTCCTTGGTTGAAGCGATAAATTGTCGCTAAAATTCACAAACAATTATATCTCAATGAACTATTTTCCATAGTCAAAAATGCACAATTATTTTAATTGTTGGCCTGTAAAGCTCTTCTTTAAGTATTAATTACAAATAAATTTAATATTAACATTTTGGAAGGAGACATTTTATATCAAATAGATAAATATGCTCGTTGTATTTTAGGGGGGGGGGGAAATATATTCTGGTCTCCTTTGGGCCCATCAAAGAAAAGCGGTCAATAGACATCGAGGTGACCCCTCGCTGAACAATAAAAGCCCATTTTGAATGCGTATAGCGAACAGTAATGTGCGTTCGTGAGTTCTGCTTAATTTCACGTGGTTCTGCGAACGAGAGGTGTGGTGCTTGAATTCGGGCCAAATGTTTACGAGAGCAATTTTTCCAAGCGAACGATGACACATTCGACGCAGCACTGACGCATACACTACTGAGAGACGCGAAATTTAACCTTCGGATATCAGATATATCACATTCCAACACGGTCACTGATACTTGATTATGTGTTTTTTTCGTCCTGAATATTCCTGTTTTTCTGAATTATGAGTTTTTCACCATATTAATGTTCTCTGAAATTTTGACAACCATGTTAAGGTTGCGGTCATAATTTAGCAGTTATCATAAGCCTTTCCTCAAATAAATTATCAAAAAAGATTGTCTTGAGAAAAAGTATATTTTAAAGAGGGTTGACACTGGAAAATGCTTGTTCCCTTAAGATTCAGTTGACCTAAGCAGTGTCAATTTTTGAGAAAATTGGCTACAAAGTTAGCATGCTTTTCAAATGGTGAAAACTGTCTCCTTATTTGAAATCCTATGTTATTTCCCAACAAAGAGTTTCCTTACAAGGTTCATTCGTTGTTGGACAGATCCCGACGAGAGAAATCGAAATCTGCCAAGAAAATGTGGTCAAGTGCTTGAAATTTAGGAGAAAATCAGAAAAATTTAAATTTTTACTGTAGCAAAATGTCCTTTTGTGATTAGAAAAAATTGTAGAATAAATTTTTATTGCATCCAACAATTGAAATAATTTTTAATTGTCACCCTGTATCGATCCACTTCTTAAGTGCGCAGTTTTAAATTCAAATCTACAATGAATAGTAGGTATTAATTGTTTCCCCATAGCATTACTATTCTATTCTCTTGTGCAAGGCTCAATCATTATGTCCAATGAAACAGCTTGCAATGCATTGTCGATTGAGCCGTGAAGGAAAGCCAGCGACCAAACGCGTCCTTCTTATTAGCGTCCAAATTGGATCGACACAAAGCTTGCACAACGAGCCGAAAAATATCGCTTTCAATGCACTAGTCCTGCCATAATTGCCCAGCAGCATTTTATACAGAAGGCTAAAAACAGACTCGAGAGCACTCTCGATTTCAAAGCACAAGTGGCTCGACGAGTGTGCTTTTGTGGTTAAACACCAGCGGCACGAGCGAGGCGAGGCAAGAAAAAGGTGAAAGCAGAAGAGAGATTCGAAGAGTAAAAAGCGCCACAAATGGATCAGTTCGTCCAAAGGCAGAGGTGTGCCGCAGCTATACCTTTTTTTTTATTAAAAATTCGCTTTCACGGTTCACTGACTCTTATGCTGGTCGTAAGTCGGAAACTGGTGATTTTATTTCATTGTCACGCGAAGAAGGAAAATGATAGTGCACGACCTCGATTCCCAGAGTTTAGTTTATGTATATTCGCGATGCGCGCAAAATGAAGAGAAAACGGCGCGGGCAAACAACTGTGAAATTTATTCCTCCGAAAGTGCATTCGCTATTATTACTTACTTTCTTAACTTGCCATTCTGACGAATTATTAGCTGGCGTGAATTGCTGAAATCATTTCACACGCCGTGCGAAGAGTGAAGGGACTGCGTTGTTAATGAATGAATAAGAAGTGCGACTACGCAAAATATTTTACTGTTCTTTTGTACAGGCTAACAATAAGAGTGACTTTAACAAAAATTTTAGACAGCTTTTAGGTCAAGCTTCATAGGAAATTTGCGGAAAAATCCTTTTTAACCTTTAATTGAAATACAATCTTTAATGATTTAAATTTGCAGAAATACTTTTTTTAAAAATACGTAAAATTTACTTTCCCAATTCCCAAGTCGATAAATGTATCCTCTGACAGTAAATATCCACATAAAAATATTTTTCTTTCAGCAATTCAGAGGCAACACGTTTTACTTCCGTTGTGTCAACAGACGAAAAATCCGAAAATCACGCGAAACACGAATGAAGGCACAATTAATGGCATTCCCCTTCACAGCAAGTGACCAGCACGCAATTCCGGTAATAAGCATTAAAATGCACCCCTTGCCTCCCCCACCCTGCGTGTTGTATGTATTGCCACTTCCGGAAACTTTCCGGTCGGTTGCCTTGATTGCAATCTGCATTATTTGTTGTTGGCGCCGGTTTTACCTAAATTTCGGCAGTGGCAAAATTCTTCTCGCGATCAAAAATATATCGCCGGTGAGAGCAGGAGCTGCAGCAGCAGCAGGTGAACGGCGTATGTTAATCCGCGCAGTTCAATCAACCTGTCCAGTACTTTCTAACAGCGAGAGCGAGAGTAACGAGATTTTCGTTTGCAAACAAGTTCTCGTTGTTCTTTCGCAACGTCGTGACCATTTTTTGATGAAAGAATGGATCGGATGCACGGCCAAATGGTAAAAGAATAATGCATCAATTGTGCGTGACTCACAATTTCAATGTCACATTCAGGAGAACGAGGTTAATGGCTTTTTTAAAGAATCGCCAATTCGTCGAAATGATGTTTGATTGAAGAAAAAGTCCCTTATGCGTGCATTCGGTGCATTGGCGGTGCAGCCTGTGTCGGCGGCTTGACACGTTTTTCGCCCTTATGGTGTTATTGAGTGCAGAGAGCAAATAAATAATGTCACTCTAGAAACCAGGAGAAGTCCGTCAAGCCGGGGAAAGCACGGTTTCTGGTTTCAATTCGAGTATTCCATTTCACCGCAGGCCTGACTCTGCAAACACACTGAAATTTACGACGCACGTGATATAAAGATGCTGAACAAAGAAGTTTTTCCCGCACGTGTTTGAAGCAGGGGCTCTTAAATTTAGGTAAAAATAAAAATTCAATTTCTTGGATGATTTCTAAAATATTGAATGCATAATATATGATTTACAGTTCCAGACAGGGATGCATTTAATAAATACATGAGTATAAGCAACTCTTTAAGGCCTCAACCCCCGTATCAACATTTTCTCGACTGTGGCAAAAAAAATCAACCTTTCTCTGAAGCGCATAGAAGCAAACACGAAGTGAATGTAGATTTCAATATTTTATCTGTCTGTTGTTCACTTTTTTGTTTTTAGTAGGGTTGCGAAAAAAATCGCATTTATTTTAAAAAATGCAGTGGTTCATTTTAATTTTTACTAGTTTCTTGCAGTCAATGTTTGCGTCTGAGTTTTCTATAATTTTCTAATTATTTGCTCATGACCTCGATTTGGAAAATTGTCAGACACATTTTTTGGTAAATTCAGGAAGCAATTAGATGGCAATTTTTAAGAAAAATCCGCACAGGAAAGGAAATTTAGACCACATCGACCGCAAATGTAAGATTTTTGCAGGGGAAAATGGAAAATTTCATTTCTTGCGCAAGAAATTGGTAAAAATTTGGTGGTAATAACCAGTGCTGAAAAAACCGGATGGTAAGCAAATGCAACAACCCTGGTGTTGAAATATTTCCTGTCTCTAAAAAATTACTACAACCACAGTTTTTTGTTTTAAATATTTCAGTCCGTTGGCAAATCGCCTGCTTTTTACTGAGCAAACAAAATTAAAAATTACGTAATAATTTATACACAAATCGAGAAAAATTCAAAATTACATAACGATCATTACGTCTTGTAAATGAGAGTCAAGCAGTCAAGGATACCGAATTTCACAATGATTGGACAAAATTGCCGAATTAAAGAAATAAAAACCTAACTGGAACTTTTCATTGGTTCCTTCTAATTTTATGTAAGTCTACACGTTTGAGATGAAAATTGGCATGTATGTACCTAGGACCAATGCTCATTTAATATTACATGGTTCGAAAAAAGAGTAACATGGCTGTCTAGGGTTAGATTAGTGCCGCTGCAAAAGTATGTAGATTGAAAAGGCGAGGCGTTTATTTTTTATCAAAATAAAACAGAGAGTCATTGGAAAAGCAGGCTCATGTTTCGTAAAATATGATCCAATTATTTTTGCTTTTAGAATTCTTTCCTGTACAATCATGTTTTTATTTACGCTGAAAATGTTGAAACGATGACCAAGAAAAAATATTGTGAAATTGATCGATTTTCATGTTTTTCTTCCTCTAAATGTTTGAAAAATAACAAACAACTAAGATTCACCATAAAATGAATCAATTTTTTCGAGTGTGTACGGCCTTGCAATTTGTCACGTGATAAATTCAAATTCGGTGACATTTCATTTGGCAAAGTAGTGCGGCAAATTTTCCAACCACACCTTTCTTTCTTTCTTGTGCGTGGCGTCCTTCAAGGTGCGAAGAAAGGTGAAGTCACACCTGTGCACGCGTTGCGGTGCGAGAATAGAAAAGCGAACAAAGCGCGACGCTTGAATGGCGGCCTCGTCCGTGACATTCACGACGTCAATTATTTGATTAGCCCTCGCGTCTGTCGCGTCTTTTCGGCGCGGGGGTGCTTGACTCTTTGCTTCCGAGCAATCGATTAGCCGGATCTGACACCATTTAGCTCGGTTAAAGAGGAATCGTTTGGTCAGACAAACGCACGTATTGACCGTCAGCGAAATGGGTCACGGCTAGCGGCTCTTTTTGGTCACAGGTGCACCAAATGCGTATTCATAGCAACAGCAAAACAATGGATGCACTCATTGCGCCGCACAAATTAGGCCAGGGATAGCCCATTGATTGGAGCAGAGCAGAAACTTAGCGCTTAATTTCATATGGCGGTATCAAGTTTTCCAGCGTTGAACCCTTCCATCGTCTCCGCTTTCAAGGCCGCGCGTGAAGATGCTTCACCGTGCCGAGCATTCCTTACTAATTTAGTTGGTTATATACGCGGCTATCTGCTGCAAGCCCAATTTTTTTGTACATCGCCCGCCTTTATTATATACGCTCGCTGGAATTGGAATTTTTTCTCTTCTCGGCGCTGAAGAAAATTACAAATCCCGTTCTCTCTATCTAAGAATGCGAGATATGGGAAGGACAGAAGATAAATTCCAGAAATCCGGCAAGATTTGCCACTTTTACTCACAGTGCCGAGCATGAAAGGCGACTCCTGGTAGGCGCCGCAATATCCCAGGCAGCTGAGAACGAATACAAATCCGCCGGCTGCGATCAGAATCCAAGATGCCTGCTCTATCACAGTCGGCTGAGAGAATTGCTGAAGCAGACAAAGAACAAATAATTATTCTGGGAATGTAACAAGGATAAAAATCTTCTCAAATTCGGAAAGTGGATTAAATGGGCAATTTTTAGCTTATTTTTCACAGCACAAAGCCGCTTGAAAAGTTAATTCAAACTTACCAGGACGCAAAAAAAAATTAAAATAGCCAAATTCAAGCTTGATTTAGGACAATTAGCGTAGAAATAAATTAAAACTCTACCACAAAGCGGCTACATTTCTGCATTAAGTTTTCCCAGGGCAAAAACTCAAGAAAAAAGTCAAACTTTTCCAAAATATATCAGTCGATTCGTCTCGCTGAGTAGATTTAACGAAATGATGGCAATTTGAATTCTTTTAAAATTTTTACACCAGAATTAACGGAAAGAATTTTTTGAAAAATCATCATCTATCGAATTGTAGCGAAACACAACAATTTTTACGTATTAAAAGGTACGTTCCTCGTGTATTAACATTCCTTGCGTTGAATTAATTAAAAACAAACTTACGTGCAAGGTCGTGTCCTGCGAAATTTTGGTCAGCAGTCGGACAAACGAGTTCTTGTCGATGGCCAACCAGAAGCCGACGCTGAGCAAGATAGCGCCAGCAATCTGCAAAAGAATTTGATTAAGAGAGGAAGGCGAGAATAATGTATCATCTCGCACTTACGAAGAAGAGAAAGTTGAACAATTTGAGGCAGTATTTAGCCACTACGATTCCACAATCGGCCGCCATCCTGGATGAAAGAAAAGCTTCTCGGGCTTGCTTCCTCTGCCAAATATAAGTCACGAATGCTCTCGTTAGACCGAGTGAAAATGATTACGAGCAGTGATAAAGAGATATAATGCGCCTCTCCGGAGAAATGAATATGCGTTTCCGCTTTGTGTTGACTTTCGAAAGCAAATTTACTTTGTCAAATTGAGCTCTGATAAAATATTTATTTCTTAAATCTTGTTGTCGTTGGGCTGGGGGATATTACGTACTAAATATAAAAACAAATAATATTGTTATTGCATCAATAGAAAAAACTGAGCATGTATTCTTGAAATTTTCATAGGGCAAAATGGTAGTTAATTCAAATTAAAGCTGTACAGCCCACAATTAAGGACATTTTTCATTACTGTCTATTCATTGAGCAGTTTAACAACAGTTTATCTCTAAAATTAGGACCAAGGAAAAGTTAAATTTCTGATTTATCCAAATTTCTCGGTTTTTTCGCTTGATTTCGATCCCTCGCGATCTATCCAATGATGTGCGAATTTTGAGGAAAAATGTTCTAAATTGTGAAATAAATCATGGTTTTACATCAGTGAGACACTTGATTAGCATGCAAACTTTGAAGCCGATTTTCTCAAACAATTAAATGGCGCAACCTGGGAAATTTTAAGCTTTTTCCTAATTTTTAGACACAGGATTTTACATAAATATTATGCAAAGCTTTACTTTTAAAATTATTGACAAAATATGTATTGTTCAAAACAAATTTGTTACAAAATGAATAAAGTCAAATAATAATGTATTGTGAAAACAAAATTCCATTTATTTTGTTTCCGATAAAAAATATATCTCTTAAAAATTCAACACCGATGGAGTTACTGACGTCAACCTACGCATTCCAGGGAAGCTGCAAACTTGGAAACACGTTCCTATTTAAGTGCGCACTAGAGGCTTGGCATCTTTTCGATCGAATACATCCATACATATCTACATGCAGCATCAAAACGTGCAAAAATGACTGGAAAATAAGTTCACCTCGATGATGTAGTGATTCGCCGTCGAGAATATTACAATCTCTCTCAAGAAAAGGCTGTCAGTCGGTCCACAAGTCACATTCTTGGCGAAAATCTGTGTTTGCGAAAAACATGCGTTGCGTTGTCGTCTCTCGAGTCGAATCAAAACAAACCAGCAGGCAAGGTATCAGCACGACTGTCAGTGAGTAGTACGACGGCTTGCATTCCGAGTCTCCCTCCGCACGCCACTCCCTTCCATAATCCATGCGCTCTCGCGTTCATCCCTCCCCCCTTTTCACAAGCGGAACGCTTTGAAGCGCTCCGAAAGACAAGCCAGCCTGAATGGTGCGCCGGCCGCCGTGTTTCTATGTCAAGCGGGTTGCGTTTCGCTCGACGGCAGGCGACTTGGACTTGTCAGATTATTTTATTCACCTTGTCTTGGAGTGGCGGAAACTATTAGTCTTTCCTGATATGATGTAAATCACATACAGTGATGGAAATTGGTCGATTCGACGGTTTGAACGTTTAAGAAAGTGGCCAGAAATTTCAAAATTGATTTTTAAATCAAAGATTTTGTTCAATTAAGCTGAATATTGGTTGTTAGACTTTGTTTGATGAGATAAATTAATTGGTGGGCCATTTTTGACGGTCCAGAAAAATTACAAATTAAAATTGAAAAAATTAAAAAAAGTTTAAATTTCTTTTTTAATAACTAAATAGAAAAGAAGCTATACATGACCGGTAATCAGCTCATGAATTTTGGATCTCTTGTACAATTAACTGAGCTATTAAATAATTTTGTAAATTTTCTGGCAAGAAGGGCTCAAAATTGACCTACCGAAAAAACTATAATGGTGATAATTTTTATTTAAGAGTTAAAATGTCTTCAGATAAGATTGAAATTTATTGATTTATAAATTAATTTATTTGAATAATGGTGAAAATAATACATGTTATTCAATAAATTACTACAATAAAGTCCTTGAGAAATAAATTTCGAACAGACGTACACTTCTCTCCATTTTGATTATTCAAGTCTTTGCATCTTCAAACTTATTTTCTATGAAAGTGCGCACGTAATTTGATTGTAGACCAAGCTAAATCCTCTACCCACAGATCCAGCATTTGTTCGGAAAGGCAGGATGAACGGGCCAGAAGTCGTGTCTAAAAATAAATATAAAATTAAATATTTGTTTGCATTCCGTTTCATAGGTTATACCTGTCACTGGTGAATTGACAGTAAAATCAATATTGGTGGTGGCATCGTTTAGCTTTTCACCACAAAGCCGCACCCCGCTGACCACAATGTAGTCATCCGGACAGTTGAAAACGCCTGCACCCGCTTGATTTATAGGCACTATGCTCTGTCCGTCTAAAACACAAAATTTGTAGGTTAAAATGGATCGATACAAAGCGATAATTTAAAACATTTTGAATTTTTGGGTGCAATAAGCAGTTGATCGATGAAAAATTCGTTCTACAGTTTGCAATAATCAAAAAAGGACCTTGCTCCAGTAAAAATATGAATTTTTCGAAGTTTCTCCAAAATTTACAGCGCTTGAACATATTTTCATGGCAGTTTCGACTCTTCTCGCCAAAACCTTTTAAGGAAACTCTTTGTTGGGAAATAAAATAAGATTTCAAGTAAGGAGACAGTCCTCACCATTTGAAAAGCATTTTAACAAACAAAAATTACATTAAATTAGGTCATTTTTGCTTCAACTGAATCCCAAGGCATGCATTGAAAACATGGATTTTGCAGTACCAATCCTCTTTAAATAATATGAATATTGCGTTTGAAACATGCTGAGAGTAAAATTAAATAAATTCATTTTAAGAAAAGCTATAAATGAAAATTAATTAACTCACTCGATTCCACGTTGACAATCTGAAATCGTGATTCCTGCCCAGTAGAATTGACGTTTCGGTAAGTGATGCTGCAAGCTCCACTCATCTTCTTGAAGCAAATCACGTAGTTGAGGTTATTCTACTCGAAATAAAACAAAAATAAAAATTCAAAATAGGGACCAATTGGAAAAAACAAACAGTGTAAGCGCCGCCCACGTAATTGAAGCTCTGGACCACTCCTGAAGGTGTCGTGTAGTACTGAAGACAGTGGCTGGGGGCGGCGAGGGGCACATCCCGGGGATTGAGCTGGGTCAGCCTGATCCGCCACCTTCTATTCGCTCTCACGCTGCTGTTGCTCAGGGTGACGACCGTGAATCGTACTGGCGTTCTCTTGTTTTGCAGGTCAAAGTAAACTAAAGGGCACATTTATCATGTTCGCAACTATGCAAAATAATAAAAATAAAATCTGTACCATGTTGTCCTGTGTTAATTCCACACATAGCTGGCACCGGACTTCCTGTAGCCTGGCCACTGATGATCAATCTGTCATTCTGGCACTCACCGCCGGTCGGATTCGCAAGCTAATTTAAAATAAAAATTTTATTTCTATGAAATAGAAGGAAAAATTTAATCACCTCGAAAAAGTCAAAGTCCAACCTAATCTGCGTGACCCAAGGGTTGGTTTTTAGGATCTCAAAGTAGCAAGACTGCGGCTGATTAGACGTAGGCATTAAGTCAGGGAAATTCGGGCTTTGAAAGTAGCTGCCGTTTGCTTGCAGTCGATCACCACACGTTCCAATAACTATTATTATTTATCAACGTATTATTTTTTCAATTGAAAATTCCACTTACAAACGCAGCAAACTCCAAATCCATTGGCGCAAGTGCCCCCAATGAGGCCGCCAAGGCCAACGCACTCATTGTCAGGGTAGCAAGATCCAATTAAACCTTCAGTTGACTGGCATTCGGAATTCGCAAATCGCACCAAAGTGAGCAGATTCAAAACTGCAACCAAATTCAAACGCGATTTTCGTTTCTAGTTTTTATATGGGTGGTCAAAGCAATTTTTTTTGTAAATAAATTTACCTAAATTTTCCCGTCATATCCCCGCCTGGATGTTGTTGGTGTTAACCTAATGAATAATTTGTATTCTTCCCTCCTCGTCTTAAAAGAAATTAATTCATTTTCCTGCGTTTTTTGAACCCTGAATGTTTTGAATCACCTCAAAAACTATATTAAAAACCCTTCTCTCATCAACCCCTAACTCAAGAGCTCTTACAAAATTGCTGTGCATGAATAGGTCGTGCTGTCCACTTACAAAAAAATCCGAGAAAGTATTAAAATATTTTACTGAATATGCTTTTGAGTCAACACCACCTACATAATATGAAAAGTATGATAGACGGCGAAACTTCTGAAAATTATAGGCCAATTTTATTTAAAGTATTGCTGAGACCACCCATAAATGATTTCTAATTTTCGTCGTGCGTGTGCTTTCAAGACTACACTTTTCCTTGTGACTTTGCACTCTCGAGCGGTGTCCGTCTCACTTGGCTGACAAAGGCGTGAGCACGCGTGCCTCATTTTCACTCTTGAAAAGTGAATTTGCTAAAAGCGAAATGACGCAAAAGTTTTCTCTCCGAAATCACACAGTGAGGAATTAAAGAAAAATTTCGCCCCAAAAACTCACATCTAGCCAATTCTTCGTCCTTCGCCTCGTTGAGGAACGTGGTGGTGACTGCGTTGGTGCCAAACGACTCGTCCTCCAAGGACAAGTCGTTGTCCCTCCGCAACTTGAGCACGCCGGGTTCGGTGAGTCCGTAGAGGAGGTCGTTGGTGTCCTTTCTCATCGTCTGCGAGTTCAGCCGCCTCCAGGCTCCTCCATCGTGGGAACGGCCCCTCCGGTCCCACCGGCCGCGGCCCCAGGTCTCGACCACCAGAAGAAGTCCCAAGACGACGATTGTCACAGCTCGCATGCCTCAGGCAGAATGACATTTTTTTGCGCGGCGCGGAACGAGATGCTCGCGCCGAGGACGCGCTCTGATTCAGGCCGAGCGAGTGCAGCGACGCACGCATTTTTAGGGATCAGAAATTTCGAGCAATTTGGATGAGAGGAAATGAAACGATCAAAAGAGTCGTGGGCTTATTCAAATCATTTAAAACTTTATTTTCCTGTAACGCAAGGAGAAAGTCGAGACCAGCTCAGAAAAATATATAAATTCGATAAAATGTGGAGATACAATGTATAATATAAGAAACTATACTCATAGAACAGCCATGCTGAGATTAATCGGGCGCAATAAAAGGAAACTCTTCAAAATATGTAAGGTTTAAATAAGTATATAATTTGGTTTGCTAAGAATACTTTGTTTTCGTCTTTGTACCGATTGCGTCGTTTTTAAAAATGTACAGTTAAATGGATCAAAAGTGCTTTTGAATTTTGGAAGTGCAATGAACACAATTAGTTAAGGTCGTTACACAGATGAGAGTAGATCAAAGGTTGCAAAGTGATCGTAGATCCATTTTTTTCGTTGACACAATGAACAATGTAAGTCACAACAAAACATTCGTAAAAATATAGCCTCAAAAGAAAAATGTAAAAAAGCATTAAATATACACTCTTTGGAAAAATACAAACCAACCGCGTCTCCAATACTTTTTGTTTTAATTATAACATTTCAAAATACTCGCTTTCTAGTCGCATACGTACTTACTTTAATGTGATTCTCAGCTTATTTATCAAGCGGCAGTCCTAACATTACGGGGGGTGCGTCAAAATTTATTAAAATTTGTGCAAAATATTTCCAGATTCCTTTGCGATAAGAGCACGCGAATGCAGAGCACCCACCTACATTGAAGCAGCTAGCATTGATCCTTTTATTGTGAATGGGTATAGCTTTTAAATTTAGTTATTATCATTTGTTGATTTGTACAGGGACGTGGCTGACAATTAAGTTTGTGGGTCTTTACAAATCAAGTATTGCACTGCATAACTATCAGTGAAAACATTTTAATTTCCACTACTCAAACAGGCTTGCTTCTTGTCGGCATCACTAAACTGTCGGAAAACAAACAAACAAAGCAATAACACTTACAATATTTGGATATTTGAGTGGAACCATTTGCCACATTACAATCGAGATGGAGATATCACATCCGAGTAATACTTTTGTTTCAATTAGTCACCTCCTCACTCAATGGGGGAATGAATTTGACAGCGTTCTAACGACTACATCGATATTTCACATCAACAAAGATTTTTGGTGTGTTCAAGTTTGAGTATAGTGCTCATGAACATGACGTTAGTAATTATTTATAAACAGCGTAGGCCTTCCTTCAAAGCAATCACGCACCTACACCCTCAATCTCGAATAAAAAATATCGCTTTCCTCTTGTTTGCTTATGACTTGTCGAAACTTCCTCTAGGAGAAACAGACTCATCGGCCTCAGGAATCACTGAGTCAGCCTCAATTCGTTGCCTTTCCAAAGCTAGCTCTCGGCGCGTCTGGAATTTCACATTACGTCAGTTTCGTCTAACGCTTTTGTGAGTTGAGCTTTACCTCTGGCGTCAGTTGGACAATCCTGCCCTCCACCTTGGGACACAGTTCGCATGTTTCCTGCTCTAAGTCGTCAATGCTTGCCCTGCGAGTGAGTTTGTTGCGCAGGGGCGGCGGGCCCCCTTCCAAGTCGATGGTGCTTGAGCGACGCAGGGGCGGCGGTGCGTCACTGTTCTCTGGCGTTTCAAGCATTTTCACAAGACTGTGCCTATTTCCACACGTGTATCAAACAATGTCAAATGTGTAAATTGCGTTATTTTTTGCAACTATCTACAGAAAAATGAAGCAAGTTGCAACTAAGTAGAAAAACGTTAGCACAGGCTCAGCAAAATCAAACGTACTACAAGCTAGATCTTTAAAGTGGATTGATAAAGGGCTAAAATTAACAAATATTTGAATTGTTGGATGCAATTAGCAATTTTGTTCTTATCAAAAGAGGACCTTGCAACACTAAAAATTCAAAATTTCTACATTTTCTTGGCAGATTTTGATTCCTCTTGTTGAAATCTGTCCAACAGCGCATGAAACCTTTTAGGCTAACTCTATGTTGTGAAATAAAATGGGATTTCAAGTAGGGAAACAGTCCTCACCATTTGAAAAGCATGTTAACTAAAAATTACACTGCAACTTTTATGGTCAATTTTGGCTTCGACTGAATCCCAAGGGCAATAACGAATTTCCAGGATTTTGCAGTATCAATCCTCTTTAAAGCTAGTTTCGAGGAGCTATCACGGTATTAAGGAAAATAAAAATTACTTAAACCCAGAAGAGACGGGCAGTGAGTCAGTCCAGGATTTTTCGTGAGCTTTCGCATCACCGCTGATGGGGATTAGGTCGCTGTGTGGATAAAAAAGCACACCATGCACAAAAGGTTAAAATCAGGGCGCAGCAAAGAGTGCAACAGAGAAGAAAAAAGCGTTGCTAAAACAGTCAAAGTAAGGGTACAGCCAAAGGCATACCTTCTGGAAATTGTAACCAAACTTTGACGATGCTTAGTGTGGCGCTTTGTACAGCCCTGCCTCATTTTGATGGCTTGAAAGTGGTTCTGAATCGCCGTTCTCAGCTCAGTGCAGTTCTCTGCATCCACCTGAAATGACATGGTGTAATTGAACGCAAAATAAAAAAATAATAATTAAAACTCGGCACGCACCAAAATCTTTGATTCGCGCAGTATGTCGTAGCCATCCTTGCCTAAAGCAACGTACTTCTTAGTGGCCAGTTTGTATCTTTGTTCGAGACCAAGGTACTCGTCGCCAATCCTCACGAACTGAGGGTCGACTCTCTGGCCCGCTGGTGCGTTCGGGTCAAACCCAAAAGAAATTCCAGACACTTGAGGAAATCGGCCCTCCAACCGAGGGTACTGCGACACACTGTTCTCCAGCATTTTCAATACCTGCGAACCTGAGGAGAAAATGCGGCAATCAAGATGAAATATTTTTTTTTGTTGAATGATTACCAGTGACTGACAGCACGGTGAGGCTGTCCATCATGGGCAGCACGTTCATCAAGTCTTTCAGGGTGAACTCTCCAGCAGGGTGCTGCCTGTCTGACCGAAGGGTGCCTGAGTTTAGAAGGACAAAGTCGGCGCCTGTAGCTGCCAGTATGACGTCGCACACCCAGTTGCCCAAATTGGTCTCGGACGTTCGGATGCTTGCGAAACGACCGTCAAGAGGAACGGCAAATGTGCCTAACACTTCGTCCATTTTCTCAGAAATTATGTCTGCAAAGAGTAGAGTGGATTAAACAGTCACGTATTTTTATTGAAACTAATACCT